>NC_142467.1:42652272-43257727 GCF_049115385.1 Moschus berezovskii | reverse complement strand
AACAAAAGACTTGTACATAGAAAACTATAAAACACTAGTGAAAGTAATCAAAGAGGACACGAATAGATGGAGAAATATACCGTGTTCGTGGATTGGAAGAATAAATATTGTAAAAATGAGTATACTACCCAAAGTAATTTATACATTCAATGCAATCCCTATCAAGCTACCAACAATATTTTTCACAGAACTAGAACAAATAATCTCACAATTTGTATGGAAATACAAAAAACCTCGAATAGCCAAAGCAATCTTGAGGAAGAAGAATGGAACTGGGGGAATTAACCTGCCAGACTTCAGGCTCTATTACAAAGCCACAGTCATCAAGACAGTATGGTACTGGCATAAAGACAGAAATATAGATCAATGGAACAAAATAGAAAGCCCAGAGATAAACCCACGCTCCTATGGACACCTTATCTTCGACAAAGGAGGCAAGAATATAAAATGGAGAAAAGACAGTCTCTTTAACAAGTGGTGCTGGGAAAACTGGTCAGCCACTTGTAAAAAAATGAAACTAGAACACTTCCTAACACCATACACAAAAATAAACTCAAAATGGATTAAAGATCTAAATGTAAGACCAGAAACTATAAAACTCCTAGAGGAGAACGTAGGCAAAACACTCTCCGACATAAATCACAGCAGGATCCTCCAAGACCCACCTCCCAGAATATTGGAAATAAAAGCAAAAATAAACAAATGGGACCTAATTAAAATCAAAAGCTTCTGCACAGCAAAGGAAACTATAAGCAAGGTGAGAAGACAGCCTTCAGAATGGGAGAAAATAATAGCAAATGAAGCAACTGATAAAGGATTAATCTCCAAATTATACAAGCAGCTCCTGCAGCTTAATTCCAGAAAACTAAGTGACCCAATCAAAAAATGGGCCAAAGAACTAAACAGACATTTCTCCAAAGAAGACATAAAGATGGCTAATAAACACATGAAAAAATGCTCAACATCCCTCATCATCAGAGAAATGCAAATCAAAACCACAATGAGATACCATTTCACACCAGTCAGAATGGCTGCTATCCAAAAGTCTACGTGCAATAAGTGCTGGAGAGGGTGTGGAGAGAAAGGAACCCTCTTACACTGTTGGTGGGAATGCAAACTAGTACAGCCACTATGGAGAACAGTGTGGAGATTCCTCAGAAAACTGGAAATAGAACTGCCATATGATCCAGCGATCGCACTCCTGGGCATACATACCAAGGAAACCAGAATTGAAAGAGACACATGTACTCCAATGTTCATTGCAGCACTGTTTATAATAGCCAGGACATGGAAGCAACCTAGATGTCCATCTGCAGATGAATGGATAAGAAAGCTTTGGTACATATACACAATGGAGTATTTCTCAGCCATCAAAAAGAATGCATTTGAATCAGTTTTAATGAGGTGGATGAAAATGGAGCCAATTATACAGAGTGAAGTAAGCCAGAAAGAAGAACATCAATACTGTATATTAACGCATATATATGGAATTTAGAAAAATGGTAACCTGAACCCTGTATAAGAGACTGCAAAAGAGACATAGGCATTTAGAACAGTCTTTGGGACTCTGTGGGAGAGGGTGAAGGTGGAATGATTGGGGAGAATGGAATTGTAGCATGTATATTATCATAAGTGACCAGTCCAGGTTTGACGCATACATTTTCCTCTGTTCATTTCTTTGCATTTGTGCTTTTTTAATAAAATTCTTTTTTAGAAATAAAAAAAAAAGAATAAAAAAAGTATAACACATCTAAAAAAAAATAATAAAAATAAACTATACTCAATTTCAAAAGAGATAATAGGAGGAAATTATGAACAACTTTATGCCAACATATTTGAAAGTTTAGTTGAAATGGAAAATTTTTTCAAAAGTTACATTTTAAAAGTATAAATATTCATCTATCTAATAAAGCTATTTAATCTGTAATATAATGTCTGTCTATTACAAACAAAACTCCAAACCTAGGTGGCCTTTGCCTATGGTTTTCTTCCAAGCATTTAAGGAAAAAATAAAAATAATATTACACAAATTTCACCAGAAAAATGGAAAATAATGAAGACTTTTAAATTGGTTTTATTAAATTAGCTTATCTTGACGCCAAAACTGACAAGGACATTACTAGAACGTCAAAAATTAGAGCAGTCTCTCTCATGCTTAAGATCTTAGGCACAGAAATTTAAAATATGAACAAAATAAACAAACCAATAAATATATAGAAGATATTACATCACGACTAAGTTAGATTTATTCTAGAAATACAACATCAGCTTCACATTTGAAAGTCAATCATTGTGATTGACACATTAACAAAAAAATTATCAACTCAATACTTAAGCAAACACTTTGATAAAATTTAATACTCATTCATAATTTTAGTTTTGACTTCCTAACCTGGGAATTGGTAAAAGCACTGGGAATCCTCAAAGAATCTGATGTTGAAGGACAATGGGATTTGATAACAGGATTTCCACATGAATGTGGGAAACAGAGTGTCTTAGAGTACACCAACAAAACCTTGTATGCACCAGGATTCAGGGAAAAGGAGCAGTGAACCCACAAAAGACTGAACCAGGCCCTCCTGTGAGTGTCTGAGGGTCTCACACAAAGGCATGGGTCAGCAGAGGCCGGATACAGGAACATGAGCACTGGCAGCAGCAGTCCTGGGAGACACTTGGAATGAGTTCTTTTAGAGGCTGCCTTTAGCCATACCATGAGAACCCCATGAACAGTAGCAAAGGGCAAAATGATAGGCTACTGAATGAGGAATTCCCCAGGTCGGTAGGTGCCCAGTATGCTACTGGAGATCAGTGGAGAAATAACTCTAGAAGGAATGAAGGGATGGAGCAAAAGCAAAACCAATACCCAGTTGTGGATGTCACCGGTGATAGAAGCAAGGTCCGGTGCTGTAAAGAGCAATATTGCATAGGAACCTGGAATGTTAGGTCCATGAATCAAGGCAAGTTGGAAGTGGTCAAACAGGAGATGGCTAGAGTGAACATAGACATTCTAGGAATCAGTGAATTAAAATGGACTGGAATGGGTGAATTTAACTCAGATGACCATTATATCTACTACTGTGGGCAGGAAACCCTTAAAAGAAATGGAGTAGCCATCATGGTCAACAAAAGAGTCCGAAATGCAGTACTTGGATGCAATCTTAAAAATGACAGAATGATTTCTGTTCGTTTCCAAGGCAAACCATTCAGTATTACAGTAATCCAGGCCTATGCCCCAACCAGTAACGCTGAAGAAGCTGAAGTTGAACGGTTCTATGAAGACCTACAAGACCTTTTAGAACTAACACCCAAAAAAGATGTCCTTTTCATTATAGGGGACTGGAATGCAAAAGTAGGAAGTCAAGAAACACCTGGAGTAACAGGCAAATTTGGCCTTGGAGCACGGAATGAAGCAGGGCAAAGGCTAATAGAGTTTTGTCAAGAGAATGCACTGGTCATAGCAAACACCCTCTTCCAACAACACAAGAGAAGACTCTACACATGGACATCACCAGATGGTCAACACCGAAATCAGATTGATTGTATTCTTTGCAACCAAAGATGGAGAAGCTCTATACAGTTAGCAAAAACAAGACCAGGAGCTGACTGTGGCTCAGATCATGAAGTCCTTATTGCCAAATTCAGACTTAAATTGAAGAAAGTAGGGAAAACCACTAGACCATTCAGATATGACCTAAATCAAATCCCTTATGATTATACAGTGGAAGTGAGAAATAGATTTAAGGGACTAGATCTGATAGAGTGCCTGATGAACTCTGGACGGAGGTTCGTGACATTGTATAGGAGACAGGGACCAAGACCACCCCCATGGAAAAGAAATGCAAAAGAGCGAAATGGCTGTCTGAGGAGGCCTTACAAAGAGCTGTGAAAAGAAGAGAAGCGAAAAGCAAAGGAGAAAAGAAAAGATATAAGCATCTGAATGCAGAGTTCCAAAGAATAGCAAGGAGAGATAAGAAAGCCTTCCTCAGTGATCAATGCAAAGAAATAGAGGAAAACAACAGAATAGGAAAAACAAGAGATCTATTCAAGAAAATTAGAGATTCCAAGGGAACATTTCATGCAAAGATGGGCTCGATAAAGGACAGAAATAGTATGGACCTAACAGAAGCAGAAGATATTAAGAAGAGGTGGCAAGAATACACAGAAGAACTGTACAAAAAAGATCTTCACAACCAAAATAGTCACAATAACGTGATCACTGACCTAGAGCCAGACATCTTGAAATGTGAAATCAAGTGGGCCTTTGAAAGCATCACTAGGAACAAAGCTAGTGGAGGTGATGGAATTCCAGTTGAGCTCTTTCAAATCTTGAAAGATGATGCTGTGAAAGTGCTGCACTCAATATGCCAGCAAATTTGGAAAACTCAGCAGTGGCCACAGGAGGCAAAGATCAGTCTTCATTCCAATCCCAAAGAAAGGCAATGCCGAAGAATGCTCAAACTACCACACAATTGCACTCATCTCACATGCTAGCAAAGTCATGCTCAAAATTCTCCAAGCCAGGCTTCAGCAATATGTGAACCGTGCACTTCCAGATGTTCATGCAGGTTTTAGAAAAGGCAGAGGCACCAGAGATCAAATTGCCAACATCCGCTGGATCATGGAGAAAGCAAGAGAGTTCCAGAAAACTATCTATTTCTGCTTCATTGACTATGCCAAAGCCTTTGACTGTGTGGATCACAATAAACTGTGGAACATTCTGAAAGAGATGGGAATACCAGACCACCTGACCTGTCTCTTGAGAAACCTGTATGCGGGTCAGGAAGCAACAGTCAGAACTGTACATGGAACAACAGACTGTTTCCAAATAGGAAAAGGAGTATGTCAAGGCTGTATATTGTCACCTTGCTTATTTAACTTCTATGCAGAGTACATCATGAGGAACGCTGGGCTGGAAGAAGCACAAGCTTGAATCAAGATTGCTGGGAGAAATATCAATAATCTCAGATATGCAGATGACACCACCCTTATGGCAGAAAGTGAAGAGGAACTCAAAAGACTCTTGGTGAAAGTGAAAGAGGAGAGTGAAAAGGTTGGCTTGAAGCTCAACATTCAGAAAACAAAGATCATGGCATCTGGTCCCATCACTCCATGGGAAGTAGATGGAAAAACAGTGGAAACAGTGTCAGATTTTATTTTTTGGGCTCCAAAATCACTGCAGATGCTGATTGCAGCCATGAAATTAAAAGATGCTTACTCCTTGGAAGGAAAGTTATGACCAACCTAGATAGTATATTAAAAAGCAGAGACATTACTTTGCCAACCAATGTCTGTCTAGTCAAGGCTATGGTTTTTCCCGTGGTCATGTATGGCTGTGAGAGTTGGACTGTGAAGAAAGCTGGTTGCTGAAGAATTAATGCTTTTGAACTGTGGTGCTGGAGAAGACTCTTGAAAGTCCCTTGGACTTCAAGGAGATCCAACCAGTCCATTCTAAAGGAGATCAATCCTCGGTGTTCATTGGAAGGACTGATGCTAAAGCTGAAACTCCAATACTTTGGCCACCTCATGCAATGAGTTGACTCACTGGAAAAGACTCTGATGCTAGGAAAGGTTGGGGGCAGGAGGAGAAGGGGACGACAGAGAATGAGATGGCTGGATGGCATCACCGACTCTGTGGACATGAGCTTGAGTGAACTCCGGGAGTTTTTGATGGACAGGGAGGCCTGGCGTGCTGTGATTCATGGGGTCGCGGAGAGTCGGACACGACTGAGCAACTGAACTGAACTGAACTTAGCCATACCATACAGGCTATGGGACATCTTGGGGCAAACAAACAACAGAGAGGGAACACAGCCTCACCCAACAACAGAAAATTGGATTAAAGATTTACTGAGCGTGGCCTTCCCACCAGAGCAAGACCTAGTTTTCCCCACAGC
Organism: Moschus berezovskii; assembly: GCF_049115385.1. Lineage (NCBI taxonomy): Eukaryota > Metazoa > Chordata > Mammalia > Artiodactyla > Moschidae > Moschus > Moschus berezovskii. Next base: position 43,251,833 of record NC_142467.1, on the reverse strand, counting down.
CAGTCATTGCTACCAGGAAACTTGCAGAAGCCTCTTATCCTCATCCATCAGAGGGCAGACAGAAGAAGCAAGAACTATAATCCCACAGCCTCCAGAACAAAAGCCACAATCACAAAACAACTAACCAAAATGATGGCATGAATCACAGCCTTGTGTAACTCAATAAAGCTATAAGCCATGCCATACTGGGTCACCCAAGATGTGTGGGTAATGGTGGAAAATTCTGACAAAACGTGGTCCACTGCAGAAGGGATGACACATCACTTCAATATCGTTGCCTCAAGAAAACCATCAACAGTATGAAAAGGCAAAAAGATATGATACCAGAAGATGAGCCCCTCAGCTCAATAGGTGTCCAATATGCTACTGGGGAAGAGCAGAGAAATAGCTCCAGAAAGACCTAAGAGGCTAGGTCAAAGCAGAAATGACACCCAGCTGCGGATGTGTCTGGTTGTGAAAGTAAGGTCCAATGCTATAAAGAACAATACTGCATTGGAACTGGGAATGTCAGGTCCAAGAATCAAGGTAAATTGGATGTGATTAAGCAGGAGATGGCAAGAGTGAACACTGACATTTTAGGAATCAGTGAATTAAAATGGATGGGAATGGGCAAATTTAATTCAGATGACCTTTATATCTACTACTGCGGACAAGAATCCCTTAGAAGAAATGGGAGTAGCCCTCATAGTCAACAAAAGAGTCTGAAATGCAGCATTTGGGCGCTATCTCAACAACAACAGAATGATCTTGGTTCATTTCCAAGGCAAACCATTTAATATCACAGTAACCCAAGTCTATGCCCCAACCACTAACGCTAAAGAAACTGAAGTTGAATGGTTCTACAAAGACCTACAAGATCTTAGGGAACTAACTCTAATAAAAAGATGTTCTTTTCATCATAGGGGACTGGAATGCAAAAGTAGACAATCAAGAGATATCTGGAGCAACAGACAGGCTTGACCTTGAATTACATAATAAAGCAGGTTTTGTACTCCAAGAGTACAAAGAGTACAGAAGTACAAAAAAATTTGAAAGACTTTTGCCAAGAAAACACACTGGTCATAGCAAACTCCTCTTCCAATAACATAAAGAGACATCTCTACACATGGATATCACCAGATGGTCAACAACAAAATTAGATTGATTATATTCTTGGTAGCTGAAGATGGAGAAACTCTATACAGTCAGCAAAAAGAAGACCTGGAGCTGACTGTGCCTCAGATTATCAGCTTCTTATTGCAAAATTCAGGTTTAAGTTGAAGTAGGGAAAACCCCTAGACCATTCAAGTATGACCTAAATCAAATCCATTATGATTATACAGTGGAAGTGACAAATACATTCAAGGGATTAGATCTGATAGAGTGCCTGAAGAACTATGGACAGAGAGGTTCATAACACTGTATCGGAAGCAGTGACCAAAACCATCCCCAGGAAAAAGAAATGCAAGAAGGCAAAATGGGTGTCTGAGGAGGCTTTACAAATAGCGAAGAAAAGAAGAGAAGCAAAAGGCAAAGATGAAAGGGAAAGATATACCCAACTGAAGGCAGAGTTTCAGAGACTAGAAAGGAGAGACAAGAAAGCCTTCTTAAGTGAACAATGCAGAGAAATAGAGGAAAACAACAGAATGGGAAAGACTAGAGATCTCTCCAAGAAAACTGGAGATACCAAGGGAACAGATGGGCACAATAAAGGACAGAAAAGGCAAGGATCTGATCAAAGCAGAAAAGATTAAGAAGAGTTGGCAAAAGTATACAGGAGAACTATACAAAAAAGGTCGTAATGACCTAGATAACTACGATGGTGTGATCACTCACCTAGAGCCAGACAGCCTGGAGTGTAAAGTCAAGTGGGACTTGGGAAGCATTACTATGAACAGTGAATGGAGGTGATGGAATTCTGCACGCTAACTTGCTTCAGGGTGTCCGACTTTTTGCAACACTATGGGCCATGACCTGTGAAGCTGCTCTGTCCATGGCATTAACCAGGCAAGAATATTGGAGTGGGTTGCCATTCCCTCCTCTAGGGTTTCTTTCTGACCTAAGGATTGAATCCATGTCTCTTATGTCTCCTGAATTGGCAGATGGGTTTTTTCTTTCTTTTTTTTTTAACCACTGGTGCCACCTGGGAAGCCTGATGGAATTCTTGCTGAGCTATTTAAAATTCTAAATGATGATACTGTGAAAGTACTACACTCAGTATGCCAGCAAATTTGGAAAACTCAGAAGTAGCCACAGGACAGGAAAATGTCAGTTTTCCTTCCAATCACAAAGAAAAGTAATGCCAAAGAATGTTCAAACTGCGGTACAAATGCACTCATTTAACATACTAGCAAAATAATGCTCAAAATCCTTCAAACTAGGCTTCAACAATAGGTGAACTGAAAACTTCCAGATGTACAAGCTAGATTTAGAAAATGCAAAGGAACCAGAGATTAAATTGCTCACATCCAGTGGAGCAGAGAAAAAGTAAGGGAATTCCTGAAAAACATCTACTTCTGCTTCATTGACTTCTTCTCATTTTATATTCTTGCTTCCTTTATCATAGATTAATTGACCATTAAGAGTGGACTTATTTATGGGCTCCATAGCTTGTTCCACTGATCTATATGTGTCTGTTTTTGTGCCATTACCATACTGTTTTGATTACTATAGGTTTGTAGGGTAGTTCGAATTTAAAGAGTATGATACCTGCAGTTTTGTTCTTTCTCAAGAGTGCTTTGGCTATTTTGGGCCTTTGGTATTTACATACAAATTTTAGAATTATTTTTTCTAATTCTGTGAAAAAAGTCTCATTCTTAATTTTTTAAACACTTTTGCAAACTACAAATAGTAGGAAGTTTCCTTGATTTGGTATTATGTCTAATATCTTAATGATAAAATTCTGAAAAATTCCTCTTGCTGTGTAGAAATGTACAAAGATGTCAGCTATCACTGCTCCTATTTGACTTTGTAAAGGAGTCCTGACTGATGAAATAAGGCATATAAAAGAAGCAAACAGCATGGAATTTGGAAATGAGGAACTAAAACTATGTAAAAATCCAAAAGAATCTATAAATTAATAGAATTACTAAGTGAACTTAGCAGAATTGCTGAATACAAGGTCAATATACAAATTTCTGTTGCATTTTTCATGCAAGCAAGACTCAGGAATGATAAAAAGGAAATATAATGTAATTATATTATTATTTATAACAACATAAAAACAATCATATGTATGGGATAACTAGCAACAGATAAAGTCTTCAGTTCAGTTCAGTTCAGTCACTCAGTCGTGTCCGACTCTCCGCGACCCCATGAATCACAGCACGCCAGGTCTCCCGGTCCATCACCAACTCCCGGAGTTCACTCAAACTCATGTCCACAGAGTTGGTGATGCCATCCAGCCATCTCATTCTCGGTCGTCCCCTTCTCCTCCTGCCCCCAACCTTTCCCAGCATCAGAGTCTTTTCCAGTGAGTCAACTCATCGCATGAGGTGGCAAAAGTATTGGAGTTTCAGCTTTAGCATCAGTCCTTCCAATGAACACCCAGGATTGATCTCCCTTAGAATGGACTGGTTGGATCTCCGTGCGGTACAAGGGACTCCCAAGAGTCTTCTCCAGCACCACAGTTCAAAAACATCAATTCTTCGGCGATCAGCTTTCTTCCCAGTCCAACTCTCACATCCATACATGACCACGGGAAAAACCATAGCCTTGACTAGACAGACCTTTGTTGGCAAAGTAATGTCTCTGCTTTTTAATATACTATCAAGGTTGGTCATAACTTTCCTTCCAAGTAGTAAGTGTCTTTTAATTTCATGGCTGCAATCAGCATCTGCAGTGATTTTGGAGCCCAAAAAAATAAAATCTGACACTGTTTCCACTGTTTTTCCATCTATTTCCCATGAAGTGATGGGACCAGATGCCATGATCTTTGTTTTCTGAATGTTGAGCTTCAAGCCAACCTTTTAACTCTCCTCTTTCACTTTCATCAAGAGGCTTTTGAGTTCTTCTTCACTTTCTGCCATAAGGGTAGTGTCATCTGCATATCTGAGATTATTGATATTTCTCCCAGCAATCTTGATTCCAGCTTGTACAGAGAACTATAAATATTGCAAAGAGGAATTTTAAAAGATATGAGTAAATAAAAGGAAATAATCCATGTTTGTGGTTTAGAAGCTTCAATGTAGTAAAGATGTCTCCTTCTCTCAAACTTATCTACAGATTCAATGGAATCCCTATCAAAATACCAGCAAGTTTTTTTTTTAAAGGAAACTGACAAGCTTACTCTAATACACGTGGAAATGCAAAATGCCAAGATAAACTCAAATAAAAAGAACAAAGTTGGAGAATATATTACTAGGTAACAATATTTATTTCAAGTACTAGTAACTGAAGTGTGGAACTGGCACAAGAATATACACACAAAGCACAGAAAGTAAAGAGAATTCCTAAGTAGACCCACACATTATTTTGGTTACTAGACTTATAACAAAGGAGAAAAGTATCTTTGAAATACAATAAAGAAAAGATAGCCCTTTAATAACCTATGCCAGATTAAATGGATATCCATGCTAATAAAATCTCATGGTTGCCATTCTTTTCCCCATTTTATAGGGAAAGATGATGGCACCGAAGTGAAGAATGTTGTTCAGTTCAGTTCAGTCGCTCAATTGTGTCCAACTCTTTGTGACCCCATGAATCACAGCACGCCAGGCCTCCCTATCCATCAATAACTCCCGGAGTTCACTGAAACTCATGTCCATCGATCAGTGATGCCATCCAGCCATCTCATTCTCTGCCGTCCCCGTCTCCTTCCACCCCCAATCCCTCCTAGCATCAGACTCTTTTCCAGTGAGTCAACTTGTCGCATGAGGTGGCCAAAGTATTGGAGTTTCAGCTTTAGCATCAGTCCTTCCAATGAACACCCAGGATTGATCTCCTGTAGAATGGACTGGTTGGATCTCCTTGCAGTCCAAGGGACTCTCAAGAGTCTTCTCCAGCACCACAGTTCAAAAGCATCAATTCTTTGGCGATCAGCTTTCTTCATAGTCCAACTCTCATATCCATACACGACCACGGGAAAAACCATAGCCTTGACTAGACGGACCTTGGTTGGCAAAGTAATGTCTCTGCTTTTTAATATGCTATCTAGGTTGGTCATAACTTTCCTTCCAAGGAGTAAGCGTCTTTTAATTTCATGGCTGCAATCAGCATCTGCAGTGATTTTGGAGCCCCAAAAAATAAAGTCTGACACAACTAAGGCCAAATAACTAATAAACCAGAGCTACCCAAAAGGTAGTTAGTCCCAGCTACAGGCCAAGAATTTTATATACATTGTCTCATTTTACTCCTCCAAATAGCCTTGTTTTGTAAAAAGTTTGTACATAAGAAAATAAACTAGAATTAAGTAACTTTCTTCCGACAACCTGTGATAGGCAGAGGGAGTGAACCTGGCTCTGAAAAGATGCCCAGGTCCTAAGCCCCCAGAACATGTGAATATGTTACTTTACATGGCTAAAGAGACTTTGCAGATGTGTATGGATCTTGAGATGGGGGAGACCATGCTGGATTATCTGGATGGGTCACAAGGGAGGCAGAAGGGTCAGAATCAGAGAAGAGATGTAACCTTAAAAGGGTAAGTCAGAAAGAGTGATCTGAAGATAGTGCATTGTTGGCTTTGAAGATGGTGGAAAGGGCCTCAAGCCCAGGAAAGTATGTGACCTCTAGATCCTGGAAAAGGCAAAGGAATGGATTTTTCCTAAGAATTCCTGGAGGTAACAAAGCCCTGCTAATACCTTGATTTCAGCCTGCTGTAGACCAGAAGACTTCCGACTTCCAGAACTGAAATAAAATTTTGTGTGACTATGTTTGTGGTAATTTGCTACAGCAGCAGGAAACTAATGCACATAACCAATTAAGATTTGCTTCCAGGTTTCTCTGTCTGCACAGCCTGTGCCTTTAATCATAAGAGAACATACCTTAGTGGAATTACTGTAACAGGAAAGCAAAGCATTTATCAGAGTGGTGTGCGCTACAGAAATCTTTGGTGCTGTCCGATCGATCATTGATCACGGTGTCTTTGAAATAGGCAGCAAATTACTGAAGCCTTTTTGATTTGTGAAAGAGTTACAGGCACACTTAGCAACTGTCAGAATCTTCATCAAGTGAGAGCTCTGTGAATCACTCTCCTTTCTTTAAAATATATGTAAGTATACAGACATGTGAAATGTATACATATATACACGCCTGTGTGTGCACGTGTATGTACATCCACACCATACATGTCTGTCAAGATCTATATAGCTATGCATATAGATACATGTGTGTACATGCAAATGGATGGATATGTTTGCATGTATATGAATGAAATGCCCTTGAACAAGCACAGAAGAAACTTATAAAAAGTGTTTCCAAGGAGGAGAAATGAGTTCCTAGGGGGTCTGGGTTGGAAGCTTTTAATTTTACAATTCGATATCCTTGTGTCCCTTTTAAGTATTGACTCATTTAACTGTTTTGCCTAGTAAAAGCATACACATGAAATTTTATTTTAAAAGAACTATTCTATTCTATCTCCATCAGCAAGAGTTAAGAGAAACTCCATGTGGTCCCCCCTCTCCCCGGCCCAGGACCCTCAGTCTCACCCAGCATTCACTTTTCCACTCTCTGCCTTGAGACTGTGAGACCCCCTCTGACTGTGTCCTTTGTCCCTGTTCGCCTGTATGCCTCCCAGGCCCCCCTAACTAGCCCCCAGCCCCTAACCTCTCATTTCCCATGGCTCCCCACATAAGTCACGAACCTCCCCCTGCCCTTCTTTCCTGGCCTTATTTTTCCCTGTCACATTTATCAGTATCTGGTACACTGATCTGTAAAGACCAGCTGCTACTTCCAAACCTTGATGATTACCTGACCCCTCCACCAGAGAGCATGCTCCACTAAGACAGGGAGTCTGGCCTGCCTTGTTCACAACTGCAGCCCAGCACACATTAAAGTACCTGACATGGGAGGCTCTCAGGAAACACTCGGGAAGGAAATGAGAGAGAGGGGGAGTGAAGCAGTGACGGAAGGTTGTGTGCTTTGCTGGGAATCCCAGTTCTGCTGGCGCTGAGGTGAAGAAGAAATGAGCAGAGAGAGGTCTGTTCTTTACGGCCACCCATCTGTCTGGCGGGCATGGCGGGTAGAAAGAAGGAACTGCTGTTGAGACATGTGTCCTTTGCTTTAGGTCAGGTCCCCTCCATCCACTACTGCCCTGAGGCACCTGCTACAGCAGGAGCACAACAAGGAAGATGCGGGAGCTGACCAACCAGCCAAGAGGTCGGGGTGCAGGGTAAGGGGTCATGGCCTGGTAACCACCTCACTCAGAAAGGGACCACATGACAGTCACACTCCACAGGCCAGATAGCACCATGAACAGCTGGATAAGAACTTTCACACTTCTCTAAAAGGAGGACTAATCCTGCAGAAAGAGTAACTAAGAACGATGCTTGGAACGTGCTGCATGATTTGTGTTGACCAGGGAAAATGTTTCAGGGGATGAGGCCCTAACTTTTCTCATATACAGATATGCCCCTGGAAGTAGGCTTGTTTCTAAGAATATAACCTGGGAAAAATTACTGAATCATTTAGTAAATACTGACTGAGCACTCTTCTATATTGGGCACAGGTTTAGTGCCTGAGGACACAACAGGACAGAGAAGTCTGTATGGAGCTTTTGTTCCAACAGGATAGGCCAGCAATGAAGAAGTCTCCCAAATGACAGACACTGCCTTTGAAGGCTGTGCTCGGTGCCACAAAGGAGATGCATTGAAAGAAGTTGGGGAGCCCTCTTTGAGGACAGGTGTGCAGCAAGTTTAGGCGGAGAGAAATAGAGCACCTCCCCCACTGGGTTCCCCTAGCATGGTGCTCAGGAAGCTTACTCCCCACCAGCGGCCCTCAGAATACCCCTGAGGCATCGTGGTATGTGCCTGAGCTGCGAACAGAAGGATGACAAGGAACAGCCTGTGAAGATCTGGGAGAGGCCCTCTCTCAGCTGAGGCAACAGTGAAAAGGCCCTGAGGCTGGGGAAAATGGGTGACGCTCAGGATCAGAATTGAGGCCAGCACAGTGGCAGCACAGGACAACGCAGACAATGTGGGGGGTGGAAGCACAGGAGGAGAGTTGACAGCCACTGCACTGATGCAGGTGACAGATGCAGGATCCATCCGCTGGATAGGCCCTGTGGAGCCGCGCTAGGAGATCAGAGAAGCAGGTAGACGAGCTTTGACTTTATCTCCTGGCTTGAAGACATTCACAAATGGTGAATATACCATGACTTATGACTAATGCCATAAAATTAAGCCTGTTCTCCAATATTACTTGTCCCTAATATGACTCTGAGCATCCCAGGTGTTCAAGTGGAAAAGAATACAACTGTCAATGCAGAAAACGCAGGCAGGAGATGCAGATTCAATCCCTGGGTCAGGAAGATTTCCTGGAAGAGGAAATGGTTACCCACTCCAGTATTCTTGCCTGGGAAATCCCAGGGATTGAGGAGCCTGGCAGGCTACAGTCCACAGGGTCACAGAGAGTCGGACAGGACTGACCATGTGCACACACACACAATATGACTACACTAAGGGCTTCCCTTGTGGCTCAGCTGGTAAAGAATCTGCCTGCTATGTGGAGACCTGGGTTTGATCCCTGGGTTGGGAAGATTCCCTGGAGAAGGGAAAGGCTACCCACTTCAGTATGCTGGCCTGGAGAATTCCATGGACAGTCGATGGGGTCACAAAGGGTCAGACACGACTGAGCGACTTTCACACTCACACACTAAGGACACAGAAATGAGCACACCAGAAATGTTTGGTCCTTACATGAAAACATTATTGATTATGACAAAGTCTTTGACTGTGCAGATCACAACAAACTGGAAAATTCTTCAAGATATGGGAATACCAGACCACCTGACCTGCCTCCCCAGAAAACTGTATGCAGGTCAAGAAGCAACAGTTAGAACTGGACATGGAACTACAGACTGGTTCCAAATTGGGAAAGGAATACATCAAGGCTATATATTGTTACCCTGCTTATTTAACTCATATGCATGCAAAATGCTGGGCTGGATGAAGCACAAGTTGCAATCAAGATTGCTGGGAGAAATATCAACAACCTCAGATATGCAGATGATACCACTCTAATGACAAAAATTGAAGAGGAACTAAAGAGCCTCTTGTGGAGGGTGAAAGAGGAGAGTGAAAAGGCGGCTTATAACTCAACAATCAAAAAACAAAGATCAGGGCATCTGGTCACATCACTTCAAGGCAAATAGATGGGGAAAAAGTGGAAACAGTGGCAGGTTTTATTTTCTTGGGCTCCAGAATCATGGCAGATGGTGACTGCAGCCTTGAAATTAAAAGATGCTTGCTCCTTGGAAGAACAGCTACGACAAACCTAGACAGCGTATAAAAAAGCAGAGACAACACTTTGCTGACAAAGGTTCATGTGATCAAAGCTATGGTTTTTCCAGTAGTCATGTATGGATGTGAGAATTAGACCATAAAGAAAGCCGAGCTCTGAAGAATTGCTGTTTTAATATGTGGTGCTGGAGATCAAACCAGTCAATCCTAAAGGAAATCAACCCTGAATATTCACTGAAAGGTCTGGTGCTGACACTGAAGCTCCAATACTTTGGCCACCTGATGCGAAGAACTGTCTCACTGGAAAAGACTCTGACTCTTGTAAAGATTGAGGGTAGTAGGAGAAGGGGCAGCAGAGGATGAGATGGTTGGATGGGATCATCGACTCAACGGACAGGAGTTTGGAAGATAGTGAAGGACAGGGAAGCCTGGAGTGCTGCAGTCCATGGGGTTGCAAAGAGTCGGACATGACTTGGCGACTGCACAATACAACATAGTGTATATTACATTAGTATATTTTGTATGTTACAAAATTGCCACTGCTATTTACATAAGACTAGTTACCATTTGTCAACATACAAAGTTTTGACAATATTATTGACTGAATTTCCTATGCTCTACTTTACACCTCCCCAGACTTATTTATTTTGTAACATAAAGACTGTACTCTTTATTCACCCTCACCAATTTCACTCCTCCTCCCCCAACTTCCCCTCTAACAACCACCAGTTTTTGCTCTGTGTCTATGGGTCTATTCTGTTTGATCATTTATTTTGTTTGAGCCTATATATATGTTAAATCATATGATATTTGCCTTTTATGTCTGACTTATTTCACTTGGCAGAGTACCCTCTAGGTCCATAAATATTGTCACAAATAAGATTTCACTCTTTTTTTATAGCTGAATAATATTCCATTTTATGTATACCATGTATTCTTTATCCATTCATCTATAGATGGATACTTAAGTTACTTCCACATCCTGACTACTGTAAATAATTCTGCAGTCAACGCAGGGGTACATATATCTTTTTGATTTAGTATTTTGTTTTCTTTGGAAAAATACCCAGAAGTAGAATTGTTGGATTATTTGGTACTTCTATTTTTTTTTAAGAACCTCCATAGGTTTCCACAGTGGTTATGCCAATTTACATATCCACCAACAGTGCACAAGTGAACCTTTTTCTCCACATCCTTGCCAACACCTGTTATTTTTTGTCTTTTTCATAATAGCCATTCTGATAGGTATGAGGTGATATTTCATTGTGGTTTTAATTTGCATTTCCCTGATGATTAGTAACTAGGGGTCACAGGACTAGAAAAGGTCAGTTTTTATTCCAATCCCAAAAAAGGGCAATGCCAATGATTGTTCAAACTATCACACAACTGCACTCACCTCACATGCTAGCAAAGTAATACTCAAAATTCTCCAAGCCTGGCTTTAACAGTTTGTGAACCATGAACTTCCAGATGTTCAAGCTGCATTTAGAAAAGGCAGGGGAACCAGAGATCAACTTGTCAACATCTGTTGGATCATAGAAAAAGCAAGAGAATTCCAGAAAATCATCTACTTCTGCTTTATTGATTATGCCAAAGGCTTTGACTGTGTAGATCACAACAATCTGTGAAAAATTCTTCTAGAGATGGGAATACCAGACCACCTGACCTGCCTCTTGAGAAATCTGTATGCAGGTCAAGAAGCAACAGTTAGAACTTGACATGAACAATGGACTGGTTCCAAATTGGGAAAGGAATACTTCAAGGCTGTATATTGTCACCCTATTTATTTAACTTGTATGCAGAGTACATGATGCAAAATGCTGGACTGGTTGAAGCACAAGCTGGAATCAAGATTGCTGGGAGAAATATAAAAAAACCTCAGATATGCAGATGACACCACCATTAGGGCAGAAAGTGAAGAGGAATTAAAGAGGCTCTTGATGAAAGTGAAAGAGAAGAGTGAAAAAGTTGGCTTAAAACTCAACATTCAGAAAACTAAGATCATGGCATCCAGTCCCATCACTTCATGGCAAATAGATGGGGAAACAATGGTAACAGTGACAGACTTTATTTTCTTGGGCTCCAAAATCATGACTGCAGTCATGATATTAAAAGACGCTTGCTCCTTGGAAGAAAAGCTATGACCCACCTAGACAGCATATTAAAAAGCCGAGACATCATTCTGCCAACAAAGGTCCGTCTAGTAAAAGCTATGGTTTTTCCTGTAGTATGGATGTGAGAGTTAGACCATAAAGAAAGCTGAGCACCAAAGAATTGATGCTTTTGAACCGTGTTGTTGGAGAAGACTCTTGAGAGTTCCTTGGACTGCAAGGAGATCAAACCATCAATCTTCAAGGAAATCAGTCCTGAATATTCATTGGAAGGACTGATGCTGAAGCTGAAACTCCAATACTTTGGCCACCTGATGAGAAGAACTGACTCATTGGAAAAGACCCTAATGCTGGGAAAGATTGAAGTCAGGAGGAGATGGGGATGACAGAGGATGAGATGGCTGGATGGCATCACCGACTGGACACACATGAGTTTGAATAAACTCCAGGAGTTGGTGAAGGACAGGGAAGCCTGGCATGCTGCAGTCCATGGGGTCACAAAGAGACATGACTAATCTACTGAACAGCAACATACAAAAAATGAAGGAATCAACTTTCCTGCTTATTCATTTTAGAGGCTATCCCTTTCTAGATATAAGTACTCTATCTAGATAAAAACAGGCTCTTTCTTTCACAGCCTGTTTCTTCCTTCATATGACTCTCTTACATCATGAATAGTTTGCACACAGCCAACCGTACTGTCCAATGGCTGGGCTGCGTGGTCATCCTCACCACCTCCCAGTGAGAATACCAGATCAGGAGTTTCATGAGCTGGAATTGGGAGTCCTCTGCTACCAGCTGCAAGGTCTGGAGTAGGTTCTGCCCAACCTGGACTCTGCCTTCCTGCTGTGTCCAATGAAGCTGTCTAGAATCCACTGTTTCTAAAGCCTGTGCCATCTCTCTAAGCCTGAGCCATCTCTCTAAGCCTGAGAACAGCTTTCTCATCCTCTCTGCACTTGGTCTATAAAAGGGGTACATCCTCAGAGTTGGAGAGACCCCTGCCTACTTTCCCTCCTGTGTTTCTTGCTCCAGTACAATCACAACAGAAAATTATGCAGCACCGAGAAATTGGTACTCACAGAATTTTCCAAACCTTTTCCAGGTCAAGTGAAGTTAAATCTGGATATTTAAACTTTCTGGCCTACACCAAATCCCTCCAGCTATGCTGAACAACTTCTCCTTGGAAATAAAAAAGGGATACAGTCACAAAAGATAAGTTAATCCTAAGCATCTCACGAAGGACCTTCCTTCATCCTGATAGAGCCAAACAATTAGCCCAGGTTGGCAAATGATCAGCAAAAAACTCCAAGTAAGAGAAAACATTCAAGTGTTAGCTCAGAGATTTTAGCCTATTGTTCTGCAAGTTCCATATTGTAGCCCACAATTTTGTTTTTTCTTTAAGTTTGAGCCAAATAATATATAAATGAGAAAATGTTTACATAAAAATTCAGATATAATATTTCTCTCAAAAAAATCTGAAGATCTACCTGTGCTCAGACTGCATCACCTTGCTGACATATAATACCTCTGCCTCTTTACCCTTTTCCCATTGTTTCCCCAACATGTTACCAGGGGAGAACTTGCTTCATCATGCTTGTACAGCCTTTCTGCTGTTGCTTTAAAGCAGAAGAAAATTTGTATCAATACCGATAAAGCAAGATATACATCAAATGGACTGATCAAGAAAAATGGAAAATGGTATTTTTCTAAGAGGAAGAAGAGAACACTGCTTCTTGTGTAAGCGAATGTGAACCCACATGAATCTTTTATCTGCCTTCCCCTGTGGACATTTAAGTTTGAGAGAATTTGGGAAGCCTCAGGTGTGGGCTTCCCTGGTGGCTCAGATGGTATAGGATCCACCTGAAATGCAGGACACCCAGGTTCAGTCCCTGCATCGGGAAGAGTTCCTGGAGAAGGGAATGGCTGCTCACTCCTATATTCTTGCCTAGAGAATTCTATGGACAGAGGATAGGCGGGCTACAGTCCATGGGATCACAAAGAATCGAACATGACTGAAGTGACTTAGCATATAGAGTATGAAAAGACAATACTGACACCCAGTGGTCCATTAACCAGCTCCCATTCAATGTCCTAAATTCCTGAGGAGGGTTGGCTACTCAGTCAGAACTGTCTTCAGGTTCTAGAAACACAGGAAAGAAAAGGCCATCAATGGGGTCACACAGAGTCGGACACGACTGAAGTGACTTAGCAGCAGCAGCAGCAGCAGCTAATAACAATAAAGTAAACAAATAAAAATAGCATGTACTGTTTTGTTTTCTAAACCTTTCTGATGGGGATCTGGCTAAATCTTGGTTTGGCTCAACTATCTCCATTATACCAAAGGCATTTGTATTCAACAATGTATTTCTCTTACAAACAGAGACAATTATGCTTTTGAAAATGCAAGACTTATTCCCCAAGAGGTAAAAGCTCAAAAACCCTGAAATCTTCCATAATGATTTCTTTTACTTATTAATTAGTCTTCTAGGCACTGAAAAGTAAATAATAAATACCTAAGATTATGCATGTGTGCCGGTCGCTCAGTTGTGTCAGATTCTATGCGACCCTATGGATTGTAGCCTGACAGGCTCCTCTCCCCAAGGGATTTTTCAGGCCAAGAATACTGGAGTAGGTAACCATTTCCTCCTCCAGGGGATCTTCCTGACCCAGGGATCAAATCCATGTCTCCTGGATCTCCTGCATCGCAGGCAGATTCTTTACCACTGACCCATCAGGGAAGCCCCTAAGATTATCAGGACAGAAAATCTGTTAGACTTGTTTGTGAACCTCCCACCACAGCCCCAAATCCTTCAATCTGGAAAAATAATGAGGTTACCACAGGAAGGAGAGCTGAGGTAGAACTGGCAGAAAAATATATTTTGAGAGTTTCTTTCATTTCCGATGGGCTAACAGTCACCAGAGTTTTAAAATCAGCAAGATCTAAAACATAATCTTTGGTGACATTTAGTCTGACTACTGAATGAAAGAAAAGTTAAAAATGTATTTTAATAATTATTGTTTCACATCTAAAGCCTTTGAGGAAAAAGAAAAAAAAATCAACCTGGTCTTCCAATCATAAGCTGACATCTCAATGTAATACTCTAAATTGGACTTCAGAATAATAGCACAGGTGAGAAATTATGCAAATTAAAACATATCTAAAGTTCCTGCCATTTTCTTAGAGGAAAAGTCACCAGCTCGTATCACGGCATAACTGAAAAGCTCAAGACACATGTTCAGGTCTAGATAGAGGGAACAAATTCAGAGAGTCTCTCTTCTCTCAGAAACAACAAAATCAAGAAAAGCAACAGTGCTGAAAAGAAATTAGCCACAACCAAACAAGGAAATCAAACATCAAGATCTCTACAAGGCAGAAGGAAGGAAGAAGACTGGCTCCTGTCCTATCCCCAGAGGGTAGTGAAAGTCTTAAGAATGTACCTAAATATTCCCAAATTGGACAAGAAATGCAAGAAGAATGATACCCTTCTTGTCTCTTTTGACCCCAAGGAAGTAATTAGAGCTTCCCTCATAGCTCAGTTGGTAAAGAATTTGCCTGCAATACAGGAGACCCAGGTTCAATTTCTGGGTTGGGAGGATCCCCTGGAGAAAGAAATGGCAACCCACTCCAGTATTCTTGCCTGGAGAATCCCATGGACAGAGGAGCCTGGTGGGGTACAGTCCATGGGGTCACAAAGAGTTAGATACAACTTAGTGACTAAACCACCACCACCAAGTACTTAGAAATAACACTGGTTAGGAAAAATGAAAAGGAAGCAAACAGTAACATGGTCCACCGGTGCAGAATCATAGGCTGCTGAGCTATCATCTAGAAGGCATCACCCTATGCTTCATCAACTGGAGCAATTCCAGGCATGGGACAGACAATGAAATTTAAGGAAAAGAACAGAAACCAGTACCTCTAAGAAAGACTGCACCCGACCCCAGTTGAATCCTTCCCCCATCACACACACAGAATAGAGAGAGGGAGAGGGAACACAGGACTTGAGCCTTTCAGCTGTAGCTGGAAGATAAGTCAAGTCTCAGATAATGGTGGGAAGAGGGTGGGGAGCATTCTCTCAGGCTGTAGGTAGTCTACAGAGCAGCTCTTTTAAGCAACAGTCATGCAACAGGGATTGAGGTTTTAATGTGAAAATACCTAAGAAAATACAGCATGAGAAAGAAGTTAAAATGATTAATATCTCGATTTCACAGAAAACATGCCCCAAGGATCATTCCCAAGTACTTTGTCCAGTGGAAAAGATTAATGAGAATAAGATTATTTGAAAGCAATAAACAGAAAATAAAACCTCTCAAAGTCCAACCAATAAATCTACAGAATTAAATATAAAGGGATATGGCCAATGGAAGGAAAGAAATTAATAACCTAACTAAAATAATAATATTTTAGAACTAATGAGAAAATTAGAAACAGCAAGAAAGAGAACAGGTAAAAACTGAAAGAGAAATTCAGGACACAGAAGAAAGACAAGGTAATCATAGTAGATATGGAGGGGGAAATGAAGTTTATGAAGAGCAGACATTATATAAGAGAAAGCTCTTTTTATATTCTTTTTAAACTTTTATTTTTTATTAGAGTATTTAGTTCAGTTCAGTCACTCAGTCATATCCGACTCTTTGCGACCCCATGAATCACAGCACACCAGGCCTCCCTGTCCATCACCGACTCCCATAGTTGATTTAAAATGTTGTATTAGTTTTCTGTTGAACAGCAAAGAGAATATATACATACATATATCCAGTCATTTTTAGATTCTTTTCCAATATAGGTCATTACAGTATTGAGTAGAATTCTCTCTGCTATACAGTAAGTTCTTATTAGTTATCAGTTTTATATATAGCAGTGTGTATATGTAAATACCAGTCTTTCAATTTATCATCCCCTGTCCCAGATTCTCCATCGATTCAGAGGTAAAGAATCCCCTTGCAATTTAGGAGATGTGGCAAAAGCCCCAGGTTGATCCCTGGGTCAGGAAGATCCCCAGGAGAAGGAAATGGCAATGCCCTCCAGCATTCTTGCCTGGGAAATCCCATGGACAGAGCAGCCTGGTGGGCTATTGTACATGGGGTCGCAAAAGAGTCAGATGCAATTTAATGACTAAATAACAGCAATCTGTTTTTATATCCTAAAGACAGAAAATCTGTGGAGTATGCTGTGGTTTAAACTGTGTTCCCCAAAGAGATATATTAAAGTCCTAACTGTTTAGTACCTGTGAATGTGAATTTATTTGTAAATAGTCTTTGCAGATGTAGTCAAGTTAAAATGAGATTACACAGTAGGTGGAATCAAATCTGACTTTTATACAAGAAAACAGGGACACTAGGAAGAGAACCTGTGTGAAGACAGAGAGACACCTATGGAAAGACAGCCTAGGGAACTTGGAAGCAGGGATTTGAGCACTGCACCTACAAACCAAGGAACACTAGGAACTGCCAACCTTCACCGGAAGCTAGGAGAGAGAAAAAGGAAAGGAGATGCCCTCAGGGAGAAACAGCACCACTAAGATCCCTCTTTTCAGCTAGAAGCCTCCAGAACTGTGGGAGAATACATTTTCATTGTTTCTAACCACTCAGTTTGTGGTACTTTGTTACTGCTACAGATGTACCAGAAAACTAACACAAGTAACAATGCCTACAAATGGAACAAAAGAATGAATCACTTAACTATGTACTAACAAGAATTGCTTAATGAAATCAAATAAACTGGAAAAGTACAGATGGACAGGATACACCATATTACAGAAAGCCTGAAAGAGCTGACGGACACCAACGAGTACCATGGTTAAACAACGAAACTTCAAGAGGCCAGAAAAAAAAATTTTTTTTTTCAAACTTGGAGGCAGAAAAAACTCAGAGGCTCTGATAATCTCTGATCCCTTTTCTTGAAGAATAAAATGAAAAATTGTTTCTGATGAAATGATGAAATCCAGCCAATCAAGGCAGAAATCAAAATAGACCTCAGCTATGCAGAAGAATCTCAGATAAAATAACGTGGGGTGAGTACTGAACCAATTTAAATATAGTACTAATAACAATAACACTGGGAATTAGGGTTGGGAAACATAAATCTTCATAGAAAGTTTATAAATCTTAGTGAAATATTTTAAATATTATAAAATGTATTAAAAAGCAACTAATTATGTTTTGAAAGAAGGACATGAGTCAATGAATACTGAATATAATTCAAATATGAGATTAAAAAATAATGAATCTAAACTGTTCAGTATTTCACTTCATTTTCTTTTTTTAAACATTCAACAAGTTTTAACAAATAGTGATCAAGTTTTAGACGCTGTGTTTGACACCAGAAAGCCTTTATGAGTAAGACACAGTCCTTGATTTTCAAGGTTTATATTTTGACAAAAATAATAAATCTGATGTTTGAACTTTGTTAGATTTTAATATTGGCATCATCATGGCTATCAGGGCTTGCCAGGTGACTCAGTGGTAAAGAATACACCTGCTAATGCAGGAGACTTGGGAGATGCAGGTTCCGTTCCTGGGTCAGGAAAATCCCTTGGAGTAAGAAATGGCAAGCCACTCTAGTATTCTTGCCTGGAAAATCCCATGGGCAAGAGGAGCCTGGTGGGCTACAGTCCATGGGGTCACAGAGAGTCAGACATGACTGAGCATGCCCGCACATCATAGGTAACTCACACCCTAGTATTAAATAGACATTGGTCAAGGTGCTTTATACATGTCTTATGTATTCTGTGCAACGGAGCTACAAGAAAGGTACATTATTATCCTGATTATGCACTAAGAAATATTTACCTAAAGGTCATTAACTTCAAGCTCACCTCCATCTCTTTCTGTCAAGTTCTCCTAAAATTCAATTTAATAGTTTTTTTGTGTGCAAGAATGAAACAGGAGGAGGAAAAGAAGAAGGAAGGGAACAGAAAAACTGGAATCCAACTTCAGCCCAACTATTCATTAGCCGTGTGAGATGCATAATTTTATGAATCAACTTGAATGGGGATGCCCAGATAGATGGTAAAATATTATTTCTGTGCATATCCATGAGGATATCTCTGGAAGAGATTAAAATTTGAATCCGTAGAGTGAAGACCTCCCTCACCAATTCAAGTGAGCATCATCCAACCCATGATCCCAACCAGTGCAGGTGAGCATTATCCAATCCACCCAATAGAATTAAAAAGCAGAATCAGGGCACATTTTGCTCTCTTTGCTTGAACTGCTGCTACTGCTGCTGCTAAGTCGCTTCAGTCGTGTCCGACTCTGTGCGACCCCACAGACGGAAGCCCACCAGGCTCCCCCGTCCCTGGGATTCTCCAGGCAAGAACAGTGGAGTGGGTTGCCATTTCCTTCTCCTTGCTTGAACTGAGACATCCATTTTTTTTCCTTCTCTTAGATATCCGCTCTCCTGGCTCTCAGGTTTTGGATTCAAATTAGGATGTATTGCCCTCCCCACCCCTAATTTTCATAAGTTTAGATTTTGACTAAATTATACCACTGGGTGTCCTGGTTCTCCTGCTTGCAGGGCAGAATACGGACTTCTCAGCTTCCAATCCCAAAGAAAGGTAATGCCAAAGAATGTTCAAATTACCATACAATTGCACTCATTCACATGATAGCAAGATTATGCTCAAAATCCTTCAAGCTAGGCTTTAGCAGTACGTGAACAAAGGAATTCCAGATGTACAAGCTGGATTCAGAAAAGGCAGAGGAACCAGAGATCAAATTGCCAACATATGCTAGATCATAGAAACAATAAGGGAATTAAAATAAATCTAATTCTGCTTCATCGACTATGAAAAAGCCTTTAACTATGTGGATCACAACAAACTGTGGAATATTCTTGAAGAGATGGGAATGCCAGACCATGTTATCTGCCTCCTGATAAACCTGTATGCAGGACAAGAAGCAACATTTAGAACCGGACATGAAACAATGGACTGGTTCATAATTGGGAAAGAAGTATGTCAAAGCTGTATATTGTCATCTTGCTTCATCAGCTTACACCCAAAGTACATCATACGAAATGCTGGGCTGGATGACTCACAAGCTGGAATCGAGATTGCCTGGAGAAATATCAGCAACCACAGATATGCAGATGATACCACTTTAATGGCAGAAAGTGAAGAGGAACTAAAGAGTCCCTTGATGAAAGTGAAAGAGGAGAGTGAAAAAACTGGCTTAAAACTCAAAATTCAGAAACCTAAGATCACTTCATAGCAAATAGATGAGGGAAAAGTGGAAATGTTGTCAGATTTCATATTTTTGGGCTCTCGATGTGAATGGTGACTTCAGCCATGAAATTAAGACACTTGCTCCTTGGAAGAAAAGTTATGACAAATCTAGATAGCATATTCAAAAACAGAGACATCAATTTGCCAACAAAGTTCTGTATAGTCAAAGCTATGGTTTTTCCAGTATTCTTGTATGGATGTGAGAGGTGGACCATAAAGATGGCTGAGTGCTGAAGAATGGATGCTTTCAAACTGTGGTGTTGGAGAAGACTTTTGAGAGTCCTTTGTACCACAAGGAGATCAAACCAATCAACCTTTAACGAAATCAGTCCTGAATATTCATTGGAAGAACTGATGCTGAAGTTGCAACTCCAATACTTTGGCCATTTGATGCAATGATCCGACTTATTGGAAAAGGCCCTGACGCTGGGAAAGATTGAAGGCAGGAGGAGAAGGGGACGATGGATGAGATGGTTGGATGGCATCACTGACTCAACGGACATGAGTTTGAGCAAACTCAGGGAGATGGTGAAGTAGTGAAGGACAGGAAAGCCTGGCATGCTGCAGTTTATGGGGGTCACAGAACTGACTGAACAGCAGTTTCCATATACATATGAGCCATTTCTTATTACAAATCAGTCTCTGTCTCTGTATCTTTCTCTGTCTCTCTGTGTATGTGCGTGTGTACATATTCATCCACATATGCAATGTATATACATATATCCTATTGGTTCTGTTTCTCTAGAGAACCCTAACTAATACACAGTGAAACAGTGTGACCTTAGACACAGGACTCTTCTGCATCTCATAGCAGAGGGATGGTGCTATTTGTCCGCATATCAGTTTGCCTCTGAGTCCTTTAATTATCGAACTCAATTTCAGGCCAGTAGATACAGAATAAGAACAATTATTTCCAACCTCTTTGGCAGCTGACTGACCATGTGACTATGCCATAACTCAATGGGTTATAAATAGATTTTGTGCAACTTGGGGGAAGAGACTATAAAGGAAATGAGTATGTTCCCCCTCCTTGCCCCCATCCCCCCTGCTGCTTAGAATATCAAGGGATGACTGGAGGTTTTTGCATCATGGAGCTGGGGCTCAATTCTAAGGAGGCAGGAACAGAGAGCTGGAAGCAGCCTGGATCTCAGATGATTATGGAGCTACCCCCCTGCTCCAGGTGGCACATTGGTGAAGAATCTACTTGCCAATATAGGAGACAGGGTTTGGATCCCTGGGCCACGAAGATCCCCTGGAGAAGGAAATGGCGACCCATTCCAGTATTCTTGCCAGGAAAATCTCAAGGATAGAGAAGCCTGGTAGTCTATAGTCCATGGGGTCACAGAGTCTAACAGAGCTGAGCGACTGAGCACCCCACACCCCCCACCCTAGAACTGAACTGCTTGCATCTAGACTTTAAAGGAAAAAAGCACAAATATTTATCTTCTTTATGCCATTATTTCTGTATTTCAGATACAGGTAATCTAATCTTCAGTAATGCAAATAGATTTCCTTTTATATTTAGAAGTTGCAGCACCTTTACCCATACTGAAAGGATTACCAGGTAATATCACATTGGAGCAAGGGTAGGGGATAAAGTCACATCTTGCAATGAGTAAAGTAAAGCTCAGAGAGAAGCAACTTACTCACTAAGACCAAAACTCAGATTTAGACCTGGATCATTCTAGCATCTGCAGAGACTGGCTGGTACAATAAAACTGTCACCTGGGGCATTTTTCTCTTTTGATCCCACGGACTCTCCTCCCCTGAAGCCTCCTCAGAGTGAGAAGAATAGAAGCAATTTGATCCCTCACCAAGTGTGGAAAACTTCCAAGATATTTTAATCATGCAAAAATGAAAAGGCCAAAAAGACAACGGACACCTCTTTTAGAAGCTGGCATACAGTTTACAACCACGAAAGACAAGGGGTGATGGAGAGAAATCAGAGAAGAGCTACTGACAACTCTGAGGATTCCCACTGCACCCACCTCTCCACCTTGACAAGGACCTCTGATTGCTTCCTAGATATTTGTCCCAGGCTCGTCTCTCTCTTCAGTTCCACAGGGATGCTGGAAATTCAAGAGGATCCCTTTAACACATAATCATAAAGATCTACAGGCAAGCCAATGTACTAAACACCAGGATATCCAAGATGAATAAGACCCAGCCTTTGCCTTCCAAGTTTATAATCTTCTGGCCAAAATAATAAGTGAAGTTTATTAGATGTTTTACATGAGCAAAATCTAGGCAGCTCACTTGCTAGTATGAAATATGCAGTATTCAGTGCCTATTATGGGTTCCAGGCAACATATTTGAAAGAAATATATATTATCTTCATTTTAAAGATGAGGAGGTAAGGCACATGGCAGTTACATGATTCACCTGAGGTTACAAAGCAAGACGTATGTGTTGTTTCATTTAAGACTTGCAACAGTTCCTAGTCCTTGGTACTTGTGTAATACCGTTAAGTATCATGTTCATCTTGGCAAGGGTGTGGGGAAATGGTCACACGCAGACACGTGTTGGGAGTATTAGCTGACAGAATATTAATCGATGAAACATAAACGAGATTGAGAGAGAGAAAGCGGCTGACTCAAAGTCTCCCATGGATGAGAAACAGGAGCCAGGGAAACTGAACTCCAGACTGAACCTCATATGAAACCCTGTGTGCTATGATTAGATGAACAGAGGACCCATGTTGGCAGCCCCAGGACATGTGAGGAAGAGGGTTGGGCAGGATTCAACATGGACTGACCTAGAGGTGATCATACTCAGCGAAGTGAGTCAGACAAATATTGAATGGTACTGTGTAACTGCAGAATCTAAAAAAAAAAAAAAAAATGATACACATGGAAAGCTTCTTAATGAAAGGACACATCCAAGCAGAGCCCCAAATGGTGATTGGTCCAGAGTAGGGAAAGTCTTCTTATATTGAGACAGCAAACTCTTGCAAGCAGATGAGAACTTACCTCTGGCAAAGCCCTAGGCCCACATCTGGAGGTTGGGATGGGAGGGATGAGATGGATAAAGATACAAATGAAAATGAAATCTTTGTTCGCTGGCCTCTTAGCCCCCAAGAATACACAAGCAAAGCCACATATATAGGGGAAAAAAATCCTAACAATGAAAAAATTCTTTTGTGATGTCTACTTTAAAAATATTCACAGCCTCAAAGTTGAGAGTTCTGTTTTATTCAGTGGGATTTTTTAGAACTTCAAGCCCAAGAGGCAGCATCTCATGTGACCCTGAAAGGACTACTTCAAGGAGGCAAGGGAGAGTGGGGAGCTAGGCTATATAGGAGTTTTGCAACAAAGGGTAGGTAGTGGAAACTTCAAAAGATTAGTCTTAAAGAAAATCAGAAATCCCAACGTAAGGAATTTAGTGCTTTTCTATGTTTGGGAAGATGCAAGAGTCTGAGCTCACTGAAATCATTCCTTTGATATACCTCAGCTTTCTGGGGACAGTATCCTGTGTTTTTATATCCCAAGCCACCATAGGGAGTGTTGGCAGTCTGATGGTTGCTAGATGGCAGATATTCAGTTTCCGTCCTGAGTTCCCTCAGGGCTCACCAGCTCACCATTGGTGGAGGCTGCAATGTCTGATGACTCTGACATCCTTTGTTTCCTGATAAGGCAGGAAATATTCCCTTTCTTAGTAGTATGGTTTCCCTTTTGTAAATATCTACCCATCAGAGGCCCAAGTAAATTCCATAGCCAAATCTTGCCACAGAATCGTAATTAGAGAAAAAAGAAAGGCTGAAATCAAAGAAACAGTTCTGAAGGTAGAAATAAGTTCTCATGTGAGTCAAAGGAGATCCAATGCATCAGGTCAAGGATACTCCTTACCTCTCTTTTGCTCTCTTTCTGGTCTATCTCTCAGGCTGATGCTACTTCACTTCCCTCCATACCTCACACCCAACTATCTACTAAAATCTCCCTGACTTGTGCTGTGATATTAGGATTTATAATGAGAAATATATATTTGGTCTTCCTCTCTAGTCTAGCACAGAATACTTGAGTGAATATCCCAAATGATGAGAGAACAAAGCTGTTTTGTTATGTCAATGAGTGACTTAGATCACACTTAGGGATGAAGGCTTGTTGCCAGGAGAATCAATTATCAGTGAAAAAATGTTGCCTGCAAAGTAAGTAAATAAAGGATGTTGTAGCCATCAAGAGTGGCAGCACAGGACCAGGAGCCCTGAGGGAACTCAAGATGGAGACTAGCTCGATGCCTGCTGCCAAGCCCTTAGTCACTGCAGCCACCACCCACCCACAAGGATGTACCTGGAAGGCACTCAGGATGGAAAAGAGCAGGATGCTGGCTCTAGATAGCTGAGGTGCAAATGAAAGGAATGCTTTCAATGAGCCCAGACTGTTGCATCTTCACATAACACAGAAAAGCCCTGAATTCCTTAACTTGAGATGTTTGGTTTTCTTTAATTACCAGTAATCTTTTGATGTTCCATTACCTGGTATTTTTCACATAAACCAGGTACCTCCCTTACCTCTTCAGAGCAGTCCCCCAGAGATATCTGAGGGGCTGTGACCCAGGCTTAAGTCCTCAGTTTTGACCACCAAAGAAAACATAATTTTCAACTAGTAGGCTGCACATTTTTTGTTTCAGTCAACACACCCATGTAATTAGATGTTGAAATGTTCAGTTGCCAACTCCTCCCACTTCCTGATATCGAGGGAAGGAAGAGGGACTACAGGTTGAATTGAAATCAAGTAGACATATGTAGTGATGCTTTCTAAGGCCCACTTGACTTCACATTCCAAGATGTCTGGCTCTAGGTGAGTGATCACGCAATCGTGATTATCTTGGTTGTGAAGATCTTTTTTGTACAGTTCTTCTGTGTATTCTTGCCACCTCTTCTTAATATCTTCTGCTTCTGTTAGGTCCATACCATTCCTGTCCTTTATTGAGCCCATCTTTGCATGAAATGTTCCCTTGGTATCTCTAATTTTCTTGAAGAGATCTCTTGTTTTTCATATTCTGTTGTTTTCCTCTATTTCTTTGCATTGATCGCTGAGGAAGGCTTTCTTATCTCTCCTTGCTATTCTTTGGAACTCTGCATTCAGATGCTTATATCTTTCCTTTCTCCTTTGCTTTTTGCTTCTCTTCTTTTCACAGCTATTTGTAAGGCCTCCTCAGACAGCCATTTTGCTTTTTTGCATTTCTTTTCCATGGGGATGGTCTTGGTCCCTGTCTCCTGTACAATGTCACGAACCTCCGTCAAGAGTTATCAGGCACTCTATCTATCAGATCTAGTCCCTTAAATCTATTTCTCACTTCCAGTGTATAATCATAAGGGATTTGATTTAGGTCATATCTGAATGGTCTAGTGGTTTTCCCTACTTTCTTCAATTTAAGTCTGAATTTGGCAATAAGGAGTTCATGATCTGAGCCAAAGTCAACTCCCGGTCTTGTTTTTGCTAACTGTATAGAGCTTCTCCATCTTTGGCTGCAAAGAATATAATCAATCTGACTTCGGTGTTGACCATCTGGCGATGTCCATGTGTAGAGTCTTCTCTTGTGTTGTTGGAAGAGGGTGTTTGCTATGACCAGTGCGTTCTCTTGGCAAAACTCTATTAGCCTTTTCCCCTTTCATTCCGTGCTCCAAGGCCAAATTTGCCTGTTACTCCAGGTGTTTCTTGACTTCCTACTTTTGCATTCCAGTCCCCTACAATGAAAAGGACATCTTTTTTGGGTGTTAGTTCTAAAAGGTCTCATAGGTCTTCATAGAACCGTTCAACTTCGGCTTCTTCAGCATTACTGGTTGGGGAATAGGCTTGGATTACTGTAATATTGAATGGTGTGCCTTGGAAATGAACAGAGATCATTCTGTTGTTTTTGAGATTGTATCCAAGTACTGCATTTTGGACTCTTTTGTTGACCATGATGGCTATTCCATTTCTTCTAAGGGATTCCTGCCCACAGTAGTAGATATAATGGTCATCTGAGTTAAATTCACCCATTCCAGTCCACTTTAATTCACTGATTCCCAGAATGTCTACGTTCACTCTTGCCATCTCCTGTTTGACCACTTCCAATTTGCCTTGATTCATGGACCTAACATTCCAGGTTCCTATGCAATATTGCTCTTTACAGCATCGGACCTTGCTTCTGTCACCAGTCACATCCACACCTGGGTATTGGTTTTGCTTTGGCTCCATCCCTTCATTCGTTCTGGAGTTATTTCTCCACTGATCTCCGGTAGCATACTGGGCACCTACCTACCTGGGGAATTCCTCAGTCAGTATCCTATCATTTTGCCTTTTGATACTGTTCATGGGGTTCTCAAGGCAAGTATACTGAAGTGGTTTGCCATTCTCTTCTCCAGTGGACCACATTCTGTCAGACCTCTCCACCATGACCCGCCCGTCTTGGGTGGCCCCACACGGCATGGCTTAGTTTCATTGAATTAGACAGGGCTGTGGTCCATGTGATCAGATCGACTAGTTTTCTGTAATTATGATTTCAGTGTGTCTGCCCTCTGATGCCCCCTCGCAATACCTACCATCTTATTTGGGTTTCTCTTACCTTGGTCATGGGATATCTCTTCACAGCTGCTCCAGCAAAGCGCAGCCGCTGCACCTTACCTTGGACAAGGGGTATCTTCTCAAGGCCGCCCCTCCTGATCTTGAATGTGGAGTAGCTCCTCTCGGCCCTCCTGCGCCGGCACAGCCACCGCCTCATGGACGTGGGGTAGCTCCTCTCCGCTGCTGGCCCTGACTCAGCAGTGGCCACAGGACTGGAAAAGATCAGTCTTCATTCCAATCCCAAAGAAAGGCAATGCCAAAGAATGCTCAAACTACCGCACAATTGCACTCATCTCACACGCTAGTAAAGTCATGCTCAAAATTCTCCAAGCCAGGCTTCAGCAATATATGAACCGTGAACTTCCAGATGTTCAAGCAGGTTTTAGAAAAGGCAGAGGCACCAGAGATCAAATTGTCAACATCCGCTGGATCATGGAGAAAGCAAGAGAGTTCCAGAAAAATATCTATTTCTGCTTCATTATCTATGCCAAAGCCTTTGACAATGTGGATCACAATAAACTGTGGAAAATTCTGAAAGAGATGGGAATACCAGACCACCTGACCTGCCTCTTGAGAAACCTGTATGCAGGTCAGGAAGCAACAGTTAGAACTGGATATGGAACGACAGACTGGTTCCAAATAGGAAAAGGAGTACATCAAGGTTGTATATTGTCACCCTGCTTATTTAACTTATATGCAAAGTACATCATGAGGAACGCTGGGCTGGAAGAAGCACAAGCTGGAATCAAGATTGCTGGGAGAAATATCAATAACCTCAGATATGCAGATGACCCCACCCTTATGGCAGAAAGTGAAGAGGAACTCAAAAGCCTCTTGATGAAAGTGAAAGAGGAGAGTGAAAAGGTTGGTTTGAAGCTCAACATTCAGAAAACAAAGATCATGGCATCTGGTCCCATCACTTCATGGGAAATAGATGGGGAAACAGTGGAAACAGTGTCAGACTTTATTTTTGGGGGCTCCAAAATCACTGTGGATGCTGATTGCAGCCATGAAATTAAAAGATGCTTACTCCTTGGAAGGAAAGTTATGACCAACCTAGATAGTATATTAAAAAGCAGAGACATTACTTTGCCAACCAAGGTCTGCCTAGTCAAGGCTATGGTTTTTCCTGTGGTCATGTATGGATGTGAGAGTTGGACTGTGAAGAAAGCTGATCGCCGAAGAATTGATGCTTTTGAACTGTGGTGCTGGAGAAGACTCTTGAGAGTCCCTTGGACTGCAAGGAGATCCAACCAGTCCATTCTAAAGGAGATCAATCCTGGGTGTTCATTGGATTGATGCTAAAGCTGAAACTCCGAAACTTTGGCTACCTCATGCAAAGAGTTGACTCACTGGAAAAGACTCTGATGCTGGGAGGGATTGGGGGCGGGAGGAGAAGGGTACGACAGAGAATGAGAATGCTGCATGGCATCACCGACTCAATAGACATGAGTTTGAGTGAACTCCGGGAGTTGGTGATGGACAGGGAGGCCTGGCGTGCTGTGATTCATGGGGTCGCAAAGAGTCGGATATGACTGAGCGACTGAACTGAACTGAGACATATGTAGAGGACTTCCCGGTGACAGGACCCGAGGGCGGGCCCTACTTACCAATGATTAGAAAAAAAAAAAAAAAAACCTGTGTGAATAAACTGTGGTATCCTAGGGCATCTGTGAGCAGAGAGAGATAAGTAAGCCCAAAAATCTTATGGGGAAAATTAAAGAATCCAGAAACAAAGGACAATCAGGCAGAGATACATCCATAAACTCAAACAATAAATTAGTCTCAGGGACTCCTAATTTTGTCTCAAAGTTAAAGATAAAGTCTAATGCACATCCCACAATTCTTTAGTTTATAGAAACTAGACCCCAAGTAGAAGGAGTGTGACTCTGAGCACGTGTCCCCAGACCAGTTGGAGCCTGAAAGTTGATAATGTTAAGCCCTGTGGCCTCATCTGGTTATTTTGTCACCTACCAATCCGAAAGAAATGTGCACTAGCTGACCCTGTTCCCCATCAACCTCTCCCCTCAGCTTATCTTTAAAATCACTTCCCCAAGCCATCCAAGAGTTCGGGTCATCTGAGCATTAGCCAACCCTACTCCTTGCTTGATAAGGGATTCCCTGGTGGCTTAAATGGTAAAGAATCTCATACAATAAAGAATCTGCCTGCAATCCAGGAGACCCGGGTGTGATCCCTGAATCACGAAGATCCCCTGGAGAAGGGAATGGCTACCCACTTCAGTATTCTTGCCTGGAGAATCCTCATGGACAGAGGAGCCTGACGGGCTACAGTCCATGGGGTTGCAAAGAGTCAGACACAACTCAGCAACTGAACAACAAACAATAATTTAGTAAATAAAATGTTTCTCTGAGTTCTGTGAGCCACTCTAGCAAATAAGCAGAACCCAAGAAGAGGATTGTTAGAACCTCTAATCTATAGTCAGTTGTTCAGAAGCTCAGGTGACAACCTGGACTTGCAACTGGCATCTGCAGTGTGGGGAGGAGGTGCAATCTTACAGAACTGAGCCCGCAACCTGTGGAATGTGATGCCATCTCCAGGTAAATAGTGTAAAAACTGAGCTGAACCACAGGACAACCAGCTGATGTCAGAGAACTGCTTGGTGGCCTGGGAATGCCAACCCTTTCATGAATCAGAATTGGTGACCAGAACACTGGTATGCTTTCTTTCCTCCACTTATCTTTGTATACAGGCCTCTGCTCCTATTTTTCTCACTCTGAGAATCTGTTACATTCTTTCCAAATCATCCATCTCCAGAGACCATCCTGGTCTTCAACAATGCCCTTAAATGACAAACCAAGGAAGGTCAAGAGGAGATAGGAGGGAGGAGAAAGGAAGGTGTGGAGGAAAAGGAAAATTCCAAAAAGGCAATATAAAAATATCAGTCGTAAAGCTATGGAACAGAGATTCTTGGCAGCATTTATTTTCCTCATCAAAAGAGACTGTCACAAAATTCACAGACACGAAGAGTAGGTTAGAGGTTTCCAAAGGCTGGGAGCAGGGGAAAATTGAGAGTTACTGATAAACAGTTACACCATTTCTGCTTAGGGTAATGGAAACATTTGGAGGTAGATACTGATGATGGTTGCCCAGCATTATGTGTTGCTAATGCCCCTAGATTATACATTTAAAATAGTTAAATGGCAAATTTATGTTATATATATTTTACCACATTCAAAGGAGGAGGGACTGGCAAAGACTTTGCTGTTTTTTGCCCTCTTGGCCCCTTCTTTATGCCCAGAGTACAGATAATGCCCACATTGGTACAGGAGACAACCAGACAGCAGGAGGTGACAAGCATGAGGATGAAAGTCAACACATTAAAGATGAAGAGAGTACCAGGATCCTTGCAGGCATGAGCAGCCTTACCATCTCAAGCTGACTCCCCCCAGATTTTTAAGGATAAGAGAAAATCAAATTCCTCTTTAAGATACTTAGCAAGTTTCGGTTACTTGCCACTAAGCACACTCCTCACAAATACAGCTCCCCCGTTGCCTACTCTAAGAAACCAAATATCTGCACATGGCATTGAAGACCCTTCCCAGTCTAGCCCTAAGTTCCCTTTGTAGATTTTCCACACCCTCTTTTTCTCAAGTAAACTCCAGACTCTCACTTTGCATTTTTCTAAACATAATGCTCACCTCTCTGCATCTGTGCCTTTGCTCATGGCAGTTCCCAATTGCAATGTCCTTTCCTATCGTCTCCTCTTAGCCATCCTTCAAACCCAGCAAGACTTCCCCTTACTCCAGCAAGATGTAAAGATTCTCCTTCTGAACCTTCAATGCCTTTGTATCCCATGCATCGCCAGTCTCTTATTCATCAGCGAGTCTATTCTACTTTCACATCCTATAGGAAACTACTTCCAACCACGACCACTGGTCATCCCCTTACTGCAGGCCTTGCTTAGCTCTCATCTAGACAATCAAAACAGCCTCCAGTTAGCCTCCTTATTCTATTTTTGCCTCCTTCCCTCCAGTCAACTTCTACTAAAAAATTGTCTTCTTTAAAATAAAAAAGTCTGAGGACTTCCCTGGTGGTCCAATGGTTAAGACTCTGTGCTGCCAGTTCAGAGGGTGCAGGTTCAATCCGTGGTTAGGCAACTAAGATTCTACATGTCGTGGGGCACAGCCAAAAGATATCCTATACACACACACACGTGTGCATGCTCAGTCAGTCATGTCTGACTCTGTGTGACCCTATGGACTGTAGCCTGCCAGGCTCCTCTGTCCATGGGATCCTCCAGGCAAGAATACTGGAGTAGGTTGCCATGCCCTCCTCCAAGGGATCTTCCTGACCCAGAGATCAAACTGTGTCTCCTGCATCTCCTGCATGGCAGGCAGATTCGTAATCACTGGGCCACTGGGGGAAGCCCCCACCACCACCACATACACACAATCATATCATTGCCCTTCACAAATCCCCCAGGTAGCTTCCTAACACATTAGAATAAATTCCAAGCTCCTTTCCCTGCTTGGCCTACAAACCTATTTATCATTTGGTTTCTGTCTGCCCCTCTAAACTCAATCTTTATTCCTTTTCATGTGTTTTTTTGTTTGTTTTTTTAACCAGATTGGTCTTCTGTTCCTTGAAAATGCCAACCTAATTCCAGCCTTAAGACATTTGCACCTGATGTCCCTTCTGCCTGGAATAATCTCCTGCCAAATCTACGCACAGCTGGTACCCTCATTACTAAGAACTCTCTACTCAAATATCACCACCCCCAAAAGTCCTGCCCTGACCACTTTTTCTAAAGTAGACCCCACAGGACCACTCTGTTTCTCTTCATTACATTTCTCCCCAGCCCTCCCAAGTTTAAATTCATTTTCATTTTCTTGTTTACTGTAGAACTCCCCACTGGCGTGTCAGCTCATTAGGGCAGGAGCAGGGTTCTGTTCATCCCTGAATCTCCAGCATCCACAGCAGTGCCAGGCACGCAGGAGGTTCGATACTTTAACTCATCCTGTTTGTGTGCCACCTGTGTACCTGTTTCATTATCACCACTGGGTGGGGACTGGTAACACCAAGGCATCTGCAGCATTTGCTTCAACTCAGCCTACTTCTCCCTCCTTTTATCTTACCACCTACTCCCTGCCCCTATTACAAGTTCAGATCATCCAAATAATGGTACGGTGAAGGAACAGTTCAGTTTCTGGTTTTAAGTCTGTCAGGGAACTCTGATCTTACTGACAAAAAATTGCCCTCACCAAAAAGATTAACTACTACGACACAATTTTGTTGCTAATACTTTTATCATTTCAGTTTTCTTCCACCATTTCATTAGAAAAAGTAAAGCCACTTTGAATCCCTTTTACAAAGAGGGGAGACAGACATTTTAAAATACAAAATACAAAAGATGACATAAAGTTTAATATCCAAATAAACAGAAACAATGATGGCATGAAATATAACAGGACAGAATCACTAGTTACCAAGAGTCTATGCATGTTAATAAAAGTTACCTACTGTATTTCTGCTCTAAATCATTTAGCTAAATGACTGACACTGAAATCTAAGTTTCCAAGTTTCTCCACTATCCCTTGCCAATGCCAGACTCACTCCAGGCAGAATGTCTGCTGGAGCTATGTCCATGATGGAAGTCCTGATGATTAAAGTCTTCAGCATCTATACCATTTCAGATAAAGTGATTAAAACCATAGCCCCCTTTAATGCACATTGCTTGATAAAAGAAGCCAACCTGGAAAGGATTGGCTGTAGGATTCCAACCACAAGACATTCTAAAAAATACGTTTAAGTATAGAGGCAGTGAAAAGATTAGTGGTTGAATTTAGTTAATAAAACCAAATTGTATGCTGACAATTGATTAAAATGGTAAGTTGTATGTTTATTTTACCATCATTTCTTTAACAGCAAAAAAAGGAGCAATTGCCGGAGTTTTATTGGGAGAGGCGGGAAGGGATGAGAGAGGAGGCGTGGAGGATGGTTAGGGCAGTGAAACTATTCTGTATGAGGCTGCAATGATGGAGACATGTCATTACATATTTTTCAAAACCCATAGAACATATACCACAGAGAGTTAATCCTTACACAAAGACTATGGACTTTAGTTAACAATAATGTATCAATATTGGGTCATCAGCTGTAGAATAAATGTAAGTAATGTGAGCTGTCCTAACAGAGGAAACTGAGGGGAGGCAAGGGGAAGGGGCAAATGAGAACTCTCTGGACTTTCAGCTCAATTTTCTATACACCTAAAACTGCTCTGGAAGTTTAGTCTATTAATTTTTTTAAGTCCCTTTACTGGTCATTTGCATCTACTCAGAAAAAATTTAAAAGCCCTTAGTGATGAATTATAGATTTGGGATGACATTACCTTAATTACATGTTCATATTTCTTGTTAATTACTGAATGAGTTTTCTGTTTAATAAGTATTTTTAAATATCAAACAGCTGATGTGGCAGATATTTATTAAATGTCTACTTTTTACAAGGCTCTGTGATAGACACTCATATATTTAAAAATAACTAATCCAAAATATTTATTCAAAATTGCCCCGGGGGAGGGAAAATTAATATTTCCACAGCACTATTCCTAGGTGCAGAGGTCACCTTGCTCCCCAATCATTCTCCCCAGCAATACTAGAGGAAGTGGGGCTGTCTCTCCTCTCCTCTGTACATTTTTATGGATTCCTCAGCTCCTCTCAAAAGATAGAAGATAATTTCTCAGAGCAAACGGCCACATTGATATTCATGGGATAAACGGTTTGTAACCGAACAGCAACACCCTAATAATGTAAATTTCATACACAGCTTCCAAAAGGTTAAACAATGCTACTTGGCTCTACTGTGCCCAGAAAGCAAATGACAGCGAGAGGTCCAACCTTGGAGCCAGGAGGAGGCCTTATGCAGAAAGTTCTCCCAGTCCGAAGGTCTTACTCTCCGCTTGGGAGGGAATTATTCACAGTCAAGAGTGCCCTGAAAGCAAATGATTCAGCACACACAAACGAGCCCCACTCAAAGTGAAAGACCACAGGAAAAGGATGAAGGGAGAGAGGGAAGATGGACTTATTTTCAAGTCTGCTCTATGAATATGTATTTTTAATCAGTTTTCCAAATACGCTTGCTGCATGTCATTACCCTCTCCACCGGTCCTTAACTGCGCCTTCTGACTTCACCCCCTCCCTGTGAGTCAATCGGTATTTAAGTGCCAAGTGTGTGCCACACACCCATTTGAGTACTAAGGAAATAACAATCAAGAATTCAGACAACTTCTTTGCCCCCAAGGACTTTTATAATCTGTGAGGAGTAGACAGTAAACAAACTAATTTCAGATGGTGTTCAAGACTGTGAAGAAAAATAAAACTGGGTGACAATGTAAGAAGGAGAGAGAGATGGTGGCAGGGCATTTGGTGTACTGAGTTTAGATAACTAGGTCATGAAAAATGCCCCATAAAGATGTGAGATGTAAGCTGATAACAAAATGAAGAGGAAGCCTCAGTCATCTAAAGATGTAAAGGCTCAGAGTTTGGGATTAGCAGATGCAAACTATTCTATATAGAATGCATAAACAACAAGGTCCTACTGTACAGCCCAGGGAACTATATTCAACATCCTATAATAAACCATAATGGAAAACAATATAAAAGAGTGTATAGTATATATATGCGTGTGTGTGTATAACAGAGTCACTTTGTTGTACGGCAGAAATTAACAGAACATTGTAAATAAACTACACTTCAATAAAATTAAAAAAAAAAAAAACGCTAGCAAAAGAAATGCATTACACTAAAAATACATAAAGATGTATAGAGGCCCCCAGGCAGCAAGAGCCTTCCACATTCAACACTAGGAAGGACACGTGCGTCCAAGAAGAATGGAAAGAGTGGTGGTCAAGGGCCAGGTCATGGAGGGCCTTCAATCATTCTGGGTTTCATGCTGCATAATGGGGAAGCAACGAAGGATTTTAATTTAAAAAGCAAAATAACATGATATATGATTTTTAAAGACTGATTTTACCATGATGTGTGCAAAGGAAATGGCAACCCACTCCAGTGTTCTTGCCTGGAGAATCCCAGGGACAGGGGAGCCTGGTGGGCTGCCGTCTACGGGGTCGCACAGAGTCGGACACGACTGAAACGACTTAGCAGCAGCAGCAGCAGTGCAAAAGATTGTAGAGGAACAAGACTGGAAAAGGAAATCCATAGGGAATTGGAAGAAGACCGAGTGAGAGGGAGTGGCTGCTTGGACCAGCAGATGGCAGTGTGCCGCCTCAACCCCACAGTCCAACAAATATGCCCAACCCAGGGAACACACTAGGGTCAAAATCCAGCCGTGGCCCAGCTTGGAAAGGAGCTGATTCAAACTGAAAATAGCAGCCTTTAGACAATGTGTCCACACCAGAGGAATTTCTTTTTCACACATGAAATAGACTTTTCTGCTTGGGAGCCCCTTGACTGAGTGTGATGGGGAGAAGAGCCTCAGTTTGGAAATACCGTAGAGGGTGACCTGAAAAAACTTGCTAATAATAAATTCAATCTGTGGTGAGTGAAGAAAGAATTAAGGGCGACTCCTACATTTTTGGCTGGAGTACCATGATGGGTTGCTCCACTTACTGAGATGTGGAAGATTGGAAAAGAACTGTGTGATGCTAAAGACCAAAAGTTTTGTTTCTAACATGTTGACTGAACTGTCCATTAGACAGCAGATGGGCAATCACGTAAGGGGAGAGTTTGGAAAGAGGAGATGAGAAAAGGGGATGGAAATCGGCGGGAGGGTGGCAAGAATCAGAGATCAGAGGAAAAAGAGTAGGCAAATTCCACACTGACTCATTCAGTCACCAACACACACTTATGCAATGAAACAGGACATGAAGACTGTTCCAGAAATAGCTGCCTGGCAAGCTGGAAGCTGGGTGGTGCTCACTCAACATGTGCTTTATAGCTCATTTTCAATCAAAGCCTCCCATATAAATCCAGACAGCAGATCATCTACAGATTTAATTAGCTATATTTGTGCAGAATCTCAATTTGACCATAAAAATTGAATGTTTAATATAGTTTAAGGTTCAATGGCCTTTCTTTTTAAAAGGAGACAGATGAAATGGCCACAGATTAATGCTTCCAGTCATCCTCAATATATCAGAGTTATGAAGACAACAGAAAAGAATGGATAGTACAAGTATGAATCCTGAACAAAACACAGGATTTAACTGTCTTCTACCAAACTTTCCTTAAAAAATTATTTTCTCTAATTGTTTGCACATCATAGCATCTGACGACTGACTCTTGAAGCTACTTTCAGAAGCCAAGTATCTCACACTCAGGGAGAACAACCCTATCACCTTCTAACACCCTTCTCCCTTGGGTACAGACAGGTGCTATGTGCATATGCTATTAACAATGAAAACAAACACTCTTCAGTAATTTTGACCAGATCCATAAATATTTATCAGGTCTTGGGTGAGTTCATCCACATTTTCATATCATTTAAGAAGAGTTGTCATAATGAGCACTCGACCTAGATTTCAGTCTTGACTATGTCATTTGCTTTTGTTACTTTGTGCAAAGTGGTTGCCAACAGTCTGTTTAGTTGTAAATAGGAAGGACTTCTCTGGCTACTTCACACAGAGATGAGCTAATTAAAAGAAATGAGGATGTGTAAACTTACCTTCCATGTCTATTGCTAGGAAAAGTGAGCTCGGGCACATTATAAACTCAGTGTTGTCCTGAAAGTTCTTACCTTGTCATTGCTGGAATATCAGAAAGCAGATGTGTCTGGACGACTTGATAGAAACACAACACCAAGTCTCTGTTTTTTCACACTAATACGTAGCAATTGATTAATTGATATTAGTTTCGTGCAGTCCATGTTTGCTTCATTCCTCACCAAAGAGAGATCAGAGACGAATTAGTTCAAGCTTGTTTTTAAATTTGAGGAAAGCAAAACCTAAATAGGTGAAGGGACAGGTGAAACTTCTGGTTTCACAGTAAATCTCTCTCAGCCTGAGTTTCCCCATCTGTTAAATAAGGGAATTAAACTAGATAAGTAATTTTAAACCTGTGTGAATCTGCTATAGAGCAAGGGAAACTCAGCTCTTGGTGCTCTGTGGTGACCTAGAAGGGTGGGTTGGGGACGGGTGGGAGGGAGGTCCACGAGGGAGGGGATATATGTATGCATATAGCTGATTCACATCATTACAGATCAGAAACTAACACAACACTGTAAAGCAATTATACTCCAATAAAATACATGCATACACACATTACACTGTGTTTCACAGCAGAGCCCACCCACAGAGGATGTGGTCTCCCTCCAGCCAGAGCAGACCTGCCCATTGGGCACTATATATTTCAGTTCTGCATCAGTTCAGTTCAGTTCAGTTGCTCAGTTGTGTCCGACTCTTTGGACTGCAGCATGCCAGGCCTCCCTGTCCGTCACCAACTCCCGGAGTTTTCTCACTCATGTGCGTTGAGTCGATGATGCCGTCCAACCATCTTGTCCTCTGTCGTCATCTTCTATTCTGCGTAAGGTTAGTTAGAAAAGAGAATTTCAAAAAGGGTTTCATGCTGCTAACAACAGCTAAATATTTTAAATCACTTCTTTGTTTATGAAAGTTGACAAACTAGCTGGGCTGAATGGTGATTGCAGGCTTTTGGGGGACTAGAATATGGTCTAAATGGTAATGACTTCAGGCAGTTCACAGCTCTAAAATTCATCTGGTTTCCACAACTTCCTTTTGTCTTATACCAACCTAAAGTACCTGCCTAGGTCCAAAATTGTCCCTACCTCCCTTCCATCTCATACTGTGGGGAAATCCTTGCTCAAATTCTTATTTCCAAGTTTAGGAATCCGGTGTGGCTGCTATGAAATCTGCTGCTGCTGCTGCTAAGTCACTTCAGTCGTGGCCGACTCTGTGCGACCCTGGAGACGGCAGCCCACCAGGCTCCCCCGTCCCTGGGATTCTCCAGGCAAGAACACTGGAGTGGGTTGCCATTTCCTTCCCCAATGCATGAAAGTGAAAAGTGAAAGTGAAGTCACTCAGTTGTGCCCGACTCCTAGGGACCCCATGGACTGCAGCCTACCAGGCTCCTCCATCCATGGGATTTTCCAGGCAAGAGTACCGGAGTGGGTCGCCATTGCCTTCTCCGGCTATGAAATCTACCAGCAGCTTAAACAAGAGATCACATCTCTCTCCCACAGCAGTGTAAGCAGCCCAGGGCTGTGGCAACTCCATGGTGTTTGGGCACAATATCCTTCCTGTCTGTCCTGCCAACCTCAACCTGCCTTTAGGCATCAGGGAGCCCAGATAAAGCTCAGGATTCCTAAAGACAGAATGAAAGAATAGTGACTATGAAACAGCTATTGGTTTATACCACATCTTCACTATCAGAGTTTAAACTCTGAGGGCAGAGACCATGAGGGAAGTATCCTCATTCCCTGCATAATGCCCAGTGATGTACAAAATCTGTGCAAGTAGCAGTATAATACTCATTTGCTTTAAGACGGAAACCAACAGGGAAAGGAACAATTCTAAGTAATAAAAGCAGCTGAGCACAAGGGAGTGACTCAATTTTGGACATCCTTAACTTGAATGCTTGTTAGGTCAAATTGACAATTATATAGACTGCAGGGGCAAAGACGGCTGGGAATATAAATTTGTGGTGCTTAGCATGCAAATCGGAGAAGGCAATGGCAAGCCGCTCCAGTACTATTGCCTAGAAAATCCCATGGATGGAGGAGCCTAGTAGGCTGCAGTCCATGGGGTCTCTAAGGGTTGGACACGACTGAGCGACTTCGCTTTCACTTTTCACTTTCACACACTGGAGAAGGAAATGGCAAACCAGTCTAGTGTTCTTGCCTGGAGAATCCCAGGGACGGGGGAGCCTGGTGGGCTTCCGTCTATGGGGTCACACAGAGTCGGACACGACTGAAGTGACTTAGCAGCAGCAGCAGCATGCAAATAATACCTAGAGCTTTGGATGAGAACGTGGGGGAAATGGAAGTAGGAAAAAAACCAGTTCAAGGGCTTCCCTACTGGATCAGTGGTAAAGAATCCACCTACCAATGCAGGAGACACAGGTTCGATCCCTGGTCCAGGAAGATCCCACATGCTGTGGAGCAACTAAGCCTATGCACCTGAACAATTGAGCCACAGCTGCTCAAGCCTGCACACCTAAAGCCTGTGCTCTGTAACAAGAGAGGCCCCCATAATGAGTAGCCTGCCCACCACAACTAGAAAGTAGCCTCTGCTCACCACAAATAGAGAAAAGCCCACGCAGCAAGGAAGGCCCAGCACAGCCAAATAAATAAATAACATCATCTTAAAAAAAAAAGAAAAAGAGAGGTTCAGGAATTGGGTCAGGGAGTATGTTAACATTTAGGGTCGAGATAAGGATAAACCAGTGACTGAGACAGAGAAATGGCCCTTGAGAGAGGTGGAAAGAAATGTTATCCCAAAGAAAGGGTTTCAAGAAAGTGCTGGTGATCAGTGGTGTCAAATCCTGCCAAATAGGCAGGAAGTAAGGAATCAGAAGTGAATACTGGCTTTAGCAAGGGGAAGTAAACTGTCATTGATTACTGATTGAGCAGGATGTTAAAAACAAAAAACTGACTGGAATAGGCTAAGAGGGAAGGAAAAAAACAAAACAAAACTAGAGACAACAACATAGATGATTCTTCCAGAGAATTCTGCTGTAAAGGGGAACAAAAAATGGAGTGCCACTGACAAGGACATAGGGGAAGGAAGGTCAAGAAAACTTTAGATGTGAGATATAACCTGTTCCATTGATAATAGGAATGACCCAGTAGAGAAAGTTCAGTGATGGAGTTGAGAGGGGATGATTGTAGCAATGTCCTTGTGTAGGCATCACCAGATAGTCAATACTGAAATCAGATTGATTACATTCTTTGTAGCTGAAGATTGAGAAGCCCTTTACAGTCAGCAAAAACAAGACTGGGAGCTGACTGTGGCTCAGACCATCAGCTCTTTATACCTAAAATCAGGCTTAAACTACAGAAAGTGGGGAAAACCACTAGGCCATTCACATATGATCTAAATCAAATTCCCTATGATTATACACTGGAGGTGATGGATAGATTCAATGTATTAGATCTGGTAGACAGAGTGCCTAAAGAACTATGGAGAGACGTTCATAACCTTGTATTGGAGGCAGTGAACTAAACCATCCCAAAGAAAAAGAAACGCAAGGAGACAAAGTGGTTGTCTGAGGAGGCTTTACAAATAGCTGAGCCAAAAAGGGTGTGGGTGTGGCATAAGCCCTCTTGGAGGAGGTCGCCATTAAGCCCACCACAGAGTCACAGAACCTAGACAGGACTGGGGAAACAGACTCTTGGAGGGCGCAAACAAAGCCCTGTGTGCACAGAACCCAGGAGAAAGGTGCAGTGACGCCACGAGAGGCTGACCCAGGCTTGCGCGTGAGTGTCCAGGAATGGCCTGCTGCAGGGCCGGGGCACGGAGTGCGGCAGGAGGTCGCCAGCTCTCCCTTACCTCCGCCACAGTCTGGTCTCGGTCAGACGACATGGAGGAGACACAGCCCTGCCCATCCACAGAGAAGTGGACTGAAGACTTACTGAGCACGGACCTGCCCATCACAACAAGACCAAGTTTCCCCCACAGCCAGTCTCCACCAATCAGGAAGCTTCCACAAGACTCATCCTTATCAGAGGGCAGACAGAATGAAAACCAGAATCACAGAAAGGTGATCAAATGATCACGTGGACCACAGCCTTGTCTAACTCAATGAAACTATGAGTTATGATGTGTTGGGCCACTCAAGACGGACGGGTCAGGGTGGAGAGTTCTGACAACATGTGGTCCACTGGATTAGCGAATGGCAAACCACTTCAGGATTCTTGCCGTGAGAACCCCATGAACAGTATGAAAAGGCAGAAAGATATGACACTGAAAGATGCACTCCCCAAGTTGGAGGGTGCCCAATACGCTACTGGAGAAGAGTGGAGAAATAACTCCGGAAAGAATAAAGAGACAGAGCCAAAGCAAAAACAACACCCAGTTATGGATGTGACTGGTGATGGAAGTAAAGTCTGATGCAGTAAGGAACAATATTACGTGGGAACCTGGAATGTTAGGTCCATGAATCAAGGCAAATTGGAAGTGGTCAAACAGGAGATGGTAAGAATGAACATTGACATTTTAGGAATCAGTGAACTAAAATGGACTGGAATGGGTGAATTTAATTCAGTTGACCGTTATATCTACTACTGTGGACAAGAAGAAGAAATGGAATAGCCATCATAGTCAACAAAAGAGTCTGAAATGCAGTTCTTCAATGCAATCTCAAAAACAACAGGATGATCTCTGTTCATTTTCAAGGCAAACCATTCAAATATCACAGAAATCCAAGCCTATGCCCCAACTGGTAATGTTGAAGAAGCTGAAGTTGAACAGTTCAATGAAGACCTACAAAACCTTCTATAACTAACACCCAAAAAAGATGTTTTTTCATTAGAGGGGACTGGAATGCAAAGGTAGAAGTCAAGATATACCTCAAGTAACAAGCAAATTTGGCCTTGGAGTACAAAATGAAACAGGGCAAAGGCTACCAAGAGAATGCACTGGTCATAAAAAACACCCTCTTCCAACAACACAAGAGAAAACTCTATACATGGACATCACCAGATGGTCAATACCAAAATCATATTGTTTATATTCTTTGCAGCCAAAGCTGGAGAAGCTCTACACAGTCAGCAAACACAAGACTGGGAGCTGACTCTGACACAGGTCATGAACTCCTTATTGCCAAATTCAGACTTAAATTGAAGAAAGCAGGGAAAACCACTAGACCATTAGGTATGACCTAAATCAAATCCCTTATGATTACATAGTGGAAGTGACAAATAGATTCAAGGGATTAGATCTGATAGACAGAGTGCCTAAAGAACTATTGAGTGGATATTCCTGATATTGTATGAGGCAGTTATCAAGACCATCCCCAAGAAAAAGAAACACAAAAAGGTAAAATGGTTGTCTAAGGAGGACTTACAAATAGCTAAGAGAAGTGAAAGGCAAAGGAGAAAAGGAAAGATATATCCATCTGAATGCACAGTTCCAAACAAAAGCAAGGAAAGATAAGAAATGCTGCCTCAGCGATCAGTGCAAAGAAATAGAGGAAAATAATAGAATGAGAAAGACTAGAGATCTCTTCAAGAAAATTCGAGATACCAAGGGAACATTTCATGCAAAGATGGGCACAATGAAGGACAGGAATGGCATGAACCCAACAGAAGCAGAAGATATTAAGAAGAGGTGGCAAGAATACACAGAAGAACCACGCAAAAAAGATCTTCATAACCCAGATAATCATGATGGTGTGATCACTCACCTAGAGCCAGACATCCTGGAGTGCAAAGTCAAGTGAACCTTAGGAAGTATCACTGCGAACAAAGCTAGTGGAGGTGATGGAATTCCAGTTGAACTATTTCAAATCCTAAGAGATGATGGTGGTAAAGTGCTTCACTGAATATGCCTACAAATTTGGAAACCTCAGCAGTAGCCACAGGACTGGAAAAGGTGCATTTTCATCCCAATCCCAAAGAAAGACAATGCCAAAGAATGTTCAGACTACCACGCAATTGTACTCATCTCACATGCTAGGAAAGTGATACTCAAAATCCTCAAGTCAGGCTTCTACAGTACGTGAACCATGAACTACCAGATGTTCAAGCTGAATTTAGAAAAGGCAGAACAACCAGGGATCAAACTGCCAACATCCACTGAATCATCAAGAGAGAAAGAGAGTTTTAGAAAAGCATCTATTTCTGCTTTATTCACTATGCAAAGCCTTTGACTGTGTGGATCACAACAAACTGGAAAATTCTTCAAGAGATGGGAATACTAACCACCTTACCTGCCTCCTGAGAAATCTGTATGCAGGTCAAGAAGCAACATTTAGAATTAGACATGGAACAACAGACTGGTTCCAAATCGGGAAAGGGGAGCATCAAGGCTGTATATTGTCACCCTACTTATTTAACTTATATGTAGAGTACATCATATGAAATGCTGGGTTGCATGAGCTACAACCTGGAATCAAGATTGCTGGGAGAAGTATAAGCAACCTCAGATATGCAGATGATGCTACTTTAATGGCAGAAACTGAAGATGACTAAAGAGCCTCTTGATGAGGGTGAAAATGAAGAATTAAAAAGCTGGCTTAAAACTCAAAATTCAAAAAACTAAGATCATGGCATCTGGTCTCATCACTTCATGCAAACAGAAGGGAAAATAGTGGAAGCAGTAAAAGATTTTCTCTTCTTGGGTTCCAAAATCTCTGCAGATACTGACGGCAAACGTGAAATTAGAAGACACTTGCTTCTTGGAAGGAAAGCTATGACAAACCATAGCTATAGACAGCATATTAAAGAGCAGAGACATCACTTTGTCAACAAAGGTCCATATAGTGAAAGCTAGGGTTTTTCCAATAGTCATATATGGATGTGAGAGTTGGACCATAAAGAAGGTTGAAAGCAGAAGAATTGATGCTTTCAAATTGTGGCACTAGATATATGCTTTTGAGAGTCCCTTGGACAGGAAGGTGATCCAACCAGTCAATCCTAAAGGGATCAATCCTGAATATTCATTGAGAAGACTAATGCTGAAGCTCCAATACTTTGGCTACCCAACGGAAACAGCCGGCGCATTGGAAAAGACCCTGGTGCTGAGAAAGATTGAGGACAGGAGAAGATGGTGGCAGAGGATAGGATGGTTGGATGGCATCACTGATTCAATGGACATGAACTTGGGCTAACTCCAGGAGAAGATGAGGGACAGTGAGGCCTGGCATGCTGCAGTCCATGGGGTCACAAAGAGTCGGACATGACTGAGTGACTGAACTGAACCCTCCTCTAGAGATTAGCTGTGTAAACTCAAAGAGATGATGTGTTTAAAGCACTTAGCTCAGTGCACAAGGCATAAGTAGTTCTCAACTGTTAGCTAGTAATGGTAGTTGTAACCACCATTGTATCATAAAAACTGTGAAATACAGACTTATAGATTCTTGGAGGCCTAATTCAGTTGTGGATGACTTTATTTCTCAATGGCTGAGGATTCTAAAATTCACAGTAGTATTATTTGACAGACTGGAAAATTTCTAAATAACACCTAACAAGTCTTGGCCTTCCTCAAATATGGATTTCACATCAAAGTTCAGGTGTTTTATACTGAAGTTCATAAGAGTTTTATCTATTTCTAAAGATAAATACCAGCCTTCCCCAAAGACTACATCAAAATTTTAATTACAAATCTGGCTTTCTTAGATGTAACCACACCAATGGACCCTAGACATTTTCCAAACAAACTCTACATAGGAGAACATATTAGGAGTATAATTTGTAAAATAATAACTGCAAGATCTAATTTAAAATACCATATCTCTGGACTTCCCTGGTGGTCCAGTGGTTAAGAATCTGCCAGCCAATGCAGGCAACACAGGTTCGATCCCTGGTCCAGGACGATACCACATGTAGAGCAGTTACGCCCATGCAAAACAACTACTGAGCTCTCAGTTTAGAGCCTGCCAGCTGCAGCTACAAAGCCCTCAGGCCCCAGAGCCCATACCCCACAACAAGAGAAGCCACCACAATGAGAAGCCTGAGCACAGCAACTAGAGAGTAATCCTCGCTTGCAGTAACTAGAGAAAGCCCATGCAGCAGAGAGGATCCAGCACAGCCATAAATACATAAATCTTAAAAAAGAAAAAAAACGTTATCTGAATACCAAGGAAATACTTTTGTTAGTTTTAATTAAGATACAATTAACACATCATAAAATTTACTCTTATACAATTACATGTACTTTCATACAATTATATGTTTGTTCGTATTTTTAGCAGATTCACAAAGTGGTACTACCATCTACTCCTGTGTAATTCCAGAATATTTTTGTCATTTCATAAAGAAACCCAATACCAGTTAGCAATCACTCCCCATACCCCACCACCAGCCCCTGGTGTTTTTAGCTTAGGTCCGTCTAGTCAAGGCTTTGGTTTTTCCAGTGGTCATGTATGGATGTGAGAGTTGGACTGTGAAGAAAGCTGATCGCCGAAGAATTGATGCTTTTGAACTGTGGTGCTGGAGAAGACTCTTGAGAGTCCCTTGGACTGCAAGGAGATCCAACCAGTCCATTCTAAAGGAGATCAGTCCTGGATGTTCATTGGAAGGACTGATGCTGAAGCTGAAACTCCAATACTTTGGCCACCTCATGCGACGAGTTGACTCACTGGAAAGGAGTCTGATGCTGGGAGGGGTTGGGGGTGGGAGGAGAAAGGGACGACAGAGTATGAGATGGCTGGATAGCATCACCGACTCGATGGACATGAGTTTGAGTGAACTCCAGGAGTTGGTGATGGACAGGGAGGCCTGGCGTGCTATGATTCATGGGGTCGCAAAGAGTCAGACTGAACTGAACTGAACTGAATAGCTTTTTTCATTTTTAAGTGATGTAGATCTA
Organism: Moschus berezovskii; assembly: GCF_049115385.1. Lineage (NCBI taxonomy): Eukaryota > Metazoa > Chordata > Mammalia > Artiodactyla > Moschidae > Moschus > Moschus berezovskii. Next base: position 43,207,111 of record NC_142467.1, on the reverse strand, counting down.
TCAATATTTACCATATTAAAGTGAAAATTAAATTCTAAAAGATGTTTTTATTTACAAGCTTTAAATATTTACTAATTTTAAATACTAATAATAAATGCTTTACAGATTAACAAATTTTTATAACCTTTTCCTCCTAATCAAAACATTGGGAGAAGAGTTCAAATTTTTGCAAATTTCTTTAATGTTTCAGTTCAGTTCAGTTCAGTTCAGTCGCTCAGTCGTGTCCGACTCTCCGCAACCCCATGAATCACAGCACACCAGGCCTCCCTGTCCATCACCAACTCCCGGAGTACACTCAAATTCATGTCCACAGAGTCAGTGATGCCATCCAGCCATCTCATTCTCCGTCGTCCCCTTCTCCTCCCGCCCCCAACCTTTCCCAGCATCAGAGTCTTTTCCAGTGAGTCAACTCGTCGCATGAGGTGGCCATAGTATTGCAGTTTCAGCTTTAGCATCAGTCCCTCCAATGAACATCCAGGATTGATCTCCTTTAGAATGGACTGGTTGGATCTCCTTGCAGTATTAAGGGACTCTCAAGAGTCTTCTTCAACACCACAGTTCAAAAGCATGTTTAGCTTAACAGAATAGAGTTGGAGTCTGTTACCTGATTTTGCATTCAATCTCTTGGCGTATATTATTCTGGTTAAAGTATATGAAGAAAATCCAGCCTCATACAGATATGTAAATGAAAAATGGAAGAACATTTTAATAGTCTTTTCTGATATTCATGGATTTTCTTGTTTATACTACAGCTAAACTAAAGGAGGGGGAGTTTCTTAAAAGTTAGCAGCAATATGAAATCTGAAACTGTATAAATGAACTTCATTTTACCAAATTCTCTCTAGTGGTGAAGAACTCTCCTGTCAATGCAGGAGACATAAGAGACATGGGTTCAATCCTTGGGTTGGGAAGATCCCCTGGAGGCGGGCATGGCAACCCATTCCAGTACTGTTGTATGGAGAATCAGGCAGGAGGAGAAGTGGACGAAAGAAGATGAGATGGTTGGATGGCATCACCAACTAAAAGGACATGAGTTTGAAAAGCTCTGGAAGTTGGTGATGGACAGAGAAGCCTGGTGGACCATGGTCCATAGGGTCAAAAAGAATTGAGCATGATTGAAGAGGCTTGACTAGACGGACCTTTGTTAGCAAAGTAATGTCTCTGCTTTTTAATATACTATCAAGGTTGATCATAACTTTCCTTCCAAGGAGCAAGCGTCTTTTAATTTCATGGCTGCAATCAGCATCCACAGTGATTTTGGAGCCCAAAAAAATAAAGTCTGACACTGTTTCCACTGTTTTCCCATCTATTTCCCATGAAGTGATGGGACCAGATGCCATGATCTTAGTTTTCTGAATGTTGAGCTTCAAGCCAACCTTTTCACTCTCCTCTTTTACTTTCATCAAGAGGCTTTTGAGTTCCTCTTCACTTTCTGCCATAAGGGTAGTGTCATCTGCATATCTGAGATTATTGATATTTCTCCCAGCAATCTTGATTCCAGCTTGTGCTTCTTCCAGCCCAGCGTTCCTCATGATGTACTCTGCATATAAGTTAAATAAGCAGGGTGACAATATACAGCCTTGACGCACTCCCTTTCCTATTTGGAACCAGTCTGTTGTTCCATGTAAAGTTCTGACTGTTGCTTCCTGACCTGCATACAGGTTTCTCAAGAGGCAGGTCAGGTGGTCTGGTATTCCCATCTCTTTGAGAATGTTCCACAGTTTATTGTGATCCACACAGTCAAAGGCTTTGGCATAGTCAATGAAGCAGAAATAGATGTTTTTCTGGAACTCTCTTGCTTTCTCCATGATCCAGCGGATGTTGGCAATTTGATCTCTGGTGCCTCTGCCTTTTCTAAAACCTGCTTGAACATCTGGGAGTTCACGGTTCACATATTGCTGAAGTTGGATGTGAGAGTTGGACTGTGAAGAAAGCTGATCGCCAAAGAATTGATGCTTTTGAACTGTGGTGTTGGAGAAGACTCTTGAGAGTCCCTTGTACTGCAAGGAGATCCAACCAGTCCATTCTAAGGGAGATCGATCCTGGGTGTTCATTTGAAGGACTGATGCTAAAGCTGAAACTGCAATACTTTGGCCACCTCATGCGATGAGTTGACTCACTGGAAAAAACTCTGATGCTGGTAAAGGTTGGGGGCGGGAGGAGAAGGGGACGACCGAGAATGAGATGGCTGGATGGCATCACCGACTCTGTGGACATGGGTTTGAGTGAACTCCGGGAGTTGGTGATGGACAGGGAGGCCTGGTGCGCTGTGATTCATGGGGTTGTGGAGAGTCGGACACGACTGAGCAACTGAACTGAAGTGAACTGAACTGAAGAGGCTTAGCACACATAGATATTTGCAACACGGAAACATTTCATCATAATGTTAATTAAAAAGTGTTAATATCATCACCATCTTATCTAAGAATTTTATGCACTGAAAAGATACCGAACTCATGGTGGTAGAAATGTATTTGCCAAAATTTGGATTTTTATCATTGATGGCAAATGTCAATTTTTTTCTTAAGCAATCAGCTCACTTTTTTCATTGTCAAGACATTATTTACCAATAATTAAGACTGAAAAACAAAGCCTGTAACGTACTCCTTCAAGTAAAAGTGGTATTCCATGAAAAGTGAAAGTTGCTCAGTCATGTCCGAATCTTTGTGACCCCATGGACTATACATTCCATTTAATTCTCCAGGCCAGAATACTGGAGTAGGTAGTCTTTCCCTTCTCCAGGGGATCTTCCCAACCCAGGGATCAAACCCAGGTCTCCCGCATTGCAGGCAGATTCTTTACCAGCTGAGCCACTAGGGAAACCCAAGAATACGGGAATGAGTAGCCTACCCCTTCTTTAGCAGATCTTCCTGACTCAGGAATTGAACCAGGGTCTCCTGCATTGCAGGCGGATTCTTTGCCAACTGAGCTATGAGGGAATGAATACTAGTGGTCAGTTCAGCTTACAACGCAATCACACATGTGTTTTGGTATGTAGCAGAATTGCTTTATGTGTAGTTTCCATTTTGTCACCCAGAATATTAAAAAAAATTTTCATGAATCAAAACTTATTTAATATGTTTTAATAATTTATCAAAAACATTCTTAGATGCAATTGGCACATATAAATGCATATACTCAAATATACATATATATGGTCAATCCTCATTATTCACAGATTCTTATCTGTGAATTTGCCTAAATTTCCTAAATCTCATCTGTTAGTCCAAAATCAATACTGTGGTGCTTTCAAGGTCTTTCAGAGACACGGGCAGTGTGCTGAAAAAATTGAGCCGATCAATGTACATAGTCTGAGATGAAACGGAACAAGGCAACAGGCTGCCTTCGTGTTTCAGCTGTCATCATGTAAATAAGTGTCCTTTATTCAGTTTATTTACTATTGCACTTTTAAGCGTTCTGTTGGTGATTTTGCTGTTTAAAATAGCCTTCAAGCATAGTCCTGAAGTTCTGTATAGCTTTCCTAAGTGCAAGGAGGCTGTCATGTGCCTCATGTAGAAAACATGAGTCAGGCAAGCTTCTTTTAAGCCTGAGTTATAATGCTGTTATCCAAGAGTTCAGTGTTAATGAATCAGCAACATATATTAAATAAACATGGGGCTTCCCAGGCAGCACTAGTGGTGAAGAACTTTTCTGCCAATGCTGGAGATGTAAGAGACACAGGTTCAATCTGCGGGTTGAGAAGATCCCCTGGAGGAGGGCACAGCAACCCACACCAGTACTGTTGCCTGGAGAATCCCATGGACAGAGGAGCCCAGTGGGCTCAAGTCCATAGGGTCACAAAGAGTCAGACACAACTGAAGTGACTTAGCACATACAAACTGAAATGCATATATAGTAAGATTACATGATGATTAGTTGATGAAAATGTCATATCAGAGGCTCATAGGAACATACCCCTATACTTCACCTAAGAGTAATGGTTCAGTATTCATTCACTTTGTGCTTGGAGTAACTTACTATGGTAAATAATGAGAATCAACCTTATATATGCATATATGTAAATATATGCATGTATACATAGTCCATGTATAGCTGTAAAGAATTCAATGATTACTAATAAGACTTGGTTCCATTGCTTTGATTTTCTGTAAGGTATAAGTGGGCTTCTCTGGTGGCTCAGATAGTAAAGAATATGCCTGCAGTGCAGGAGACCTGGGTTTGATCCCTGGGTTGGGAAGATCCTGTGGAGGAGGGCATGGCAATCCACTCCAGATTTCTTACCTGGAGAATCCCCTGGACAGAGGAGTCGGGTGAGCTACAGTCCACAGGATTGCAAAGAGTCAGACATGACTGCAGTGACTTAGCACAAGGTACAAGCAGTTTTCTACCATTCCTTTGCGCCATTAGTACAAATGACAAACACTTTAGAAAAAAAATCCTATTATTACTAGGAAAATGCTGAGAGGTCTCTTAGGGATCCAAAAAAAAAAAAGGTTTTCATTACTAAGCAGATTTATGTAAAGTATTAATTTCTGCCTTAAAAGACATCTTCATTTCCCTGGTACTGTATATATAAATTTTACTGTTATTACTCTTTATACATTGAGGGAGGTAGCATTTCCAAATGCTTTCAAGATTGTAAATTTCTCAGGACCACGGGAAGTCTTGACAAACATTTAAACAGAAAGAAATGTCATGCCTTGGTTTTTGTCCATTTGTTAATGAATGCTTTTGTTTTGTTAATATAATTAACTGTTCCTATGGTACCTCTAAATTAAATCCATTGAGACATATTAAATAATCTATAGGTTACTCATTTACACATTTTAAGACAGAATATGATCATATATACAGAGCATGACTTGAGGGAGTTATAAATGGAAGAGATAAACTTGGCTTGAGGTGATGACAAAATGAAATTACTAAGGGGAAGAGAGACATTTTTTACTTTAAACTACAGATATTATTGCCCAAGGGAGGAATAGACAAATAGATCACTTATATTGCCTTCATGGCTAACGTATCATTTGATATGAGAAAAGGAGAAAGGACACCTTAAAAACAAAAGGAAAAAGGTAGGTAATATGAGTGGATAAAAGAGGAGATAAATTGAAAATGAGGATTAAAAGTGAAGAAATGAGGAGAAATTATTGATACATAAGTTTAAAAGGCTGAATAGACCATCATTCAACAAATTCTATCATTCCAGCCTAATGAAACCTCTTCTCTCACTCCCTTCTTCAGGCATACTATAAGGTTATTAAAGATGAGATTTCAATCTTTAGTGAGATGAGGCTATAAGAAACTTGACTGAGTTGGTATTGACCCTCCTAGGGTTCACAGGGTGCTCTGTAAGACCAAATAACCCAGACTGTGGGAAAGGTACCTATAACCTTGGAGGGAGTGAATATTCACTCTTTCAGTTATCCTGCAACAATACCAATAATAGGGCAGGAAGTTGGAAAATGTTCCTCTCTTCTCTTTGGGGGATGAGGGGAGGAGAAAGAATAGAACAGTGGGGTGCAATCTGAGTTTAACTCTGAAGCACAAAGTTTCAGGGTTTTTTAATCATGAGAAGCAAACTGGTTCTGGTCACATGGACTTGAGCCAGAACCAGTCAAGGAGCCACGCTCCTTGCATCCTGCCAGTCTGCTGCTGCTGCTGCTAAGTCGCTTCAGTCGTGTCCAACTCTGTGCGACCCCATAGACGGCAGCCCACCAGGTTCCCCCATCCCTGGGATTCTTCAGGCAAGAACGCTGGAGTGGGTTGCCATTTCCTTCTCGAATGCATGAAAGTGAAAAGTGAAAGTGAAGTCGCTTAGTTGTGTCCAACTCTTAGCGACCCCATGGACTGCAGCCTACCAGGCTCCTCCATCCATGGGATTCTTCAGGCAAGAGTACTGGAGTGGTTGCCATTGCCTTCTCTGATCCTGCCAGTCTGCTGCTGCTGCTGCTGCGTCACTTCAGTTGTGTCCGACTCTGTGTGACCCCATAGACAGAAGCCCACCAGAGAAGTCCCCCATCCCTGGGATTCTCCAGGCAAGAACACTGGAGTGGGTTGCCATTTCTAGGCAGATACAACTGTTCTTCTCTGAGTATTTCCCAAACTCCTTCAGATGTCATTCATCACTGGGTAAAATTTGCCTCAGTTGGGTGGCGTGCACGTTAGGAGGGTCTAAGCCAACAGTTAGTCTTCCCTGGTGACTCAGTTATAAAGAATCCACTTGACAATGCAGGAGACCGGAGACATGGGTTCAATTCCTGGGTCAGAAAATTCCCCTGGAGGAGGAAATGGCTCCCATTCCAGTATTCTTGCCCGGGAAATCCCATGGATAGAGGAGCCTGACAGGCTATAGTCCATGGGGTTGTAAGAGTCGAACAAAAACAAGTCAACAGTTAAGGCAGAAGGGCAGCTAGTCACCCTGGTAAGCCTGCACAGTGACTAGACCAGCAGTCCCAGGGAAGGAAAGGAGACCCATGGATTAGTGATGCCTCGAGGGTCACCTGCAGTAAAGCCAATAATATGACTGTTGGTGGAGGAAGCCAGCATGACAAAACCTCAAGACAAAATTCCTGAGCAAATACAAAAAAGAAAACAAAAACAAAAACACCTGGCGGCTTTTCAAAGAGAATTAATTTTCAGCAGGGAAGCAGTAAGGGGACCATATCTCTTATGGGCTCTTAACTTTCTCAGTAGCTCTAGGGTCAGCAGGTTAACAGACTAGCTTTGGCTAAGGTTTAGTGTTCATGTTTCTTACAAATTGTCTTTTCATTAGGGTTTTAGAGCCTGTACTTTGAAGTCAGTAAATGATGCAAGAAAGCAGACTCAATTGATTTGTAACAAAACCTTTCCCCTTGCTGCAGAGCTGCTCGGCACTTGCCCTCTAGGAGACTTCCCTGTAATGCCTTGCCTTTGTCCTTCCTCTGCTGCTTTTACTGAAGACAGGATGCATTTAGCCCAGATGGTAACACAAACCTTGTGTGTAATGGTAACTTTACTGTTCCAACTTTGAAATTGGTTATAACAGCCCTTATCAGCAAATAAAAGCCTCCTACAGCAGACAAGCAGAGTGATTGAGAAACCCATAAAAAGCCAAAGAAAGCAAGCCAGATGAAGTTAAAACAAATTTCACCTCTAAGTCTCCATTGATCTCCACAGTAAAGATTAAAAACAAACGTGCTTCTTGGCCTTCTTTTGATTGTAAGTCATTATTATTGCACTGTTCTCACATCTACTAGTACTTTCTTAGTTGAGACCTTCTAGTAAAACACTCAAAATGGGCATTTTTAAAGATAAAGAGGTACATCCATTCAGATTCCAAACTCATAAAGTTGTGAGTTTTCCAGGGCTCATCTGGAATTATACCATACATAAAAACAAGGAGAGACTTAAAAACTAGATTTTGGTTTCATAAAATATGTGCTTAAATTTTATTCAATAAAGAAAATAGGTAGCTCCAAACTAAGACAGACAGGTTATATGGAATTTTCTTTCATGAGAAAACAGTCTGGCTATGTACAACTAATGAAATAAGCACAAGGTTCCCACCTATAACATGCTCATGATTTAAACTTCATTTCTATACCTAACAGCAATAAGAAGGTTGAAATAATTAAAAACCACTTATTCTAAAAAAGAGAACCCTTGTGATCATGATTTTTAATTATCAAACACTATAAAATTCATTTGCTGGAAAAGAGTTTTCACTATAGTGTATAACCCCAAAGGTTCGCATTTAGGTACAGTCAGAAAAAGCTACAGGGGAAAACCTGTTAATAACAAATAAGAACATTATTACTAATTAAAAAATAGTAACCAACTTTGGAAATGATATTCACTGGCTGTATTCAAACATAAGACACTAATATACTTCAATGGGCCCTCACACAGGAGCTTCTTAAATAGATCAGCAATTTCAAGCTAATTTTGTATATTTTAGCAGTAAAGTCCTAATTGAAAATAAAATACTCATTTCTGGGTTTCCTAAAGAAATTATGACAACTACAGAAATCAGAATCTTTCTGCTCGTCTTCTGAAAACCATTCCAATAAATATAACACGAATGAAAATCCATCATTTCGTACTAGGAAACAGGTAATGCTTTCACCTACATGTTACGTGTATGTACAGTAAAGAAAGAAACATTTGACAGCAGTGTCAAGTTGGAGTCCATATCAGAGCAGAGCCACATACGACAATGTGGAAAACAAGTGTATAGTGGGATACTAACATGGGGAAACACAGACAAAACTGCTCGCGCACAAAAAGAACCCAAAGCTGAGTAGTCACATTCTCAAAATGAACTGAGACCTCATGTAGCAGTTCAACTGCACACAGCTGCTGTCGTGCGGTTGCTAAGTCATGTCCGACTCTTTGTGACCCCATGAACTGAAGCACACCAGGCTTCCCTGTCCTTCACTATCTCCTGGAGTTTGCTCAAACTCGTGTCCATTGAGTCAGTGATGCCATCCAACCATCTCATCCTCTGTTGCCCCCTTCTCCACTTGCCCTCAATCTTTCCCAGCATCAGAGTCTTTTCCAAAGAGTTGGCTCTTTGGATCAGGTGGCCAAGTACTGGAGTTTCAGCATCAGCCTTTCCAGTGAATATTCAGGGTTGATTTCCTTTAGGACTGACTGGTTTGATTTTACTTGCTGTCCAAGTGACTCTCAAGAGTCTTCTACAGCACCACATTTTGAAGGCATCAATTCTTCGGTGCTCAGCCTTCTTTACAGTCCAACTCTCATTTTTGTACATGACCACTGGAAAAACCATAGCTTTGACTATACGGATCTTTGTCGGCAAAGCCTCTGCTTTTTGATATGTTGTCTAGGTTTGTCATAGCTTTTCCTCCAACTAGCTAGCTGGAAATAGGAAGGAAAAGGTCTGATGTTGCTCGAGAACACAGGAGGCAGATCCGGAAGCCAACGTCTGTGTGTGTGTATGAACGGAGAGTGGGGTGGAGGGGACTTGGTGTGTAAGGAAGAACAAAAGAATGAAAACGAAACAGGGTAAAATGAATTAGAGAGAAAAATGTTACGCATAGGAGGGAAGCAAAGACCCAAGAAAACCTGTAACTGTAGTCGTTGAAGACAAAAAACAATTTTAAACATGAAATAGAACTATTCATCATCCAAACAAAAAACGATTAAGGGAGATCTGGCAAAGGACTAGTGGTTCTTTAATTTACATATGAAAAATACATTTAATTATATACCTGAGACCAAAACAAAGCAGATAAATATAGGAGAAAGGTAGGCAAATGTTAAATGTTCTGTCAAAGTAGGCATATTACAATTTTAAAAATGGGAGAAGAGAGAGAGAGAAGTAAAATAATAATTGCCTCAGAGGAAACAGGTGGATGCTGAAAGGCATTAATATCAAGACTGCCATTAGCACAAAATATATACCTGCAAAAACAAAAATATATGTGAGAGAAAAGACCACATAGAAAAATAAATACAGAAAACTAAACAGAGAATATGAGATATTTCATGCACATACTGCTATATTTAAAATTTATAACCAACACGGTCCTACTATATAGCACACAGAACTCTGCTCAATGTCATGTGGCAGCCGGGATGGGAATGCCTTTTGGAGGTGAATGGATACATGTATATGGATGGCTGAGTCCCTTCACTGTCCACCTGAAATTATCACAACATTGTTAACTGGCTAAGCCCCAATACAAAATAAAAAGCTTAAAATATATATATGAGATATTTGAAACCAAACATAACAGCCATATCAGTAAAAGACTTGATTCATCTATTAGAAAAAAATATTTTCATATTGACTTACAAAGAAAATCTCATGAGAATGGAGAGTCCAGAAATAAACCCATGCAAATATGGTCAAATTATTTATAACAAAGGAGCCAAGAATATACAGCCCTCCCTATGTATCTATTGGGTATTACTTCTAGGACCTGCCATGGATACCAAAAAATTCATGGATACTCAAGTACCATAGTTGGCTGTCCATATCCTCAAATTTCACAGCCACAGAACCAACCACAGAACATGTGTTAAGTTTGCTGGTTGGTTGAATCTACAGATGCAGAACCTGTGAATACAGGCAGCCAATTATATATTTACTGAAAAAGATTCACATATATGCGGACCCACACAGCTCAAAATCCCCTATTATTCAAGGGCCAATGATACAATGGGAAAATGACAGTCTCTTCAATAAATGGTGATGGGAATACCAAACAGCTGCATACAAACAATTACACTGGACCCCTATCATACCTCAAACACAAACATTAACTCAAAAGGGATTAAAGGATTGGATTTAAAATCTGAAACGATAAAACTTCTACAAGAAAACATAGATGTTAAGTTCCTTGCCATCGGTCTAGGTGAAGATTATTTTTTGAATCCTACACCAAAGGTAAAGGCAAAACAACATAAAATAAAGTGGGACTACATAAAATTCAGAAGCTTCTGCACAACAAAGCAAACTGTCAACTAAATGATAAGACAACCTGCTGAGTGGGAGAATATATTGAGTACTCAGTCACGTCTGACTCTTTGTGACACCATGGACTGGAGCCTGCCAGGCTTCTCTGTCCATGGGATTTTCCTGGCAAGAATACTGGAGTGGGTTGCCATTTCCTTCTCCAAATGAATGCAAGAAAGTATTTGCAAATCATCTATCTGGCTAAGGCATTAATATCTAAAACATATAAAAAACTCATAAAACAGAACAGCAGAAAACAAACAAAAATCCATTTTAAACATAGGCAGAGGATCTGAGCAAACATTTTCCAAAGAAGCCAAACAGATGGCCAAAAGATAAAAAGCTCAACATTACTAATCCTGAGGAAAATGCAATTCAAAACTTCAGTGAGCTATCACCACTAAGACAAGAGATGACAAGTGTTGGTGAGGGTGTGGAGAAAAGGGAACCTTCATGCACTATTAGTGGGAATGTAAAGCAGTGCAGTCACTATAGAAAAGACTATGGAGTTTTCTTAAAAAAACTCAAAATAGAACTACTGTCTGACCTGGCAATTCCACTTCTGGATAGTCATATAAAGAAAACAAAAACCCTAACTCAAAGATATGAGCAATCCTGTGTTCACTGCAGCATTATTTCAGAAGGCCAAGATACGGGAAAAACCTAAGCATCAACTGGAGAGATGAATCACTAAAGATGTGGTGTATATATACAATGGAATACAATTGAGTCATAAAAAGGAAATCTTGCCATTTGTGACAATATGGATAGACCTTGAGGGTATTAAACCAAGTGAAATAAGCCAGTCACAGAAAGGTTGATTCCACTTACATGAGATGCCTAGAGTAGTCAAATCCAGAGAGAAAGAATGTAGAATAGTGATTGCCAAGACTTGGAGAGAGGGGAAAATGGAGAGCTATTATTTAACAAGTAAAGGATTTTAATTTTACAAGATGATAAGAGCTGTAGAGATAAATGATTGTAATAGTTGGACAACATTATGAATATATTTAATACATCTGAACTGTAAACCTAAAAATCATTAGGATGTTAAATTTTATGTATGTGCTGTGCTGTGATTAGTTGCACAGTTGTGTCCAACTCTTTGAAACCCCATGGACTGTAGCCCACCAGGTTCCTCTGTCCATTGGGATTCTCCAGGCAAGAATACTGGAAAGGGTTGCCATGCCCTCCTCCAAGGGATCTTCCCAATCCAGGGATCGAATCCAGGTATCATACACTGGAGGCGGATTCTTTACTGACTGAGCAACCAGGGAATCCCAAATTTTATGCATATATTACCACAATAAAAAAAATTGAGAAAACAAAATAAAGAAAACTCCCTTTTACAACAGTACCAAGCAGGTAAAATACCTAGAAAAAACCTTAAAATAAATTCAGAAAATTTGTATGAGGAAAATATTAACACATTCTTGAAAGACACAAAAGTGTCCTTTCATTAAACAGTGAAAAGACTTAAACAAATGCCCTTATTACAGGGCAAGATTAATCAAAATCCTAAACTTTGGATGACAGTTCTCTATCTTATTTTCATAAATACATCAGTTCAGTTTAGTCGCTCAGTCGTATCCAACTCTTTGCGACTCCATGGACTGCCAGGCTTCCTGTCCATCACCAACTCCCATAGCTTACTCAAACTCATGTCCATCGAATCGGTGATGCAATCCAACCATCTCATTCCCTGTTGTCCCCTTCTCCTCCTGCCCTAAATCTTTGCCAGCATCGGGGTCTTTTCAAATGAGTCAGTTCTCTCTTTTCAAATGAGCAGGTGGCCAAAGTATTGGAGTTTCAGCTTCAACATCAGTCCTTCCAATGAATATTCAGGACTGATTTCCTTTAGAATTGACTGGTTTGATCTCCTTGCAGTCCTCAATTCAGTTCAGTTGCTCATCGTGTCTGACTCTTTGCGACCCCATGAATCACAGCACGCCAGGCCTCCCTGTCCATCACCAACTCCCGGAGTTCACTCGAACTCATGTCCATTGAGTCGGTGATGCCATCCGGCCATCTCATTCTCTGTCGTCCCCTTGTTCTCCTGCCCCCAATCCCTCCAGCATCAGAGTCTTTTCCAGTGAGTCAACACTTGCATGAGGTGGCCAAAGTATTAGGTTTCAGCTTCAGCATCAGTCCTTCCAGTGAACACCGGGACTGATCTCCTTTAGGATGGACTGACTGGATCTCCTTGCAGTCCAAGGGACTCTCAAGAGTCTTCTACAATACCACAGTTCAAAAGCATCAATTCTTTGGCGATCAGCTTTCTTCACAGTCCAACTCTCAAATCCACACGTGACCACTGGAAAAACCATAGCCTTTCTAGACATTACTTTGTTGGCAAAGTAATGTCTCTGCTTTTTAATATGCTGTCTAGGTTGATCATAACTTTCCTTCCAAGGAGTAAGCATCTTTTAATTTCATGGCTGCAATCAGCATCCACAGTGATTCTGGAGCCCCGAAAAATAAAGTCTGACACTGTTTCCACTGTTTCTCCATCTATTTCCCATGAAGTGATGGGACCAGATGCCATGATCTTAGTGTTCTGAATGTTGAGCTTTAAGACAACCTTTTCACTCTCCTCTTTCACTTTCATCAAGAGGCTTTTGAGTTCCTCTTCACTTTCTGCCATAAGGGTAGTGTCATCTGCATATCTGAGGTTATTGATATTTCTCCTGGCAATCTTGATTCCAGCTTGTGCTTCTTCCAGCCCAGCGTTCCTCATGATGTACTCTGCATAGAAGTTAAATAAGCACGGTGACAATATACAGCCTTGACGCACTCCTTTTCCTATTTGGAACCAGTCTGTTGTTCCATGTCCAGTTCTAACTGTTGCTTCCTGCATATAGCTTTCTCAAGAGGTAGGTCAGGTAGTCTGGTATTTCCATCTCTTTCAGAATTTTCCACAGTGTATTGTGATCCACACAGTCAAAGGCTTTGGCATAGTCAATGACGCAGAAATAGATGTTTTTCTGGAACTCTCTTGCTTTTTCCATGATCCAACAGATGTTGGAAGTTCACGGTTCATGTATTGCTGAAGCCTGGCTTGGAGAATTTTGAGCATGACTTTACTAGCATTTGAGATGAGTGCAATTGTGCAATAGGTTGAGCATTCTTTGGCATTGCCTTTCTTTGCGATTGGAATGAAAACTGACCTTTTCCAGTCCTGTGGCCACTGCTGAGTTTTCCAAATTTGCTGGCATATTGAGTGCAGCACTTTCACAGCATCATCTTTGATTTGAAATAGCTCAACTGGAATTCCATCACCTCCACTAGCTTTGTTCGTAGTGATGCTTTCTAAGGCCCACTTGACTTCACATTCCAAGATGCCTGGCTCTAGGTCAGTGATCACACCATTGTGATTATTTTGGTCATGAAGATCTTTTTTGTACAGTCTTCTGTGTATTCTTGCCACCTCTTCTTAATATCTTCTGCTTCTGTTAGGTCCATACCATTTCTGTCCTTTATCGAGCCCATCTTTGCATGACATATTCTTTTGGTATCTCTAATTTTCTGACGGGTGGGTCACGCCTGCGAGGTCTGACAGAATGTGGTCCACCGGAGAAGGGAATGGCAAGCACTTCAGTATACTTGCCTTGAGAACCCCATGAACAGTATGAAAAGGCAAAATGATAGGATACTGAATGAGTAACTCCCCAGGTCGGTAGGTGCCCAATAAGCTACTGGAGATCAGTGGAGAAATAACTCCAGAAAGAATGAAGGGATGGAGCCAAGGCAAAAACAATACCCAGTTGTGGATGTGACTGGTGATAGAAGCAAGTTCCAATGCTGTAGAGCAATATTGCAAAGGAACCTGGAATGTTAGGTCCATGAATCAAGGCAAATTGGAAGTGGTCAAACAGGAGATCGCAAGAGTGAACGTCGACATTCTGGGAATCAGTGAACTAAAATGGACTGGAATGGGTGAATTTAACTCGGATGACCATTATATCTACTACTGTGGGCAGGAATCCCTTAGAAGAAATGGAGTAGCCATCATGATCAACAAGAGAATCCGAAATGCAGTACTTGGATGCAGTCTTAAAAACGACAGAATGATCTCTGTTCATTTCCAAGGCACACCATTCAATATTACAGTAATCCAGGCCTATGCCCCAACCAGTAAGGCTGAAGAAGCCGATGTTGAATGGTTCTATGAAGACCTCCAAGACCTTTTAGAACCAACACCCAAAGAAGATGTCCTTTTCATTATAGGGGACCGGAATGCAAAAGTAGGAAGTCAAGAAACCCCTGGAGTAACAGGCAAATTCGGCCTTGGAGTACAGAATAAAGCAGGGCAAAGGCTAATAGAGTTTTGCCAGGAGAATGCACTGGTCATAACAAACACCCTCTTCCAACAACACAAGAGAAGACTCTACACATGGACATCACCAGATGGTCAACATCGAAATCAGATTGATTATATTCTTTGCAGCCAAAGATGGAGAAGCTCTATAAGGTTAGCAAAAACAAGACTGTGGCTCAGATCATGATATTCTTATTGCCAAATTCAGACTTAAATTGAAGAAAGTAGGGAAAACCACTAGACCATTCATAGATGACCTAAATCAAATCCCTTATGATTATACAGTGGAAGTGAGAAATAGATTTAAGGGACTAGATCTGATAGATAGAGTGCCTGATGAACTCTGGATGGAGGTTCATGACATTGTACAGCAGACAGGGATCTAGACCAACCCAATGGAAAAGAAATGCAAAAAAGCAAAATGGTTGTCTGAGGAGGCCTTACAAATAGCTGTGAAAATAAGAGAAGTGAAAAGCAAAGGAGAAAAGGAAAGATATAAGCATCTGAATGCAGAGTTCCAAAGAATAGCAAGGAGAGATAAGAAAGCCTTGCAGTCCTAGGGACTCTCAAGATTGTTCTCCAACACCACAGTTCAAAATCATTGTTCTTTGGTGCTCAGCTTTCTTTATAGTCCAGCTCTCACATCCATACATGACTACTGGAAAAACCATAGCTTTGACTAGACGGAACTTTGTTGGCTAAGTAATGTCTCTGCTTTTTAATATGTTGCCTACATTAGTCAAAGCTTTTCTTGCAAGGAGCAAGCGTCTTTTAATTTCATGGCTGCAGTCACCATCTACAGTGATTTTGGAGCCCAAGAAAATAAAGTCTCTCAGTGTTTCCATTGTTTCCCCATCTATTTGCCATGAAGTGATGGGACTGTATGCCATGATCTTCGTTTTCTGAGTGTTGAGTTTTAAGCCAACTTTTTCACTCTCCTCTTTGACTTTTAACAAGAATATCTTTAGTTCTTCTTCACTGTCTGCCATAAGGGTGGTGTCATCTGCATATCTGAGGTTATTGATATTTCTCCAAGAATCTTCATTCCAGTTTGTGCTTCCACCAGCCCAGTGTTCCTCATGATGTACTCTGCATATAAGCTAAATAAGCAGGGTGACAATATACAACCTTGATGTACTCCTTTTCCTATTTGGAACCAGTCTGTTGTTCCATGTCCGGTTCTAGCTGTTGCCTCTTGAGCTGCTTACAGATTTCTCAGGAGGCAGGTAAGGTGGTCTGGTATTTGCATCTCTTGAAGAATTTTCCACAGTTTGTTGTGATCCACACAGTCAAAGGCTTTGGAGTAGTCAATAAAGCAGAAGTAGATGTCTTTCTGGAACTTTCTCGCTTTTTCGATGATCCAATGGATGTTGGCAATTTGATCTCTGGTTCCTCTGGCTTTTCTAAATCCAGCTTGAACATCTGGAAGCTCATGGTTCACGTACTTTTGAAGGCTCGCTTGGAGAATTTTGAGCATGACTTTACTAGCGTGTGAGATGAGTGCAATTGTACGATAGTTTGATCATTCTTTGACATTGCCTTTCTTTGGGGTTAGAATGAAAACTGACCTTTTCCATTCCTGTGGCCACTGCTGAATTTTCTAAATTTGCTGGCATATTGAGTGCAGCACTTTCACAGCATTGCCTTTCAGGATTTGAAAGAGCTCAACTGGAATTCCATCACCTCTGCTAGCTTTGTTCATAGTGATGATGTTTGTATAAATGCATATATCATCCTAAATTTAAAGCTAACATGTTTGTTTTCTGGAACTACATGGTTTTACTAATAGGTTTAAACTTCATAGGGAAAAAATCATGCACGATTAGCTTTTTAAAAATTTGAGGGAAAAAGAAATGTGAGCCAGTCTTCCCAAATATGAAAACATTAAATTTCCATAATGAAAAGAATGCAGGAGGAGCGGCTGAATAGATGGTAAGACAATAGTACAGAAAGTGCAGAGCAGACCCAAGTAGATTTGGAATTTCATATATGATGGTGGTAGCATCTCAGTTCAGTAAGAAACAGAAATATGTGTTTTTAATAAATTGTATGAGAAAGAAAGATATTTGGTAGGAAAAAGTCTGGGTCCATTTCTCACAAATATACTGAAATATAGCACTTCAAATGTATCAGATATATAATCAAAACAATGGAACCATATATATACACACACACTTCAGAAGAAAACCTGGGTGAATCCCTTTATATCTGGTTGTGGGAAAAATTCAGATATAAAAAAAAAACCCGTAAACTTAACCCCATAAAAATTAAAATTTCTGAATGGTAAAAATAATAAAAGTAAAAATGCAAGTGACATGCTAAGAGAAAATGTTTGCCTAATCTCACAGCTAAGTAAGAAACTCTTGAGGGATAGAAAGAGAAACTTGATTTAATAGATAACTGGGCAGATGACATAAATAGACATTTTGGAGGGAAAAAAATGTGTACAAGTGGTTTTTGAATCTATAACATTCATACCTGAGAATACGATAAAATGTAAAAGTATACAGCATCGCTAATTAATGGTCTTACCAATAATGCTTCATTTGAACATTACCAAAGGAAAGTGGAATAAACTCAGCTGATGAAACACATAAGACAACTGAGTTATAAAAGAATCAGGAAAGAAAAAGAAGGAGAAACATTCTAGACCAAAAGAGACTAAGTAGAAATGACAATTGTTGTAGGATATTCCCAAATGACTCCCAGGGATCATCCTATTGATATTCTCACCTTTACACACTCCATTTAGTGTGTGCATGTGCTCAGGTCCCGTGCATGCACGCATCCATGTGTGTAAGGGAGGTTTGCTCCTGATCAACAGAGCACAGCACAAGTGAAGGGCTGACACTCCTAAGATTAGGCTGTAAAAGACCAGGCCATTCTTCTGGCTGCACTCTTCAGCTCTTCTCATTCACTGCTCTGAGGAAGCAGGATGCTATGTTCACAGGCTGCCCTGAAGGACACCAGCCCCACATGGTAAACAACATAAGATAGGAAAACAGTTTTCTACCGCTGAATAAAAAATTGCCAGAAACTTAGTGACTTTAAAAAAGCACACATTTACGGTGTCACAATTTCTGTGTGTCTGGAGTCCTGGAGTGGCTTAGTTAGGTCTTCTACTTAGGGTCTCAGAAGACTGTACCCAAGGACTCAGCCAGCCTGAGTTCCTTTCTGAAATTCAGGGTCCTCTTTGAAGGTCTTGTGGTTGTTGACAAGTATTAAAAAAAAAAAAAAAAACCACAGTAAAATACCCATAAACAAGTGTGTGGCTGAGTGTGTGTATATGGAAAGAAAGAGGTGGCAACATGCTAATTATTTGCAAACGTATGCAGAAGTTATACAGATGGTCATTATATTAATATTAACCTATATAAATTATTATGTAATTTTAAACTGTATTATAAATTAAAATTGTCAATTCTTCTGTAGGTTTTTAATTCTTCAAACTAAAAGTTTACATACCTAGGATGGATATTGCTGGAATTTCAGTATATAAGTAGAATTCTTAAAAATGACTCCATGGTGCAGGAGCCCTGTCAACTGGGCCCTCAGCCTTGTTAGTGACCAGAAGACACTCGTGGAATAAGGCTTCATGAGGAACACGCTTGGTTAGAAGGCCACTAAAATAAATCAGCTTGGAGGTTTTATCCTATCCTGAGCATTACAACTTTATGCTTCTTGATTCATCATCAAATCTGATCATGAGTCAACTGTTTTGCTTTTATATAAGAAAGAGCTTCAGCCATTTGAAATCCCATACCTTCCATGAGAAGTTATTAGAAAGCTAATTAAGGGTTTTGAACTAAAATAAAACACCCCTACTGCCAATTTTATTTCATTTGGAGAATGCATCAGTTCAGTTGCTCAGTCGTGTCTGACTCTTTGTGACCCCACGAACTGCAGCACGCCAGGCCATCACCAACTCTTGGAGTTTACCCAAACTCATGTCCATTGAGTCGATGATGCCATCCAACCATCTCATCCTCTGTCGTCCCCTTCTCCTCCTGCCCTCAATCTTTCCCAGCAAGAGGAAACACCTAAGATTCTGGTTAAAATGTAGATTCTGATTCAGTAGGTCTGGGGTGTGGCTAAAAAGTTGGCACTTCTGAGAAGCTCCCCAGGGATGCTGCTACAGTTGATGCAAGCACATTTCAAGTTGCATGGCCTCAAATTACCTTCCCAGCAGGCTGTAATTTAATGTGAAGTTCAACTTTCAGTCATTCCAGTGCTAGTAACTTACCTGCAGATTCACTTTCTCAAGAAAGCAAAAATATATATAGAAAGAGATTTTCTATAACAAACTTACTATTGCAAAAAAAAAAAGGAAATACTCTTAATGTCTATCAACAGGAGAATGGCTAAATTATGGTTTCTCTATATAAGGCAATGCTATCTCTTTTTAAAAACTGTCTACCCTGTGATCCAGAAATTCCAATTCTAGGTATTTTCACAACAGAAGTGAAATAGGTCCACAAAAGACCTATGCAAGTAAATGCACAGCAGTTTCACTCATAATTGCCAAAAACTGTTAATAGCCCAGGAGTCTATGAAGAGGAAAATAGAAGAACAAATTAATATATTCACAAAATGTACTGCGGTTTGCCAATTTAAAAAAACAAAACATAACTACTGTTATCCTCAACAACATGGATGAATCTCAAGAACACCATACTAAGTTGAAACAAGTCTTAATACCAAAAACTACATACTTTCTGGGGTTGTGATGAAATTCTGTTTCTTGATGGGAATTTGGTTACAGAGTATCAAAACCCATCAAATGTTACACTTAAGATTTGTTAATTTTATGTAAAATTTATCTCCCAACAGGTAAAATGTAAGCAAACACTGAACTCTGGTTAATGATATGCATAGGAAATAGGGGGAATTGTATCAGTGTCAGCCACTTTATTTTAAATGCATAAAAAAATGAATTGAGAGACAGACGAATGGATATGTGAAAAAGGAAATACAGTTGAATGTTAATGGTGGAACTCATGAAATGGGTAAAATTTCTTTAACCTTTCTAAACATTTAAATATTTTTTCATATTGAACTGTCGGGAGAAGTGAGGTAGATGTGTGTGTTGACATGGAAAGATCAGCAAGCAACATCATTATGTGTAGAAAACTAAGTCACAGATACACCCACAGACGTTTGTGAAATTTCTGGCCAGAACGACAAGAAACTTCCTTGCTGTTACGTCTGAGGAATAGGAGAAGGTGTTGGTAGTAGAGATAAGGAGACTTTCTGAAAGAGAAAAGTGAAAGTTAAGAACTGCAGAACTGTCAAAAATAAAATTGCACAAGCAGAGGAAGTAATGGCCCAAAGCAGCCAAAACTGAGCTCAGTATTGTACATAATGATACACGTGTTGGAACACAAAACTAGCGTGTATGTCTGCTCTGGCATTTACACCTCGTACAGAAACATGAGAAACTTCCCTCGATTCTGCTGATGCTCTGGGTAGTCAACCTTTATGATACTGAGAATACTCTGCCTAATATTTTAAATTAAAGTCAACATTCTACTAGGTGTTGGGATGTAATAATGAAATCAATTTAGTCTCTTTTCTTATTGTACTTCTGAGATAGTGAATATTAAAATACCTAAATATGTTGGGATGTGATTTACAATGTTGGTTATAATGACAGATTTGGGAGGTCTCCCCAGGCAGTGGCTCCCTTCCCAGGGAAGACTTCTCAAGGGGTGTAATCTCAGGGGCATGCTTCTTCCAGCTTACCTCAAATCTCTGGCCATGGCTGACTGGGCTAGGATGAAAACTTGGCCCCAAGATGGTCTAATCAGATCTCGCTCTCTTGAGTTCAGAGTTAAATTAAAATCTATTCATTAATGTTTTTCTGCTATTGAGCATGTAAGCTCTGGAACTGTGGTGATGCTATTTTCCACCAGAAAGCATAGAAAGCTGGTGGGCCAAAAGAGAGCATGGGGGTTGTGCCGAGAGAAGTGAAGCTGAGTCGATGAAGCCCCTCAGGAGCTAAAAAGAACAGATATTGGATTTCTATTCACATCCCGGCCTTCTGTTCCCGGTACCTCATACAGTGCACTTGGGGATCACTTCCCCTAGGTTCTGTGAGAACTCTGAAGCTGTCCAAAAATCTTATTTTCTTAAACCAAGGAGAAGAATTTCTCTTTCAGCTTGAAAAGCCATAACTAAGGCAATTATCATGGAAGAATGTGCCAAGTGCATTTCAAGAGGTTAGAAGAGATCCTATCTGAGACTCAGAATTCAAGAAAATTCATATTAATACTACATAGGAAGTCATCTGGGACCAGGCTGGGTGGCCCTCAAGGCTCTAAACCTTGAGATCGCCTGTTGTGTGATTCCCCTTGTCCATCTCTCCCAGCTAAGGGTCTGGAGGCAGAACATGGTCTAGAGTTGCGAAAGTCTGTATCAATCATCTCTCCTAAATTAATTTTCAACTCTGCTTTGAAAAACCTTCTAACCGCAAGTAAATTTCACTCCAAATTCTTTGTATTTAAAAGTCTCCAAAAAATAGAAAAATTTCTCCATGAAACCAAAGATTTTGAGTCATTAAATAACAACATCAATGTATTATTTGTGAAGCTTGCTCTTTCTCATCTTCCATATTGTACCGATGGAGAAAAAAATGAATGGCTATAGGTTCAGACAAGTAGAGAGTCAGGGTTTTGTGACATGAGGTTCTCATGCACTACAAAAAAAAAAAAAAAAGCCAGGTTCTGCCTGTGCTGTTTTGGATGTTTTGGACAAGCATACAGAAAAACTGAGAGCTGGCTACCACTTGCTGGCTTTTCAGTGCCTGGTGAAGTCATGGCTCCCTGTGCTGTCTAATTCAGCACTCCCTCTCACATGGAGTAAAATTTCTTTGACAGACACAAATGCCCATCAGAGTTAACTTCCTCCGGACTTAACGTATGGGTAGTAGTTGTTGTTTAGTTGCTAAGTCATGTCCTATGCTTTGCAACCCCACGGACTGTAGCCTGCCAGGCTCCTCTGTCCATGGGATTCTCCAGGCAAGAATACTGGAGTGGGTTGCCATTTCCTTCTCCAGGAGATCTTCCCAACCTAGGGATTGAACCCACATCTACTGCATTGGCAAGCAGATTCTTTATCACTGAGCCATTAGGGAAGCCCAATGTATGGGTTGCACATTGCCCAATGTATTTTGGTTTAAAATAAAGGAATTTCAAATCTCTTGTTGACACAGGCTAGGACCGGGGATCCTTTGCTTCAGTGCTTGTACCTGGACAAACATCTCCTTGAGCAACAAAATACAAAGAAACCACAGGGACTAAAAATAACAGCCTGCATGAACAGTTGGGGCAAAATATGGACAAAAAGATACGGAAAGGCTGAAAAAACTGAACTGCCACAGGGTGTCAGGAGCAAAAGCAGAGTACTGCGCTTGCCTTGCTGTATACATACACACACCACCAGAGAGGTGGGCAAACCACCTAAGGCACCCCTCTGGCCCAACCCCTGCACACACCCTTACCCTCACCCCATGTAAGGAACTAGCCCCACTCCACACCTTGGGGAACAAGCAAAGGAATCAATTACTTCCTTTTGCTTCTCCCCTCTGCTGCCTCAGGGGCCAAAATAAAGCCTTGCCTGAATTTCTTGTCTGGCCTCTGGTAAATTTCTGTTAACGGGGAATGGCCAAGGTTAGTACCTCTAACCTTGGAACTAATGGTCTGGTAAGTACCACTTCCATTTCAGTTACTTCTTTGTTGCACACTAGCGATAGCTGCCAAGATAAAGCAATGTCAATGTGTATTTGTTCGTTCCACAAGTATTTAAGTGTGCCTGGCTACCTTTGTGCCAGGCTCACGGGGAAGGTGGAATAAGTATATGTAAGGAATCTTGTGTTCTTTGAAGGACAATTATGCAAGGTAGAGTACATTTTAGGTAGGTTGGCCCAGAAAGACCTCTGTGATGTGGGAACATTTGGGCAGAAGCCAGAACACTAGAAGGCAGCTACCTGAGAAAAGAGCATTACAGGCAGAGGTAAACTATATGTGTAAAGGCCCCGAGGATAGACAATGTCAACAAAGTAGTCTCTAAGGAAAGCAGGTAATGTTACAGAGTGAAACAGGCCTTGATCTGTGTAAACAAAACATACAGTGAATGATGAACAATGGTCCCGAGGCCTTAACACTCACCAATTTTCATAAATTCCTTTGCTATCTATGTGTCCTATCATTTTTCAAAGCTCCAAGGTAATTCATTATAGAAAACAATGGCTCTTTGAACGTAAAATGTACTCCCCCCCCCATTTTTACCCAATTTTGCTTCCTGCCAGATCAAACAGTGAAACCATCACATAACTTCATTGCTTACAGATTTGATACATAGGCTCACAAAAATAAAATAAAATAAAGCAGCCTTAATGTCTTTTATTAAACTCAGGCTGTCAATAAAATTTAAGGTATAAACTTAAGATTAGTCAGTACTTGTTACTTTCAAACTGCTTTTTGTAGGCAAAGAGAGAGATCAATGAAAGAAAAAAAACATCCAAGGAGCCCCATCATCCTACACACACACACACACACACACACACACATGCACGCACACACTTTCTTACATGTAAATAGAATTTAAAAGCAGTGAGAAAATGTGGATTGTTGAATAAATGGTTATGGGACAACTGGCCAGACATAGGGGAAAAAAATAGAGATGTATCATCACTATTAATGCCAAAATGGGTTCCAGTGGATCAAAAGGTTTAAAATAAAAAGTAAAATTGTGAAAGCCAAAGAAAACATTGCAATTTTAAAAAGATATTGGAGTAGGGAAAGCTAAAGCAAGATATATAACCCCAAAGCCTCAAAGATTAAGAGTTATGATTACATTAAAATTCAAAATCATGAACAGTAAAAACAAAACAAAAGTGCTAGGAAAATGCAACATGAGAGAAAAGTCAAACTTCTCCCTTCACAAAAACATTCTGACAAATCAAGTCAGAAGAACAATCGCTCTTTCACCTACCCAAAAGAGGAAATAATATGGTTAGGCACTTGGCAGAAAAAAATTACAAATGGATAAGCATATGCACAAATGAACATTCAAAATCAAAGAAATTTTATTTAAAACTATGAAATATCACTTATCATATTAACATCCAAGGAGACAAATTTGAAAATGTAGTGTCATTAAGGGTGTAAGAAACAGGCTTTCCTTTGCTATTACTGGTGCAACTGTAAACTGGTACAGTCTCCTTGGAGGACAATTTGACTACATCCATAACAATCCAAATCCACATGTCCTTTGACTTAGCAATTATACTTCAAACAATTTATCCCAATAGATAAATTCTCATGCATGTGTTAAGAGGACTAGCTGATGCCACAGTATGATCTATAATATTTATTATAAAATTTGGAAGCAACTTAAACATTCATTGACAAGTAATGCATTCAATAAAGGACAGCATCATCATATATTATAATACTGTGCAACAATTAAAAAGATGAAGTCAGTTTGTACGAATAGGTAAGAGAAGAATTCCAAGACATAGTGGTAAGTCATAAAAGCAGGACAAAGGCATCAGATATTGTATGTACAGACCACACACAAGAAAAATATACTAGCAAGTACTATTGCTGGAAAATACCTATCATATTCAGTATGGCCGAAGTTCATCGGCTTTATTAGCCCATGATCATATGGCCAGTGAATAGAGAGGAAGGACTCAAATCCAGATTTGTCCAATTTCAAAGCTCCTGCTGCTTATCATGATTCTGGGGGGCACAACAAAGATGGCAGTGTAGAAGGATGTGCACTCATCTTCTCCCGCGAGAACACCGAGACTGCAACTAGCTGCTGAGCAACACTGACCGGAAAATGCTGGAACCCACCCGGAAAAGATACCCCACATCCAAGCGCAAAGGGAAAGCCGCAACGAGATGGTAGGAGGGGCACAATCACATGTAAAGTCAAACCTCATCCTGCCAGAGATGCTTGGAGGGCACAAACAAAACCTCGTGTGTACCAGGACCCTGGGAAAGGCGCAGTGACCCCAAGAGACTCAGCCAGGCCTGCCTCTGAGTGTTTGAGGGTCTCCTGAGGGGGCGTGGGTCAGCAGCGGCCTGCCGCAGGGACAGGGGCTCTGGCAGCGGCGGTCCTGGGAGGCGCGGTGTGTGGCTTCAGTCTTCTCAGAGGAGGTAGACACGAGCCCCATCTTAGAGCCACCAGGTGGGTGATACACAAACTGGAAATCAACTATACAAAGAAGACCTCCCACTGTTGTGAAAATTCTAGGCCCCGCAACAGACTTCCCAACCTCGGGATCCGGCAAAGGGACTGAGAATCCCCAGAAAATCTGACTTTGGAGGTCAGTGTGATTTGATTACAGAACTGCCACAGGACTGGGGAAACAGAGACTCTTGGAGGGCACAAACTAAACCTTGCACTCACCAGGACATAGGAGAGAGAAGCAGTGATCCCACAAGAGAATGAGCCAAGACTTGCCTGTGAGTATTCAGGAGTCTCCGGTGGAGGCGTGGGTCAACAGTGGCCTGCTGTGGGTCAGGGACATTGACTGTAGCAGTCCTTGGAGGCACAGCTGGCAGAAGTTCTTTGGAGGAGGTTGCCATTACCCTACCATAGTTTGGCCTCAGACCAAAATACAGGGAGGGAACACAGCCCCACCCATCAGAAGAAATTGGATTAAAGATTTACTGAGCATAGTCTTGCCCACTAGAGCAAGATCCAGTTGTCCTCACAGCCAGCTCATCCCATCAGGAAGCTTGCACAAGCCTCTTATCCTCATCCATTGGAGGGCAGACAGAATGAAACCCACAGTCACAGAAAACTAACCAAAATAATCACTTATATCACAGTCTTGTCTAACTCACTGACACTATGAGCCATGCCCTGTGGGCCACCCAGACTGAAGGGTCATGGTGGAGAGTCCTGACAAAATGTGATCCACTGAAGAAGGGAATGGAAAACCACTTCAGCATTCTTGAATTGAGAACCCCATGAATGGTATGGAAAGGTAAAAAGATATGACACTGAAAATGAACCCTCAGGTAAACAGGTGTCCAATAGGCGACCAGAGAACAGTGAAGAAATAGCTCCAGAAGGAATAAAGAGGTTGAGCCAAAGTGGAAACAAAGCCCAGCTGTGGATGTATCTGGCAGTGAAAAGTAAAGTCCAATACTGTGAAGAACAATATTGCGTAGGAACCTAGAATGTTAGGTCCATGAATGAAGGTAAATTGGAGGAGGTCAAACAGGAGATGGCAAGGGTGGACATCGACATTTTAGGAATCAGTGAACTAAAATGGACAGGAATGGGCAAGTTTAATTCAGATGACCATTATATTTACTACTGTGGGCAAGAATTCCTTAGAAGAAATGGAGTAGCCCTCATAGTCAACAAGAGAGTCTGAAATGCAGTTCTTGGGTGCAGTCTCAAAAATGACAGAATGAACTCTGTTTGTTTCCAGAGTAAACCATTCAGTATCACAGTAATCCAAGTCTATGCCCCAACCAGTAATGCCAAAGAAGCTGAAGTTGAATGGTTCTATGAAGACATACAAGACCCCCTAGAACTAACACCCAAAAAAGATGTCCTTTTCATTATAGAGGAGTGAATGCAAAAGTAGGATGTCAAGAGATACCGGAAGTAACAGGCAAATTTGGCCTTGGAGTAGAGAATGAAGCAGGGAAAAGACTAACAGAATTTTGCCAAGAGAACACACTGGTCATGCAAACCTCTTCCAACCACATAAGAGATGATTCTACACATGGACATCACCAGATGGTCAATACTGAAATCACATTGATTATATTCTTTGTAGCTGAAGTTGGAGAAGCTCTTATACAGTCAACAAAAACAAGACCAGGAGCTGACTGTGGCTCAGATCATGAACTCCTTACTGCAAAATTCAGACTTCGGTTGAAGAAAGTAGGGAAAACCACTAGGCCATTCAGGCCTAAATCAAATCCCTTATGATTATACAGTGGAAGTGACAAATAGATTCAAGAGATTATATCTGATAGAGTGCCAGAAGAACTATGGCTGTTCGTAACATTGTACAGGAGGTGGTGATCAAAACCAAGCACAAGAAAAAGAAATGCAAGAAGGGAAAATGGTTGTCTGAGGAGGCCTTACACATAGCTGAGAAAAGAAGAGAAGTGAAAGGCAAAGGAGAAAAGGAAAAATATTCCTATCTGAAAGAAAAGTTACAGAGAAATAGCAAGGAGAGATAAGAAAGCCTTCTTAAGTAAACAATACAAAGAAATAGAGGAAAACAATAGAATAGGAAAGACTAGAGATCTTTTCAAGAAAATTAGAGATATGAAGGGAGCATCTCATGCAACTGTGGGCAGAATAAAGGACAGAAATGGTATGGACCTAATAGGAACAGAAGATAATAAGAAGAGGTGGCAAGAATACACAGAAGAACAATACAAAAAAGGTCTTAATGACCCACACAACCATGATCATGCGATAACTCACCTCAAGCCAAACATCCTACAGTGTATAGTCAAACGGGCCTCAGGAAGCATCACTATGAACAAAGCTAGTGGAGGTGATGGAATTCCAGTTGAGCTAATTTAAATCTTAAATGATGATGCTGTGAAAGTACTGTACTCAATATGCCAGCAAATTTGGAAAACTCAGCAGTAGCCACAGGACTGGAAAATGTCAGTTTTCATTCCAATCCCAAAGAAGGGCAAGGCCAAAGAAAGTTCAAACTACCATACATTTGCACTCATTTCATATGCTAGCAAGATTACGCTCAACCCTTCAAGCTAGGCTTCAATACTATGTGAAGTGAGAACTTCCAGATTTACATGCTGGATTTAGAAAAGGCAGAGGAACCAGAGATCAAATTGCCAACATAAGTTGGATCATAGAAAATGCACGGGAATTCCAAAAAAACATATACTTCTGCTTCATTGACTACACTAAAGCCTTTGACTGTGTGGATCACAACAAAATAGAAAATTTTTCAAGAGATGGGAATACCAGACCACCTTACCCGCCTCCTGAGAAACTTCTGTGCAGGTCAAGAAGCAGCAGTTAACTCTGGTCATGGAACAACGGACTGGTTCCAAATAGGGAAAGGAGTATATCAAGTCTGTACATTGTCACCTTGCTTATTTAACTTATATGCACAGTACATCATGCACAATTATGGCTGGATGAAGCACAACCTGGAATCCAGATTACCAGGAGAAATACCAATAACTTCAGATATGCTGATGACACCACCCTTATGGCTGAAAGTGAAGAGGAACTAAAGAGCCTCTTGATGAAGGTGAAAGAGGAGAGTGAAAAAGCTGGCTTAAACCTCAACATTCGAAAAACTAAAATCATGGTATCTGGTCCTATCATTTCATGGCAAATAGATGGGGGGAAAATGGAAACAGTGACAAATTTTATTTTCTTGGGCACCAAAATCACTGTGGATGGTGCCTACAGCCATGAAACTAAAAGATGCTTGCTCCTTGGAAGTAAAGCTATGACAAACCAAGACAGTATAATAAAAAGCAGAGACATCAATTTCCTGTCAAATGTCCATCTAGCCAAAGCTATAGTATTTCCAGTAGTCATGTGTGGATGTGAGAGCTGGACTGTAAAGAAGGCTTAGTGCCAAAGACTTAATGCTTAGTACTGGAGAAAAAGTCCCTTGGACAGCAAGATGATCAAACCAGTCAATCTAAAGGAAAACAAACAGACTGATGCTGAAACTCCAATAATTTGGGTACCTGATGCAAAGAGCCAACTCATTAGAAAAGACTATGATGCTAGGAAAGTTTGAAGGCAGAAGGAGAAGGGGATGACGGAGGATGAGATGGTTGGATGTCATAATTGATTCAGTGGACATCAGCTTTGAGCAAACTCTGGGAGACAGTGAAGGACAATGAAGCCTGCTGTGCTGCAGTTCATGGGGTGGCAAAGTGTAGAACACGGCTGAGCGACTGAACAAAAACAAAAGTCATTTGATGAAGAAAAATAACCAAAGCAGCAAGAAGACAAATGGCACGACCTTTCCTATCTTCTACTTCCCAAACCACCAGGTGTAAAAATGAATAGATCCATAATGAAGGAAATAATAGAATTTATACAATAGAAAGGCATTTTCATGTTTAAGTCCTTGAAGGGAAAAAGCTAGCATGGTGATAGAAGAATGCTTATCCCTGTCTCCCTTTCCCAGGGATAATCTGGAAAAATACCAGAATTTTTCAACGTAAGAGTCTTTTGTCACTAATTGAGTTTTAGGTACAAGGCCCATCAGGCTGGAATTATTACCTTCTGGTCGTCTACAGACCTGGTGTTTTCTCTACCAGTTTCAACTAAATTCTAGCCAGTTTAATAATTAAATAAATCCCTAGCTTGACAGTTTTTTATGTCAAATAAACCTATTCATCTATTGCCAGAAATATAAACATTGTTCTAACACACTGCCAACTCACTGGGAAGGAATGAAAATCCTTGGATGAATTCTAAAATTTGAAGCCATTATAACCTGGCAAAGTTGCATTCTAGCCCTTGGGTTAAGTTTTTCTACCCCAAACCAAACATTGTAATTGCCCAGCCCTCAAGAACTCACTTTTCTTTGGGAGCAAGTTCTAACACTGTGGGTTAGGCAGAGCCCAAAGGCCATAAGAATTGATGCTTTTGAACTGTGGTGCTGGAGAAGACTCTTGAGAGTCCCTTGGACTGCAAGGAGATCCAACCAGTCCATTCTAAAGGAGATCAATCCTGGGTGTTCATTGGAAGGACTGATGCTAAAGCTGAAACTCCAATACTTTGGCCACCTCATGCGACGTGTTGACTCACTGGAAAAGACTCTGATGCTGGGAGGGATTGGGGGCAGGAGGAGAAGGGGACGACAGAGTATGAGATGGCTGGATGGCATCACCGACTCGATGGACATGAGTTTGAGTAAACTCTGGGAGTTGGTGATGGACAGGGAGGCCTGGCATGCTGTGATTCATGGGGTCGCAAAGAGTCGGACACGACTGAGCGACTGAACTGAACTGAACTGAAAGGCCATCTCAGCACCCTGTGATCCTGCCATGCAGACTAAGCAAAGAGTACAAGTTAAGACTAGGGGCCAAATCCTCTATTCCAGGAATCTGAAGTTTGGAGAAAAGTGGCTGGGAGCCTGGTTTATTACTGAGTCAGCTGAATGGCAATACCCTAGAGACAAAGTCCACAAATTCCTGCCGCTGGAGTTACTGGAGCTATCCAGGCACATACCCTCCCCAGACTTCGATAATCCTTCCTCCATTTCTGCAAGCCCGCTCAGTGTCCTTTCTCCCCAGGCTGTCCGAGACAGCTTCTATTGTTTTCATCAACAACAAAACAATGTGAACAATACTTCCACTTGTTGCCAAGCCAATACTCATTTCCTGTATCCTTTGTTACCAGAATGCTGATGTTGTTTGCTTAAAGTAACACCTAGTTCAATATTCAATCCCCCATCCTCCCCTGCAGCTAAAGGCAGTCATATGACCCAGTTCCCACTGATGTGTAAGTCATTGGTGGGGCTGCCCGAAGGCCTCCTTCAAAGTGACTTGATGCTGGGGCCTTTTTATTTTTTTGTCCTTTGCTCTTACTGTTCCTTGGCTGGTGATGTGATGCCTGGAGATGACTCTGCACTTTTGTAACCATGAGGCTGGGAGCCACGCACCAAGGAGAGTAGGCCAGGAATAAAGGAGGAGCCTGTGTTCCGGAAAGCATCCTTCAACAGCCGCACTAGCTCCACCTCAAGATTTTCCGCATGAGAAAAATAAACCCTGCATTTGTTCAGCAGTTAGGATAGGTTTCTGAAACATATAGCTGAATATGGTCCCAAGGGACACATCGCCGGACCTTTGGTGACCTCTCTCCTATAAATTCAATTCAATGCAAGTGTTACCCACCAGGGCTCTTTGCCTTTTCCAATCAATAGAAATTGACTAGAGGTCAGACAAATTCAGGCAAGACTTTACTGGGGACTCTGCTATAGCACAGGGGAGGAAGAATAAACATTAGGTTCCCTTGCTTGCTTGCTCACTCCCTGAGGCTGGGGGAGAGTTTGTTCCTTACATGGGGTGAGGGTAAGGGTGTGTCCAAAGGTCGAGTCAGAGGGGTGGCTTAGGTGGTTTGCCCACCCCTCAGGTGGTGGTGTGTGCAGGGGGCACGCCGAGTACCCTGCTTTTGCTCCTGGCTCTTCAAAAGTGGCAGCTGGTTTTTCAGTCTCTGTATTTTTTGTCAGAATTTGTCCTGTGTATTACTTTCAGTCCCATACAGTTTCTTTGTATTTTGTTGCTCAAGGACAGGTGTGTCCAGCTGCAAGTATTACAGTACTGCAGCAAAGGGTCCCAGGTTCAAAGCCAGTCTCCCAAGTATTAGGAGAGAATATACTTGTACAAGTTGTCAGTCAGGAAAGGAAATAATGACAGGTCTGCCCTCTTGTGGTTAAAATACGCAGATGCATAACCCATCCTAATAAGTGATGAACAGAAGTACAAACAGCTGTGGAAACACAGAGGAAAGTATGAAATCTGACTGACAGGAGAGGGAAAATTGAATAGCAACAGTGGTAACTCATCTGAGCCTTGAGAAATAAACAGAATTTTGATAGGCAAAGTGCCTACAGGCCAATCATAGGGCAAGAACAAAGGCTTGCAGCTCTGTTAGAAAATAGCAGATGAAGAACTCCTTTTCTGCTGTGATCGTATAAACACTGAAAATGACAGCTGTCATTTAACTCAATACTTACCCTGCACCAGCTCTTTTGCATGCATTTTCTCAGTAAATCCTTACAATGAGCCACACAAAATAAGGTACTATTGTTACTATTCCCATCTTACAGATGCAGAAATTAAAGTATCAAGAAGTTAAATCATTTCTCCAGATGACAGAGTTCATAAATGGCAGAGACAGATCCTGGCATGAATCACTCTGGCTACACAGCCCAGCCTCTTAATCTCTCTGTCCAGATGCTTGATCATGTCCTAATAAAAATTTACTAAAAGATAAGAGTGGCTACTGGCACATGGACCAAGTGGAATCCAATGGCTAAGATGACTACTGAATTCTTAAGAGTATTGTATTGTCAAGATCCTGAACTAAAAGTAAGTGACTGTTTAAGACCTGAAATAACAGTTGGGCTGCCAAACATCACTTGTCAAGAAAGGAGCTGAGTTAGCTCCCAAGAAAAGTATAAACATCCCTATAGCCACAATACTTGCGATTAAGAATACTACAAACAGAACATTCTCCCCAAAAGCAGATACAGGCTCTGGGAAGAACAATTTACAATAGAAATACTCCAAGGGAGCAGAATGGAAACCTCTGAAGAAACATCCTCCAATAACAAGCCAGGAAGTCTGAAAATATGAGCCTTTCAAAATTGCTCCACACCAGGGACTACTGTATACCTCTCATTCGTCCCCATTCCAGATGGAAATGATAATTAAAATTATTCTAGCCCTGCCTCTTTCATCACTGCATATTGTCGTCTTAGATGAAAAAGTAATTTTTTTTAAAGTCACCAAAACATAATCAAGAAGAATGACAATCTGTTTTCAGCAGTATTATGGATAGATTCTTATCCCCTCAAAGCAACTAGATCCCACACACAGCACTTTCCATTTCAGTGTTGGACTCCGAGGAAGCAAAAGTATTTCACAGGGTCTTTTCCAAGGAGTCAGTTCTTCACATCAGGTGGCCAAAGTATTGGAGTTTCAGCTTCAGCATCAGCCCTTCCAATGAATATTCAGAACTGATTTCCTTTAGAATTGACTGGTTTGATCTCCTTGCAGTCCAAGGGACTCTCAAGAGTCTTCTCCAACACCACAGTTCAAAAGCATCAGTTCTACGGTGCTCAGCTTTCTTTATAGTCCAACTCTCACATCCATACATGACTACTGGGAAAACCATAGCTTTGACTAGATGGATCTTTGTTGGCTAAGTAATGTCTCTGCTTCTTAATATCCTGTCTAGGTTGGTCATAGCTTTTCTTCCAAGGAGCAAGCATTTTTTAATTTCATGGCTGCAGTCACCATCTGCAGTGATTTGGGGGCCCCCAAAATAAAGTCTCTCACTGTTTCCATTGTTTCCTCATCTATTTGCCATGAAGTGATGGGACCAGATGCCATGATCTGTTTTCTGAATGTTGACTTTTAAGACAACTTTTTCACTCTCCTCTTTCACTTTCACCAAGAGGCTCTTTAGTTCCTCTTCACTTTCTGCCATAAGGGTGGAAGATCTGCATATCTGAGGTTATTGACATTTCTCCTGGCCAATCTTGATTCCAGCTTGTGCTTCATCCAGCCTGGCATTTTGCATGAAGTACTCTGCATATGAGTTAAATAAGCAGGGTTACAAATACAGCCTTGATGCACTCTTTTCCCAGTTTGGAACCAGTCTGTTGTCCCATGGCCAGTTCTAACTATTGCTTCTTTACCTGCAACAGATTTCTCGAGAGGCAGGTGAGGTGGTCTGGTATTCCAGTCTCTTTCAGAATTTTCCACAGTTTGTTGTGATCCACAGAGTAAAAGGCTTTGGCATAGTCAATAAAGCAGAAATACATGTTTTTCTGGATCTCCCTTACCTTTTTGATGATCCAATCAGTTCAGTTCAGTTCAGTCGCTCAGTCGTGTCTGACTCTTTGCGACCCCATGAATCACAGCACGCCAGGCCTCCCTGTCCATCACCAACTCCCGGAGTTCACTCAAACTCATGTCCATCGAGTCGGTGATGCCATCCAGCCATCTAATTCTCTGTTGTCCCCTTCTCCTCCCACCCCCAATCCTTCCCAGCATCAGAGTCTTGTCCAGTGAGTCAACTCATCGCATGAGGTGGCCAAAGTATTGGAGTTTCAGTTTTAGCATCAGTCCTTCCAATGAACACCCAGGATTGATCTCCTTTAGAATGGACTGGTTGGATCTCCAAAATGGATGTTGGCAATTTGATCCCTGGTTCCTCTGCCTTTTCTAAATCCAAGTTGAACATATGGAAGTTTATGGTTCATGTACTGATGAAGCCTGGTTTGGAGAATGTTGAGAATTACTTTGCTAGTGTGTGAGATGAGTGCAATTGTGCGGTAGTTTGAGCATTCTTTGGTATTGCCTTTCTTTGGGATTGGAATGAAAACTGACCTTTTCCAGTCCTGTGGCCACTGCTGAGTTTTCCAAATTCGCTGACATATTGAGTGCAGCACTTTCACAGCATCATCTTTCAGGATTTGAAATAGCTCAATTGGAATTCCATCACCTCCACTAGCTTTGTTTGTAGTGATGCTTCCTAAGGCCCACTCGACTTAACATTTCAGGATGTCTGGCTCTAGGTGAGGGATCACACCATCATGATTATCTGGGTCGTGAAGATCTTTTTTGTACAGTTCTTTTGTGTATTCTTGCCACCTCTTCTTAAGATCTTCTACTTCTGTTAGGTCCATACCACTTCTGTCCTTTATGGAGCCCATCTTTGCATGAAATGCTCCCTTGGTTTCTCTAATTTTCTTGAAGAGATCTCTAGTCTTTCCCATTCTATTGTTTGCCTCTATTTCTTTGTATTGATCGCTGAGGAAGGCTTTCTTATCTCTCCTTGCTATTCTTTGGAACTCTGTATTCAAATGGGTATATCTTTCCTTTTCTCCTTTGCCTTTCACTTCTCTTCTCTTCTTAGCTATTTGTAAGGCCTCCTCAGACGGCCATTTTGCATTTCTTTTTCTTGGGGATGGTCTTGATCACCACCTCCTGTACAATGTCACAAACCTCCATCCATAGTTCTTTAGGCACTGTATCAGATCTAATCCCTTGAATTTATTTGTCACTTCCACTGTATAATTGTAACTTGTAATTTGTAATTGATAATTGTAATTGTAATTTGATTTAGGTCCTACCTGAATGGTCTAGTGGTTTCCCCTACTTTCTTCAATTTAAGTCTGAATTTGGCAATAAGGAGTTCATGATCTGAGCCACAGTCAGCTCCCGGTCTTGTTTTTGCTGACTGTGTAGATCTTCTCCATCTTTGGCTTCAAAGAATATAATCAATCTGATTTCAGTATTGACCATCTGGTGATGTCCAGGTGTAGAGTCTTCTCTTGTGTTGTTGGAAGAGGGTGTTTGCTATGACCAGTGTGTTCCCTTGGCAAAACTCTGTTAGCCTTTGCCCTACTTCATTTTGTACTCCAAGGCCAAATTTTTTCTATAGTAAATCATAAATTCTAGTTGGAAGAGCAAGATAAAAAAACTTAAATTTCCTTCTGATCATTGAAAGAAGCAAA
Source organism: Moschus berezovskii (assembly GCF_049115385.1). Lineage (NCBI taxonomy): Eukaryota > Metazoa > Chordata > Mammalia > Artiodactyla > Moschidae > Moschus > Moschus berezovskii. The sequence goes on along the minus strand of NC_142467.1, from coordinate 43,172,122 downwards.
GACTACCCACTAGTAACAGGCATATCTAACACTTGGAGATTGGTCTGTAACATCCTTCTTCACTGAAAGAAACCACGGTTGATTCTGATTCCAAGGTTTATGCTAGTTTGGGACAAGATAAACCTGAAATATTCTGGAATAGACCAGAAAGTAAGGAAGTATGCAAAAAGTGATGAGAGCATGTCACAGGGGCACAGAAGGCAGCTTTGGGCGCCAAAATAATTAAGGACAGTAATGAATTATAAACCACTGAGAGAAAATATAAGAATTTATGAGTTCATTTCTATAATATATAGATAGGGAAATAAAGTAGAATAATTATAGTATGATGCTAAGGGCTGAACAGTGAAAATGCAGGGCATGCTGCAGCTGGAAAATTAAGTTTTCAACCATGTTAATAAAGATTAGATCCATGAATATTAAATCTATAGGGAAATTTCCATGAGGAGTAGGATATTTGCACAGGCTTTATTATTATCTATAAGGGGGAAACATCGAATAGTACAGTGGAGAAATCAAATAGCACCTTAACTGAGTGATCAAAATTACCACTACAAAGGAAACACAGATGGACATCAGGTGTTACAAGATGTGATACTCTCATTCATGAATCACTCTTTGGGTGTCCTGGCCAAGAATGTTTAACTCAAATGCAGTTATAGGGAACCGTTAGGCAAATGCAAACTGAGAGACATTGTCTTAAAAATGTGAAGAGAAGGGAGAGGAGAGAAAGGAGAAGGGCCTAAATGCAATGTGGTATCATGGATTGGACATGGGAATAGAAAAAAAGACACCAGTGGAAAAATGGATGAATCTGAATAAAGTCTTTGGTTTATTTGAATTTCAGTAGAAATTCAAAAGTAGGGTTGTTTTCAGGTTTGATTAACTTTGTAGTTTGACAGCAAGATCAAGAAACCAAGTCTTTTCAATCCCTTTGTTCTGCAATCCTAAGTGTGGCAGCTTTTCCCCTCAGGCTGACACTCTTCATAGCCACAATATGGCTGCCAGCATTCCAGGCATCACATCAAAAACAGTAATGATGCAGACAGAAAGGGTAAATTTCTTATGTTTCTTTCCCATAAATTACAAAGCCTTTCTAAAAATCCTCAAACAAGGGAAGGAAGAGTTAAAGACTCTGGGAAGGTCATGCACACACTGCTATATTTAAATTGGATAACCAAAAAAAACCCCCAAAAACCTATTGTACAGAACATGGAACTCTGCTCAATATCATGTGACAACCTGGATGAGAGGGAATTGGGGGAGAATGGATACTTGTATTTGTATGGCTGAGTCCCTTCACTGTTCTTGAAACTATCACAACATTGTTAATCAGCTGTACCCCTATACAAAATATTTATGGTGTCTAAAAAAAAATTAAATTTTAAAAATAAATAAATAAAAACCCACAAACAAATTTTCCCTTATGTCTTCAAGGCTAGTATTTCATTACTCACTCAATTCCCAAACCAAATATACTTATTCCTAAATAAAATACTGGCAAGGGAATTGAGGACAGCATGATTGTTTTAGACAAATCAGTCTAGGTAGAAATGATGTTGGGATGTCCACCATCTAAGCAATAATGTTAATTCTGATTGGTGAGAAAAAACTTTGATGCTATACTTTAAATATTTTTTTCTTTTTATCTCAAAATGAAAAGATAAATCAATCCATCACCCAATGAAATGCAGATGTCTTACTTAAATGTCATCATATTCAGTCCTCTCTTTGAATAGACATGGGACCAGTTTAAAAACTCACATTTGTTGAGTTCCTACTAAATGTCAGATATTATGCTAAGTATATCATCACATTTAAACCTCATTAGCCACCTTTAAGTCAAAACTAAGTCTAGAGAAGGAAAGTGACTTATATGGAAACACCTGTTGAGTAAGTGGTAGAACTGGGGCCATACCCTGATCTTTTAACAAATACCTTTTTCTTCAATCAGACTTGCCCTTGTTGTTTACAGGGATGGAAAGAAACAATTACCACTGGAGATATAGATTCACAGGCTAGGAACAGTTGTTAAATATCTCCCTACAGTAAGGTATTTTCTTCAAAAACTATGTAAGAAAATTATGATAGATTTCAGAATGCTTAAGATTCAATCACCAGACAAAATGTTGGAGCAGGGTGGTGCACTGCTTCGAAAGATGGAAAACTCCATCTGTCTACATGCATCCCTATTTCATAGCAGCACTATTCACAATAACCAAGACACAGAAATTACCTAAATGTCCATCAAGAATGGACAAAGATGCAGTACATATAGAAAATAGAACACTACTCAGCCATAAAAAAGAATGAAATAATGCCATTTACAGCAGCTTGGCTACAACTAGAGATTACTATACTAAGTGAAATAAATCAGAGAATGACAAATACCATTTGATATCACTTTTATGCGGAATATGAAATAAGGCACAAATAAACATTTACAAAACAGAAATAGACTCAGACATAGGTAACAGACTTGTGGTTGCCAAGGTAGGAGCATAGGTGTGTTGGAAGACGATGGAGTAGGAGTTTGGGGTTGGCAGATGCAAACTATTACATTTAGAATGGATAAACAACAGGGTCCTAATGTACAGCACAAAAAAACTATATTCAATATCCTGTGAAGATATGGAAAAGAATATAAGAAATGAAATGTACAAAAATAAAAAGAATGTATTTATGTGTGTAAGTGAGTCATTTTACAGCAGAGCACAACATTGTTAATCAACTATGCTTCAATAAAAAAATAAAGTTCAAAAAATAAAAAATTAAATAAAAACAATAGGGGATAAACCTGACATATAGGATTAAATAATAAAAAATAAAATAACTTTTTACACAGTCAACTCAATCTGTCAAATTTCCCAAGACATGCAGAAAGCTTCTGTGTAAAGATATTTCTGAGTTTCTCATTTATGCTCACACTACCACCACACTTCTGACACCAGATGTGTTCATTTTCCACATGTCAAGCAATTCTCTGTGACTCCAGTTGGGTGTCCTACAGCTGGATTCCATTCTGACGCTAACTGGAGTTAATAGAGTCCACAAGGCCAGGGCTGTGTCCCAGGAGACTGCCCCCTACTTTAGACCTCAATCTCAAGCAGTAGGTCCCTAGGTTACTCACAACTTCTATCTAACGTGGCTACAAATCAGAGGTTCCCATGATCCCCTGCCTTGATTTTCATTATTTGCTAGAACAGCTACAGAACTCATGGAAATACTGAAGTTCACCACGTTATTACATAATAAGAGATAGGATCAAGATACAGATGAACAGCCAGAAGAAGAGATACACTGGGCAAGGCCCAGAAGGGTCCCAAGAACAGGAGCTTCTGTCCCCGTGAAGCTGGGGTACACCACCAGGCCTCCTGGCATGTAGATGTGTTCACCAACACAGAGGCTCCCCAAATCCCATCTACTGGGATTCTTGTGGAGGCTTCCTCATGCAAGCATGGTCAAGTATTTACTCCATTTCCAACCCCTCTTCCCTCTCTGGAGAATCAGGGGTGGGGCTAAAAGCAGCTTGGTCTTTCTGGTGACCAGCTCCATCCAGGAGCCCACCAAGACTCACCTCATTAAAACAAAAGCTACCCTCCCCGACTGTACACAAGAAATTTCAAGGAATATAGGCACTCTGTATCAGGAAGCAGGTCAAAGGCCAATATATGTATATTTTTCTTATTATCTCAGTCTGGCATCTCCATTGTGCCCATCTATGCAAAACAACTTTCATAAATTCTGGGACACCTTGGCTTCCTTAAATGATGGGCACATCAGGGATGTCAAGAACCCTGGTGACTTCGGATTAGATGATTAAGAGAAGAGCAGCTGTGTGACAGGAGAAATCTTTGAGGAGAAAAAGATGAATCTGGCTGGTCAGATGGAAACTGAACAGCCCAGTTCTGGGGAGAATCACCAGCCTGTGGTGCAGGCGTGATGGATGGGCCCCTGCCGGGTGGCCTGAGATTGAAGCCAGATTGTCAGAAACAGACAGTAAGCCTGGAGAGAGAAGCAAGAAGTTAGATGGTGCTGTCAACTTGCCAGGGGATATGCAGCAAAGAGTATGGGACCTGCATAAAGAGTTGAAGAGAAAAAAAAAAGAAGAAGGTGAGGTGGTAAACAAGTTGGTCTTTTTAACAGCCTCCAAGGACACCTATGAGAAAATCGCTGGCATCTGATGCTATAAGTGATGTGTTGACATCACATTTCAAGAAGTGAAGTTCTCTGCTGGTACTAGGTCTGCAAGCTGAGGGGAGCCAGGTGAGGATCCCCACCTTCAAGCAAACCTCAGAGATGCAAAGGGTGTGTCCTTTGGAAGACAAGAAGCTTCTGCAGCTTCCTTTTTAGGAACTAAACAACAGCGGACAAGCCAGAAAAGTCGGCTAGTCTGCCCCCGTCCCACTCTGGAAGGAAAGGATGCACTTCAGGCTGTGCATGACAAAAGGAGTGCATGAACGGTAACTTCACTGTGGAAGGACAAGACTGTGGATCCTCAACCAACTGAGAAATCCAAAACCCCCAGGGGAAAACCAGTGGGTTCACAAGATGCTCTGAAAAGTCCTAGGCGTCCTGTGCAAATATCCCAGGTAAAGAACTGGTGAGTAGCAGGGGAGAACAGCAGGCAGGGCCCCAAACAGAGCAGCCACAGGTGTCAAGTTACGGCTAACCTTTATCAAGACTACAATATGCTATGGAGAAGGAAATGGCAACCCACTCCAGTATTCTTGCCTGGAGAATCCCCATGGACAGAGGAGCCTGGCAGACTACAGTCCACGGGTTTGCAAGAGTCGGATATGACTTAGCGACTAAACCTCCACCATGACCACAATATGCTAGCTAAGCATTTCACAAGCAGTTCTCATAGCAACTCAAATGAGGTGATGCTATTAACATTCCTATTATAGTATTAACATACAGGTAAGGAAATTGAATGAAGCAAAGAGAGGTTAAGTAATTTGCTCAGGGTCACACAGCTAGTACTTTGCTACAGTGGGAGTTAAGGCCAAGTCTTCACCACTGGGTTATACTGGGGCTCTCTGTCAGATTTTCCTGTGGTGAAAGAGTTTTCTCCCTGCACACAAGAGAGGGTTTATCTAAGGTTCCTCCACAGGCAGCAAGCTTAAGACTGACAGGTTGAGGCTTATCAAAATCTCTGATGGCAGCTTCCGAGTGTCAGAGTCATTAGCTGCTCTGCGGTTCACCCCACCATCTGCTAAAATGAGGAAAATATTAAATATTGACCTCTTGTGGCTCAGCCAGGCTTTGTGAGTTTTCAGGATTTAATGTCTGAAAATCACCTCCTGCAGGTACTGAAGGCACTTCACAGTAACCCTCCAGGAGACATAACCTTCTTTCTGTTGCTCACCCCAGGACTAATAAAGGAGCAGGGGCCATTCTGAGGGCTTTATCCATCACGACAACCATCACAAAGGGCAGCCTCAAAACAAGAAAAAGGGGGAAGGGGAGAAATAAGGAGCAAGGGGGCTGTCAGTGGATATGGCAAAAATGCTAAATAAACACGAGAACTGGACAAATGAAGGTTGTTCTTTTATGATAAAGAAGGAAAACAGTCTGACTTCTGGAGAACTGCTGTTTCTTTTTATGAGACCATGAAAGACAGCCCTGTTTTTTTTCTTCCTTGCCTATAAGAAGACTCAGTTAAATTTTATTCAGTCTGTTTTCAATTTCAGTCTGTTTCCTTACCTTAGGTTTTTGGCAACCAGCTTCTTCCTTACAATAAAACTGAAAACTCCCCCAAATGAGGTAACTGTGCCTTGTTATGATCAGGCTTCATATTCTCATGGAAAAGCAGGCAGAAGATAGTAAACTGCTATGCTTAGAATGAAGAGAATATGTACTGGCCTAAGAATTGTGTGCTAAAAAAGACCTGGTCTTGACTAGGATTTGCTCAAAAACAATTTCTATTCCAGGACACAGAGTCCAAGGAAAAAAAAATTGCTCTAAAAAAATGTTATACTTGATTTATAAATGTCTAAGTTTGAAATGTTTATAAGACAGAACAATCTAAAACAAACATGGATATAGTAGCAGCTGGGTGGTAGGCACACAGCTCTAGCTTTTTCTTTGCATTTGCAATATCATAATTTTGAAAATAAACCCAAATTGCTGAGAGAGAAGACCAGCTGGCATGAGAACTAGAAGCTCTAGGCAGCCTGATTTTTGTGATATAAACTGCTCTATTTTTAATCAGAAGTTGAGGGAGACTGAGATAAGGAACAAAACTCCTGTCTTCTCATCAATCAATCATTCAAAGACTTAGAGAGTTCCACTGCATACCTAGTTCATTTCCAGGCTTTAAGGACGTAAAGGTGAATGAAAGAGATACAGTCTCTACCTTCCTTCAGCTCACAATCTAATGGAAGGAAGGGACAAGAAGTAAACAAACCAAAGAGTAAATAATTACACATGGGATAAGTGTTCTGAAAAAAAGCCAATAGCATTCAGATAGAAGATAATGGCAAGGGGACTACACCCAGTTTAGACAGGGTGATCACAAGTGGCCTCTGTGGGGAAGTCCTATCTAGCTGAACTGAAGCAAAAGGAAGAATCCAGGTGAGGTCACTGGACACACAGACGACCTGATGCAGGACAGGACTGTGTGAGCCCTAAGGGCAGAGCAAGGCAAGATTGGCTGATACACATCATTGAGGAGGAAAAGGACCTGAGATGAGGTTCAACAAACAGTCAGGGGCCAGGCCAGGCTTTCGATACATGGGAAAGAGTTGGTCTTTTATCTAAAACAAATATGGTAGCCACTACACACCTTAGTTGCAAGGGAGTAACATGTTCTCAATACACCTTATAAAAGAGCTCGCTGGCAGCTGAGTGGCTTGGAGTTGGTAAGAGGGGAAGCAGAGAGATGAGTAAGAAGCAGAATCAACTAGTGGCAGACAAAATCCAGTGCACCACCCGATTTTGTAAATGAAGTTTTATTACAATGCCACACGATTATTTGTTTACTGTTGTCTATGGCTGGTGTCACACTACAATGGCAGAGTCCAGGGGTTCACAGAAATACTCATTTACTCATTTGAGAAATACTAATTTGAAAATAGTTGCTATCTGGCCATTTATAGGAAAAATTAAGCAGTGTCTGCATAGAAGTCTGTGGCAGTAGCCACAATAATATATAGCTAATCAGCATTCAGGGGCTTCCCTTGTAGCTCAGCTGGTAAAGAATCTGCCCGCAATGTGGGAGCCCTGGGTTCGATCCCTGGGTTGGGAAGATCCCCTGGAGAAGGGAAAGGCTACCCACTCCAGTATTCTGGCCTGGAGAATTCCATGGACTATCCATGGAGTCGCAAAGAGTCGGACACGACTGAGTGACTTTCATTTCATTTTCATTTCAATCAGCATTCAACCACAAGAATGGCCGAGCATCTACTATGTGCTCAGGGGAAACGCAGGAGCCTAGAAATATACATGCTATATAAGACCAAGTGTCTTTGATAATATTCAGTAGCATCAGATTCATCCCCTCAATGACCCTGACAAAATCTGCTCTTGCAAAGCCTCAACTCTTCCCTCCCAAATCTTCAACTTCAGCTCAAGTCCTACCCCCTCCACCTAGTTTTCCTTCATTTATTCATACCTTACTCTCTATTTTTTAAAACTCTAGTCCTAAGTATATCCTATGTTCAATCCTTTAGCTTTGACTAATCTGTGAATATTCACAGATCTGGATAACCAACACTTTTTTCTCCATGGTGATGAAAACATGAAATAGCCCCACCTGTCCCCTAAGCTCTGAGGTGCCAATTAAGCCTCTTGCCCAATGAGAGAGCTCTAGATCCAAGGCTATGGCAGTTGGTTCAGGGTCAGAATACAGCCCTAAAAGAATCTCTCCCTCAAGCCTATCTGCTGAAATTCATAAGAATTATTATCTCTTGACTTGGCTGCCATGGTACTAGAAAGCTCTAAGTCCAGGACAGCCAACATTCCTGACTGATGTGCTCATTGCAGACACACACAGCCCGCCTTCAGTGAGGGGAGAGACAGCGGAAGTGCAAATTGAGAGAGGTGTGTGTCTAGATGGGCTTCCCTGAGCCCTGCATCTCACAGAACCTCTCATCCCTACTAACTACACAGGCCAATGAATCTGTATTATTTAAGTTGATAGTGCTTCTGCCATTTACCACAGCAATCTTCTTGAAGTAGGCAAGGACTCCTGCCAAAAGATAACCAAGGCAGGGTTGTTTGGTGTCTCTGCAAGCCTCAGTCTTGTACCAGAACTTCAGATTGCTGGGACACTAGATGCTGGCTGGTTGGTGGGCACCTAGGCCCCTTACACCTTGATCTTGGCTGTTAGGTCTTCACCTATGATCAGACTTTGCTAAGAAGAAACCTAGAGAAAGTATAGTACAAAACCAAGATGTTCTATCTTCTGCTCATTCTGGGGCTGGCTTGGTACAGTAACTTGCCACGTGATTTCAAGTAAGTCCTTCATAACATAAAATCCCTTACCTTAAATGAGGAAATGGGCCTTTTGGAACAATGCTCCCCATTCTCTGATTCCTGACCTCCAGTTCAGTTCAGTTCAGTTCAGTCGCTCAGTCGTGTCAGACTCTCTGCGACCCCATGAATCACAGCACGCCAGGTCTCCCTGTCCATCACCAACTCCTGGAGTTCATTCAAACTCATGTCCATAGAGTCGGTGATGCCATCCAGCCATTCCTGACCTTAGGTTTGTCCAATTCCTGGGAAAATGAGCATTTTTAGCCCATTTGGAACCAAGGTGACCGTTTCCATAGAACATTATTTGACTTTGTTCTGAAAAATTTAATCTCTGAGCCATATGCAGAGGCAGGAGTCTGCTATTTACACTGGACTTCTCACTCTGCTCTGGCTGGGGCAGTCTCCACACACCTGGGGACAGGCTAGGGGAAATGAGAGCGCTTTGTTTTTATCGTGGTATGGTGTCTCATGAAATATCCCAAGTGCTTCTTGAGAAACAAAACAAGGAAGTACAAAAAGGGGATTTACAAATGTCTTCAGTTCAGTTCAGTTCAGTTCAGTCGCTCAGTCGTGTCCGACTCTCTGCGACCCCATGAATCACAGCACACCAGGCCTCCCTGTCCATCACCAACTCCCAGAGTTCACTCAAACTCATGTCCATCGAGTCGGTGATGCCATCCATCCATCTCATTCTCTGTTGTCCCCTTCTCCTCCCGCCCCCAACCTTTCCCAGCATCAGAGTCTTTTCCAGTGAGTCAACTCGTCGCATGAGGTGGCCAAAGTAATGCAGTTTCAGCTTTAGCATCAGTCCTTCCAATGAACACCCAGGACTGATCTCCTTTAGAATGGACTGGTTGGATCTCCTTGCATTAAAAGGGACAGGCCAGTATAACCCATGAGGAATTTTAAAGCTGGCTGAAAGTGTTGTTTCCTTATTTCCTATAAAAGTACCTTATTTAAAATAATCAGATCAAGATGTTCTCTGGCAATGGTTTCTTGTTTCCAACATTTAGCCCCATTTCTCACGAACTGTTATTCATGGACTATTCCAAATACAACACAGATAAGACCATTACAGTGTTTCTCAGCTGGGGTACTGTTAACATTTTAAATGAGGCTCTTTCTGTGCACTCAAGTCCCCTGCATTGCAAGACGTTTGCCTGCCTTCTTAGCTAAATGCCAGCCATGTAGTACCCTACCACTGTGACAGTCAAAAAATACCTCTGTGCATTCCAACAACCTGAGGGGGACTGAAACAAGCACTTTTCAAGTCCATTTAACAAATGGGTTCACTGAGGCCCAGACATCGGAAAGTGACAGGATTTCCAAGGTCACACAAGACTAAGGAATGATTTTGAGGCAGCATGTTTTGACCATCCAATCCTTGTTATCTTTATACTACTTAACCCATCTCTAATAGCAGTGGGTTTCAATTTGCTGAAGCTGTTAGACAACTGAGAACCAAATTATTACCGTGAATGCCAATATCAACCATTAACCCCCAATTATACTTTGATTGCACTTGATACATTCTTACAATGTAGTTCAGCAAGTTTCTTCATCCTCATCAGGTTTTCATCACCATAAGCTCATCATACTTGTACTGGTTAGTGGACAAGGAGTAACCTATCAGAATCTGAAAGCAGGACTCTAATTCTTGCTCTCTGCTCTCAAGAGAGCAGAGAGATGAGCTGGTGGGATCATACCCAGAAGGCAGAGACTAAAGATATTCAGCAACTCAGGAAGAGCTACTTTGTCCATAAAATCCTAGCATTTCTGACATTAGGAGCACTGTTTGGTTAAGGTTTATGTCTTCCCATGAGTTGCTCTTACTGTGTAACCCACAAGTGGCCCACAATACCTAGAGGGGTGGGAGGGGTGTGTGTGTGTGTGTGTGTGTGTGTGTGTGTGTGTGTGTGTGTGTGCATCTCACTTTTCTACTACAACAGAGTCACTGGCAAAGGAAGGAAAAATCTGCCTCATGTCATGTGTCTTGGACTCCTCCTCTACACACACCTGATCCATCAATATTGTACAAAGGTGAAAAAGGACAGAGCCTTCAAGACTCTGTGTTCTTGTGGTATTTTCAGAGCAATTCACGAGCCTCTTTTAATTCATTTGGTCTCTCTGAGATGTGGTGTGAACAAGCCCACATGATCAATGATGGAGTGATGCCCAGTCACTTTTTCAGAGTTTTGGGAGAACAACAGGTCTGCAGTTGCATTTTAATAGCAATACTCTCTTACCATCCAGAGTATTTTATTATTCTGCAAGAATTTTAAACACACACACACACATACACAAAAACCAGGGCGACTCAAAAGTTTAAGAGAATGTGAAAAGAACAAAGCTAAGGTCCCAGGTATGGATACTTTCTAGCTGAAAGCACTTACAGTAGTATATACGCATGCAAGGAGAATGCCAATTTACAGCTAATAACCATCAAGGGAAAATGAAATATATATATAATATATATATATATATATTACACACATCCCTCAAATAAACTTGTAATGGCAGAGTTTTCTTTTCTTTTGTGGATCACATAGCTTGTGGGATCTTAGTTCCCTGACCAAGGATTGAATCCGTGTCCTCGGCAATGAAAGTGCTGAGTCTGAACCACTAGACTGCCAAGGAGTCCCTCTTTTTCATATTTTTAGTAGTATTATTAGGGATTCATTAGGAAATAATCATTTAATTTCTCTAAAATATCAATTATGTTTTTACTGCCCAGGCGTATAATTTTTTAAAATGTTTCTTAATGCCATATGACACTTAAAACTAAGATTTTGTCCTTCTCCCCCTCCAAATCCAAAGGAGGGTCAATTTTGAGCTATGAAAAATCCCTTTTCTATTTTTTTCCTTTTTTTGGGCCATGCGACTCAGCTTATGGGATCTTAGTTCCCCCACCTAGGATTGAACCCATGCCTCCTGCAGTGGAAGCACAGCATCTTAATCATGGGACCACCAGGGAAGTCCCTCCATTTCTATTTTGACAGTCATCTTCCAGAAGAATCAGAGAAACTAGCTTCAGTCCTGGAAAAAGGCTGCCAAGCACAAGGATATCCTTTCCATCTCCTCTCCTTTTGTAAAGCTGAGAGCTGCCCATGTGTTTATCCAAATCTATTCTTCAACAAATATTTGAGGCAAACAAGGAAAAGGCATAGAAAAATTTACTGTTAGAGAGAGTTAAAAAAAAATAATTCAGGACAGAGAGGGAAAAAAAATAGAGAGACCCTTAAAAAATGCAATTATCTGGCATGCCTTAAAGCTAGTCATAACTATTTTAAATTACTTTGCATATAAATACCAGTTATCCCCATGGGAAAATGTAAACCCTCCCCCACAAAGAGAAATGCCTGGAAGTGATTGAGTTATAAACCTACTGTTCTACAGTAAAGTTATACCATAGAAAAATGTATTACTCCTTTTTCCACACCCCCAACTCGATTTCAGTACTTTCCTGTGAAGCATATTGGCAAAGTAAAATTTTCTGGTGGTGAAAAAACAATAACAACAACTTGGATGCAAATCAAAATAACAGCATCAGACAAAAATCAATAAGGCGGATCTTCAACTCAATTATTTCCCCTCTGGGGATGAAGTGCACTCATAATGAGATATTTGTAAATATGCTATTGGTATTTATTTGGTTTGCTTAAACATAGTCACCTCTCAATCCACAGCGCTATTTCACTCTTCTCCTCCCCAAGGCCTGGCCTCCACCCTCAAAAGGTAGTCATCAGAAAATAGGGAGAGGGGTGGTGTCTTGCTGCAAACTGCAGGCGGTAAAGGAGTAAATGATCTTATTTTGAAAAGTTTGCCAGAAGGTGGAGAGAAGAGTTTTCAAGGCTTAAGTGAATCAAATTCAGTTTGGCTTCAATATTCTTCGACTAATAAAGGAAGATCTCAAATTCCTCCAATTGAAAATAACCCAAATCCTCAAGCAAGAAAAAAAAATCCTTTTTGTATTCTCTTGAGACCAACTTTAGTGTTTACGAGGACTGGGCAAGGCCTTAGGACACCAAACTTCATATGTGTGTGTGTACACATGTACGGGGTTTCCCCAGTGGCTCAGGTGTTCAAGAATCTGCCTGTAATGCTGGAGTCAAAGGAGATACAGGTTCGATCCCTGGGTCAGGAGGATCCCCTGGAGGATAGCATGGCAACCCACTCCTGTATTCTTTTCCTGGAGAATCCCATGAACAGAGGAGCCTGGTGGGCTACAGTCCATAGCATCACATGGAGTCAGACACGACTGAAGGGACTTAGCATGCTCATACATATATACACACACACGTAGGGCCATTGTTCACGTTAATATCCAGGGCAAAATAGGAAGCCATTTTGGAAAAACAGTCATCACAAACATTGCGGACCAAAAGGCAAGAGACTGACAGAGACTCTCTTCTTAACCAAAGCGCACTCAAGCTCCTCTAAGCCCTTCTCAGCTCAGCCTCATCCTGGCACCTTGTTCTCAAGAGCGAGAATCTAGCTAACTCTCCTAGAACCACCTCCCATCCTCTGAAGATAACTGTTTTCTGATCAAACTCCTCATCCCCTTCCATCTACCAGGTGATAACGGATCACTCTGGCCTGCCTTCAGCAAAAATCCTATTAAATGGGTTTAGCCAGAAATCCCTCTTGGCCCCTGATGTTGACTGTTAGTATCCTCCCACCCACTGACTCCCACCCAGCCCCTTATATCTAAACCCCAACTCGTCCATGGTACATTAAGAAGTGAACACAACTACACTGATGTCTCTGTTTCAGTTCAGTTCAGTTCAGTTCAGTCGCTCATTCCTGTCCGACTCTCCGCGACCCCATGAATCACAGCACGCCAGGCCTCCCTATCCATCACCAACTCCCGGAGTACACTCAAACTCATGTCCACAGAGTCGGTGATGCCATCCATCCATCTCATTCTCTGTCGTCCCCTTCTCCTCCCACCCCCAACCTTTCCCGGCATCAGAGTCTTTTCCAGTGAGTCAACTCGTCGCATGAGGTGGCCAAAGTATTGCAGTTTCAGCTTTACCATCAGTCCTTCCAGTGAACATCCAGGATTGATCTCCTCTAGAATGGACTGGTTGGATCTCCTTGCAGTATAAGGGACTCTCAAGAGTCTTCTCCAGCACCACAGTTCAAAAGCATCGATTCTTCGGCGATCAGCCTTCTTCACAGTCCAACTCTCACATCCATACATGACCACGGGAAAAACCATTGCCTTGACTAGACGGACCTTGGTTGGCAAAGTAATGTCTCTGCTTTTTAATATACTATCAAGGTTGGTCATAACTTTCCTTCCAAGGAGCAAGCGTCTATTAATTTCATGGCTGCAATCAGCATCTGCAGTGATTTTGGAGCCCCAAAAAATAAAGTCTGACACTGTTTCCACTGTTTTTCCATCTATTTCCCATGAAGTGATGGGACCAGATGCCATGATCTTTATTTTCTGAAGGTTGAGCTTCAAGCCAACCTTTTCACTCTCCTCTTTCACTTTCATCAAGAGGCTTTTTAGTTCCTCTTCACTTTCTGCCATAAGGGTAGTGTCATCTGCATATCTGAGGTTATTGATATTTCTCCCAGCAATCTTGATTCCAGCTTGTGCTTCTTCCAGCCCAGCGTTCCTCATGATGTACTCTGCATATAAGTTAAATAAGCAAGGTGACAATATACAACCTTGACGTACACCTTTTCCTATTTGGAACCAGTCTGTTGTTCCATGTCCAGTTCTAACTGTTGCTTCCTGACCTGCATACAGGTTTCTCAAGAGGCAGGTCAGGTGGTCTGGGATTCCCATCTCTTTCAGAATGTTCCACAGTTTATTGTGATCCACACAGTCAAAGGCTTTGGCATAGTCAATGAAGCAGAAATAGACGTTTTTCTGAAACTCTCTTGCTTTCTCCATGATCCAGTGGATGTTGGCAATTTGATCTCTAGTGCCTCTGCCTTTTCTAAAACCTGCTTGAACATCTGGGAGTTCACGGTTTACATACTGCTGAAGCCTGGCTTGGAGAATTTTGAGCATGACTTTACTAGCGTGTGAGATGAGTACAATTGTGCGGTAGTTTGAGCATTCTTTGGCATTGCCTTTCTTTGGGATTGGAATGAAGACTGACCTCTTCCAGTCCTGTGGCCACTGCTGAGTTTTCCAAATCTGCTGGCATATTGAGTGCAGCACTTTCACAGCATCATCTTTCAAGACTTGAAATAGCTCAACTGGAATTCCATCACCTCCACTAGCTTTGTTAGTAGTGATGCTTTCTAAGGCCCACTTGACTTCACATTCCAAGATGTCTGGCTCTAGGTCAGTGATCACATCATCGTGACTATCTTGGTCATGAAGATCTTTTTTGTACAGTTCTTCTGTGTATTCCTGCCACCTCATCTTAATATCTTCTGCTTCTGTTAGGTCCATACCATTTCTGTCCTTTATCGAGCCCATCTTTGCATGAAATGTTCCCTTGGAATCTCTAATTTTCTTGAAGAGCTCTCTTGTTTTTCCTATTCTGTTGTTTTCCTCTATTTCTTTGCATTGATCACTGAGGAAGTCTTTCTTATCTCTCCTTGCTATTCTTTGGAACTCTGCATTCAGATGCTTATATCTTTCCTTTTCTCCTTTGCTTTTCGCTTCTCTTCTTTTCACAGCTATTTGTAAGGCCTCCTCAGACAGCCATTTCGCTCTTTTGCATTTCTTTTCCATGGGGATGGTCTTGGTCCCTGTCTCCTGTACAATGTCACGAACCTCCGTCCAGAGTTCATCAGGCACTCTATCAATCAGATCTAGTCCCTTAAATCTATTTCTCACTTCCACTGTATAATCATAAGGGATTTGATTGAGGTCATATCTGAATGGTCTAGTGGTTTTCCCTACTTTCTTCAATTTAAGTCTGAATTTGGCAATAAGGAGTTCATGATCTGAGCCACAGTCAGCTCCCGGTCTTGTTTTCGCTAACTGTATACAGCTTCTCCATCTTTGGTTGCAAAGAATATAATCAGTCTGATTTCGGTGTTGACCATCTGGTGATGTCCATGTGTAGAGTCTTCTCTTGTGTTGTTGGAAGAGGGTGTTTGCTATGACCAGTGCATTCTCTTGACAAAACTCTATTAGCCTTTGCCCTGCTTCATTCCGTGCTCCAAGGCCAAATTTGCCTGTTACTCCAGGTGTTTCTTGACTTCCTACTTTTGCATTCCAGTCCCCTATAATGAAAAGGACATCTTTTTTGGGTGTTAGTTCTAAAAGGTCTTGTAGGTCTTCATAGAACCGATTAACTTCGGCTTCTTCAGCATTACTGGTTGGGGCATAGGCCTGGATTACTGTAATATTGAATGGTTTGCCTTGGAAACGAACAGAAATCATCCTGTCATTTTTAAGATTGCATCCAAGTACTGCATTTCGGACTCTTTTGTTGACCATGATGGCTACTCCATTTCTTCTAAGGGATTCCTGCCCACAGTAGTAGATATAATGGTCATCTGAGTTAAATTCACCCATTCCAGTCCATTTTAATTCACTGATTCCTAGAATGTCAACGTTCACTCTTGCCATCTCCTGTTTGACCACTTCCAATTTGCCTTGATTCATGGACCTAACATTCCAGGTTCCTATGCAATACTGCTCTTACAGCACCGGACCTTGCTTCTATCACTGGTCACATCCACAACTGGGTATTGGTTTTGCTTTTGCTCCATCCATCCCTTTATTCCTTCTATAGTTATTTCTCCACTGAGCTCCAGTAGCATACTGTTTACCTGTTGCAATAGTTCCTCAGTAAATACGTTTTTAGCATTTTAACTGCTGTCTGCTCTGGTTTGCTTTGACAGAAGTTTAGAAGTGCAACAAATTTTTAAAAAGTCCATGAAAAAAAAGGGCGTTTCTTGGATGGATGTCATGTATATGAGCATCTGCTTGTTTTTTGTGGGTTTTTCTCTTAATCAATTTAGTTTTAATGTGGAAAAGAGTCATGAATGCAAGCCTGTCTTATGTTCTTGTTTTAAGCTGCTAGCTCAAAAATTCTTTCTCTTCTTTCTCTTTTCCATAGAAGTATGTGATAGCTGCAGGGATTCAGGATTTCCTATAGCTCCCAGGCACTGTGCCTTAAAGATGACTTTTCTTTATTTAGAAAAGGAGATTGTTGTTTAGTCACTAAGTCGGGTCCAACATTTTGAGACCCCCACAAACTGTATGTAGCCCCCCAGGCACCTCTGTCTATGAGATTTCCCAGGCAAGAATACTGGAGTGAGTTGCCATGCCCTCCTTCAAGTGATCTTCCCAACCCAGGGATCGAACCTGCGTCTTCTGCATTGGCAGGTAAATTCTTTACCATTGAGCCACCAGGGAAGCCCCAAAAGGGAGCTACATTGCAATAAAATATAAACATCTTACATCAATTTAGTTCAGTCACTCAGTTGTGTCAGACTATCTGCAACCCCATGGACTGCAACACGCCAGGCATCCCTGTCCATCACTAAATCCCGGAATTTACCCAAACTCATCTCCATTGAGTCTATGATGCCATCCAACCATTTTATCTTCTGTCGTCCCCTTCTCCTCCCACCTTCTATCTTTCCCAGCATCGGGGTCTTTTCCAAACAGTCAGCTCTTCGCAACAGGTGGTCAAAGTATTGGAGTTTCAGCTTCAGTATCAATCCTTCCAATGAACACTCAGGACTGATCTTTAGGATGGACTGGTTGGATCTCCTTGCAGTCCAAGGGACTCTCAAGAGTCTTCTCCAATACTACAGTTCAAAAGCATCAATTCTTCAGCTTACATATCTGATATGAAAAGGAACTTTGAAGGTAGTCAGTTCCCTTTAAGCTTAATTGTTTCAAGTTTCCTCCACCTGGAGTCTTATTCAGTGATCAGTGAGGTTCAGAATGTTGTTCTAGTAATGTTTTCTCTTAGTCATCTTGGCAAGTGCTAAGAGAGCAGAAGGGAATATTTGGAAGGTTTTTTATGAATAAAATCCAGATGAGGTATTTGTGATTTGAGTGTGGGCTGAGGGAAGAAGAAAATTTTAATGACATAGGAAAGGTAATTAACCCAGAAAATGCCAATACTCATATATTCTGATTTATTAAAGATGTGTAGTTTGTTTTTGAAATTGTCCTGTAGGATGAAGAGCAATGAGATAAACCAGAAAGGCAGGGATGGGGACCTGGATTTTAGGCTTATTCTCACCATTAGGGTCAAGTAAAGTAACAGGCACTGGGGGAAATGAGAAGAGGTAGTTCACCCGAAACTATCACAGCTTTGTTAATCAGCTATAGCCCAATACAAAATAAAAAGGTTTTTTTTTTTTTTTTTTTTTTTACGATATCTACCTAGAAAGGGAGGTGATGGTGGACAGATAGCCCACAGAACCCATTAAATGTCCAGTTCAGGCATGGTGATGGTATCTCTGGGCAAAGTGAGCCATCAAAGATTTTGAAGAAAGGAAGGACCTTGATTGAAGTGGTAGTTTAAACAGTTCCCTGTAAGCCTTGGTCTTTGAAGAACCAATGGAAGGGGGAAACACCATAGGCAGAGAAGCCAGTCAGGAGGCTACTGTGATAGACAGTAATGAGGGCCTGAAGCGGATGAGCCAGCAGGGGTGCGAGATGATGGGTATGAGGGCGCCCCAGAAGGAGAGGTCAGGCATAAGATGCTCTGCTTGGAACATGCATTAAAGAATGACATTTGGATACAGCCTCTCGCAACAGTAGAACACGAGGGCTAACATAGGTAACAGGCTATTGGAAATTCAGAACCCAAGTAACAGCTAAAATTCACCAGGTTCCCACCAGACTTCAGACCGCTTTAATTATACATGAGGTATTGAAACAGCAGATTTATCTACACAACTAAACTGTACTCAACCTGCTGCAAAAACAGAGCAAAAACCTCAGCTGGCTCTTAGGAGCTGCCCTGCTCAGTAAGCCAGGACTGGAAATGGTTCTACGTATTCCCAGCCTCCCTCCCTTAGCAAACTCTTACCCCTTCTACCTGGGTTGCTCAGCGACAGTGCCAGCCAGTTGCTAGGTTAACCTGATAGCCTAGGGCCCCTCTCCCTAGGTGAAGGCACTACTAGCTCATGAATGCTGCCCCTGATGCCACAGCAGCTCTCCCCCAGCCCCGAGAGAGCACAGTACTCTGCCACACCCTCTCAGCCCATCTCCCAGAACCTCAGCCCTGGTGGTTCATCCCTCTGCCTCCACAACAGCCTTCTTAGTTCCCCCCTGTCTTCATGGCTCCCACTTTGGGATAAACATCTTCTCTAAGTAAGAACTTCTAGATGGCTCCAAAAAGTTTGCGTCTGACCAGCTTTCACCCTGGAGAAGGAAATGGCAACCCACTCCAGTGTTCTTGCCTGGAGAATCCCAGGGACGGGGGATCCTGGTGGGCTTCCGTCTATGGGGTCACACAGAGTTGGACACGACTGAAGTGACTTAGCAGCAGCAGCAGCTTTCACCCAGGCTGTTATTTTATCTAGCTTTAGGGAACCATGAGCTTCCTTCCATGTTTCCCACTCTGTTCCCTGAAACTGCAAGTTCAAGATACTGGGAAACATCCAAAAAGTCCACCAATTTGTGATGGTTATTCAATTATGGACTCCATACAGTTCAGAACCATTCAGGAGGCCCAGTGGTAAAAGAACCTTCCTGCTAATGCGGGAGACACAAGAGATGGGGGTTACAACCCTGGGTCAGGGAGATCCCCATGAGTAGGAAATGGCAACACACTTCAGTATTCTTGCCTGGAAAATTCCATAGGCAGAGGAACCTGGCAGGCTATAGTCCATGGGGCCACAAAGAATCGGACACAACTGAGCACATATATTCCTAAGGATTCCTCAAAATACTGGGGAACATCCAAAAAGCCCACCCAATTTGTGATGATTATTCAATTATGGACTCTCCATGCAGTTCAGCACCATTCAACA
The DNA here is from genome assembly GCF_049115385.1 of Moschus berezovskii. Taxonomy (NCBI): domain Eukaryota; kingdom Metazoa; phylum Chordata; class Mammalia; order Artiodactyla; family Moschidae; genus Moschus; species Moschus berezovskii. The sequence goes on along the minus strand of NC_142467.1, from coordinate 43,152,718 downwards.
CTTAAAAGAAAGATCAATGAAGCTCATCTATGCCTGCTGGGATGGAACCACCGCCATATTCAGTGTGACAAAGAAGAAAAATACATAGTGGTGTGCATTGCACTCTTTCATCTAGGAAAGGGGCTGTAGGTGGTTGTACTTTTATCAAACAGCTCTGGTTGAATGCTGTTTTTAAATTTTAAGTGGTCAGTCTCAGAAATGCAGTGCCTGTAGATTTGCCCCAGTTGTGAACGCGTCAGGGGAAACAAAACTTACAATGAAATTATTCTAGTCACTGTTTGACTTCTTATATTCTATGGAAATTGGTTAAAAAATAGTTCTCTGCTAATGGCTTGTTTCCAGGATACCATTTTTCCAATTACTCACAAAGAGCAGAGATTATTAACCCTGTGATTTTATTCCAGTGGAACTGTTCAAAACTGCACTTGCTGCCATCCACAGAGGTTAAGCAGTGAATTATGAATGGCACAATGATAATGAAATTCTCAGAACAAACTTCTGCGGGCTTCAAATAGGTTTTCTTGGTGGGGTGAAGGGCAGGCAGAGAGGGGAAAGGCAAGCATTAATAGTCTGAAGGTCTGACACACTCAATTTGATTGTACAGCATAGTAAGGATGCCCCCAAAGCCTCGATCTGTGAATCTGCCTTAATTCCACGCAACAAACATTGTTAAGTCATAGTATCTGAGAGACTGAAGAGTTAAATGCAGTAGGACCCAGTGGCGACAGTAGCTGCTGCCAAATTAACTTATCTGGAGCCTCTTCTGAACATCCAACAGGAGATTTGTTACCAAACTCTGACCTGGGCAGCTTTCTCTGCAGAAAGAGAAGGGGACTGACTGAAAAGGCTGCCCACCTGACCCCCCCCGAATGAGTTCACATGGGATCTGTGTCCCCTCGCCCCCTCCCCTCAGGTGAGTCCGCCAGATGCAGGTCTTAAGAGGCTGGGAGGCACAGAGGGCTGAGTCTGGGCTCAATGGCAGCCCCCCATCTCCAGGAAAAGCTGTAGACGCTCCTGTGGGCATGCCAGAAATGTAGCATTACGGGCCAGCCCCTGACCTACAGAATCTGCATTTTAACAAGATCCTCAGCAATGCACAGGCACACACAATGTGAGGACACTAAGCGTGAGCAGCACGCACGGGAAATGCTGGCTGCATTGAATTTAAAGAAGCAGAAAACAGGGGGAGGCCCTCCCTTTTTCAGCCTCTCCTTACAAAATGTTCAAAACTTAGGATTTTCTCAAATCTTGACTTTGGGAAGATACTCCTGCAGAGAAGCATAGCGTCCTCAGCTCACCGTGAATCCAGGGAAGAAAGGTGGGGAAACCTGCAATGAAAGCTGAATCTCGAACTTGGTCTGCTGTCAGCAAGTCCTCTATCCTTTCTGATCACACATTCCTCATCAGTAACACGAAGACTTCAGAACTAGACAGTCTTCTCAGCCTTTGCCGAGGCAGTGATGGTCTACAGTTCTCTCACTGAGAAAAAGAATCTCCACTATGAGGTCTCTAGATCACAGATAAAAATGCCCTCCCATCTCCCCCCTTTACTAATCCCTGGATTGCACAGGGCCCCTGTGGGAAAAACCTCTCTAGCCCTTTCTGACTTCCCTGGTTTTGTTAAGCCACCCATCACTCTGCCACAAGACTCTACGTTTACTTGGTCTGCATTTCTCAGACTAGGTTTCAGCGAGTTCTCTTAGTAACTTTAAAGACACAGATTTCTTAAAGTCTGAGCTTTCCTCAATATACCTGGTCCCTTCCAGAAAGAAGGATCTCACACACACACACACGTACACATGTAGAATCTGTGAAGATGAAATAGTTTAGCTATTTTGGTATTTGCAACGTAGGGATAAACACAAGCCACAGTGGCTATCAGCACAGCTGATTATTGTTAACACAGAATCCTGGGGTAAAATGTCTCCTTAAACTTGATCCTTAAAGATCAAGTACCCTAAATTGTATTTTTGTTGTTTAGTTGCTAAGTCATGTTCAACTCTTATGCAACTCCAGGGACTGTAGCCCACCAGGCTTCTCTGTTCATGGGATTTTCCGGGCAAGACATATTGGAGTGGGTTGCCATTTCCTTCTGGGGATCTTCCTGACCCAGGGATTGAACCTGAGTCTTGGGCATTGGCAGATGAATTCTTTACCACTGAGTCACCAGAGAAGTCAAAAATATTATATTTAAATATCTCTTTTATAATACTCTGACAGATTGTCCTTCAGGCTCTGAATATCACCATTATTAGTAAAACCAATAGCCACACCATTCCACTTGCTCTCTAGAAGCTTCCCTGAGGTTATGGACCACAGAGCAACTTTCTGGTCTTCTACCTACCAGGACTGTCTCTTCCTTATAAAGCCCCTCAGCACCCCTTTTCTCTAGCATAGCCTTTCAGCTTGTGTTCCCTAATTAAGCATTCCCAGTTCCTCTTAAGATGTTGTTTAGCACTTCTTTAGTAGGCTCACAACCCTTTCAAAGCATAGCACCTGGACTTGAAATCAATATTCTGGAAGTGGAATAGGGCAGGACTTAATTAGGGCTGCTTTGCTGGTTCCCTTCTTTGAGAAGGAAGTGAAAGGATCACGTCATATGGCAGGATGTTTATTGAGATATAGTTCATGTTGTGTTCTTTCTGTTTGTCTCACCATGACACCCAGACCAGGTAATGGGACTTTTGTGCTCCCATGCTTCTGGGGAAGTTTGCATTGCAAAGTTAAGAGAAGTTGATCCCAGAATGTTCTTAACTTCTCTTTTCCAGGATCTTGTACTTGGCAAACTTGGAGGGTGGCAAGAAGAGCAGAGAGCTTCTCAGGTGGCACTAGCGGTAAAGAACCTGCCTGCCAATGCAGGAGACATAAGAGATGAGGGTTCAATCCTTGGGCCAGGAAGATCCCCTGGAAGAGGGCATGGCAAACTGCTTCAGTATTCTTGCCTGAAGAATCTCATGGAGAGAGGAGCCTGGCTGGCTCCATGGGGTCACAAAGAGTTGGAAACTACTGAAGCAACTTAACATGCATGCATGCAAAAAAAGCAGAGAAAGAGCAGTGCCAATGCAATAGAAGGGTTAAGGCAAGAGGAAAAAAAGACAAGATGCCCCAAGTATGGGCAGGAGATGGAGATAATCCACAAAGTTGTGGAAACTTTTGCTGTGTTAGATTCAATAGACATGGTCTGCTTTTGGAGAGTGGAGTGCCTGCCTGAGGGGACCAGGGGAGCTGGCCTCCACTCCTTGAAGATCTCACCTGGGTAAACAGATAGTCTTGGAATAAGCTTGGCACAAAGGGAACTGAGACATTTGTCTTCAAGAGATTCCACTTTTCCAACTTAGACTTGGTAATGGGGATTTCAGGGCAGTCTAGGATGGATTGAAAATAAAGAAATATTTCCCTCACATTCTAGCAATAACTCATGTCTCCAAATCTTGGATGTGACTGAGGGAAAGGGAATGGAGCCTCCAGAAATGACTGAAATGTACTTTCCCTACAACCTCCCAGGTTACAGGTTTAGTTTGCTTTAGAGAAAATGAAGTGCTTTGATTTTGTTTTATATCTGCACTTATTGTTTAAATTTTATTTCTATTATAACTGTATGAAGTATTGTGAAGGGACTCAAAATAACGATTTCTTGCCTCAGTGAAAATCCTATCTAATCTAGAGCTAACACTTTGATTTCGCTTGATAATGAAAGGAATTATAGTCAAATGGAAAGCAATGTGACTACTTGTCATTTTGTCTCTATGTGTCTTACTTTCCTCCTCTGACAAATGGAGATAATGACATAACTTCACAAAGATTACTGATAGTATGTGAGATTCCCATGCAGGTGGCCAAAAATTAATAACCATGGGATTTGTGGAATTTGTTTAGGATATTGGTTAAAAGCTTGGGTTCCAGGGTCAGAACATCTGGGTTTACACCCTAGCTCTATGTGAGCCTGCGTGGTTTGGGTAAACTAGTTACCCTCCCAGCTCTCAGTCCTTCCATTTCTTTAACTTTAAGATGGGGATAATAGTAGCTAGTTTGTAGGAAGGCATGAAAATTAAATAACATTACCCATGTAATGTTCCCAGCAACATGCTTGGTACATGCTGTGTTAATTAACTATTAAACATTGAGGAAATTGAGATAAAACATTTTAAAAAGTTAAATACATCATAAGAGTGTTGTCATCGTTATTAAGTACTTGGTATTCTATTGATTTGAAAAGAAATTTTCCTATTTTTAAACATCTGGACCTAAAATGTATATAATTATAACAACAAAAGGAGAGAAAACATTTATATCCACAGATGGGGACTATTACTTATTGGGGTCTAAAAATAACACACGACCATGATATAACTCAGATCCAGTTTCCATAAATACTCTTTTGGTGATTAAATGACAGAGAAGTAAATGACAATACTCAAAACTTCTTTTGTGCATATATGTCTGAATATGGACATCTTTAAAATGAAACAGTTTCCTTAATTTTCCAGGGAGATGATACGAAGGTTTAATCAATAATTCATCTTGGCAAAGAAACTCATTACTCAGCCAAGGCTATGACGAAAATCCTGTTAGGAAGCCTTGCTTTGACTAAATAAGATAACTAAATTAAGAGCAAAGTGAATAACCCAACTCTCTATAAATCATTCATTTCAGGATTAAACATTATGGATTTCTCCATTAAATATGCATCCCAGGCCTGGGCACGTATTAACTTCTGTACTACTCAGTCCTAAGAGATAGCTAATACAGTCCTCTGGGAGTCTCTATGAAACTACCAGCCTACTGAGCAGAACAAAAGCAAATAATGGAGAGTTTTGCAGAAGCCAAGAACTGAAAGCCAAAAGTCCTCAAAGCCAACGTGTCACAAACCTGGGCACCCCTTCCAACTTACTCTGAAGGCTGGTCATCCTCTTCCGTGTAAACGCTGTGAGTGGGGGCTTTCCTACCCATTTTTGATAAAGCTCTATTTCAAGTGGCAGAAAACTCAACTCAAGCCAGCTTAAGCAAAATGGGGACTTATTCCATCATATCTCAGAACATGAATAATCTAACTTCATTCTTTTAGTCTTGGCATAATCAAGACTCCATCAATGTCACCAGGGTTTAATCTTTACTCCCATATTTACTCTGATCTCTCCTCTTCTTTTCAAGGACTCCCCTTGTGGTGGCACAGTGGCAGCTGCAGCCCTATGTTTTGTCCTTCAGAGCCAGTAGGTAAAGATCCACACCTCGATAACTCAAAGAAACCCAGAATTGGCCTAACTTGGGCTGGTGCCCGTCCCTGATTCATTCATTATTGTGAGAAGTGGGGTAGGTCTGTCCAGTACTCTGATATCCCAGGCTCAGTTTACATGGCACAGTTGGCAGGGGGATGAGTCAGCTGCAATGGAATGATAATGAAAGGGAAGAAGAGGGGTATTGAAGGAATCAGTCCAAATAGAAAAGCAGAACAAATAAATGCTTAGTGACCAAAATCCTACTCTACACAGTATTCACCACTGACCATTACTCTAACTTGTCCTAGGAAAGCAATCCTTTAATTAGATGTAAATTGAGTTTTGGAATTTCTATTCCCAGTCCTTTGTCTTCTGGAATCACATACAGCAAGACAATTAATTTTCTCTTCCCAATGGCAGTTCTTCAACTCTTTTGTAGATAGACATTGAATCCCCTTTGGTCTGCTGTCCTCCACATTAAATGTATAACATACCAGGAAATGGACTATTTAGACTGAGAATAAATCAAGGTATGTTATTAAGCAGATTTTATAAACTTATTTGTGAAACTAAACATAACTTTTTGTTCTGTTTACCTTTGTTTCAAAGAAATTGGTTTTATTAATAACACTGGCAGGGCTACCGGGTAAATAAACATTTTGAAGGTCAGTTGATTAAGTGATATCGATTAGGTAATTTACACCAACCATCCAATTGAGGTCACAAAAAACCTGAACAAAACATTTAAAAATATTCTTTAAAATATCAAAGAGCTAACAAAATAATGAAAAAAACACTAGATCTAAAACAAAAGGATATGCCAAACCATAGACATAATAGTACAACTTGAAGTTTCTTTTGCCATAGAAGCATCTTCTGATCTGGAAGGGATATCTGAAATTTTGTCTGGGCTGCCTGATTAAGTCAGAGAGTAAGTGTCAAAGTGTAGAATTCACCAAAGTTAGGGATTTTGATAAACCACTATCCAGCATAAACTAGGACAAAATGGGCTATACCCTCAGGATAAGGATGAACCTGTGGTCAAACAGGCTTGCAACTGTCACCAAGTCATCTAAGTAATTCATGAAACTTCAAGCTTTGAAGATGAATTATGGTAACCCTAGACTGGTGACAAAAAGCCTAGAAAAAGAAAATTCAAAAAGTTCTTTCTGGAGAAGATCATGTTATACTGGGGCTCATACAATCAAGATAGCCAGGCATACAAGAAATTAAGACAACAAGAGTAAGAACCTACAGAGACAAAGGACAACAAAAAAAGAGCTAAAAAAGACCTCAGGTCGTGGAATATATGTACATGTAACTAAGTCACTTTACTGTACACCTGAAACTGACATAATATTGTAAATCAACTCTATTTCAACAACAACAAAAGCCTAAGCCAAAACACTCTCACAGGAAAACACAGGGTATATTTTCATTACCTTGGGTTTGGATACGGTTTCTTAAAGATGACACTAAGATAACCAGCAACAAAATAAACAAATAGACAAAATGAACTTCATCAACATTACAAACTTTTGTGCAAAGAACATTATCAAGAAAGTGAAAAGACAACTTATGGAATGGGAGATAATACTTTCAAATCATGTATCTGATAAGAAATGAATATCCAAAATATATAAAGAATGCCTACAACTCAATAATAAAAAGAAAAATCCAATTTTAAAATAAGAAAAGAGTTTAAATATATGCTTCCCCAAAGAAAATACACAAATGACCAATAAACATATGAAAACAGGCTCAACATCATTAGCCATTAGTGAAATGCAAATCAGAACCAGGAGATACCACTTTATACCTATTAGAATGGCTAAGCTTGTTTGTTTTTAAGGAAATAAAAGAGTGTTGATGAGAAAGTAGGACAACTGGAACCCTTGTACATTGATGGTGGGAATGTAAAATGGTGCACCTGCTGAGGAAAATGGCATGGTAGTTTCTCAAAAAGCTAAATGTAGAATTACCATATTTCCCAGTAATTCATCTTAAACATACACCCCAAAAATATTAAGCGGGGACTTTAACAGATACTTGTACACCAGTGTTCATTGCAGCATTATTCACAGTATCCAAACAGTAAAAACAACCCAAGTGTCCACCAACAGATGAATGGATAAGCAAAACATGGTGCATACATACAATGGAATATGATTCATTCATAAAAAGGAATGACGCTCTGATACATGCTACAACATGGATGAAACTTACAAACATTATAATATATTAAATAATCCATACATAAAAGGACAAATATTATATGGTTTCACTTCTATGAAATATCTGCTGCTGCTGCTAAGTCACTTCAGTCGTGTCCGACTCTGTGTGACCCCATAGACAGAAGCCCACCAGGCTCCCCCGTCCCTGGGATTCTCCAGGGAAGAACACTGGAGTGGGTTGCCATTTCCTTCTCCAATGTGTGAAAGTGAAAAGTGAAAGTGAAGTCGCTCAGTCATGTCCGACCCTCAGTGACCCCACGGACTGCAGCCATATCTGTTCTAGATATTTCATCTTTTTAGATATATAGATGAAATATCTAGAACAGACAAATTCAGAGAGAGAGAAAGTAGAATGGTGGTTGCCAGGGGCTGAGGGAAGGGGGAATGGGGAGTTATTGCCTAACAGTTACCATGTTTCTGCTTGGGATGATGAAAAAGTTTTGAAAATATATAATGTACATATTGTTGTACAACACTGTGAATGTAATTATACTGCTGAATTATATATTAAAATGGACAAAATGGAAAATTTTATGCTATATATATGTATATAATGACAATTTTTTTTAAAGAAAGAATCTACATAGAAACTAGAACAATTTTCTTATACTCTTCACCACTTAGTGGGGGTGGAAAACCCCCATAATGAACCAAGATATATAAGATGGATTTAAAATTCAAATAGAAAATAACTCAGCATACAGTAACATAAACATTCAATGCACTGTCTACATTCCACATTCTTGGTGTTTTAAAATTATGATTCAAGTTCGAAATGGTGCTCTTACTGTAGTCCAATCAATATTCTCCATCATAGTGGAAATCCAAAGGGATGGCTGGTAGGGACCAAGGACACAAAGGAGAGGAAGGAAAGGACAGCAAATGACAACCATCAACAGATGTACTGAAGTCACAAGAGAGCCAGCATTACCTTGGGGGAATTTAGGATGGAAAGCAGAATTAAGTCAAAAGCCAAACCTCAGAGGTGCTCAAGAAAATTAGCTGTGGACCAGGAGTAATAGCTGAGAGAAAGAACCACAGACAAGAGGACAACGCCCTGGGGTCAACCACGATAGACCACAGAAGAGTAAAATCAGAGCCCAGTACCAGGCACCAAGATAAAGACAAAGCAAGGTCAGAGTTCAGAAGAGGCTGTCCAGGCAGAGAGGTCAGGAGTTGGGAAAGGTAACAGGAGCACGATGTGATCGTGGGCCTCTGAGCCGCCCTGGAGGGTCTCCTGCACCCTGCTTCACAGCTCTCCCGAGCAAAGGTATAAAAAACACAGGTTATAGGGCACAACTCCAGACACACTGAATCAGCATCTCCAGACAGCTTATTAGAAAGCAGAGAGAGAACTGCTGACAAAGGTCCATTGAGTCAAGGCTACGATTTTTCCAGTAGTCATGCATGGATTTGAGAGTTGGACCATAAAGAAAGTTGAGTGCTGAATAATTGATGCTTTCAAACTGTGGGGCTGGAGAAGACTCTTGGGAGTCCCTTGGACTGCAAGGAAATCAAACCAGTCAATCCTCGAGGAAATCAATCCTGAATATTCATTGGAAGGACTGATGCTAAAATTCCAACACTTTGGCCATTTGATGTGAAGAGCCGACTCACTGGAAAAGACCCTGATGCTGGGAAGGACTGAGGGCAGGAGGAGAAGGGGGCGACACAGGATGAGATAGTTAGATAATGTCATTAACTCAATGAATATGAGTTTGAGAAAATTCAGGAAGTCAGGTGTGCTGCAGTCTGTGGGATCAGACACAACCAGTTGGACACCACTTAGTGACTGAACCACAAACAATATGCATTTTAGCATTGTTCCCAGATGCTTCTTATGGCCTTCCCTGATAGCTTAGCTGGTAAAAAATCCCCCCGCAATGCAGGAGACCTTGGTTTGATTCCAGGGTCAGAAAGATCCACTGGAGAAGGGAAAGGCTACCCATTCCAGTATTCTGGCCTGGAGAATTCCAGGGACTGCATAGTCCATGGGGTCGCAAAGAGTCGGACACGACTGAGCGAGTTTTACTTCACTTTACTTCCGATGCTTCTTAGGCTCTCTAAATTGTGATAACTACAGATCATTCACTCAGCTTTTGAGATAGACCACCAGTCCCCAGGTTCAACACTAGCCCACAGGATTGATCCACACTGGGAGCTTGCAGGTCCTGCCAGCAAGTTTTAATAAACACAGACTCTGAGCTTGTAGGGCTGGAGAGGGAACTATGACAGCAGCGCCTACTAGTCATGGAGCACCCACCCTGTGCCATGCTTTCCTGGCATTGCTACATTTAATGCTTACTTACAAGGAGAGTCCCATGATCAGGCCCAATTTATAGATGATGAAACTGAGACTAACAGAAGCAAAGCAGCGTATCCTGGGCCTCCTGGCCAGGCTGGAGCAGCTTCAGGTTCTGGGCCAGTTTGACTCCAAGACCTATGCTCTTTCCATACACCACAGTTTACAAAATGTTTCAACAATTGTTTTAAAAATGTAGGGGATAGAAGAGGAGGTTTTAGGATTAGTTGATGCTGAGCCTTTGGTTAATGGAAAAAAACCTTTTTCACCAGGGAAAGCCCAGGGCATTATGGGGAAGCAAGACTGTACTGTCTTCTCTAATCATCTTGATCCCTCAGCCAGAAAGGATTGTCAGGTCGTGTAAAAGTGTAGAAATTCCAGTGACTGCTCAGTTTCAGGACTTTCCTTGGAAGGAATAATTAAAAGGGAGAAATTAATTCCATCAGTTTTGGAGTTCTGCCGTAGATGAGATTTTATGTTTTTAAAGTTTTGTAGTATATTAACCTGGAGAAGGAAATGGCAACCTACTCCAGTGTTCTTGCCTGGAGAATCCCAGGGACTGGGGAGCCTGGTGGGCTTCCATCTGTGGGGTCACACAGAGTCAGACACGACTGAAGCAACTTAGCAGCAGCAGCAGCAGCATAATCTTGTTCAGCCAATTTTTTTTTTCTTTCATTTCAGTGAAGAAGGGTCTGAGATTAAGTTTGGGAAGAGGTTGAAAACCAAAGCTCAAAGGAATAGATGAAAATGATGCTGAGGCATCCTGAATCACAAGGGAAAAAAATGACAGGACTTTGTTGATGGAGCTGCTGAAGGAAGATAAGACACTGAAGGCATCTCAGAGGAAAAGGGGGCTGGGTTGGGAAGGAGAACAGAGCAGAAGGAAGAGATAACCCGGGGAGAGCAGAGGTAAGAGGCAAGGTGGGGCAAGGCCAGGGAGGAAGACTGGATTCTCTGCAGGCTCTCCAGGACTCTGCCTTTTTCTTGTCTGTCTCTCAGAATATATCTTAAAAGGGAGAAAGGAGGCCGTATTTGTAGCATATTTGCAGTATACCTTAAATGTTCAATTCTGATCACTCAGTTTCTATGCCTGAAAACATGGCCACATTTGCTGGTAAATCTAAACCAGTCTCTTCAAGATTGTGAGACCCAGGCCCAAGATGCTCTGGCATCATGTCCTTTACATCATGGCATCATCCCCATGATGTTTGCAGACAAACATATGCAGGGAGAACACCCGATTTTCCTGAGGTTATTAGGGGGAGACCTACAACTCCCAGCTGATTAGTCCTTCTCATCTCACACACTAGCATAATCACTGGGAGGTCACCCGGCACTTTGTGTGCCTGGAGGGGCCAGAGTGCAGGGTGGAGCCTTTGGCTCTGGAGCTGTTCCACAGTTTGAGTCCCAGCTTGACTGCAGAGGAGTTACTCTGTGTATCTGAGCTTCCATTTCCTCATCTCTCAAACAGGGATAAGACTGGCAGCTCCCTCACAGAGTGATTGTTATGATGAAATAAAGTAATGCACGTACAGTGCTTAGGGCAGCGCCTGGCACACAGAAGTGCTCAAATCATGTTCGTCTGACTGCTGACCCTGTTAGTAGGTCCAAGTGCAAAGCTGGGTGCATATGGCGGGCACCCCATAAAGATGAGATTGACCCCCTGGGTTGAGGAGTCAGGATGCTTGATTCTGGTTCTATCTCATTCACCATAGAGGGAACCAGGGGTGTCAGTGGAACTCTCTGTGCTTCCATTTCTCTCCTCTATAAAATGGAGCTATGCCCTTCCTCTGGCACAGACTGCTATGTGTTTGAAAATGCTTAGGAAAGTGTGAGACAGCTTAGAAATACAGAAGTGGTCATTTCCATTACTCTGTCACTGCACTTTTACCAAGCCGATCCCTCACTACTGAGCTTATCAACTTTCACTGTAGCTAAGAACTGTTGCTATACTTTGCCTTCAACTCCTAGGGTGGAATGTTTCCTCCTTCCTCCATTGACTCCAGACAGTGGCATCAAAGGCTCAACTGCAAGGAAGTGTGCAGGCTGAACTCCAAAGTTTCATTCTTTTTTCTCTCTTCCTTCTTTTTGCCTCTCAGGTACGTTAGAAGTGATTCAAGTCTCTATATTTTGCCTAATACAGACAGAAATGGCTTTAGAGACTATCAGTGTTGGGGAATGAGGAACAGGTCTGTCTAGTTCATTCTTAGACCCCAGCACCCAATAGGACCCTTGGCACATAGAAGACATCTAGCATACTTTTGTTAGATGAATGAATGTGGTTCAAATCAAGATTGTTTACCCAACTACTATTCCCAGTTTCTCCATGCAGACTGATTCTAAGTTTTGGCTGAATGGCAGTGTGCACAGCCTGTAATAATTGGTGAATATTGGTCCCAGACAGCTCAGTCCCCCTTGCTAAAGGATGGGTCTGCGACCCAGTGAAATGTATGGGCAGTGAAATATATGGGGAAGTTCTCTGGTTGATTCTAGGAAATATTTCCCTTTTTGATAAAAGTTAAGTATATTAGGGGGACAGTCCCATTTCTCATCTAACTCTTCCTGCCTGCTTGGGATGCTTTTGTGGAAGGGTATTTTAGAGCTGGGAAGAGTCAAGGAAAGTCACAAAGACTCTAACATCTCATTGTCAACTAAAGAATGTCACTCCCCATCTGGCTCAACAAGGATTGAGTAACTGCCCCTCCAGCTGCTGATCTTTAACATATCCGAAGGAAGTTCAGGGTGGAGATCAGGAATGAAGCGCTCTGTTCTCTGGGGAAAAGGGCAGAACAGGCCTTCTGGTAATTAGATATTTTCAGGGGGAAATTTTTATGAACTTGGATTCTTTCATCTTCACACACTTAGAAAAGCACTAAAACCATTACATTAACTGTTCCTTGTGACCAATGGTGACCTGGTGTCACTGCTAAGATATCCATTCCTTGTAACTAGCAGTGACCTTCTACAAAGCTGAGTACTTGGTTGTTATACTCCTGTCACCAAATTCACATATACACGGGGACTCCTATTACAATGAGGTGCCAAAGGGCACAGGGTTGCTTCTTCTACACAAAGGTTTCCCCTGAACCCACTCTCCACATTTCCCTTGTCATCTTACTGCCATCTGATTATCCCTCTGATATCTCTTAACAGACTAATAGCATCACCTTGTCCCTCCAGACATTCCTTCTCTGTTTATCTTTGCTGTTTTCTCTTTATCACTTTCCACAGACCAAATATTATATCTTGGTTTTTAATTACTTTAACGGGCCTTGTCCACAGTAATTGGGACACTGAGGTCATTATCTTGTCGCCACAGATCTTCTTGAGAAATTTTATTGATCATTTCTTGGAGCAAACTCACATGGGGGTACTAGACCCACATAAACTTGTAACTTAGGCCAAGAGTTATCCTGATTAATTAGCAACATTGCTTTCCGGTGCAAAGCTGCCCTCCCTGTAGACCAGTGCTTTGCAAACACGGCTGTATAGTAGAATTACCTGAGGTGCTTTCCAAACTCCTGAAGTCTCCCCCATGGCAATTAAACCAGGAGAGCAGAGGGGAATCCAGCTTCAGGATTTTTTTAAGTTCCCCACAAGGTTCCAGCGTACAGACACGTTTGAGGATCGGTGCTTTAGACAAGTACTTCTTGATCCTTAATGTGCGTGTGAATCACACAGAGGCCTTGTTTAAACGCAGATTCTGAGGGTCTGGGGTGCCACGGATATTCCGCATTCCTGATGAGCTCCCAGGTGATGACAACAGCTGTCTGAGGCCCACATTTTGCAGACCAAAGGTCTAGAATATAGATTTAGTCATCTATTCCAAGGCTGGAAGTGAAAGTGTTAGTCGCTCAGTCATGTCCAACTCTTTGAGACCCCATGGACTATAGCCTGCCAGGCTCCTCTGTCCATGGAATTCTCCAGGCAAGAACACTGGAGTGGGGAGCCATTCCCTCCTCCAGGCGATCTTCCTGACACAGGGTCTCCTGCTTTGCAGGCATATTCTTTACAGTCTGAGCCACCATTCTGAAATTAAACTCCCCTTGGGTCCAATTACAAAGTCACAGAAAAAAAAATAATGCCTGAAGTAAAGCCAAGTGCAGGGACACTGTATTAAAGAACTCAGAGAAGTTGCTTTTGATCTCCAATTTAGTTATGCACTTGGGCTGACCAACCATCCCAGTTTGTTGGACACCGAGGTGGTAAGGTTCGTGTGTGCCAGAATTTTGTCTCAAAACTGGGACAGATTGGTCACTCTAGTTAATGGCAGCAGCTTCAAGAAAGCAACAGTTAAGCTTTGCACTGCAGCGTCCAATTCCTCCTTTCTGGGAACAGGAGGAAGTCCAACAGGGTCAAGTGTGTGCTGGGAAAGACAAGCGTAAGGGAAAGAAATGTGAGTTGCAGGCCCAATAAGAGCTTAAAGAATGTGACTTCAAAAGAGTACAGAATCAAGCAGATCCAAGTGGAATTATAAAATTCTGAGAAGATTATCACATGGCCATAGATACTCTTATCCTATCACCTGGGGGCTCCCCAGTGGTAAAGAATCTGCCTGCTAATGCAGGAGACTCAGGAGACACAGCCTGATCCCTCCCTGGGTCGGGAGGATCCCTTGGAGAAGGAAATGGCAACCCACTCCAGTATTCTTGTCTGGAGAATCCCATGTACAGAGGAGCCTGATGGGCTACAGTTCATGGGGTTGCAAGAGTTAGACATGAGTGAGCACAGCACACAGTATGTACAGGTAAATCTAGGGTTTGTGGTTTAGCTCTCTGTTCCAGCACTGACTTTCTGTATAGCCCAGTTGGTAACTCATTCCTCCTCTTTGGGCCTCAGGTTCAGCAACTAAGAAATGGGAGTTCAATCAAAGGATGTGAAGGGTCTTCCCTGCTTCCCCACCCCCCGATGACTTACGCAACATGAATAAAGCTACCATTGCAGAAGTACACATTAACAGCACAATCAGGCAGTGAACCCACCTTCGGTTTGGGGAGCAGTCATCTCCAAGGCTCCCCAGGGTACTTCACAGCAACGTTAGCTTCATCATATTCAGAAACACTTCCCATTGCTGGCCTTTGATGCTCAGAGAGCCGAGAACTCATAGTTCTTTATTTCTTTTTTTTCTTGAGACCGTAACATGTTTACAAATCTAAATAAAACTCTATCTCAGACCCAGCCTTTTGGTTACAAGTGGCTTCCTCCTGCTCTTGCCTCCAGGCAGGGAACCTACTTCTCAACTTTTTGTTTTCTTCAGAGAGGCAGAGTCTCCCCAGCCACCCATTGCAGGATTCCTGTTAACCTTTCATTAAGCCTGCTGACAGCTGGCTTCATTTCTTCATAACTTAGTTCAACACATTCCCACTTCAATGGGTCCCATCTGGCTTCATTAAGTTTCCTGCCAGTTTCTCCACTAGCAGCTTCCTCCACAAATGCAAATAGACTCTGAGTAAATAATATGGGGACTGGGGAAGACTGAGCTATAAAGGGGTTGGCACTGGAGAACCATCATAACTCTCAGGTTGCCCTGGATCTGAGTCAACTAAAATCTAATTCAGGCCAACTCCAGTCAATGCCTCAGTTTTAAATGTGTGAAATCTTAAACAAGGGCTGTCATGGTGAAGGACGGGGTAGTGGTTAGAGCATGGAGTCCTTCAGACCTGGTTCCAGACCAGCTCTGTCACAGGGGTAGGACTATGAGCAAATTCTTTCAGCTCTTTCAGTTTTCTCAAGAATAATATACCTGTTTCACTGGGCGGCTGTGAGGATCCAGTGATCTTGCCTTCATTTTTTTAATTGGAGGATAATTGCTTTGCAATGTTGTGTTGCTTTCTGCCATAGAACAAGGTGAATCAGCTGTTAGTATACATGTGTCCCCTCTTGACTGTCAAGGTTGTCACAAAGTAACGGTTTATCTCCCTGTGTTATACAGTAACTTCCCACTAGTTATCTATTTTACACACGGTAATGTATATGTTCCCTTGATATCTCTAATTTTCTTGAAAAGATCTCTTGTTTTACCTATTCTGTTGTTTTCCTCTATTTCTTTGCATTGATCACTGAGGAAGGCTTTCTTATCTCTCCTTGCTATTCTTTGCAACTCTGCATTCAGATGCTTATATCTTTCATTTTCTCCTTTGCTTTTCGCTTCTCTTCTTTTCACAGCTATTTGTAAGGCGTCCTCAGACAGCCATTTTGCTTTTTTGCATTTCTTTTCCATGGGGATGGTCTTGGTTCCTGTCTCCTGTACAATGTCATGAACCTCCATCCAGAGTTCATCAGGCACTCTATCTATCAAATCTAGACCCTTAAATCTATACATGCAAAGATGGGCTCGATAAAGGACAGAAATGGTATGGACCTAACAGAAGCAGAAGATATTAAGAAGAGGTGGCAAGAATACACAGAAGAACTGTACTAAAAAGATCTTCATGACGAAGATAATCACGATGGTGTGATCACTCACCTGGAGCCAGACATCTTGGAATGTGAAGTCAAGTGGGCCTTAGAAAGCATCACTACAAACAGAGCTAGTGGAGGTGATGGAATTCCAATTGAGCTATTTCAAATCCTGAAAGATGATGCTGTGAAAGTTCTTCATTCAATATGCCAGCAAATTTGGAAAACTCAGCAGTGGCCACAGGACTGGAAAAGGTCAGTCTTCATTCCAATCCCAAAGAAAGGCAATGCCAAAGAATGCTCAAACTATGGCCAATTGCACTCATCTCACACACTAGTAAAGTCATGCTCAAAATTCTCCAAGCCAGGCTTCAGCAATATGTGAACCGTGCACTTCCAGATGTTCAAGTAGGTTTTAGAAAAGGCAGAGGAACCAGAGATCAAATTGACAACATCCGCTGGATCATGGAAAAAGCAAGAGAGTTCCAGAAAAACATCTATTTCTGCTTCATTGACTATGCCAAAGCCTTTGACTGTGTGAATCACAATAAACTGTGGTACATTCTGAAAGAGATGGGAATCCCAGACCACCTGACCTGCCTCTGGAGAAACCTGTATGCAGGTTAGGAAGCAACAGTTAGAACTGGACATGGAACAACAGATTGGTTCCAAATAGGAAAAGGAGTACGTCAAGGCTGTATATTGTCACCCTGCTTATTTAACTTATATGCAGAGTACATCATGAGGAATGCTGGGCTGGAAGAAGCACAAGTTGGAATCAAGATTGCTGGGAGAAATATCAATAACCTCAGATATGCAGATGACACCACCCTTATGGCAGAAAGTGAAGAGGAACTCAAAAGCCTCTTGATGAAAGTGAAAGAGGAGAGTGAAAATGTTGGCTTGAAGCTCAACATTCAGAAAACAAAGATCATGGCATCTGGTCCCATCACTTCATGGGAAACAGATGGGGTAACAGTGGAAACAGTGTCAGACTTTATTTTTTTGGGTTCCAAAATCACTGCAGATGCTGATTGCAGCCAGGAAATTAAAAGACACTTACTCCTTGGAAGGAAAGTTATGACCAACCTAGATAGCATATTAAAAAGCAGAGACATTACTTTGCCAACAAAGGTCCATCTAGTCAAGCCTATGGTTTTTCCCGTGGTCATGTATGGATGTGAGAGTTGGACTGTGAAGAAAGCTGATTGCCGAAGAATTGATGCTTTTGAACTGTGGTGCTGGAGAAGACTCTTGAGAGTCCTTTGGACTGCAAGGAGATCCAACCAGTCCATTCTAAAGGAGATCAATCCTGGGTGTTCATTGGAAGGACTGATGCTAAAGCTGAAACCCCAATACTTTGGCCACCTCATGCGACGAGTTGACTCCCTGGAAAAGAGTCTGATGCTGGGAAGGATTGGGGGCGGGAGGAGACGGGGACGACAGAGAATGAGATGACTGGATGGCATCACCGACTTGATGGACATGAGTTTGAGTGAACTCCGGGAGTTGGTGATGGACTGGGAGGCCTGGCGTGCTGTGATTCATGGGTTTGCAAAGAGTCGGACACTACTGAGCGACTCAACTGAACTGAATGTATATGTTTCAACGTGGTCGAGACCCTGGAACACAGCAAATGCTTCTAAGGATGAGATGTTCTCTCTTTCACTTAGCCTAGAAAGGCCAAGGTCCAGGTTGCAGAATTAGGCTGCTCTAAATCCTCAAGGTCTGATTGTGGTCCTACCGTGTAAAAACAGCTGTCAGAGCTCTGTCTCCTCTAAAGTCTTTCCTTGTGGAAATCGAAACATGACACTGGTTCCCTTCTATTGCATTTCCTATGTGGGTTTTGTCTCATAAAATTTTTAAGCTTCTTGAGGGAAGCGATTCTCTCCTCTGGGCCACCCACACAGTGGATACTAGGGGTTGTTTGCAGATGCTACCAATTCATCCTGATGGCATAGAGAGGGAAAGAGGAACCAGTACCCCAACCGCCTGCTCTGGTCAAGGTGTCTCAGTGTAGGAATTCTGGATGTATTCATTCTTTATCCTGTGACTCCCATCCTCCAGCCCCTAGATCTTTGACTCTCACACTAGCTGCCTTGTTCCAGTTTGAGGCTGTTTACTAAGCGTGGTGTGAGTGCTGTGAGTGGACACACAACATTCCATGTCAGCTGAGGCCACTTCACTCCCACGCCGTCATTCTTCCGAATCAGCTGCCCGGCCTTTGAGTTCCCCACTGCAGCCTGGGGCAGAGCCTAAGCGTGTTTCTTCTAGTCCCCTTGAGTGGAAAATAGGAGACAGGAATCTCACATCGACATTTGGAAGATTCCTCTGCCACAGCATGGAGGACAAATTGGTGAGGGAAAGGGGCAAAGTTGTTGAGTATAGTTAGAAGCTGCCCTAAGAATCCAGCAGAAAGTAATGCTAGCTTGACTGAAGGCTGATGACTCCACTGGGACCTTGGCCATTGGCTGCTGGAAACTAACACCCCACCCCCACCCCACCTCTGTGGCCATGCCAATCATCACTGGGCCCTGTTTACAGAAGAGTCTTTTCTTAAAATCTCCGCCTTCCTGTTAGAAATTATATGCTGCCATAGTTCTCAGATTCTAGGGCACATCTTAACTTAGAACAAATTAAAACACAGATCTGGGCTCCTCTCTGAGGTTTCTGAGTCAGTAGGTGTGAGGTGGGGAGGAGAATGTGTGTGATTTACAGGTTCCAGGAGATGCACAGGTTGCTGGTCTGAAGTGCCCAGTTTCAGAACCACAGAGTGAGAGCAATGGTTCTTGCCAACCACTCGGAGCATTAAAAATAAACAAATAAATAATAAAATCAGATGCCCAGGTCACATACCTCAGATCAATTACCAAGAGACCTCCTAAAGGGTGGAACTCAGGAATCAACATAAAAATTCCCCAGATAATTGCAGTGTTCAGTTAGGGTTGAAAGCTACTATCTAGAGGCTCCTGGAGGACATTATCATTTGTAAAATACTGTGATTACTCATTTAAGTGTTCCTGAATCTGATCAAGGGTCAGAAACATACTTGGGAAAAGACAGTAGATGGCTCCTGGCAAAACACAAAGATACTCACTGAGCTGAGCTATTAGGTTTAGGGAGCATGGTATTTGCTGTCATCTCTTCTAGTCAGACCCAAGTCAGTGGTGGTATTGGTGGTGGTTTGCGAAGGTGGGTAGGGAGCATGAGCTAAGTTAGGATGGGGAGTCTCATTAACCCACAAAATATTAAAACCTGACCATCTGTACAAGGTCATCTAGTCCCACCCCATTTTCCAGATGGGGACACTGAGGCCCTGTACTGATTCTAGATCCATAGCCCCCACCCACCCATCCCCAGTTTCTAAATCTGAATTTAGTCTGCTGGTCATTAAGTTATTTTAACTTAACATAGAGGGGAAAGCCAAGCCAAATAAAGAAGCCATTTGTGTGCTGCTAGTTATTTCCTTCCTTCCTTAACCCTGCCACTCATCTTGGAAGCAGGAGAGTGAGGCAGAAGGCTTGCTGCCCTGGGCAGGTGGTTCTCCAAGTGCTTGCGTGAGAGGGGGTGCTTTTATTAACTGCTCTATTTGTGTGAACTAACATTGGAGGAACCTAGAGGCTGTTGAGGACAGGTCATAAAACTGGTATTTTTCCCCCCTCTTAAAGTAACATCAAGAGAGTCAAAATATAAAGCCTGACTACCTGGAAAGACTGCACCTATTTCATGAGTAGCTACTGCCCCAAACATACCAGGAAGAATTTTCCGGCAAATTTCTTTCCGCCCCAGCTGACTTCCCACACTTCTTCCCGGCCAGAGGCCTCTCACTGAGGGGCACATTCTTTCCATTCAGTCAATGACTGCTTGTTTCAACCTCTTTCCACGGTTCCTCACGCTACTGGCTCTGAAAGTGTTTAAATAAACCTGTTCTTACTGAGGAGCCAGTTCCCATGGACTATATACTTAGAGAAACTGATCTGGACTGCCTTAGTCACATCATCCAGGGACTGGCCCTGTTTGAACATCCACATTATTCACTTTACCTTACTGTGATGAACTCTTGCCTGTTTCCAAAATTAAATTCCCCAAGCAAGAATTAAGATGTGACACTATGCTCATCTTTCAGTTCAGTTCAGTCGCTCAGTCGTGTCCGACTCTCTGCGACCCCATGAATCACAGCATGCCAGGCCTCCCTGTCCATCACCAACTCCCGGAGTTCACTCAGACTCATGTCCACAGAGTCGGTGATGCCATCCAGCCATCTCATTCTCTGTCGTCCCCTTCTCCTCCCGCCCCCAACCTTTCCCAGCATCAAAGTCTTTTCCAGTGAGTCAACTCATCACATGAGGTGGCCAAAGTAGATACATAATGGTGAAAAAATAAAAAATAATTAATAATAGAAAATAATAGAAAATCTGGGCCTTTTAGAGAGAGGTAAGACAAAATGATGGCATGATTCCACAGACTTTGTTTTAAATGTTTTTAAGTCTCAGAAGTGCCCTGAGATTGAATGGACTTCCTTAGGTGCAATAGTGAGTTCACCATCACTGAAGGCATTCAAGTATACTGTGGACTTGTGACACTACAAGTACAGTGTCACTACTATAGCAGTGACACTACAGAGATTAAACCATGAGACAGAGAAGCTGTGGTCTCTAAAATAACTTTCACTTGTGAAACTAAAACAAAATGGATCAGTGACACCAATGCAATAGATGGATTCAAAAGAAATTCTAAGACTTATTTTGATGATTCACGTGTCACACCCATATCGTCAGTCCTAAGAAAAAGGGGCACATTACAGTGTGAAAAGGCCATCTTCATCTTCTGTTCCACTGAGGACATCTTTACCTTCTCCACCATCATCTAGCCTGTAAAGAGAGAAGAGAGCCTGCTGGTGAGAACACCAAGAGCAGCAACCAATGGCTGCTGCTAAATTACAAAGTGACTAACCAGGGGCTGTTTGAATTAAAATGGTTCAGAGTCCATCCAGTCCAAGCCTCTTATTTCACAGACGGGAAAATTGAGGCCACAGGAGATAAAATGCTTTTTGCCTATCTATTATAATAAGGAGATTTAAAGTTCTTGTGTTAGCAAAACATAAAATCATTATCTAATTGTGTTTGTTTACCAGGAATATCTCCAAGTATGGCTTTGAAAAATTATCTTCAGTTCAGTTCAGTTCAGTCATTCAGTCGTATCTGACTCTTTGCGACCCCATGAATCACAGCACGCCAGGCCTCCCTGTCCATCACCAATTCCCGGAGTACACTCAAACTCATGTCCACCGAGTCGGTGATGCCATCCAGCCATCTCATTCTCTGTTGTCCCCTTCTCCCCCCACCCCCAATCCTTCCCAGCATCAGAGTCTTTTCCAGTGAGTCAACTCGTCGCATGAGGTAGCCAAAGTATTGGAGTTTCAGCTTTAGCATCAGTCCTTCCAATGAACACCCAGGATTGATCTCCTTTAGAATGGACTGGTTGGATCTTACCTTACTAACCCTCAATTTCCCTACTTATTAATATTTACTTATTTAAAGATATTGTAGTATTGATGCAGTTATTAAGCGAAAACAAGTTCTTAATCACAGTTTACACAAAATCCTTTCATTTCTTTTCCAAAAAAGCTATGTAACAAAACAGATATGGAAAATCACTTTTCAGAGACTCTTCAAACTGTTTTTTAAAACAGACAAAACAAAAAACTGGTCCTGTAGGCAAGAACACTGGAGTGGGTTGCCATTTCCTTCTCCAATGTGTGAAAGTGAAAAGTGAAAGTGAAGTCGCTCAGTCGTGTCCGACTAGTAGCGACCCCACGGACTGCAGCCTACCAGGCTCCTCCATCCATGGGATTTTCTAGGCAATAGTACTGGAGTGGCTTGCCATTGCCTTCTCCGGTAGCCTAATTTGGTAGAGGAATTAAATCCCAGGAATGAAACTGTTTATGTTTTTTTCATTTTCATGCTGCCAATGCTCCTTCAATGAACTCCAGTTTAACAATGACCTTTTGAAGTGAGTCACCCAGAGTTGAGCAAATAATGGGTAGAATGGCATATCACCTTCCTTTTTTTGTGTGTCATACTTCTGTCAATGCAAGCGGCTAATATATTTGCATATTGGACAAATACCACAGTGTTATCCAAGACAGAGGTTAATGTAAGCCGAATCCCCACAACTTTTTTACCTCTAAGGCCACATCTCTCCAACTCTATATTTAATCAGAATGCAAGCCCAAGGCATTAAACCACTGAATAGTATCTGATCGTTTGCAACAGCTTGTACAATCATTACAGCAATCAGTTATGCAAAATGAATTACCTGCTGTGTTTCTGGAAACAATTGGCTTTCACGAATTTCCCTGAAAAGACAAGGCCATGTTAGAAGCAGAGTAGCTGTGCTTATGTGAACAGAATGCTGGGGAAGCACAGAGCAACCTTATGAAGAACAGAGGTGATCCAAAGGTGGGAACTTAGGAACTGGACTTGGCAGAGAAAGCCACTCCTTTCCCAGCTCAGATGATTACTTCTTTTGGCCCCTCATTACTGCCCACCAATTACAAGATTGTTTCAACATTACAGACAATGGTTTTAAGTTCCTTATTTTTGGCCACGCAGCATGGCTTATGGGATCTTAGTTCCTTGACCAGGGTTTGAACCTGTGCACCATGCATTGGAAGTGCAGAGTCTTAACTACTGGATCATCAGGGAATTCCCTAAGCTGATTTATTCTTAAGTTACTTAAATTCACTTGGGTTTTAAAACTCTTCCTTAGGACATATACCCAGAATTTCCCAAACTGTAACATGACTTTGTATGACGGTTAACGGCAAATGTCCACTAAGCTCCAAATTTCCTTTTGCAGTGTTCACTAGGGATAGGTGTAGAGACACACAAGTTTCACTATTGTTGCTCAAACAGGCTGAGATGATTATTGCTAGTCAGAGATCCCCACTTACTACCAGCTTCTATTAACAACTATAGAGAAACTACCCCCCCCATTTTTACAGGACCATTTTATGTGCCTGTACTTTGCATGAAAACGATAAACCCTGGTTCATGACTTCCTTATGCGTTGTTTTAAAACTTTTTTTTTTAAGATGGGGGAGGGTAGATACAAGGTTGTGGACCAGCTGGAGAATCTAATGACAATCATGGACCCTGCTGTTGCTGCTGCTGCTGCTAAGTTGCATCAGTCGTGTCTGATTCTGTGCGACCCCAGAGACAGCAGCCCAACAGGCTCCTCCATCCCTGGGATTCTCTGGGCAAGAATACTGGAGTGGGTTGCCATTTCTTTCTCCAATGCATGAAAGTGAAAGTGAAGTCACTCAGTCGTGTCCAACTCTTAGCGACCCCATGGACTGTAACCTACCAGGCTCCCCAGTCCATGGGATTCTCCAGGCAAGAGTACTGGAGTGGGTTGCCATTGCCTTCTCCTCATGGACCCTGCTGCTGCTGCTGCTGTCACTTCAGTCGTGTCCGACTCTGTGTGACCCCATAGACGGAAGCCCACCAGGCTCCCCTGTCCCTGGGATTCTCCAGGCAAGAACACTGGAGTGGGTTGCCATTTCCTTCTCCAATGTGTGAAAGTGAAAAGTGAAAGTGAAGTTGCTCAGTCGTGTCCAACTCTTAGCGACCCCGTGGACTGTAACCTACCAGGCTCCCCAGTCCATGGGATTCTCCAGGCAAGAGTACTGGAGTGGGTTGCCATTGCCTTCTCCTCATGGACCCTACCCCCTGAAAAATACAGATGTGAACACTTCAAGGAGTTTACAGGTTCCCTGGAGTTCTCTCGCTGGATCTTAGGTTAGGAAGTTTTACTTTAAGCGAACAAAGAAGAAGAGTAGGATGACTCACGGCTCTCTTCCTGGAGGTGTTCCCAACCAGAAGAGTCCTCCACCCCAAGACAGTGATAAGACAGTACTTCCCACTTAAGGGAGTCAGGAGGATGAAATGAATTAGGAGATGTCAAAAATACAGCATCAGAAAACACACAGAGTAAGTGTCCCATAAACAAAGGCGCTCTTATTTTATGTTGTTTTTCTTTCTCAAAACATAAACTCTATCAGGAGATGATGCTCAAAGCCTTCAGCACCTCAGGGAGAATGAATTTACCTGTTATCCTCCTTGATAGATGAGGGCAGTGATAGAAGTGGGACTCTAAGGAATGGGGTGGGGGGAGAGCATACAGGAGCAGGAAGCAAAATCCACCCACTCTCAGATCCTCCTGGGCTTCACCCCACCTGGTCCTGCCCTCCTTACCTCGAAGAAAAAACGCCAGAAGCAGTGCCAACAGCACGAATCCCAGGGAGGGAGCAACAATCATGAGCAGCTCGTAGTTGCTGGTCATCCTTATCTGGTGAGACACAGGGAAGCCCACTGGCCACTCATTTCCCAACATCATCCTCCCCGTTTGCCGTCACCAGCACACCTGTCAGTGGTGTCACCCTCTCCCTGCAGCCCACCACAACTTGCCCAATGCATCTCAAGGACAAAACCAGCCTTACAAGTTAAACTTTACAAAAAAAAAAACATCTTGGAGAATCTGAAACATTTTACCCAGAGCCTGCAAATTTTCCTAACTCTTAAGCATCAGGCAGATTGCTGTGGGCTGTGCTCTCCACTGTCAAATCACTTTGCCATCAGTCACCGAAATCCTTTCAGTTCAATCTACCCTGTTCAGTCCTTCTCCTGGCTGACTTAGACTTCTAGAGGTAACCAGGTAAAAGAGAAAGTGGAACTCGATTTCAAATTTTCTGCAGCAGTGATTCTCAGCGTATAGCCAGGGGATCCCTCCATGAGATCAAAATGATTTTCAAGACACATTATTTGCTATTTTTACTGTCGTTCTTTCATGAGACCTGCATTGCAGTTTCCCAGAGGTTATGGTTGTATGATCTGTGATATGGAGGTGTCGAGGCTCTGATGATGTAATATGAAAGCAGACATGAGATCGTCTATCCCTTACTGAGCCAGACATTAATAAGACTTGTAAAAATGTAAAACAATGCCACTTTTCTCACTAATATTTTTTTCATTCAGGAAAATGTAGGTTATTTGCTTTTGTTTTCTTGGCCACACCACACAGCATATGGGATCTTAGTTCCCCAACCAAGGATCAAACTTACGCCTCCTGCATTGGAAGCACAGCGTCTTAATGCCCGGACCACCAGGGAAGTCCTAGGAAAATGTCCTTATTTTTCATAAAATATTATTTGCGTTAACATATTTGTTATCCTTTTTAATGAATTCATGTTGTTTTTTAATTTCTCAGTTCTAATTTTTATGAATATAAAGGGGTCCTGACACCAAACAGTCTGAGAAGCACCGCTCTATGGGCAGCATCCACTTCCCTGGGGGCTACACCAGGTCCCATTGGCCAAGCCAGGCTGCATCCCTTTAACTTCCAGTCCCTTCTCTTACAAGGCAGTAAAGGCAGCACAATTACCTCTCTTTGAGGAGACAGAAAGGGAGGAAGGAAGAAGGGATGAGACTTTCGCTTTTCCTTTATAGGCTGTTTATACTGCCTGAAGGATTCCCATGGAGCAGTTTGAATCACTTTTATAATAATAAAAATGAATGATGGATAAGCTCAGAAAATAAGAGGAATGCTGGTGACAGGTGTTGATGCTGTAGGATGTCCCTAATCCTGGGCCACCAGAGGGGCCACATAATAGTTTCAGTGTTTTTATATATATATACATTTATTTATTTATTTTTTCTTTTCAAAGCATCTGTACATATAGAAGTGGTGATATCAATGTCATTTCTCCCAAGAGTGTCTACAAATCCTCACTATTTCATAACGGTTGTAATGCATTTTGCCCTTGGATAGATATGCTCCCCCTAATCCATTTCTGCAAACATTTATTGTGGATCTTAAAGCTCTAAGTCATATACTTCAAAATACTTCACACAAATTTTTACCTGTTCTGGTTCGACTTCATTTTGCACTAGAAATGATGTCTCAGGTGCTGAGGAGAAAGAGAAAATAATGCTTATATTTCCTATGGGAGCATAAAATACTACGTCCTGAAACATTTTAGTTGATGTGCTTAATCTTTTAATCTCAGTTTTCCTTTTTTGCATAATTTATTTATTCATTTTTGTTTTGATATGTTTTTTTTTCAAGGAAAAAAATTCCATTAGTTACTGCCGCTTAAAGTAGATTAAACTTTACAAATATTACCACATCCATTATCAATATGGCTTCCAATTATTAAATAAATTGCCTGTAGTAATACAGCTTTCCACACCTCCACAAGGACAGAGTAAAGAGAACACCAAGTCACATCTCGCAGACCCGCCACGGAAGCGGCTACGTCCCCTGCTTTTTTCTGCTCCTATATAGGAAAGCATTTGCGCTTGTGACAGTCAGTAGGCATAATCCCACGACAGAGTCCTCTACCAAGCTCTCATGTTGAGGGGGCTTCAATTTAATGGCTACAGGGACTGGAAGTTCGTTCCCTCACTTTTGGCCTTAGCTCCATCCTTGAATTACCTTTCTGGTTTTTTGGTAGCAAGGCAAGGGGACACAGACAGGAGGCAGAGCCGCTTCCGCGATGACTTCCGGCACCTTTCCAGGCGGGCACGTACCTGTGCCTGTACTGTACAACGGTTCTAATCACATCCACCATTACTACACATTCGGCTCATGGTTTTTCCCAGTGCTCTCAAGCTGGGTTTTGTGGGGTATTTTTTTAACTTTTTTTTTTGTCATTTTTCTGTTTAATCATGGTCCCAAAGGCAGAAGGCAGTATTTTATCCACTCAGTCACACAGCTTGTGAGAGGAAAGGATGTCTGTGTCAGGCATGTTAACATCAACCGAAATCTGAGATCGAGTTTTTCCACTGACATTCTTAGCACAGCACCCAAAGCAGTATAATCTAGCCACGGTGTGACTATTATGAGGTACGGCTTATTGCAGCTGGAAATCAATTATTCCCACGTGGTGGGGGGGGTTGTTTTTGCATAATTTATTTATTCATTTTTGTTTTGATATGTTTTTATCTAAAGCTCATCTACTGTCTAATATCCCCCAGGAGCATCTCCATTTTATAGATGGGTAGAGTGAGTCATTAGGCCACCAGGCAATTGAATCTAATTTTTCTTTAACCACAAGTAGTAAATTCAGGACTTTTATCCTGAAAGAAAGTTTTTTGGTCTATCAGTTAACAAATTTTTATTAAGCGTTTATAATAGGCCAGTCACTATTCTAGCAGTACTATCGACCTTCTCAATGGAATTTACAACTTAGTTGTTGTTTAGTTGCTAAGTCTTGTCTGACTCTTTTGCGATCCTATGGACTGCAGCCCGCCAGGCTCCTCTGTTCATGGGAATTCCAGTCAAGAATACTGGAGTGGGTTGCCATTTCCTTCTCCAGGGGATCTTCCTGACCCAGGGACTGAACCCTTGTGTCCTGCATTGGCAGGTGGATTCTTTACCTTTGAGCCACCAGTAAAGACTCTTCAGTAAGTCCCTTACAACTTAGTACAGACAACCAAATCTAAACAAATACTGTGAATAGCTGGAAAAGTAATTGTGCTAAACTCTGGGCAGAAATAGATAAGATATTGGAGGGATATATCATAAGGATGGCTGACCTATTCTCAAGGGTCACATTCTTGAGAATGTGAAATTTAAGCTGAGGCATGGAATGATTTATTTATAACATAGTTGAGTTCAACCAGGAAAAGAGAATCTACCAAGTGCTAAGCATGGTTCTGGGCATTATAAGAATGAAGAGATGAATATGGCATGACCCCACCCTCATGAAATTTACAGCACATTCGAGAAGGGTTGTTGTTCAGTAGCTGAGTCGTGGCCGACTCTTTGTGACCCCATGAACTGCAGCACCTCAGGCTTCCCTGTCCCTAACTATCTCCTGGAATAGATAAATCTCAGATAACTCAAAGCTGAGTTAGCCTCAGAACTGAAATGAATCTCAGATAACTTAAAGCTTATTCCTCCTCATGATACTGGGCCATTGCCTGACCCAGTGTCAGCAGATTGGGAAGAGCAGATGTGCAAGGCAGGGGGAGAAATGTGAGGAGCTCAAACTTAGAGTCACTGATGGAAGTTACCCCAGGAACAATGCAAACACTATTTGCATAATAAGCAGCTGACGGATTTGAATCTGAATCAAACTGGGGAAGAGGTTGGAGCTGGAGATCTACTTTGGGAGACATCAGGATCCAGGGAGCAGATACAAACCTCAGAGTGTACAAGAAACCCAAGGGCTTCGTGTTCAGAAAGAGGAAGTCGGAGGAGGTGGAGAAGGATAGGAAGCAGGCAGAGAGCAGGGAGTGAGAGCAGTGTCCCAGGGCAGGGGACAATGTCCAGCAGGGATGCAAAGTCATCTGTGCAAGAAAAACTTCCCATAGAAGCAGAACACAGAGCCACATGTTGAGGAGGCCTGAATGTAGCAAATATCTAGTCTAATCATTCTTGAAATTGATCACTCTTTCCCCCAAGCTTCCTCACCCTCAAGGCAAAAGGAGAAATGTGACAAATTTTGTAAGGTTTCTAATTTGATACAAGAGAGCATGTTTCAAGGGAAAGTGACTTATAGAAGGCCTGCTGCTGCTGCCAAGTCGCTTCAGTCGTGTCCAACTCTGCGCGATCCCATAGACAGCAGCCCACCAGGCTCCCCCGTCTCTGGGATTCTCCAGGCAAGAACACTGGAGTGGGTTGCCATTTCCTTCTCCAAAGCATGAAAGTGAAAAGTGAAAGTGAAGTTGCTCAGTCGTGTTGACTCTTAGCGACCCCATGGACTGCAGCCTACCAGGCTCCTCCATCCATGGGATTTTCCAGGCAAGAGTACTGGAGTGGGTTGCCATTGCCTTCTCCATATAGTAGGAGCAGAAAACTTTGAGGGGGGAAATTCAGCATGTTTTCATAGCCTACAACTTAGTTAACGTTTTTCTCCTAGCTATTATTCCCTAGAGCTGGAAATTTCAGGTAAATATTCAAAATTCCTGCCCTGGTCTGACAAAATCCTGTTGCATTACAATCATTTGTGATGGGTAAGCCCGAAATGAAACTGAAACCATCAAAGAGAAAAGTCAGCCTGGGTCGGTTTTGTCGGAGGTGATCTGTACTTTAAATTGGAGTCTTCTAAAGGGAGACAAACACTGCTGAGTGATACCAAACAGTACTTTCTCTTCTTCTCTTTCTCCTTTTCTTCCCCCTCTTTCTTCTGCAAATGCCAGAAACCCGAATGGAAGCCCTCATAGGACTGCAGCGTTACACACCAAAAAGCAACAAGAAATGCACATCGATGGGTGGCTTTTCTTGCTCGTGAACAGCAGCAATGCCAACGGCAGGGGTGGGAGCCGGGTGCAGACTACTGCTTCTTGTCTTCTGTGTTCTGCTGACTTCCCACTCTTAAGGCCCTGAATCCTGCCACGAGCACATTCAGGCGAAGGCAGGGGCCTCCCAGAACTTGCAAGAAAAGCAATTGTGTCAGGGAGAAACTGTAGTAGGTGGAATATTGTCCCCACACCTGCCAAAATCTTGTTGAGTCCTGCCGCAGGCCACAGGTGCTAGGCCTTGCACCAAGGCCATAGAAGCAGAGAACAGAACCAGGGTGACTTCTGAAACTGATTGAGCCCCTTTGTAACCGTTGCCAAAAGCACCCCTGATCATCACTGAAAAGCTTCCTAACTTCCAGTTAGGCAAAGATGCACACTCCAGTAAGCACCCTTTGGTGCCCCAACCGATTACCTAACTCCAACCTTCCAGCAGAAATTTTCTTTGTCTTGAGGCTATAAAAATCGGCTATTAACCCATGAAAATGGTCAGGTTGGCCCACCGTGCTTTCAGTGCCCACATTTTCAGATCTGGGGCATTTCAGAAGGGAGTGAGTTCATTAAGAACAAAGAGCAGAGAGAACATGGCACTGCGAACACAGTGGGCAGACCTCCTGACTGCCTCAACCATCATGTGCAAGCAGAACCGCATCTTGCAAACTTATCTAGAAATAGGGTCTTTGCAGATGTAGTTATTTAAGGATTTTCAGATGAAGTCATCCTAGATTTAGGAGCGGCCCTCAAAGATACCAATGGCTGGTATCTTTCTAGGAAGAGAGGAGGACACAGGGAGACACAAGCAGAGAAGGTCATGTGACTACGGAAGCAGAGATGGGAGCGATGCTGCCATAAATCAAGGAATTCCCTACAGCAGCAGAGGCGGGAAGAGGCAAGGAAATATTCTCCTCTAGAGCCTGAGTTCAGAGAGGACAGGGCTCTGCTGACACCTGGATTTCAGTCTGCTGGCCTCCAGGACTGTGAGTGAATACATTTCTGTTGTTTTAAGCCACTTAGTTTGTGATGCTATTACCATAAGCCACTCCAGTACTCTTGCCCAGAAAATCGCACGGACAGAGGAGCCTAGTAGGCTGCAGTCCATGGGGTTGCTACTAGTCGGACACGACTGAGCGACTTCACTTTCACTTTTCACTTTCACACATTGGAGAAGGAAATGGCAACCCACTCCAGTGTTCTTGCCTGGAGAATCCCAGGGACGGAGGAGCCTGGTCGACTGCCATCTATGGGGTCGTACAGAGTCAGACATGACTGAAGCGACTTAGCAGCAACAGCACCGTAGCCCTGGGAACCTGATGCAGGAATGAAAGGGAACTGACATACAAAGGATGAGAGAGCCTACAAAGGCATCAGGAAATGGGTGCTGAGTACACATAAGAAGACTAAATGGAATTGAAAGGCCTGGTATTTAAGCTCAAAAGAGCATTAATCTGGTATCATATTATTACTAGCATTCCACTGAAAATTGAATCATCTGGAACAACCCTGCAGGGAAGATGTTGTCACATATTGCCAGTGAAAAAACTGAGGTTCCAAGGGTTGAGCAATGTGACCAAGGTCAGACAGGTTGAAGGTGGTGGGGCTGGAATTTGAACCTGTCAGATGGACAGCAACATCTATGCTCTTAACAACCTTATCACAATGGAGTTCAAGCACAACTGTACGATGCAAACTGCATGTTGCACTGAGGCAAGAAGGAATGCTCAGTATAATGATTTGCATTCAGTCTAGAAAAGGGATGGTCCAGAACAGTGGTCTCCAGAGAGGGCTCAGTGCTCACCTGGACTGTGCAAGGCCATCCACTGGGAGTGGGGAAATTGAGAGCTCCTGTTTATATTTAATTAAACTGAATCCTTGCAACATTTATCCGGGAGGGATATATTTCAGCATGTACAGGCTAGGATGGAGGTGTGGTTGAACAAATTGTCAATAAATGTTTACCGCTTGTAATACATTGTTATTCTGGTCAAGAGGGAAAGAATGAGTAGCTTGGAGACTATGGTAGGAAGAGGAATGACATCCAAAGTTATCATGTTCTAATCTTTCAAATTTGTGATATGTACATGGCAAAAGAGACTTTGCAATACAAGTAAGTGAAGGATCTTGAGATGGGAAGATTATCCTTGGTTACCCAGTGGCCCCAGTGCAATCACAAGTATCCTTATAAGAGGAAGGTCAAAATGCCAAAGTTGGGTTGCGTGATGATGGGAAAAAAGGTCAGAGAGAAAGATTTGTGGAGGTGTTATGTTGCTGACTTATAGATGGAGGAATGGGTCCAAAGCCAAAGAAAGCAACTGACATCTAAAAGCTGGAAAAGACAAGGAATTCGATTCAGAAGCCAAGTAGCCCAATTGAGATTTTGACTTTAGGTTCTGACCTCCAGAGCTGTAAAAAAAATCTGTGCTGTTTTAAGCCACTCACGCTCAGTCAGTCAGTCGTGTCCAACTCTTTACCACCCCATGGCCTGTAGCCAAACAGACTCCTCTGTCTGTGGGACTACCATTCTGGTAAATTGTTATAACAGCAACAGAAAACTAACACAGAGACACTGGCTTCTGAGATCTTCCTAAACAGGGGGTCTGCACAAGGGAGGAAAGAAAAGTTACTTTTTATTTACAAGTTTTTTGTGTGCTTTGCACTTTGTCCACGTATGTGTAGCATCTACCTTAAATGAGAAAAACTGTAATAACAACAATGAAAGAATCTTAAAAATTAACCACGCTTTTCCCAGGTAAAGGCACTCACTGATGCTTCTGATTAATATCTGATCTTCCTACAGTGTAAGAATGTATTTACACAAAAATACCAAAATTAGGACCCCTTGGCAGCCAGATTCTCACTGTAAATTAATATGGTTTGCTGGTTTAATTTTAGGCTCTTGAGTTCTGGGTATGCATGGGTACTCTGATAAAATGGAATTTCTGTTAAAAAATCAACCCTAGACCTCAAAGCACAGTGCGACTGCCAATCAGCCTCCCTAACACTTTACCACCACTAAATATTTCCCCCAGACTTCCTGGCTCTGTGACCTTGGGCAAGATATTTTCTCTCTCTAAGCCACAGTTTATTCATCTGAAAATGCTGCTATTTCACCAACTGATTTTGTTATGTCCCATTTTACCTTTATATCTCTGGATAACTTTTTACAAAGTATTTGAATGACCTGAGAAAATTATCATTACATACTAATTTTTTAAGGATATAAAGCTATACTTAGTATAGGGAATGAATACGTAAATACTTCAAAATATATATGCAAACACATACATTCCTCTTGTTCCAAAAGAAACCTAAAAAGAAATCCAAAAGGCTAACTATATCTGACTTTGAGTGGAAATATTGTAGACAATTCAATTTTTTAATTAATACTTTAAATGATTTCTAAATTTTCTCAAATGTGAAAACTTTATAAAATGTTCTGTGTTGTTTAGTTGCTAAGTCGTGTCTGACTCTTTGTGACCCCATGGACTGTAGCCTGCCAGGCTCCTCTGTCCATGGGATGTCCCAGGCAAGAATACTGGTGTGGGTTGCCATTTCCTTCTCCAGGGGATCTTCCCAACCCAGGGATCAAACTCTTGTGTCCTGTACTGGCAGATGGATTCTTTACTACTGAGCTACCAGGGAAGCTCAAAATAGTCTGTGTATCTTGTGTCAATTACTAGAAACTCTGCAAAATGCCTTAATTAAGGGAAAACTTTTGGAGTGTGTGTCATTTATCTGAAACCAGACCACAGTGACATTCTAAGTGAAACTTTGAAGATAGCTGTTAGAAACTCATTCACCTGCAGCCAAAGAAGGGGTTTGTGGTGCTATTAGAATAAAGGTACCTCTCAAAATCTGAGTACTGAGGAATATAAAGATGAAATAGGATATACATATTAGTTGCTTTAACAGGTCAAATATGTTTTTATAATAATGGATGCAGATAAAAACTGGTGAAATCCAAGTAAAATTTGTAGTCAAGTTAATCGTATTGCAACAATGTAAATTTCTTCTTTTTGATAATTCACTGTAATGTAAGATCTTACCACTAGGGGAAGCTGGAGGAATGTATAGATCTCTCTGTACTGTTTTCTGCACGTCTGTGGGAGTCCAAAATTATTTCAAAATAAAAAGTTTTTTTTTTTAAATGGCTTAAATACCAGTCATTTTATATAGCTCAATCTAATCTATGCATGATATGTAGTAGCCTGGAAGTAAAGACTTATTGAAAAAAAAAATTGAATGTACTTTAAAGCACGGTTTAAAAGAATATAGAGAGAATGACTATGAAAACAATTTGAAAGTTTTAAAAAAATTGCTGTTATACTACGTTGTTAAGGGGGAAAAAATGATCTGAGAGGACATAGCACAAACTGTTACAGTAATTATCCCTTGATCTCAATCATTAGGGCGAGGATTGGGGGAAATATTTGAAAAACAAGAAACTTCCATTTTATAGTTCTAACTTTTTCTTTTACAAGAGCGTGTATTTATTTCATAACATGAAAAATAAAGTTTAAGCTTTAACAGTATGGCATGAAAACAACCTTTCTCTTCAGAGGACTTCTCATCTAGTAGGGTAGGGGGTGATGTTCAGTGCACACTCTGGAAAATGAACCTATGGAGATAAACTCACAGCTGCCCTTTCTAAGAAACTTATCTACTATCTGGACAATGTAGATTGAGCCCTGCAAGGGATGGTCTAAGGGCCAGATCTCCCTGCCACCTGTTTTTGCACAGCTTCAGAGTCAAGAATCCTTTTTATATTTTTTAATGGTTGGGGGAAAAAAATCAAAAGAAGAACAACTCATAACACATGAAAACTGCAGGCAATTTCTATTTCATTTCCATTGATACGGTGCTGTGGAAGCCTGAGGCATCATTTGCATATGTGTTGTCTCCAAATGCTTGAGCAGTGCTAAGGCAGGGGTAAGTAGCTGTGGCAGAGAACAGCATGGCGGCTTGTAAGGCCTGAGGATTCACTAGCTGGCCATTCCCAGAAAAGTTTGCTGACTACTGGTAAGTGAATCTACCAGTGCAGAAACAATGTCTGTGGAAGCAGGGGATGCCATGAGTTTTGAGTACAGTTTTGAAAGCCTTCAGACCCTGAGATGATGAGCGAGTTCCTTTCAAGGTGGTTTTATGCCTGAGGGGGTAGACTAGATCCCACTCTCTTACTCAAATAAAATCCTGTGCTTTGTGCAGTTCTGGAATGGCACTGAACTTTTAGGCTAGAAAATTTTTAAAGAATCCATTCTGAAAATTACCCCTATTTCTAGTCTTTTAGCAGAAATGTGATTCAAAATTCCTAGAACCTTCCTCTCAGAATCAGTTACTGAGCACCTTAGCAGGCCTAGCATAGGGATGAGCACGTCATGTAACATTTCATTTTGGTGCTTATAAAACCCATTTCACAGATGTGTAAACTGAGGCCAAACATTGAAACCACTCCACCTGAGGTAACACAGACAATAAAAGGAAATTTAAACCCAACTCTGAATGACTCAAAAAATCATGATGGTAACCACTCTGATAGAAAATAATAAGGGCATATTAAAATCATATTTGAAAACACGAACGCTCTAACCACTGAATTTCACACCAGAAATTACCTGGCACTATCTTCTCAATGCATACGTTATGTATGCAGACTCATTACTGAATTCATAGACACTGGGACTCATCTGACTCTACTTTTAAAACAAATTTAACTCTGAAATAACTCAGTTCCATGATACAATCTTAACACACCCCTAGAATTTTAAAGGCAAGCCACTCCAGTACTCTTGCCTAGAAAATCCCGTGGACAGAGGAGCCTGGTGGGCTACAGTCCGTGGGGTCGCTACTAGTTGGACAAGACTGAGCGACTTCACTTTCACTTTTCACTTTCACACATTGGAGAAGGAAATGGCAACCCACTCCAGTGTTCTTGCCTGGAGAATCCCAGGGATGGGGGAGCCTGGTGGACTGCCGTCTATGGCGTCGCACAGAGTCGCACACGACTGAAGCGATTTAGCAGCAGCAGCAGAATTTTAAAGGAGAAGGCAATGGCAACCCACTCCAGTACTCTTGCCTGCAAAATCCCATGGACAGAGGAGCGGAGTAGGCTGCAGTCCATGGGGTCGATAGGAGTCGGACACGACTGAGGGACTTCACTGGAGAAGGAAATGGCAACCCACTCCAGTGTTCTTGCCTGGAGAATCCCAGGGACGGGGGAGCCTGGTGGGCTGCCGACTATGGGGTCGCACAGAGTCGGACACGACTGAAGCGACTTAGCAGCAGCAGCAGAATTTTAAAAGTGACAACCTCAAGGCTTCAGAGTTTTTTCCCTTTCACAGGTAGCAGCTGGCTTATGCTGCCCCCTTGTGGATTAGTTTTGGTATGGCCTTAAAAATCCAAAGGACAGCAAAAGGATCCCAAAGTCTGAATATTTCAGATTTGAAAGGAATCCAAAATTATCTCCGCTGGTTCCCTTGTTTTAATCCAGAGAAAAATTTAAATCTAGAGAGGGAGTTCCACTCTCTAAAGGTTTCACAGTGATGAGTAGTAATGAAAGTGAGTGACCAGAACCCATATTTTCTGACCTCACTTGGTAGTACTAATACAGAGCTGGAATTTCAAAACACATTTTGAAAATGGAAAGAGTCATTTACTGAATTCACATGCTCTCTTTAAATTTTGGAGACAAGAGTACTATGAACTTCAATCACTCAACAGAACATCACCTGCGTGGATCTGGCGTTCCTTACCTCCACTGGGCAGGATCTACTTAATTTTGAAAGGAAACAGAGACCAAAGTAAGTATCAGTGCCCAAAGTGGCTCATAAAGGGGAGAAACGATGACTTCGCATTTCACACAGGTGAGGTAACAGAAGGACACCGCAGATTCTAGAGCATCATTATTTAAGAGTCACCCAGTTCCAAGCTGTGCCTCAAACTTCCACTGCCTCCAAGAATGCCCCAGCAACACATCCTCATCCTGTGAGAGACCAGAGTCACCACCTCAGGCTACTGCTGTCACGCGCTGGTATCTGCATATCTGGGTGAAACATAGACGTCATCCCTACTCCTTCCCCCCGGACTCCTCTCTGTAGGGCAATACCTATCCCTGCTCTGCCCCCACCAGCTGATCAATAAACCTTCATCGTGGGAGCGGGCAAGGTGCACACTTCACAGAGAACCCTCTGCATTATTAACAACAACAGTTAATGAGTGGATACCAGGTACCAAGTGCTCACTTCATGCCCAGCACAGTGCCAGGTTTTTCCACGTTTGATCTCAGAGTGTTCTGTGCTAGGCACCATGACTGTCCTCATCCCACAGTGGGAGTCCTATGGCCTCAAGATGTCAGGCGACTGGCTCAACTGACAGAGCTAGGAAGGCAGAAAGCAAACTTCAGAGCCAGGATTTTCCACCTGCCCAGCCCAAGGTCTTGTGCTCTGGGTTCTATGGCTTCGGAATATATAGCAAGAGCTCACACACACTTGCTCTGAAAAGATCAGTGCTGGAGGGTAACTGCCCATGCTATTTCATGGCACAGTGGGAAGTGGTCTGGTTGGAATGGAACCCTAGCCCTCTGCTGTCTAGATGGGTGCAGTTGCTGGAAAGAGATTCTAAAAATTATTATTATTGATATTGCTACTGCTTATGATACAATAAGGGAAGTAGTTGAAAATGCACAAAGCACTTTCACATTTATTTTCATATTTGGACTTCAAAATGAATCTATGAGGTAAGTAAACTTGGGCAGAATTATTGAAAGAGAAGGAAACTGAAACCCAGAGAGGTCTCGTATTTTGCCCAAAGGTGCACAGCTAGTGCCAAATGCTACTAAAGGTAGAACAATGGTGTCTGGTTACAAATTCCACTTCCATTCTCCTCTGCTGCTTCTGGGTATCACAGGAGTTAAGATTCCGCAGGTGTGGGGAGGTTCTCGCCAAGGGGCATCGGTACCTTTGTTCATCGCCTTGTTCACAGTGGAAGAATGGATTCCTCACCTCTTCACGGAGCTCGCTGTGGTTTATCCACTAATCCCACCCTCCTGTGAAACCGGGGATGTCTCCAGTGACTGACTTGGTGTCCGAGGGACACTGTGGTCTGCAGTGATCATCCAGCTCACCTGGCTAGCCATGGGTGAGGACCTTCTTAGAGCCAGCTTCAAGTTCTAGTTTCAGTGGCTGATATGTAATTTCATTTTCACACTCTGATTGGCTTACCACGGACATGCCTCTCCTAAAGCTTGGCAACTTTCTTTTGTCTTATTTGGTTGACCTTTCTGAAGGTGAACACGCTAGAATTACACGATTCAATTCCAACTT
This sequence comes from Moschus berezovskii, assembly GCF_049115385.1. Classification (NCBI taxonomy): domain Eukaryota; kingdom Metazoa; phylum Chordata; class Mammalia; order Artiodactyla; family Moschidae; genus Moschus; species Moschus berezovskii. Next base: position 43,114,945 of record NC_142467.1, on the reverse strand, counting down.
TATTAATGAAAGAAAAAACCATTTGTATGGTTGGTAGAATGTAACACTATTGAGAGAGGCATCCTGAGAATCCACTTTTTGTCCTTTTTCCTTTATCCCCAGACTGCCGGCCTCCCAACTGATTCCAGCGCAGGAACAGCAGTGGGCCTGAGAGATAAAACAAATCAGCTAATGCCTCTCAAAAGATGTTGCCTTTGAAATCAGCTGCATCCAATTTCTTTCCTCTTAACACCAACATTTGGGAGTGAAAATGAGCTTTGCTTCAGTCCCCTGTCTTCGTTTGCTCCTTCTGCTGAACTTGGTGCCAATTCCTCCCAGAAGTCCTTTATGCCCTTGATAAACTGAGAGCCCAAAAAGTGTCAAGTTCTAACGGGGCTCAATTTTGGCTTCAACGAAATAGTGCAGCGAAGGCGGGACAGGTCTGATTCAGGAGCCAGAAGAGAGTCCTACGTATGACCTACTCCGTCTTCTATTTGATCTTTTTTGTGCCTCTGTGCCTGTTTCCTTCCATGCAGAATAAAGAGAGTCTGCCACACCGGCAGTTCCTATATGCCCTTTGGGGCCAGGGCTGGGCTTCATGTCCTTGGACCCACCCCTAGACCCTTAGAGGTCCCCATTCTGCAATCTTTCGTTGCTCTGGCTTGCTTTGTCTTTAATGGGAGCATAATTGCTTTACAGTGTCGTGTTGCTTTCTCCTTACAACAATGTGAACCAGTCACATTATATATATATATCTCCTCCCTTCTGAGCCTCCCTCTGCCTTTCCGTCTCATCCTCTAGATCGTCGCAGAGCTCCAGGCTGGGCTCCCTGTGCTATACAGCAGCTTCCCGCTAGTGATGTGTTTTGCACATAGCACTATATATATGTCAACGCTACTTGCTCAATTCATCCCACCCTCTCAGTCCCCCATTGTGTCTGCAAGTCCAGTCTCTATTCCTTCCCTGCAAATAGGTTCATCAGTACTATTTTTCTAGAGTCCACGTGTATGTGTTAGTATAATTGTATCCTAATGTTTGTTTTTCTCTTCCTGACTTACGTTGCTCTGCAAGGCCTGGACAGAGGAGGGCCGTCTCTGTTTTGAATCAGTTCCCTGTGGTTCCAGCCCATGGCCTGGCCGGGTATAGATGGGCTGGATGAGCCCAAAGTCAAGGTCTTGATCCCCCAGTCTTCTCCTACCTCCCTGGGAGGTCAACGTGCGATCTGATCGTGCTTCCCCTTTCATTTATACCTACCTTACCCCCTGGTCTCCTATCTCCACATTGAGACGCAAACCCTGCCTCTCCCATTTTTGATTGCCTCTCTTTCTCCTATACCAGGACAAGCCTTCTCCCTCACCCTGCCTCCTCTCTAAATGTTCACCCTCCAACTCCTTGAAAGAAATGAAATCTAACATTTCTTCTCTGACAGTTGCTCAGCACTGGACTTAGGGTGTCCACCTACAAGCTTACCCTGCTTCTTTAATGGTCTTCCAGCCATGGCTCATGGTCACTGCCATCCTACTATCCAGCATTTAGAATGTCCTCGCATTTACCCACACACTCCACAACCTCTGTCTTCTGGACCCCTTTCTACCTTTGCTGGCTCTCTGCACCCTCAGCTGGCTTTTCTGCCTTCACTACCTCCTCTCTCAAGGCACTTGTTCCTGTGAGGCGGGGCGTCTGCCTTCATCCTTCCATTCCTGTAGGGCATTCAGACAATGCCAAAGGATCTTCAGTTCCCCCTCTGCTAATGAGACAATAGAGTGAAGGGTTTGAGAGCTTAGTTTCAACAGCCAGGAGACCTGGGGTTCAAACTCTGGCAAATGTCTTCAGCTCTCCACACCTCAATTTCTTCTCCTTTATACCGAATGTAACAGTACAGTCTTCCTCACATATCTGGACGATGCCTGACTGTGAGATAATGCACTAACAGCATCAAGCCCAGCCTTTTCCTAAAAGCACTCACTAACTGTCATTTGTTATCAATGACTTCCAAAATTATATCGACAATCCTGAACGCTCCACTATGAAATGATACATACAAAAGCTTTGGTATAGTGGCAAGTCCCTATTCAGCGCTTACACTGTATCATCACAGTAATGGTTATTTGATCAGAGGGAGGTGCCAGTCATCAGATACCAATCCCCGCCAAGGCATCTGTAGGTTGCCTAGCCCCACATTTCCAACTTCCTGTTAGACATCTCCCAGGGACACTTCAAACTCAAGATCACCCAAATAATTTTCACTCTTCCTCCTGGGATTCCTTTACTGGTGAACCCATCACATCAGCTAATCTCCCAAGTACAGAGAATCAGTCATCCTTCCTTCTTACTCCAGCCACCAAATCCTCTCAATTCCAAGTCCTAAATGGCTCTGACTGTCCCTTCTCTACTATTACTGCTGCATCATTCTAGTCGAGACACTCTTTCCTGTCTGAGTTATAGCAGGAGCCTCCTGGGGAGCCTCTCTGCCTCCAGGTTTACTCCCCTCCTATACATCTAAAACTTTTTACAGAGCAAGATTTCCCAAAACAGAGCTGAAAATGCCATTCTCTACTCCAAACACATGAATGGTTCCTGGGAACCCTGGAATGAAATCTGAATTCTTCAGCCCATTAATCAGTCCTTTAAGAACCTAGGCTACTCCTAGCTTCCTGTCTCCAGTAGATTAAACTGGACTCTTAAATAATTTGAGATTCCATGCTCTTATAAGTCCCCCTATCTCTGCTCAGGCTGTTCTCCCTGCCTGTTCACTCTGCTCAATGAAATGTTCTCATTCATGAAGAATCCATTCAAGGATCTTTGAGAGAAATCATTCTGGCCCTCCTTTTCCAGTTAAAATCCTTCTCTCCCTTCTTTGGGTCTCCAGGGCACCTCTTCATACTTCTACCCCAAAACAAAGCCCACTGGATGGTGGTTCGCTCCACATAAGCTTGTCTCTCCCACTCCTTTAAGGACAGAGGTAGACTTCATCATTTTGATATGTTCTAGGCACAGAAGTAACCTGGTAAGCCATGTTTAATGAATGACAGATTTGAAAGGCCTTTACCAAGTATCATGCTACATATTTCCATGTATCCAAATGGAGTGCCAAGATAAAGATATAAAATCTCATCTCTAACCCCTTTTTCCTCTGAGAATCCTTTGATTTGCTGGAAAGGCCAGCTTGCTCTGGAATGTGAAGCTTGAACTGGTTTATTAAACAGAGAGACACAGGAAGAGAACAAATGGTCCTAAAAGTCCCTCATCCTCACTTCCCCACCATCCAACCCTGGGACCAAGAAATAGCTACTGTAAAAATCTCTAAGAAAGGAGGATGTGACGATTACCAGAGGAGGGTTTACTTTTTTTCCCAGTTTTCCTGTGTTCACAGAGAAGTCCTCATGCATATTTGGGTGCTTGAAATTTGAAATGATTTTACTTCTTAGACTTCATGCTGTTTGTGAGCATAATGATTCACCTTAGGGCTAAGAAAAACTGAATCAGTGGTAAAGAATTCTCCTGTTACCTACTAAGATAACAGCCACCTTTTGCATGCTTACTAGCTAGATAGGCACTCATCTAAATTTTGTATGCATGAGGTTACACAACAGAGGCCAGAGACCCCCAGGGAAAAGTAGTGCAGCTGATAATCAAGCCCAGGCAGTCCCTTCTAGCACCTCCAAGGCTGTGAATTAATTTTAGGGTATTTTCTGCCCTTGTTGCTGTTGCTGTGGTTATTAGTCTGTAAACTGTGTCTGACTCTTCGTGACCTCATGGACCATAACCCACCAGGCTTCTCTGTCTGTGGAATTTCCAGACAAGAATATTGAAGTGGGTTACCATTTCCTTCTCCAGGGGAATCTTCTCGACCCAGGAATCAAACCCACAACTCCTGCTTGGCAGGTGGATGCTTTACCACTGAGACACCCGAGGAGACCTTTTTCTGCCCCTGGGCCCTAGTATTAATAAATACCTAAAGAAGTCAGGCAGGAGGAAGAAAGGACAAAAGAACAAAAGAACACTGCTTCCACTATACAGAGCCACGCGGTCAAGTGAGTACACCCTCTGGGGCTTCAGGGAAGAAGACCAGTGTGTTTGGAAATAGGATGAGATAGCTGAGCTCCACCCAGCCTAGAGTGGACAGGCACGTATTCTAGAGATGATCTAACATGGAGTACTGAACCAATGAATCAAGGTCAATGGTCTCCCTTACTCTCGAAAATCCATAGGAAGGAACAAGCCACAAACACAGTCTTGACACCAGTGTGTCCCAGGTGGGCTTCATGGCTCACAGGACCCAAAAGTCATCTCCAGTCATCGGACTCCATGACACTCTGTTCAGGGTTTCCCCTCAACCTAAAGGGCAAGGGAAGAAGAAGAGAGAACCACACCCACGTACCCTTGGATGTGAGCGAGGCAGAGCTGTGGTGAGAAGTCACTTCAATGCTTCTCTGAGAGGCCCTGGGGAGCAGGACAGGCTCTGATTCTGGAAGAGAAAAAAGAGTTTGAAAAAAGAGTTTGATAAAAGGCAGCTAAAAGTTGGTGCTTGTGCCAAGCAATTTTTATAGTTTTCTTTGTAGGTTTCTATGTTTATTTTAGGCAAGTACAAAGACAACTATAAAAATGGCCCCTGATCCCTATGAATATTTTGAGGCTTTCCTGCTGGCTAGATGGCAAAGAATCTGCCTACAATGCAGGAGACCTGGGTCAGAAATATCCCCTAGAGAAAGGACACATCTGGTATTCTTGCCTGGACAATTCCATAGACAAAGAAGCCTGGTGGGCTACAGTCTATGGGGTTGCAAAGAGTCAAACATGATGGAGCGACTAACACATGTATATTTCTAGTTTTTTTTCAAGGATTGTAAGTAATTTTTAGAATCTAGGGGAACTGTAAATGTTGTATTTGAAGATAATTATTTTAAGGACTAAAGGAATAAAACATACAAATTTGCTTAGGGTTCATGGACCTTAGGTCAGTACTCACAGTGTAATGGAATTAGCCAATTCATTACTGTAAAGTTGTTTAAATTAATCCAGGCCTTATTGAGGCAGCTGAAATTGCCTAAGCCTTCGAGATATCTCATGATTGTTTTCTAATATCTTTACCTCAGAATTAGATTTTGAAACATGGTGAGAGGTTTGACAAGGGCCCATAATTAATGGAGCTAGTAACTCAGTAAGAGTTCCAAGGGGTAGGATCAAGAAGGATTCAGGAAGGAGCATGGGCAAGAGGACGAAAAAGGGAGAAAGAGGGGGTGGAGGGGACGGAAGAGAGAAAGGAAGGAAGGAAGGGAGGAAGTTCACCATCAAGGGATATTTTAAGGCATCTGGAGGTCTTTCCTCTAATGCCTAAGTAGAGAGTTGAGCCCTGGCAGGATGGAACTGGTGTCTGACCCAGGGTGACATTTCCTGTTTCTTTACTAAGTATCTGCAAGGCTCCTAGGAAGTCAAGTTGAGAACTAAAAATGATGATTTTTCAAAAACACAAAGGGAAAAAATAGGAACAAAAAAGGAAATCATAGAACAATGAAAAGGAACAATTTAGTGAAACTACACCCCCACACACACACACAGAGTTATGGGATGAATTCTGACCTCCACCTCACTCCCACCCATGCTTGTAAATACATATTTAAAGCCCTAATCTCCAGTAACTCGGAACATGACTGCATTTGGAGATAGAACCTTTAAACAAGTAAAAGCGATACTATATGGATGGCCCTACTCAAATATGACTGATGTTCTCACATAAAGAGATCAGAACACAGACACACAAAGGAAGGAGGACGTGAGTACAACTGGAGAAGACGGCCATCTAGGAGAAAGGCTTCGGAAGAGACCGACCCTGCTAACCCCGTAGTCTCAGACTGCTAGCCTCCAGAATCGTGAGAAGCAAACTTTTGTTTAAACTGCCCAGTCTGTGGTGCCCAGCCCTGACAAACTCACACATACACACACGCACACTCACACACATTCACACACACTCACACACACACAAACTCACACACACTCACAGACCCTAGAGCAAGTTGCTGGGCTGCCCCATTCAGTAGGAGAGCCCTCTGCCAAGGGATCCAGGTTACAGCCGAGCAGCAGAAGGGAAAGAAAGACCAGGTGAGCCGTGTACCTGCAGTGAGGATGGGCCCCTCGGTGGAAGGCTCCAGGGTCAGCAGGATCGTGTCTTCCTCAGTAAGGGAGCGCAGTGTTGTCAGAGGGCACAGGGAGGCTGTGGTTGCGAGCACAGCTGTAGTTCTCTTCTGAAGTGGTGGTGTGGACGTGAGGTCAGAGGTAGTCACGGCTGTTGTTGGAAGCACAGCTGTGACTGTTGTCATGGCAGTGGCGGTGGTGGCGGTGGCAGCGGTGGTGGCGGCGGTGGTGGAGGTGGTGGTGGTGGTTGGGCGGCGGGTGGTTGTTGAGCGTGTAGTTGTGGGGGCTGTAACCAACACACGATATGTCTGGTACCAAGTGGAGACAGAGGAAGAGGGAAACACCACAGATTTTGCTGGCATCCATCCCTTTGTCTGTGTTTCTACAGCTTCACCTGGTCCATGAGCCTGGACCATCAAAATGCCTATGAAAACTGGGATTCTAAACTCTACACTTGGCCTTTCCAACCTATTTTTCACACCCTGGCTAGATGAATCTTTGACAATGACAAAACTAATTATGTCAGTCCCCAATTTAAAACTTTGTTTTAACTGGGTTCTCCTTGCCCTTCTGGTGAAGATCCAATCCCTAACCCCACCCACTGGACCCCACTTGATCTGGATCTTTCTTTCAACCCCATGCCTCCACTCTATTCTTCTCACATTCCCTTGCCCACGGCCCTTTCTTCAGTTCTTAAACTATATTACTGACCTTCCCTCTGGAGGAACTTCATACCGACAGCTTCCTAGTCCCTCTCTTCCTTTGACTGACTCTTTAAACCTCATGTCTCAGCTAAAAGGTCACTTCTGCAAAGAGGTCATCCGCAGTCTACAATAACAATGTTTTTTGCACACTCATACTTGACCACAGATTCTGTTGCATTTCCTAAAGACACATTTATTTGTTGATTGTTATATAATGTCTGCTTCAACTAGTACATTGTAATCTCCATAAGCAAAAAGCTGGAATTTATGTTGTTCTCTGCTACAAATCTAATACCTATCATGGTATTAGTAGATGTTCCTAGTAGATCTACAGTAGATCTACCTAGTAGATGTTGCAAAAATGTGGCATAAATGATTGCATCCAAAGGAAACCCAAGCATAACATTTCAGTCAAGCAAGATGAATAAGCTCTAGAAACTTGCTGCACACACTGTACCCAAGTTAACAATTGTTTATTGTACACTTGAAAATCTGCAAAGGGAACAGACCTCATTCTAGGTGTCCTTTCCACAATAAAAATCAAGATCTAAAACAATTTCAAAGAGTGTAAAGATTGATTCATGCCAAAACTGCTCACCCCCTAAACATCTGAATTTGGGTTCATTAGCAACAGATATTCTACAATACCACCCTTTCTTAAATATGCCAAATTTCCATTAATTCTAATACACCAGAAAGACATCATTAGTTTCAAGTGAGCTGAGAAATGATGTCATAGAGTATTGAGGTCAACCAGTATTTTATAAAATAATATTAATAGCTGGTTATATCAGGTTTGAAAAGCAAAGACTTGGATTCTTATCATTTATCTTCAACAAATCTGAATAATACCTTCTATTTCACAAAGTTGCTTTGGGAGAAAAATACACTAATGCTTATCAAAGTTCTCTAACTAGAAGCATCCACATCAGTTCTTCTCAAATTTTAGAGCCTATAAGCGTCACCTGAGAAGCTTCTTATGCATATGGCTAGTGAGAACTTGCCTTCAGAGATGCCAGTCCAATTAAGAACAGAGCCCAAGAACCCTTGGGCCTTGGTGCAGGCTGAGCACAGAGCTGACTTTGAGAGGCTCCATTCCAGACTAGCAGGAATGGTGATTATTGTTTACATAATTCAACCATAGACCCAGGATGCATGCATGCAGCTCAAATGTTTAGGACTTCTGCCATATTTCAAATTTCATCAAAAGCAGCTGATAGTAGCAGAAGGGAAGACCACCTGAAAACTGCTATTTATGATTGTCTCCAAATCTCCTGCCCTTTCTCCTCACTGAAAGTAGCCCACTATTGGTTTATGGATGAAGCTAGCGCATGAACAAAACATTTTATTTTGTTCACCCAGTGTTTTTAAAAATTTTGTAATCTTTGCCAACATGCAAAAATCAATACAGTTCACCTAAAAACTGGCAGATCTGAAGCCCTGGGCCAATTTTCTTTGGTTCTCTAGATATAAAGCAGCTGCCTTCTTCAGACTGACCTTGAATTTCACTGGTTCTTTTCCCTACCCCCTACTCCTCACCTTCCATGCTTTCATTCATTTCGGTGGGTTCCTCAGCTCCCACAGGCAATTGCTCCAGACTGTGGCTCCTCTAGTCACAAACACGTCTCAGGTTTAATCTGTCCACTCACTGCTTAAGCAGCTTCAGTCTCTCTGCCACCACCCTCTGACTCCATGACCCAAGAACACGAACTTGTCCATCCACAGACACAGCCCCTGTGTGCTCACCTCTCCTCAGATCCAGGCGGATGTTGCTCTTCACATCATTGAACCAGCCAGGCACCTCTATGCGGCAGCAGTACACACCCTGGTCACCTTCTTTGGCGTTGATGATGGTCAAGGAGACATCCCCTCTCTGGATAACCCCCTGAAGTTGGTATTTTGGCGACTTGCTCGAGACCACCCTTGTCCCATCGGTGTAGAGAAGCTCGTCATTGCATCTGGAGTTGGGACACTGGCCTTTGCCCCAGCACATGCTATTACTATTCGGAGACCAGGATGAGTACGTACAGGGCAAAGTCACTGGCTGACCCAAAAATGCTCTCACTACAGTCTGTGATGCTGCTGGAGCTGTGAGGAAAGATGAGAAAAGTAACTGGTGAGGTATTGAAATCTCTCAAATATGCTCCACAGGGATCACGCATGCAGATGCTTCCAGGAAGATGAAGAGGGTTGTACTGTATATGTTTCTTTAACCCAAATTCTGGCCTGTCCTTTGCTGCCACTAAGCTCCTAACTTCACACCCTGCTATCCCTCAAGTGGGAAGAGCTGACTACCCGAGTCTGAAGCCATCTCTGCTGCAGATTTGCTGATTAACTTGCTAATTTGCAGATTTGCTGACCTTGAGTACCATTCAATAAAACAAACTCTCCAGTGGAAAATTCTGACCCTTTAATCTGACTGCACTCTCATATATACGGGTGTAAGTAGCATTCTACCCAGCATATGTCAATAGGCAGTGATCATGTACTACTGACATGAATGCCTCAAATGGGCCTCCCTCTGTCTTCTACCCCAGAGTGTACTAAGGCAGGGAGGCAGGCTGTTGTTCAGTCACTAAGTCGTGTTCGACTCTTTGTGACCCCATGGACTGCAGCACGCCAGGCTTCCCTGTCCTACACTATCTCGTGGAGTTTGCTCAGAAATTAATTGCTCTAGACCATTTGTTTGGTGTTAGAGAATATGAAATTAGGTGGAAGTTTGTGGATGTTTTTTAAAGTTAGAACTGGAGAGGAATCATAGGAATTCTTTAGAATGGCAGCTGTGACTTAAAGATGCTGGAAGATTAGGTTGATCACGTTAGCTATATGCAATGGAATATGTCACCATTTTAAAAATGTAATATCTGTGTTTCCCAATTTTAACTGATCATCAGCATGGCCTGCGGAGCTTGTTAAAAATACCTGTTATCTTGCCCAACCCTGATCACGTTAGCTATATGCAATGGAATATGTCACCATTTTAAAAATGTAATATCTGTGTTTCCCAATTTTAACTGATCATCAGCATGGCCTGCGGAGCTTGTTAAAAATACCTGTTATCTTGCCCAACCCTGAGTCAGAATCTCAAGACTGAGGCCCATGGTACTATATACAACCAAGCTCACTGAATACTCACTCTGTGCCTTTTCTAAGATAACTTCCATCTCTGAGAATCTGCGAAACTTTTCCACTGCTGCAAATATTAAGCCCTCTGGTTTAATTGAGCATCAGTGATTGTTCTCAATCAAACCAAGCTATTGAAGGGACAGCCAGGCAGGCCATAGCTCCAGATCATCAGGACGACATCCTGCTCCTTCTTGGGGGAATGGGGGATGTGGGGGGGTGGGGGTGGGGGCGGCAGGGCAGGGAATAATTGTCATCATCCTCAACTGTCATAGCAGTGTAGAACATGTGCACCAAAAACCAATAATTTCTAAAATATGAGCTTGTTCTCAGAACTAGTTGGTAAATTAATTTTAAAAATATGTGACTGGGGCGGATTCATGTCAATGTATGGCAAAACCAACCAATATAATATTGTAAAATAATTAGCCTCCAATAAAAAGAAAAAGAAAAAAATATGTGACAGAATTATTTCCACTGGAGATTCAACAGTTTATTTTCCCAACTATCACAGTACAGAAGGAGGCACCCCATATTCACTAAGGAAAGCCTTTTCCAGATAGAAACAAACTGGCAAAGGACAAAACAGGCAGTTCATAGATAGATAAGGAAATATGACTGGCCAGTAAATTTCCCCTATCAGACTGGCAAAAATTTAGAACACTGATAATATGAAGTGTTGCCCAGTCAGGAAATCAAGCAAATGACTGGGGTAACCTGGAGTGAAATGGGATGTAAATTGGTTCAGCCACACTCTGGGGCAATTTTGCATTTTTGGTTAACACTCAAATGTAACTAAGCCTGAAAAATTTCATGGTGTACTTTCTGCTGCAGAAAAGCACACATGCACAAGGAAGCCAATTTGAAAATGTTTACTGCCATGTCATACGTGTGCGATGGAATGAACATGTGTATGTGGCTAGTGGCTAACCTATGGCACAGTCCTTCCATTGAACCACATGTACAAGATTAATAGAATGAAACAGATTTATAACTAATGGTGTGAAAACTCCAAGGCTTATTAATGCATGAAAAGTGGAAATTTCAAAATGACATTTAAAATACAAAACCATTAAAAAAACAGTTTGCAGAATTTGCAGGCACAGATATATGAAAGTAAATGTATAGAAAAGTGGCTGACGGGACACACATCCAACTCACTGAGTCAGCATCTCCTTGATTAGAGATTGGGGTTGAGGGTAGTAGTGTCAAAGGGGATATTCGCTTTATAACAATTTAATTGTTTCACCAAGGGTATTTCTGTATTACTTATTTGTTAAAAATTAATGTTAAAAAAAGGAAGCAGGCGTGGCAGAAAAACACCGATTACGCTTACAATGAAAACCTCATTCTGCCAGTTACTGCTTTTGTGTTCCCTGGAGGAAAGCCACAATAATCTTGACCTCATTATCTTCATGTGGCAAAGGGGAGCGATCATGCTCACCTCAGAAATAGCTCTCAGGTCCACATGAGGTGGAGCATTAAAGGCCACATGAAACAAACAAGCTATTAAGACAAATCACCAAGCATATCAGAATGTAGAAAGCATAGGAAAGAGACTGTTCTTTCCAGCCGCAAAACTATCCTGGAACAAAGAAATTAAGTCAATTCCTCTTTTCAGCAATTACCCAGAATGGTGGGTACAACCTAGGTTCTGGCACCAGCTGGGTTCCTTCTCTAGCTGGTGACCTTATCCAAGGTGTTTCCCCAATCTGGGTCTCAATTGCTTCATTGACAGAGTGAAGGGTTTGATTTGGCACCTCTGAAGAGCGATTCAGCTCTGATCCTTAATGAGTCTGAGTAGTCAGTGTCTTCTAAAGGGTCATTTTAGAAAAGGCACAAATTGAAAAAATAAAAGAAATCATCCACCAGGCACTGTCTTCTTCAAGTAGGGTTGGAGAAGCCCACTCACTCAGTGTCCAGCCAGTGGCTAGAAAGGTGACCATAGCAACCATCACCAAACCCTCCACACTGCCAGTCCACAGGACAAGATAAGACCAGGCGAAAACAACGATAAAGAAAGTGACAGGAACTGCTTTCATTCCATTAACTCCCACAACGTATCTGGAGAGGGGTGGTTAAATGAACAACTACTACAGGGTAATAAATTCTCTATGGGGAGACTTCAGGGAGGACAGGAACTCATAGCAGACTCACTTAAACCATTTCGGAGGCTACTGGTGGTCAGAAAAAGCCTGATTTAAGTGGAGACCTGAGAATGCATGGAGTTACAGAGGAAAAGAATAAGCAAAGAGCAGTAGGACAAAGGCTTGTTTTCTTGAAATACAGGTGTTTTCTCATGCAGCACTTCTGAAAGATTCATGTGCAGAAACTAGGAACTGTTTAAACTGCAAGGGACATTAGATGCTGTCTAGTCCTAGAGTCATAGATTGTTAAAACTGGTCTTATCCAGGCCCCTCCTTCCTTACATGAAAGGGCCATAATCTTCAGTGTCAAAGGATAATAACCAAGATGTGACTTCAACTCAGCCCACAGCATCCCGTCCTATAACTCAGGATGTGAGTCTGTACCAAGCCACACTGAGTGTGTACATTTGCATTGTCCAAAACCTGGAGACGACGTGTGGAAAATGTAAATCTTATCTGGACACCTGACCCCCCGCCGCAAAATAAACCAAGAAGCAAATAAAAAAATCCTAAACATAAAGATAAAATAAGATTTATACTAATAGCTCTTAGCAGAACAAATTCCCCTGGTGTTTACTGTGCTAGTTACACCTGTAAAGGTTGTTTCTTTCCCCCATGTTATCCCATCCTTTATCTATATTTCTTCTTAAATTGCCATTTCTGGTATTAACATAAATACCCCCACCCTAAAACATCCAAAGAATCTCAGGATAAATCCTGTGTCACAGATAGGGAGAGAGATCTTCCAAGAAGAGAAACTGAGTGGATGCAGGAATGCAATGGATTTCTGCTTTACAGATCAGCCATGGGAATCCATCACAGGGTGCCAGGCCCTCAGGGACTCCTGGATGGAAGGACTGAGAACACTTACTCAGACAAAGCCGCCCAAGTTCAATCACCAGCCAGAGAATCAGAGGCCCTTTGGACATTTTGGCTGTTTGCAGATGTCAGGAGTCTGTGTGTCTGTCCGAATTCCATTTCTTATACTCCAGTTAATGCTGACAGGGTGGGACCTCTAGGTTTCATTTCTCTTTTCGCCTCATAATCTTCCCTTTCTTTCTCCTGAATGGCCTCTCTCAATCTGGGATGTATGATGAAATGTGCTGAGTACGTTTCTCCTGGCCATTAGTGTGTGTGCAGACACGTGGAGTGATGGTGCGGGCATGCATGTGCTCCGTTGTCCACTCATATAGGGGGTTTCCTATGTGTGCATGAGCACCTATGCTTATGTGCATGCACGCTCATAAACTTGGGGATTTCACTCTGCTGCCATTCTGGGTTCTCCCTCTCCCAGAATCTTAGGCCCCTTGCCCCAGTAATGGAGAAGTAAAAGCAGGGTTGAACTCCCCTAGTGGCCCAGTTGTTGAGATTCTGCCTGCCAGTACTGGGGACACAGGTTTGATCCCTGGTCCAGGAAGATTCTATATGCCACGGAGCAACTAAGCCCACGCGCCACAACTACTGAAGCCCACTCACCCTAGAGCCTGATCTCTACAATGAAAGAAATCATCATAATGAGATGCCTTCACACTACAATAGAGTAGCCCCTACCCACCTCAACTAAAGAAAACCCATGTGCAGCAGTGAAGACCCAGTGCAGCCAAAAAATAAATTAAAACGTTTAAAGAAAAAATATTAAATTAGAAAAAACTAAAGAAATAAAAGCAGGGCTGCCATCAACCATCACATGAGCCAAAACATCATTAGAGTTTATGGGGCAAGGAAAGAAGAGGTTCAATAGAGGAAGCATATTGTGATAGATACCAGACAGGCTCAGATAACAAAAAAGTCCACGTCTGGGCCCAATTCCACCACTTGTAGGGAAACCACTTGATAGGAAAGAGCACACAAGACAGTTCATAAACCAGATTTCAGGGCTTGAATCTTGTGATGCTTATGGCACTTCTGGACTCTGGATTCAGCAATATACCCAGGACCACAGAATCAGTTAGATGAGGAATCAAATCAATGCTCACCTACCAGATGTGTTTTCTAAAATAGATTTATTTCATCATCATTAATTATTGGATGCTTAATTAAATGATAGGCACTCTGCTAATGCTAATGATGTAGATGTATTATATTTAATGCTCACAACCCTGAGAAATACATATTATTTTTCCTATTTAACAGATGAGGAAACTGAGGTTAAAGGGAGCTAAAGAAATGACATTCACAGCAAAAATATAGTGGAAACAGAACTCAAGCCAAGACTTTCTGACTCCAAAGCCCCTGATCCTAATCACTGCACACTCCTTTGATCTATGACCCTTAGGGCAATACACCATAAGACCAAGCATATCAGTGTCTAGCTCCTATCTAGCCTCAGAGAAGGAATTTAAGGATGCACAAATGTTCTGGAATTTTTAAAAAATATCTCATTTAACTGTAACCAACCAAGTGAGCCTTAAACCTTCACATTTCTCACACTGAAGGACTAGTGAATATACAAATATTGGGTGAGGCACTGGACTCAGAGAAGGCAGAACAGGGAGGAAGCGATGAAAATAGAGGGATTCAGAGAAAGTCTTTCTGATGAACGCTCACTGAACTGTGGAATCCTTTCTCACCTCATTCCCAGGTAACTGGGGGATATAATATCTGAATAAAATGAATGGTCCAAATAAAACACTCAAAGATACTGAGATTTCCATTGTCCCAACAATATCACCCAATCTCCCTTCAATAAAGCCATCCATCAGAGCATGAATTTAAGTCCTGTATGCACCTCTCCTAATTAGTGTTTAAACCATCACTTTTAGGTATGAATAGACAACTGAGGATCTCCAGCTGCTGCTGCTAAGTTGCTTCAGTCATGTCTGACTCTGTGCAACCCCATAATTGGCAGCCCACCAAGTTCCTCTGTCCCTGGGATTCTCCAGGCAAGAATACTTGAGTGGGTTGCCATTTCCTTCTCCAATGCCTGAAAGTGAAAAGTGAAAGTGAAGTCCCTCAGTCGTGTCTGACTCTAAGCAACCCCATGGTCTATAGCCTACCAGGCTCCTCCATCCATGGGATTTTCCAGGCAAGAGTACTGGAGTGTGCCATTGCCTTCTCCAGACATTTCAGGAAAGTCTTCCCTATGAAAAGGATACACAGACATCAAAGAGAGCAGAAGAAAACAAGCAAGCAAACAAACAAAAAAATCACAAGTATCTTTCAAGGAAAAAGGAGAGGGGACAGAGAAACTATAAAAAGGAAAACATCAGAGAAGAGAAAGATATCTTAGAAATTAAAAAGACTACTCAGTTCAGTTCAGTCGCTCAGTCAAGCCCGACTCTTTGCGACCCCATGAATCACAGCACGCCAGGCCTCCCTGTCCATCACCAACTCCTGGAGTTCACTCAAACTCATGTCCATCAAGTCGGTGATGCCATCCAGCCATCTCATTCTCTGTCGTCCCCGTCTCCTCCCATCCCCAATTCTTCCTAGCATCAGAGTCTTTTCCAGTGAGTCAACTTGTCGCATGAGGTGGCCAAAGTATTGGAGTTTCAGCTTTAGCATCAGTCCTTCCAATGAACACCCAGGATTGATCTCCTTTAGAATGGACTGCTTGGATCTCCTTGCAGTCCAAGGGACTATACTCACACCAAAATTTTGTGGAAGATTTGAAAAATAAACTTAAGTCTTCTAGAAAACATAACCTACTCATAAAGTCTAATGGTTAGGGATGTTTCAAAATATTAAAACAGAAAACAGAGAGGAGGAAATTATTAAAGAAATAGTTTTCTTAATTTTTGTAACTAACAAACATGAGTCTCCACTGGGAGGGCCAACCAAATTAAATTTCATGAAAAAAGATCCCCACAAAAATAGTATTTTATTATGAAATAGGAGAATATTAGACATAAGGAGAAGATATTAAAATGCTCCAGAGTGAAAACAAAAATACATACTGTATTTAAAGTGTCTAGTATCAGAAAGGCATTGGTCTTCTAAATAGATAATCTAGAAAATAATGTGGGAATGCTTTCAAAAGTCAGAGGGGGAAATGATGGTCACAATAACAGAAAATCTTGCTACTGATTTGACAGAAAATTGTCATATGGCATCATGGGGAAATGGGCAGACAGAAAGTAGGGTGGTGGTGGAAGAGAGGCAAACACTATTTGCCCTTATATGAGGTCAATAGTTAATATCCAAATTCGCCAAATAATATCAGCATAAGCATAATAAAAGTAATACAGACGTAAAAACAATATTTCAAGAAGAAAAGAAAGATTTCAAAAAGTTAAAATTTTATGCAAAGGAAATTATGGAATTGACTATATTTTTAGTAATAAGTCTTTTAAAATAACTAGATTCTTCTAAATAATTTAGCATACTCTATGGTATTTAGAATACATTTTCTTTAATGTACATATTGAGCCAGTGTTCTTGCCTGGAGAATCCCAGGGATGGCGGAGCCTGGTCGGCTGCCATCTATGGGGTCGCACAGAGTCGGACATGACTGAAGCGACTTAGCAGCAGCACCACCCAGAACTTAGTTTTCAATATTGCTCTCCGACAAAAGGAACTAGGGCATCTTGGGAAAATGGCTGATTCTGGGAGTGAGGCAGGAAATATTTAAGATCAGTTTGGAGTTTCTTGCAGTGCTAGGAACTAGAGAATGCGCAGGAAAAAAGATCCATTAATTTAAAGTAGGATTATTATACATGTTTCAATGCCATTCTCCCAAATCATCCCACCCTCACCCTCTCTATGTGAAATGTATCACCAGTCCAGGTTCAACGCATGATACAGGATGCTCAGGGCTGGTGCACAGGGATGACCCAGAGGGAGGATATGGGGAGGAGGGAGGTGGGAGGGGGGTTCAAGAGGGGGAACATATGTACACCCGGGGCAGATTCATGTCAATGTATGGCAAAACCAATCAATATAATATTGTAAAGTAATTAGCCTCCAATAAAAAAAATAAAATAAAAAATAAAGTAGGATTATTAAAAAAGGACAGAGGAGACAACTGAAAGAGTTCACAATGACCAGAGCTGGAACAATCTGAACAACAAAAGCAGTGCTGTATTATAACCCAGAGCAGTAAACGAAAACCTATGAGTCCATACTGATACGGTAAATAAATGAATCAATGCATTTGTAGGGGAGAAGAGACAAATCTTCACTGAAGAATTCCAAATAATTGATGTAGATACTCACCCCTCAAGGAGGTGAAGCAAAACTCCCCTCCTCGAGTGTGGGCAGGACACAGTGATTTTCTTCCCTAAAAATACAGAACGGAGAGGGAGAATAAAAAATACCAACTTTCCAGTGGAGAAACCTGGCAAACACTGCCTGAGGCAGGAGGTCGGGATAAATGTCAAGAGAGATAAATTATGTTGACAGTTTGAGAGATGTGAGGTAAATGGGATACAATTTCCCTCTGTGGTCTCCTCCCAAGAACTCACAACTTAAATCTAGACACAAGGAAACCATCAGACACAATTAAACTGAGGGGCGTTCTACAAAGGATCTGACAAGTGTTTCTGAAAACTGTCAAGGTCACCAAAAATAAGGAGAGTCTAAAAAAACTTACAGCTAAGAGGAGCCAATGGAGACACAGAGAATGAAAGTAATGTGGTATCCTAAATGGAATCCTGGAAGAGAGAAAGGCCTTTACCTAAAAACTAAGGAAATCTTTGGACTTTGGGTAATAATAATTATCAATGTTCACTCAGTAATTGTCATGAATATACCACACTTACGCAAGATGTTAACAATAGGGGAAAATAAATATTGGGTATATGGGAACTCCCTGCACACCCTTCAGAATTTTTCTATAACTCTAAAGCTGTTCTAGAAAATGTGAATAAGCTTGAATGTTTTCTCTTAAGATAGCTTCAGTGGACAGACCTCAGGGAATTCATAAACATCCTAATTCTGGATGGTTAACTTGTATCATTGGAGAAGGCAATGGCACCCCACTCCAGTACTCTTGCCTGGAAAATCCCATGGGCAGAGGAGCCTGGTGGGCTGCAGTCCACGGGGTCGCTAAGAGTGGGACGCGACTGAGTGACTTCATTTTCACTTTTCACTTTCACGCATTGGAGAAGGAAATGGCAACCCACTCCAGTGTTCTTGCCTGGAGAATCCCAGGGACAGGGGAGCCTGGTGGACTGCCATCTATGGGGTCAGACAGAGTCGGACACAACTGAAGCGACTTAGCAGCAGCAGCAGCAGCAACTTGTATCATCGTATGAAAGCATACTATTTTGGGGAGGGGTGCCATAGCAGTTCTAGATGCTTCATGTGTTTGCCACCTTCTCTGTGTATGTAGTGTATGCACTTCATGTGCATGCAGTTTGCCTCTAGAGAATAAATTCTCCCTCTTTCTCCATCAACAAAGTTCAGATGGCATTGATTTGATTTGTGGTGATTGGCTTAAGGATGGAGAGCCCACCCAAACAAAACCAAGGATACACAGTCTTATCACATTTCCTGGAGCTTTTGAGAATAGGGACTTCCCTGTTTTCCACCTGGCTTTGAACTGTGTGGAAAAGAGAATGAAGCCAATATTAGTCATCATGCCACCAATGGATGAAGCCTGTCTGATAAGAGAACCAATCAAGCAGAAGACAAGCGGAGCCCTAGAGTGGACTTCTGACATGGTTTGACCCTCTGAAACAAAACACATCAATGTGCCAGTAAATTCCCTTTGCGCTTCAGCCAGTTTGTGTTGAGTCTTCCATCATTTGGAACCAAAAGACCCCAAGTCTAAACCTAGAAGGACTTCTGCATAGCAGTTATTTGTCTGGAGGCCTAAAGTTTTCCCAGTTTTAGGAGTTTATACTATTATCTAGTCCAACTATCTGCTTCACCAATCATCTGCTTTGCCCCAACCTTAGTGTTTGTCATCTATTTTACTCTAGGCATGTGGGAATTCTGCTAGACTCTGGGCTCTGGGAGTAAGGACAAATAAGAGATAGATTACTCTTAAAGACCTGATAGTTTCAAATCTTAAAGGAGAGGTGGTATCTTCAGGTGCCATTTTAAGACAAGGCCTTGGAAGCCACAGAGGATACAAGTCTTTCAAGTAACAGAAAGAAAATAGAGCCTAAGTTTTCTGATAAAGGGCTCCTTGTGGTAGCTAATAATTCCTCTCTGGTTAAATGTAATCCCACTCATTCATTTTTATGTGTTCATTTCTTCATCAGTTATAGTGGGAGTCAGCACACTATGGCCCATGGACCACATCCAGCCCATGCAAAAAAATAAAATAAAAATAGTCTTATTGCAACACAACCATGCTCATGTGTTTACTTATTATCTCTGGCTGCTTTCACACTGTAGTGGCAGAATTGAGTAAATGGGACAGATACAGTATGGTCCACACACCCAAAAATGTTTACTATCTGGTCTTCACAGTAAAGAACTGTCAACCTCTAAATTATATACTGAGTTCTCGCTATGTGTCAGATTGCAATGTTAGCCCAGCCATTCTTGTCCTCAAAAAGCTCAGAGGCTAGTGCTTCCTAATGGAAGACAAGCAAGTTAACAGACAACAGAGCACATTGTGGTAAGACGTGACGGGAAAAGAGAGACACTATGGGAGTGGTAGGAAAAGATTCCTAGCCCAAGTTTTAAAGGTGGAAGAAGACAGTCAAAGACACTTTCTAAGTCTAGACCTGAAGGACATCGGAGAGGACTGGGGTAGGGTAGAAGGATTTCAGGGAGGGGAAGGAGCCTACCAGTGGTGATAGCTGCAAGGCACTTCAGCCTAACTAAAGAATTTCAGGTTTTCAAGGGTTTATTATATTATTTAAGCTATTTAAAGGTGTATATTTGGAGAATGGAATGGCAATCCATTCCAGTATTCTTGCCCGGAGAATCCCATGTACAGAGGGGCCTGGCAGGCTAAAGTCCATTGGGTCTCAAATAGTTGACATGACTGAGCTACTAACACTTAAATATGCATATTATAATATTTTAAAGAAAAGGTAGAACTTAAACATTCTCTCCAAAAAAAAAAATTTAAAAAGCACCCACAGGGCTTTGTAGCCTAACAATGAGATCATGGAGTGATCCAAGTATTATTGATATGTGTTGTGGGGGGAGGGCGGGGGAGTGGTATATTTCACTATGGCTGGACTTGAATCAGAGGAAAGAAGTGGAAGCACCAGTTAGTATGCTGAAACACAGGCTGGGGTCAGATCACCAAGGACCTGAAAAGCCACATTAAGGAGTCATGAGAGCGAAGAGGAACTTATTGTCTGTTGTTTTTTTTTTTTATAACTGAAATATAGTTGATTTCTGTCTTTTGTGTATTATCATGGAACCGAACCTGAAAGTAAAACTTATAAAAATAATTCATAACTAGGAAATATTTTCAAGAGCTAAATAGTTGTAAGATCTCTAAATTTCCTCTAAGTTATACAGTCTATGACTCTTGAAATCAGGAAATGATTTTAGCCTGAAAAGGGAGCTATTTTTATGGACTGTCTTAGTGGGAGGACAAGGGTAGCTTCTGCTTATTGTCAACAATGAGGATCCCCTCAGCAAGCTTCCTCTCATTTATCACCCTTGCATTAGCCTCCATACTTTCTGTGATTTCCTGTGGGAAGGGAAATCAGACTGCCTGGATTCCTTCTCAACCGCAGTGTGGCTATGAGCAATTTACTTAACCTCTCTGTGCACAACTGTGAATGATGAATGTGGATGGTTAGTCGCTCAGTCGTGTCCGATTCTTTGCGACCCCGTGGACTGTAGCCCGCCAGGCTGCTCTGTCCCTGGGATTCTCCAGGCAAGAATACTGGAGTGGGCTGCCATTTCCTTCTCCAGAGGATCTTCCCAACCCATGGATCGAACCATGATCTCCTTCATTACAGGCAGATTCTTAACCATTTGAGCTCCAGGGAAGTCCTTAGCACAACTACATCTCTGTAAAATGGAGATAATAGTACCTACGTCTTGGATTGCTGTGAATATTAAACAACATGATCCATGGAAACCATTTATAGAGTACCAGGTAAACAGTGAACACCTAACAAATGTTCATTATTATTCAAGTAGCTGCTATTCAGGTAGTGTTGAGGAGAACAGAAGACACAGTGACCTGTTGCACTGCGTGTCCTGTCACTGCCCACTCAACAGCCTTTCCTTTGTGAAACCATCCCTTCCTGTGTGGATCCAGTCCAGCATCTGAGTTGATGTGGACAACCAGTCATTTAAACCATTCTTTTGCAGAGACTGGTACAAGGTAAAGAAAACTGGTTAACTGGGAAAGGCTAGTTCAGAGACATAGGGACTCATGAATCTTGGAAATTAAAGTCAAGAGAAAGATCACTAATTTACCATCCATCCAAAGCCTGATACATATGGTCAAGCCTCTGTTACATCTTTCTTCCAAGTAGTCTTTTCTAGCTCCATAGAGCCCTGCTTCTTAGAGAAATGGGAAGGAAGTAATACTCAGCTGCCACTATGTGCCAAGTACTGTGTTGTTCACATGTAATCCCAACTACAAACCTGTACAGAAGTATTACCTTTTACACTATGTATGCAAAGAAAGGGGGGTTGGATATGGTGAAAATATAACTCACAATATAGCTTTTGCTCACTAGTGTATTAGTTAGAGCTTACTTGGGGACAAGGACAGTGGTTCACTCATACTGTCCCAGGAAAAAGGTGATTCCTGACGAGGGTCCTCATGGTTAGGAATCACTGCCCCATCAGGAACCTCCAAGGCATCACTTGCTCTGCACTTCTCTTCCTGCTCCTCTCTGAACCTCTCCTCATCATCAGTTTCCTCATAACCTCAGCTTGTTCCTGGTCCACATCACACATCCCAGCCCCTCTCTGTGAACCTCACCTCAGGTCTCCAAGCTCAGTGGCCCATTCTCTCAATTATAAATTCCATAGCCATGAAAGAGGACTCCAGTCCCTCCAGTTCTTATTTCCCATGTCAGACCTTAGGTTGTAGTTCACTAGCAGATCTGTGGTTAGAACCTTAGGATCAGTCATGATCATGAGAAGAAAGAACACACTATGCAGAATATACACAACACTTTCTTTAGTAGAGCACTCCTCTAAGACAAGAGACCCTGAATATGCTCCCTCTGCAGCTGGCAAAATGCTTCCAATAGGTAATAATTTCTTGCTGAGTGAATGAATGAAAGAATGTTTTGGCTCATGAAAAAGAGAAACTAATCTCCTGAGATCTTATCTCACCTCTCTAAGTCTCATTTTTTCATCTGTAAAAAAAAAAAAATAAATAATCCATTCACTATAAATTTGACTTGAGGATTAAAAGAAACTACTAATGGGTAAATTATTTGAAACCATAAAGAATTTGGAGATACTGTTTCAATTTACAAGCAAAGGAAATAAAGATAGGAGGAAATAGGCATGAGTCAATAGGCCTTGGTAATTGTCCTTGGCTGGGGTGGGTTGGGGGGTGGGGGCAATCCACAAATAGAAAAGGAGAAATGGAGCCTGTGTGGATACATGTTCTGGTTAGTTCAAAGAGTCATTGTTACTCTAAACTTAACCCTCTGTAGATTTAAGATGGTTTCCATCTGAATAATACAGGAAGTGCTGAAATCGTGGAAAGACAACTCTGGCAAGTTCATAACTTGGATTAAAAAATTGAAAGTGCAAGTATTAGATGTAAGAAAGAAAAAGTACAGCATTCAGTTCCCCTGGGGATATCCTAGTTGGCCCAAATGTAGTGAGATCACTACTTCCAGGATATATTAAATTGTGGAATGGCAGCTGAATGTAACTGATTGCCTGTGGCAGCGGAGCGCAATTTGATATCAAATAACTTAGTGATAGTTGCCTTTACAAATATTTCAGCTAAATTTAGGCTCATGGTAAAAGAGCATTCCCCACCCCCATGATGTCAGATGTGGCCACCAGGCTTGATTTGGCCTGTGCATGTGGGCAGAAGCGTCATGAGTCACATTCAGGTAGAAGTATGAGAACTGGTGTACAATCCACTATTCTCCCTCCACTGACAGAACAGTTGGCTCCAAACAGTGGAAGATCCACATGCCTGGGTCCCATTGTGAGAATGACATCAAGCATGAACCCCTCCACTATGACCCTCCATGGAAACAAACAGAAACACAAACAACATTGTATTGTTCTAAACCACCAAACTGCTTCACTGCAACATGATGTCACATGTCCTAGAAACACTGCAGTCGTGTGGAAGCAGCAACAGGAGGGGTTGAAAACATTCTTTGAAATAAGAAAGTCCAGGATTGGAGGCTCCGACACTTACTATCCACATGGCTTACCACTCTGCACCCTTTAACCTCACTCATGTTTGTCTATCAGCCTAGATCTGTGGTTCTCAGATCTGGCTGCACCTTCAAATCTCAAGGGGAACTTCCAATACATGCCCAGGTTCTATCCCAGACATTGTGATTTCACTGGTCTTGGGTAGGGCCTGGTATAGTATTTTTTAAGCCAGATGTGCAACTAAGTTTGAAAGCTACTTGTCTAGAATTTTTTAATGTTATTTAAGGGGTTCACCTTCAACACTCAGACTGAATCTTCTCCAAAACGTCCTCCTGAATCCAAAGTTACCAGGTGAGTTCCAGTAGCAACCTGATCACATTTGATTTCTCTAATTAGAACATCACATAGAAGTATCCATTTCCACATCTACTTTCCAAACAGAATATGATCTCCCAGAACACAAGGCCTGCACTAAAATCTTCCAGTAGCCCTAGTACCTAGATCCTGGCATCATGTATATATAAACTGTGTTTATTTATTTAAACAGAGAAAATACCACTTTATTAAAATTTTAAAAAAATTGGCAACTTCTGAAAAAACAGCTTTCATGGAAGTTTGGAAGAAGTGGAAACTGTTCTAACTTGAGAAGTGAATGTGAAAGTAAGTTATTTGAAAATGTTGTCTCGATACCAGAAGTAGAAAGGGAGATGATCAAGAAAATGGGTCAGTTTTTCAGAATAGGAATAAAGCTAGTTTTGTAACATTGGGAATCATACTCAATAGGAAAAAATGTGTTTCAGCAGAATAGTATAATTTTTGTTAGTCAAGAATTCAGAGAAGGAGGTGGAGAAAAAAGTGCAGATACACAAAATATTAAACATGGTTAATTTTATGTGGTGATATTTGGTGATTTTTTTGTCTTCAAATAGATGCTCAGTAAGTGTTGTTGAATGAATAAATGTTCTCTGTGTGAGTACATGTGTGTATGTTTTCCGCACAGAGTTGATTTCATAGTACAGTTTAAGGCATAATATCATCTCAGGTCTGTTGTTGCTATTGTTCAGTTGCTAAGTTGTGTATGACTCTTTGTGATCCCACGGACTGCAGCACACCAGGCTTCTCCCAGAGTTTGCTCAAACTCACCTCCATTGAGGCAGTGATGCCATCCAATCATTCACCCGTTGTCACCCACTCCTCCTCCTGCCTTCAATCTTTCCCAGCATCAGGGTCTTAGCCAATGAGTCAGCTCTTCCCTTTTATCTGCACATGGATCCCAATTTTTCTTTAATGCATTGTGTAAATGTCATTGGATATTTAAGTATCCTTGAAAGATATATAGTATTTCTTTGTATATTATGTTTTAAACCCACAAAATATTTTGCCATAGATCTCATTCAGCTTCTTTGTTTACTCAATCTGATGTTCTTGAGCTATAACTATGTTATCATATGTACATTTTTTCTCATTGTTTCTAACTGCTGTATATCATTATAGCATAGTCCATATTATAGCCATCAATTTTCTTAATGACAGAACACATAGTTTACCTCCAACTCCCTGCAACACAAAAAAAATTTCAATAAACAACCTCAAATATGGCCTGACATGGACTTGAGAAATAGCTTCTTAGAGGTAGGTATCCAGACAAAGAATTGTTAAATTATAGACTAGTCCCACACACTTAATTTCAACATGTATTGAGGAAGCTCTCTCCAGAAGGACTCATAGTTTCACTTATACCAGCTGTGTATGAAAGTTGTTTCTCTATTACCTTGCTAACAATATGATCCCTCTAAATTTTTGCCAAGGTGACAAATGTATTTGTTCCATTTGGATTTCTCTGCCTACTATTGACTTTAATAGTCTCCTCACCTACTGGTATCTGCTTGTGTTTCCCCTTCAGTGAACTGACTTCTATCTTTGCCCATTTTTCAAATTGTTTCCTTTCTGTCTCTCAATCTGAGTGTGTGTGTTTGTAATGTCATATCTGAAATTTACAAGTAATTTCTTCTGCTACATCATTCCTCTGCCAGCATTGTCCATTGCTTACTTCAATGAACTGAAATACTTAATACCGATGTATTAAAATCCACCAAACTTTATCTTTTCTACTAAGTTTATAATTTTACTTTTGAAATTTGTCTTTAATTCCTCTGGATTTCATCATATATATGGTATGAGGTAGGGATTAAAGTTTATTTTTTATATATAGCAACGTGTTGCTGCTGCAGCTGCTGCTAAGTCACTTCAGACGTGTCCGACTCTGTGCGACCCCAAAGAGGGCAGCCCACCAGGCTCCTCTGTCCCTGGGATTCTCCAGGCAAGGATACTGGAGTGGGTTGCCATTTCCTTCTCCGATGCAGGAAAGTGAAAAGTGAAAGTGAAGTCGCTAAGTCGTGTCCGATTCTTAGCAACCGCATGGATTGCAGCCTACCAGGCTCCGCCGTCCCTGGGATTCTCCAGGCAAGAGTACTGGAGTGGGTTGCCATTTCCTTCTCCAAAGCATGAAAGTGAAAAGTGAAAGTGAAGTCGCTCAGTCATTTCCGACTCTTAGCGACCTCATGGACTGTAGCCTACCAGGCTCCTCCATCCATGGGATTTTCCAGGCATGAGTACTGGAGTGGGTTGCCATTTCCTTCTCCAATGTGTGAAAGTGAAAAGTGAAAGTGAAGTCGCTCAGTCGTATCTGACCCTTAGCGACCCCATGGACTGCAGCCTACCAGGCTCCTCCATCCATGGGATTTTCTAGGCAATAGTACTGGAGTGGCTTGCCATTGCCTTCTCCGAATATAGTAAGCTGCTGCTACTGCTAAGTCACTTCAGTCATGTCCGACTCTGTGCGACCCCACAGACGGCAGCCCACCAGGCTCCGCTGTCCCTGGGATTCTCCAGGCAAGAACACTGGAGTGGGTTGCCATTTCCTTCTCCAGTGCGTGAAAGTGAAAAGTGAAAGTGAAGTCACTCAGTCGTGTCAGACTAGTAGCGACCCCATGGACTGTAGCCCACCAGGCTCCTCTGTCCATGGGATTTTCTAGATTTAGTCAATTCTAAAAGAAATCAGCCCTGTATATTCACTGGAAGGACTGATGTTGAAGCTGAAGCTCCAGTAGTTTGGCCACCTGATGAAAAGAACTGACTTATTGGAGAAGATCCTGATGCTGGGAAAGATTGAAGGTAGGCGAAGAAGGGGATGACAGGGGATGAGATGATTGGATGGCATCATCCACTCGATGGACATGAATTTGAGCAAGTTTCAGGAGTTTGTGTTGGGCAGGGAAGCCTGGTATGCTGCAGTCCATGAGGTTGCAAAGAGTTGGACATGACTGAGTGACTGAACTTAAGTGAACTGAAGCTAGTTTTCTTACTACTTTTTGCTAAAAGTCTGTTCTTTCTTCACTCATTGGTGATGCCATCTGTAACATATGCTATGTAAAATATTAGACAGATAAAGTTTGTGAATGTGTGTGTGTTCTATGCTGTTTACTCTAGTGCACTGGGGACTCTTGTTGTTCTTGTACATTATTTATTATAACAGCTTTGCATCAGGACTTAATATTATGAAGGGTGACTCTAAACTCTTCCACTTCCTTTGGCTCTCTTTTTAAAAAATGTAAAACTATTTTATATTTTATAATTTTATGAAAATTCTAGATTCAATTGCTGAGTGCTTTAAAAGATCCTGTTAGGATAGAAGGTAGGCAAAATCTGTAAAGGCGGTCAGAAGGTCAAAACTTTCAGTTATAAGAGAAATCAGTTCTGAGAATATAATGTACGACATGGTGACAAAAGTTAACCACACCATATCACATATGTGAAAGTTTCTATAAGAGAGTAAATCTTAAAAAGTTCTCATCACAAGGATAAATTGTAACAGAGTAAGATGATGAATGTTAGCTAAACTTATTGTGGTAATCATTTTACAATGTATATAAATATCTAGATATAATATTATATGTTAATTATCTCTCAATAATATTGGAGGAAAAAAGATCCTGTTATGTTTCTATTAAATTAGCTTTCGTGACCTGACTAAGGAAGCTGATAAATTTACAAATGCTAAGTCTGATGGATTAAGAAAGAAATGATATCTTTACAAATGTTGTCATTCAGTCTATGAACTTAGTACATCAGGTTTTCCTCTGTTCTATAATATACTTTAAATTTTTTCTTCATAAAGGTTTTATGTCTCCTTGCTTAGGTTACTTACTGCATATTTTATGTTTCCTATAGCTAACATGATTTCTATCTTATATTTTCTTGACAATTATTGCTGAGAGAGTGATTGCTGTTGGCATCTTACCTACTTTATATTTTGCATTCAATTTAAATGAATTACATTTCTTTAAAAATTTTATGAAAATTTATGATGGGTTTGAACATCATCTCTTGAGAATGAAAATGCTTTTCTATTAGAAAAACCCAAGTTAGTCATTGTGAGTCAGAGTTACTAGGGCAACTGCTTTCAAGAAGAGATATATAATACAAGAACTGAAAAACTAAAATTTAAGAACAAAAAAGAAAACAAAGATCATAATGAAACCTAAATAATATATTCACCATCTACTTCCTCATCTATAAAACGAGGAGACTGTACTAAATGTTACCTAAACTTCCTTCTACCTCAATTCTCTGAAGATATTTCTTTTAGAAAATGAAATAGTGGGAGTGAAAAAAAAATCTAAGTGTAAATTTATCTCTTCCATTGACTTTCCAGTTCTATTGAATTTTTAGCAAAGAGGCCTTGAGAGGAGTTATTCTTTGTGGGAACTCAAGAAGAGTAAGTTCAGTGCATATGACCTCACAGAGACAATTGAGAATGGATGCTTTGGGAGAGGAACTGGATTATTTTTATCACTGTCACTGTGACTAGTTACTGAACTGGCTCCTTCCCTGTCATCAGCTCTACTCTCACTCTAATACTGAAGGTCTTTTCAACAGGGTCCTTATATTTTAAGAGTTTTCTAGTTTGGGAAGAGAAGAGGAAGAGGAAGAAATGAAACTTCTGGAGTTGCATTGCTAAAGAAAGCTTGTTCTTTCAGAACTTGGTTGCCAAGTTTTCACTCCAAGTTCCTCTTTTGTGAGGCAAACTTTTTATTCATATCCAAATAAAAAAAATTTGTGACAAGTACAAAACCCATCACTGGAGTGTCTTGAATAACAGGTAAATACATTTTAAATTAAATAAGCTCCATCTTTCCATTCCTCCATCTAAAAATAAATTTAAAAAGTAAAACAGTAAAATAAAATTTTTAAAAAGAAAAAATAATAGCAGATCTAAACCCCTTACCAACATCTCCAGGGTAACTTGGAAAGAAACCAAAGTTACACTTTTGAAGAACACTAACTCTTCAATCAAATGACCATTTCAAAACACAAAAGTATGGTTTAGAAAAAGGTGGTGATACAAATAAACTATTAAAACAAATATAAGACTATTACTATCACAAAACTGAAAATAATGTGAGTGTCATGTGCCACTGATATGAAGAGGTAGACTGAATCATCTATATAGAGATTCAGCAACCATTTAAAAGGATGTTACAGGTGTACCTTTATTGAGGTAAAAATATTTCCTTGAAAGAAGGAAGAAAAATGATTTGTGACTGTGACATTAAAGATACAAATGATTGTACACAATCATTTTGTAAGAATAAAAACACACACAGACACAAGCCTGAAGTCATATAAAATATTAGTTGCTCAGTCATTTCCAACTCTTTGCAACCCCATACACTGTATCCTGCCAGGCTCCTCTGTCCATGAGATTTCCCAGGCAATGTCATATAAAAGATGTTAACAAATGCCCTTCTGTGAGCAGAGGAAACAGGTGATTTGTGGTTCCTTATTCCTTTATAAATCTATACTTTAAAAGTCTCTGTAACATTTAGCTTATATTCTTACATTAGCAGAAGATTTTAAAGAAAACCGAAAATAAACTGAAGTCAAATGAATACTAGAAATACTGGCCCAGGCTTCAGTTCAATTCAGCTGCTCACTCATGTCCAACTCTTCACAACCTCATGGACTGCAGCAGGCTAGGCCTCCCTGTCCATCACCAACTCCCAGTGCTTACTCAAACTCATGTCCATCGAGTTGGTGATGCCATCCAGCCATCTCATCCTCTGTCGCCCCTTCTTCTCCCACCCTCAACCTTTCCCAGCATCAGGGTCTCTTCCAGTGAGTCAGTTCTTCGCATCAGGTGGCCAAAGTACTGGAGTTTCAGCTTCAGCATCAGTCCGTCAGATGAATATTCAGAACTGATTTCCTTTAGGATGGACTGGTTGGATCTCTTTGCAGTCCAAGGGACTCTCAAGAGTCTTCTCCAACACCACAGTTCAAAAGCACCAATTCTTCGGCACTCAGCTTTCTTTGTAGTCCAACTCTCACATCCATACATGATCACTGGAAAAAGAATAGCTTTGACTAGATGGACCTTTGTTGGCAAAGCAATGTCTCTGCTTTTTAATATGCTGTTTAAGTTGATCGTAGGTTTTCTTCCAAGGTGCACGCATCTTTTAATTTCATGGCTGCAGTCACCATCTACAGTGATTTGGAGCCCAAGAAAATAAAGTCTGTTAGTGTTTCCCCATCTATTTGAAATGAAGTGATGGGACCGGATGCTATGATCTTAGTTTTCTGAGTATTGAGTTTTAAGACAACTTTTTCACTCTCCTCTTTCACTTGCATGAAGAGACTCCTTAGTTCTTTACTTTCTGCCATAAGAGTGGTATCATCTGCATATCTGAGGTAACTGATATTTCCTCCCGGCAATGTTGATTCCACCTTGTGGTTAGTCCAGCCTGGCATTTCTCATAATGTACTCTGCATATAAGTTAAATAAGCAGGCTGACAATATACAGCCTTGATGTACTCCTTTCCTGATTTGGAACCAGTCTGTTGTTCCATATTCAGTTTTAACTGTTGCTTCTTGACCTGCATACAGATTTCTCAGAAAAGTCAGGTAAGGTGGTCTGGTATTCCCAACTCTTGAAGAATTTTCCACAGTTTGTGATTCACACAGTCAAAGGCTTTGGAGCAGTCAATAAAGCAGAAGTAGATGTTTTTCTGGAACTCTATTGCTTTTTCTATGATCCAGCGGATGTTGGAAATTTGATCTCTGATTCCTCTGGCTTTTCTAAATCCAACTTGAACATCTGAAAGTTCATGGTTCACGTACTCTTGAAACCTGGTTTGGAGAATGTTGAACATTACTTTGCTAGCGTGTGAGATGAGTGTAATTGTGTGGTAGTTTGAGCATTCTTTGGCATTGCCTTTCTTTGGGATGGGAATGAAAACTGACCTTTTCCAGTCCTGTGGCCACTGCTGAGTTTTCCAAATTTGCTGGCATATTGAGTGCAGCACTTTCAAAGCATCATCTTTCAGGATTTGAAATAGCTCAACTGAAATTCCATCACCTCCACTAGCTTTGTTTGCAGTGATACTTCCTAAGGCCCACTTGACTTCACATTCCAGGATGTCTGTCTCTAGGTGAGTAATCACACCATCATTGTTATCTGGGTCATGAGATCTTTTTCTTATAGTTCTTCTGTGTATTCTTGCCACCTCTTCTTAATATCTTCTGCTTCTGTTAGGTCCATACCATTTCTGTCCTTTATTGTCCCCATCTTTGCATGAAATGTTCCCTTGGTATCTAATTTGCTTGAAGAGATCTCTGGTCTTATCCATTCAATTTTTTCCCTCTATTTCTTTAGATTGATCACTGAGGAAGACTTTCTTATCTCTCCTTGCTATTCTTTGGAACTCTGCATTCAAATGGGTATATCTTTCAAATGGCCCAGTCTTAGCATGTCACAATTCTGAGTGGAAAAGTCTGAGTAAATCACCAATTTTTTTCATGCCTCAGTTTCCTTTTCTGTAAAATTGGAAGATCTGCTTTCCTCTGGCACAGAGTTTTCGTGATGTCAAAACATTCTCCCATGAACAGTTAGTAATAAGTTAAATAAACACTTGCTGTTCAGCAATTTCAGCAATTTCACACTTAGGTATTTACCCAACAGAAATGAAAACATGTCCACAGACATGTCCACAAACATGTCCATGAGTACATCAATGTCTGCACCATTATTCTCAGTAGCCCAAAACTGGACTGTTCACATATTCTAAAATTCTAATCAGCAATGAAATAAAAGAGAACAAATTACCAATAGGTGCAACTTGAATCTCAAAAATATTATGCTGCGTGAAAAACCAGATTGCAAAATTGTGTGACATCAGAGACAGAAGATTATTAGATCAGCAGTGGCTTAGTTGAGGATGGAAGTAAGGGGAGAGGGTGGCTATTGTCTGCAAAGAGGGACAAGGGAACTTGCTGGAGCTCTGGGTATGTCTGCATTTTGAATGTGGTATTTACATAATTGTATGCATTTTGCCAATATGACCAATGCTTAAAATTTTTGAACCTTATTGTATGTAAATTTTACCGCAATAAAGCAAACAGCAAACTTAAAAAAAATCACTATCTAATAAAGTATGTGAAAATATATTCTAAAATATAAAGCTCTATAGAAATATAAGAAATATTTCTTAAAGGCATTTTTAAAAAAATGAAACAAAGTACAAAGAAACAGCCTTGGAATGCATTCAGCTAATGACAATTTCCCTTGGATAAATTGGGGATTGGGTGTAAGCAAAGATAAAAAGAATTGCTATTTATTCTTTGATTTCTTTTAGCTGTGTTAAACTTTAACCAACAGTTTAAGGAAAACATATACCTTCTAAATTATTCTAATACAGTTCTCTGCTAAATTTCTTGGAGAGTAGAGAGGAAAAAGGAGAGAAGAAAAAATTCATCAGTTTCAGCCCCAAATCCTACCATTGGAAACTAGCATATTAAATATTTAGAAAGCTTTTAAGTCCACATTTTCCATTTCTAATGATACTTTGGAGAAACTGAGTCTGAGAATTAATTACTTGCCTTAAGACACATGCCAACAAGTGATAGAGCTGGACTTTACTGTCTGGTTATAGCCTGGACACTTGGTCACTACTGCATTCCACCTCAAACCAATGCTCCAAATAAATATACAGTTAGAATCAATGAGGGGATGGTGAGGAGAAAGTCCTTCGGAAATAAATGGGAAAGGTGGGATGGCCACACAAGGAGGACTCAAATGGCAAAAGGCAAAGTGCCAGAAGTCAGGTCCTCCTTTCACAGCTGTGTCATGACTGGCCTTGGATGCCCTTTACCATGAGCCTGGGAGAGGGTAGCCACATGACACAGTGTTTTAAAATGAACAATGCAAAGAACTAGAAGGAAACAACAATATTTTTAGAAAGACTGGTTATCTCTCCAAGTAAACTGGAGATATCAAGGGAATATTTCATGCTAAGTAAAGTGAAGTGAAAGTCACTCAGTCGTGTCCAACTCTTTGCAACCCCATGGACTATAGAGTTCATGGAATTCTCCAGGCCAGAATACTGGAGTGGGTAGCCTTTCCCTTCTCCAGGGGATCTTCCCAACCCAGGGATCAAACCCAGGTCTCCTGCATTGCAGGAGGATTCTTTACCAGCTGAGCCACAGATGGGCACAATAAAGGAAAGAAGTGGTAAGGACTTAATAGAAGCAGAAGATATTAAAAAGAGGTGGCAAGAATATAAAGAAAAACTATATAAGAAAGGTCTTAATGACCCAGATAACCACAATGATGTGATCACTTATCTAGAGCCAGACATCCCGGAGAGTGAAGTCAAGTGAGCCTTAGGAAGCACCACTATGAGCAAAGCAAGTGGAGATGATGGAACTCCATCTGAGCTATTTGAGGATTTAGCTAAATCCTAAAAGATGATGCTGTTAAAGTGCTGCACTTAATATGCCAGCAAATTTGGGAAGCTTAGTAATGGCCACAGGACTAGAAAATGTCAGTTTTCATTCCAATCTCAAAGAAAGGCAGTGCCAAAGAATGTTCAAACTACCATGCAGTTGCACTCATTTCACATGCTGTTAAGGTCATGTTCCAAATCCTTCAAGCTAGGCTTTAGCAGTACATGAACTGAGAACCTCCAGATGTACAAGCTGGGTTTCAAAGAGGCAGAAGAGGCAGAGGAACCAGAGATCAAACTGCCAACTTTCCTTGGATCATGGAGAAATCAAGGGAATTCCAGAAAAACATCTGCTTCATTGACTCCACTAAAGCCTCTGACTGTGTGGTTCACAACAAATTGCGGAAAATCCTTAAAGAGTTGAGAGTACCATACCACCTTACCTGTCTCCTGAAAAACAGCAGATCAAGAAGCAACAGAACCAGACATGGAACAAATGACTACTTCAAAATTGGGAAAAGAGTACCTCAAGGCTGTATATTGTCACCCTGCTTATTTAACTTCAATTCAGAGTACATTATGTTAAATGTTAGGCTGGATGAAACAGCTGGAATCAAGATTGCCAGGAGAAATATCAACAACTTCAGGTATGCAAATGATACCACTCTAATGGCAGAAAGTGAAGAGTAATTAAAGAGAGCCTTGTTGAGGGTGAAAGAGGAGAGTGATAAAGCTGGTTTAAAAATCAACATTCAAAAAACTTAGATCATGTCATCTGGTCCCACTACTTTACGGCAACTAGACAGGGATAAAGTGGAAACAGTGGCAAATTTTATTTTCCTGGGCTCCAAAATCACTGTGAACAGTGACTGCAGCCATGAAATTAAAAAACACTTGCTGCTTGGAAGGAAAACTATGACAAACCTAGAAACAGTATTAAAAAGCAGAGATATCACTCTGCCATCAAAGCCATGGTTTTTGCTGTAGTCATGTATAGATGTGAGAGTTGGACCATAAAGAAGGCTGAGCATCAAAGAATTGATACTTTTCAAATTGTGGTGCTGGAGAAGACTCTTGGGAATCTCTTGGACTGCAAAGAAATCAAATAAGTAAATCCCAAAAGAAATCAACCCTGAGTATTCATTGGAAGAACCGATGGGGAAACTGAAGCTCCAATAGTTTGACCACCTGATGCAAAGAGCTGACTTGTTGGAAAAGACCCTGATGTGAGGAAAGATTGAGGGTAGGAGGAGAAGAGGGTGACAGAAGATGAGATGGTTGGATGTCATCACCAACTCAAGGGACATGAA
This sequence comes from Moschus berezovskii, assembly GCF_049115385.1. Taxonomy (NCBI): domain Eukaryota; kingdom Metazoa; phylum Chordata; class Mammalia; order Artiodactyla; family Moschidae; genus Moschus; species Moschus berezovskii. The sequence goes on along the minus strand of NC_142467.1, from coordinate 43,080,595 downwards.
TTTGAGCAAACTCTGGGAAATAGTGGAGGACAGAGGAGGCAGGCAGGGTCCCAAAGAGTCGGACATAGCTTAGTGACTGAACAATGACAAAGAACCAATAAGGGGACGGTGAGGAGGAAGTCCTTTGGAAATAAGAAGTTGGAAAGCTGGGGTTGCCACACAAGGAAAAGAAGCCCAGAGGGCAAATGGCAAGGCTCCAGAAGTCAGGTCCTCCTTTCACAGCTGTGTCTTGGCTGACCGTGCATGCCCCTTACCGTAGGCATGAGGGTGGTACCCATGTGATACAGTCTGAACTGTGCCTAGGGTGCGGTGACCACCCAGCGTGTCTCAATCATGGTGGGGAGAGGCGGGCATTTGTGTGCTGAAGACTCCCTAAATCTCTGGGTTAAAAGGAGCAGTTATGTGTTGTTTTACATGTCATTTTTCATTGAGCCCAGGTTTCTGGGCTCCTAATGTTAGAACACCCTAAAGTCAGCCAGACATTCTGCATTTGAAGAAGTTATTCTGGAGGAGCTGAGGAACCTGCAGGAAGCCAAGATTTACATTCTCTTTATACCATTCTGTTTCTGGGGATGCTGTTTAAACATAATTTGCATTGGTTTAATATTAGGATTATTGTAAAGTAATGTATGATCATTATATCTCTCTGTTTTATTTCCTACAAATTAATACAGGACAAATAGCTAATGATCCCACCACTTGCAGATCCTGCCAGTCATAACCACCACCTATGCTCTAGTGACCAGCTTTTTAAATTTACTGCACTATGAACATGTTTCATAGTATCAAATTTTAAATCATCTTTTACTTCATATTTTTAATATTTTCAGGATTAGTTGCACACTGTAAGGATATGTTATAGCTTATTTAAATAATAAATAAGCCTTATTTACTGGATAGTTAGTCAATGCCTTCAAAGGTTTAGTTATTAATTTTAATAACACCACTTTTGAAATACTTTTAACAAAAATATTGATATTGGATCTAATCAAGCATTTAGTTCTAACTTACAATTTAAAGAGAATGAAACAATCTGAAAAGCCCACAAGGAAGAACATTTTACAGAACAACTCATCTAGTTTTTCAACAGATCAGAGGCATAAAAAAAGGGAGAGTCACTGCTCTCGATGTCAAGAAACTTAAAAGATTAAACAAAATGCAATCTGAGGGTCCTATTTGAGTACTGATTTGAATCACTTAATCACAAACAGATACTTGGGAGAAATAATTAAAGAAATATGGGCTGATATTAAAGTGTTACCACTAATATTTTAGGTGCAGTAGTGGTAACTGCACACACATTTTATTTAATATTTTAGAGATGTGTACTGAAATACTTAATAATAAGTAAATGCCATCATTTAAAGAAGTATCCTTGTCCCTAAAAATATCTAGAATTAAGAACAAATAAATGGAAATTACATAATTGAACCAAATGACAACCATGGGATTGAAAAATATGACAAATAAAATAGCTGAAATAAAAGCCATATGGATGAACTCAATATTAGAGTGGAGATAATAGAGGAGAGAAGCAGAGAACTTGAGAACAGATTAATTTACCCAGTCCAAGTAACACGGAGAAAATAGATTTGAAAAATATTTGAAAAATATCTCAGTGACCTGACTGATCACAATTACTTCTGTGGAATTTCAAAAGGATAGGACAGAAAGAGTGGAACTGAAATAATGGACAGAAGTAAAGGCCCAGTGACTTGCCTGGTGGTCCAGCAGTTAAGAATCTGTCTTCCAGTGCAAGGGTTCTATCCCTGGCCCAGGAACTAGAATCCTATATGCCTAGGGAACTAGGTCCACTTGCTGCAACTCGAGAAGCCTGTGTGCTGCAGGTACTAAGCCTGTGCACTCTAGAGACTGAGGGCCACAGCTAGAGAAAGTCTATGTGCTGCACAAAGACCCATAGCAGCCAAAAAAAAAAGTAATGGTCCAACTAGGTGAAAACATAACCTTGCAGATTCCAGTAACTGAGAAAACCTCAAAGAAGGGAAATAAAAAATACAATTCCACACCAAGGAAAATCAACTCAAATTTCCAAAATTATGAAGAAAAGATCTTGAAAGCAGCTAAAGAGATATGATGCTTATTTATGGGGAAACATAAATTTTAGTGACAGTGAATTTCTCATCTGATACCATGGAGACCAAAAATAGTGGGACATTTTGAAGTGACAAAAAAACAACTGTCAAACATGAATTTGGTATCTGGCAAAAAATACTTACAGGAACAAAGGGGAAAAGAAATACACTCTAAAATGAAATAAAATCTGTTGCTAGCAGATCTATTAACAGAATGACTTAGGAAGTTATCTAAGCAAAAAGGAAATAATAAATGAAGGAAAATCAGAGAGAAGAAAGATGTTAACCAAAAGTATTGATGAATATTCTGTTGTTTTACAATTTATTGAATCAAATTTATAACACTATCTGCTGAGGTCCTTCGTTAATGTAAAGGAAATCTTTCAGACAATCATATTAGAAATAGAAGGTTAAGGAAGTTCAGGTTTCTACACTTCACTCAAATTGACAAAATAAGGACAACCGTAGACTGCCATAAGTCATGCATGCACAATGCAATACATAGAGAAACCAGTTAAACTTTATACAAAGAGATACACTCAAAAATGCTATAGATAAATCAATTCTAGACCATGCTCAAGTAATCCACAAGAAGGCAAAAAAAGAAAACAGAGAGAAAAAAAACAGAAGAGAAGGAAAACAAATACAAAATTTGAGATTTAGGCTTTAACATATCAATAATAACACTAAGTAAAAATGGCCTAAATACATATTTTTAAAAAGAGAGATGAGAAGAGAGTAGATTTAAAAAGCAAGACCAGTTTGGAGACTTCCTTGGTGGTCTAGGGATTAAGAATCTGTCTTGCAATGCAAGGGACATGGGTTAGGTCCCTGATCAGGGAACTAGGTAGGATACCACATGCCAAGGAGCAAGTAAGCCTGAGCACAACTACTGAGCCCATATGCCACAATTAGAGAGTCCACATACCAAAATGAAAAGATCCCACTTGATACAACCCAACGTAGCCCCCGCAAAAAGATTTTCTTTAAATATGCTGTCTATACTTCAAATATACAAATATAAGCAGGTTGAAAATAAAAGGATAAGAAAAATACACTGTTATTTGCTGCATTGTATTACCACCTAAGTTAATGTTGATGTTTTAATCCCCAGAATCTCAGAACATAAGAGTATTTGGAGATAAGGCCATTAAAGAAGAAAACTAAGTTTAGAGGATCCGCAGGATTGACCCTCACCCAATATCCTTGATATCACAAAAGGGGGGTTAGGACACAAAGATTCACAGAGGGCAGATGGAGTGAAAACACAGTGAGATCTGGCAGCTATCTGTAATCAGAAGAGACCTCACAAAGCAAAGCTGGTGCTGTCTTGTCCTAGACTTCTAGACTCCAGAATTGCGAAAAATAAATAAATGAATATTTTTTAAGCCACCCAGCCTATGGCATTTTGTTATGACAGCTCTAGCAAATGAATAAAAATATGTATCAAGCAAACACAAATCTAAATGTTAATCAAGACAGAAAGTACTAATGCTTATATTACCATTATATGAGTAGACTTTTGATCAAAGATTACCAGACACACAAAAAGGACACTATATAAAGATGAGAAGACCAGCTCAGCAAGATATAAAAATCTTAAATGCATATGCATCAAATAACAGTGCTGCAAAATATGTGAAGCAAAAACTGACTGAAAAAAAAAGAAAAAGAAAATTTCACAATTCTAGTTGGAAAATTCATCTCCCCTCAGTAACTGAAAGTGAAGAAGAACTATAGAGCCTCTTGATGAAAGTGAAAGAGGAAAGTGAAAAAGTTAGCTTAAAACTCAATAGTCAGAAAACTAACATCATGGTATCTGGTCCCACCACTTCATGGCAAATAGATGGGGAAACAGTGGAAACAGTGTCAGACTTTATTTTTGGGGGCTTCAAAATCACTGCAGATAGTGACTGCAGACATGAAATTAAGAGACATTTGCTCCTTGGAAGAAAGTTATGACCAACCTAGACAGCATATTAAAAAACAGAGACATTACTCTGCCAACAAATGTCCATCTAGTCAAAGCTATGGTTTTTCCAGTAGTCATGTATGGATGTGAGAATTGGACTATAAAGAAAGCTGAGTGCCAAAAAATTAATGCTTTTGAACTGTGGTGTTGGAGAAGACTCTTGAGAGTCCCTTGGACTGCAAGGAGATCCAACCAGTCCATACTAAAGGAAATCAGTTCTGAATGTTCATTGGAAGGACTGATGCTAAAGCTGAAACTCCAATACTTTGGCCACCTGATGCGAAGCGTTGACTCATTGGAAAAGACCCTGATGCTGGGAATGATTGAAGGTAGGAGGAGAAGGGGACAACAGAGAATGAGATGGTTGGATGGCATAGCCAACTCAATGGACGTAAGTTTGAGTAAGCTCCAGGAGTTGGTGATGGACAGGGAGGCCTGGTTTGCTGCAGTCCATGGGGTCGCAAAGAGTCGAACACGACTGAGCAACTGAACTGAACTGAAGAATAGCTTTACACAGATGAACTAGACATTACATGAAATGGACAAATTCCTCAAAAAACATACTATCACAACTCACCCAAATTGGAATCGATAATTTGAATAACTCCACAGCTATTATGGAAATTGAATTCACAATTTTAAAATGCCTCCAAAAGATCTATAGGCCTAGATGATTTCACTGGAGAATTCTTTTTTTTTTTCTTTCTGTTTTTTTTTTCTTTACTTTCTGTCTTTTCAATGGAGAATTCTATCAAACACTTAAAAAAACAGTAACATTAATTCTACATGAGCTTTTCTAAAAAATGAAAGTAGAGAGAGCATCTTCATTTCGTGAAGTTGGTATTGCCCTGATGCCAAAGCCAGGATAAAGAGTACAAAAAAGACTACACTCAAGATTATAGATACATAAATTCTTAATAAAATATTAGAAAATAGAATTCAGCAACATATAAAAGCAATTATGCACTATGACCAAATAGAGTTTATTTCAAGGGTGCAAGGCTGATTCAACATAAAAAATCAATTGGTGTAATCCATCATATTAAAAGGCTAAGGAAGAAAAATCATAAAATTACATCAATTGATTCAGAAAAAATATGATAAAATTCAACACCCATGTATGAATAAAGCTCTCAGGTAGGAATAGAGAAGAACTTACTCAGCGTAGTAAAAAGCATGCGCAAAGGAAAAGAAGTCCCTACGAATAGCATCACAGTCATGGGGAAAGAGTGGGAAGGAGGGAAAGACGCCTGCTCTTCCCATTCCTGTGCTACACGGAGCTAAAGTCCTATCCAGGCGATAAAGCAAGACAAGGAAACAAACAATACACAGATCTGAAAGGAGGAGTGAAAACTGTCCCGATTTGTGGATTATGTGACTGATTGTCTATGTAGAAAATCCCAAGGAATCTTAAAAAAGAAACCTCCTAGAACTCAGAAGTGAGTTCAGCAAAAATGAAAAATACAAGATAAAAAATACAAAAATTGGTTTATTTCTATGTGCTAAGTCACCTCAGTCGTGTCCAACTCTGTGCGACCCCTTAGACGGAAGCCCACCAGGCTCCCCCGTCCCTGGGATTCTCCAGGCAAGAACACTGGAGTGGGTTGCCATTTCCTTCTCCAATGTGTGAAAGTGAAAAGTGAAAGTGAAGTCGCTCAGTCGTGTCCGACCCTTAGCGATCCCACAGACTGCAGCCCACCAGGCTCCTCCATCCATGGGATTTTCTAGGCAAGAGTACTGGAGTGGCTTGCCATTGCCTTCTCCATTATTTCTATGTACTATTTTATTTCTATATACTAGCAAGGCACACAGAGACACCAAACTTTAAAACTGCTCAAAAAAAAGGAATAGGGGCAAATATTATATATATACATATATATGGCAAATATATGTGTGTGTATATATATATGATGAAACTTTATTCATACATGAGTGTTATATATATATATATATATATATATAGTACTTATATGCTGAAAGCTCAAAATGCTGAGGAAAGTAATCAAAGAAGATTTAATTATATTGAGTCATATTGTGTTAATGAGTTGGACAACACAGTAAAGATGTTAATTCTCTTTCCCCAAATTGGTATAAGTTTAATGTAATTCTTATCAATATCTCAGCAAAATTTTTGTAAAAATGAAGATTATTCTATTCTCTCAAATCATTCCACCCTCACCTTCTCCCAGAGTCCAAAAGACTGTTCTCTACCTCTGTGTCTCTTTTGCTGTCCTGCAAAAGGGTCATTATTACCATCTTTCTAAATTCCATATATATGCGTTAATATACTATATTGGTGTTTTCCTTTCTGACTTACTTCACTCTGTATAAACCAATACAACATTGTAAAGTAATTAGCCTCCAATTAAAATAAATAAATAAAAAACAAAAAATGAAGAATATTCTAAAATTTACATGGAAAGACAAAGGAACTAGAATAGTTGAAACAATTTTAGAAAAGTAGAACAAAGTGGGTGGAATCAGTCTATCCAATCTCAGGATTAATTACAAAGCTAAGATTGTGCAATGTTGACAGAGGGCTAGAAACACAGACCACTGGGATCATATAGAGGCCTCAGATATCTGATAAGGGGTTAATATCCAAAATAGATAAAGGACACATAAAACTCAATAGCAAAAAAACAAATTTTTAAATGGCAGAGATCTTGACAGACATTGTTTTCAAAAACACCCAAATGGCCAACAAGTAGAGCAAAGAGGATTAACATTACTGATTATCAGAGTAATGCAAATCAAAACCACAGTGAGACATAGCATCACACCTTATTATGGAAAAGATAAGAAATAACAAGTCTTGGAGAGGATGTGGAGAAAAGGAAAATCTTGAGTACCATTGGTGGGAATGTAAACTGGTGTAGCCACTATGGAAAACCCTTTGGAGGTTTCTCAAAAAAAAAATAATAAAACTACCATATGATCCAGGAATTCCACTCTGGGAAATTATTTGAAGAAAATGAAAGCACCAATTTGAAAAGATATATGCAGCCCGGTGTTCACTGCAGCATTATTTTCAATAGCTAAATTATGAAACAACCTAACAGTCTATCTATAGAAGAATGTATAAAAAGATATGATCCAGGGCTAAGAATCCATGCTCCCAAGGCAGGGGGAGTTCCCTGGTCCAGGAACTAGATCCCACCTGCAGCAACTTTGAGTTCTCATTACACAACTAAAAGAACCTACATGCTGCAATGAAGATCAAAGATTCCATATGCCCCAACTAACACCAGGTGCAAGCAGATACATAAATATTAGATAAATAAAGTCACCTGAAAAGTAAATGATCTATCTGTGTGATTTACACTATACACACACAGACACACAGAAACAGACTGGAATACTATTCAACCGTAAAAAAGAAATAAGTCTTGCCATTTAGAACAATATGGATAGAACTTAGAAGTATTATGATAAGTGAAATAAGTCAGAGAAAGACAAAGTATGATCCCACTTATACGTCAAATTAAACAGGAAAGATAATAGATACAGAGAAGATTGGTGGTTACCAGACATGGGGGTTAGGGGACAGAAGAAATGGGTAAAAGTGAAAAAGATACAATACAAACTTCCAGTTACAAAATAATTAAGCTATGGGGATATAAAGTAAAGCATGGTGGCTACAGTTAATAATATTGTACAGGACATTTGAAAACTGTTGGAGAGTAGATCCTAAAAGTCCTCTTCACAAGAAAAAATTCTTTTCTAACTGTGTATGCCATTTTGCAATATATAGAAATATTAAGTCATTATCTTGTACACCTGGAGTTAATATAATCATATGTTAACATTATCTCAAAAAAATAGAAGACCTAGAAATAGACACACACGGATAAGCCCAATAGAGCTGGAAAAGCCCAGTCAGAAGTTCACAACTGGGCCTAAAGCTCAGGAGAGAGATATGACTGTAAAAGAGATTCAGAGACCTCCAGCAAAGAGGGAGAAGATAACAAGAAAGAAGCAAGTAGTGGATTGAGTTCTGGGGATACTAACACTTTGTGAATTAGAGAAAAAGGATCCAGCCACAGGTAGTAACAACAAACGCATAAAGGTAGGAAGAAAATCTGGATAAATGGCACCACTTCCTGAAAGCAAAGGGAAGAGAGACTTGTGAGAAGCATGGCTTGGTCAGTAGGGTCAAATGCTACAAAGAGGTCAGAAATGGTGAGGATTGAGAAATAACCACTGCACTTACACTGAACTTTTGCTTGATGGCTTCAATGGAGGAGTAGAGTCAGAAGCCAAGTGCATTAGCTTAAAAGTAAATGGCAGGCAGGAAAGTGGACATTTGGAACAGAAAAGCTGGCTCAGATATAAAGGAAAGAGGAAGGGCAGTAGCTAAATATGGTCAAAGCATCAAATGGTCAAGGGATACTTGTTAAGAGCCTTTGTCATGCTCACAGCAGAGGGGATGATTCCAATAAAACACAGAAGGCTAGAGATACACATGAGACTGGATTGTGCACATGAAGATATCTTATAAAGTTCTCATAGTCATGGCTTTTGTTCAAAACCTGAACAAGGTGTTTTTCCATTAAGTTAAGAAACAAGGTAAGGTTATCCGCTCTTCTTTTCAACATCATACTGGATATTCACGCTAATGCAGAAAAACAAAAAGAGAAAATAAAGGGTATACAGATTCAGAAGAAAAACAAATCTCTCTTTGTTCACATATAATATGATAGCTGGTATAGAAAACTCCAAAGAAGTGATCAAATAATCCCTGAAACTAATAAGCAATTAAATCAAGGTTATAGGACACAACATTAATGTCCAAAGTCTGTTGCTTTCCTATATAACTGCAATGAAAAATTAACAATTGAAATTAAAAATACAACACCACTTATATTAACAAACACAGAAATACTTAGGCATAAGCCTAACAAAATATGTAAAAAATCAACATGAGGAAGGATACAATACTCTGAAAAGAAATGAGACAATTATATAAACAGAGATCTGTTCCATGTTCATGGATCAGGAAGCCCAATACTGTTAAAATGTCAGTTCTTCTCAACTTGATTTAGACTCAATGCAATTTCAATAAAAATCCCAGAAAGTTATATTATTGATAATAACAAACTGATTCCAAAGTGTATATGGAAATGTAAAAGACTCAAAATCAGTTCAGTTCAGTTGCTCAGCCATGTCTGACTCTTTGCGATCCCATGGACTGCAGCAGGCCAGGTTTCCCTGTCCATCACCAACTCCTGGAGCTTGCTCAAACTCATGTCCATTGAGTCAGTGATGCCATCCAACCATCTCATCCTCTGTCGTCCCCTTCTCTTCCCACCTTCAATCATTCCCAGCATCAGGGTCTTTTAAATGAGTCAGTTCTTAACATCAGGTGGCCAAAATATTGGAGCTTCAGCTTTAGCATCAGTCCTTCCAATGAATATTCAGGACTGATTTCCTTTAGTATGGACTGGTTGAGTCTCCTTGCAGTCCAAGAGACTCTCAAGAGTCTTCTCCAATACCACAGTTCAAAAGCATCAATTCTTCAGTGCTCAGCTTTCTTTCTATTCCAACTCTCACATCCATATATGACTGCTGGAAAAACCATAGCCTTGACTAGATGGACCTTTGTTGGCTAAGTAATGTCTCTGCTTTTTAATATGCTGTCTAGGTTGGTCATAACTTTTCTTCCAAGTAGCAAGCGTCTTTAAATTTCGTGGTTGCAGTCACCATCTGCAGTGATTTTGGAGCTCAAAAAAATAGTCTGCCACTGTTTCCACTGTTTCCCCATCTATTTGCCATGAATTGATGGGACCGGATACCATGATGTTAGTTTTCTGACTATTGAGTTTTAAGCCTACTTTTTCACTCTCCTCTTTCACTTTCATCAAGAGGCTCTACAGTTCTTCTTCACTTTCTACCATAAGAGTGGTGTTATCTGCATATCTGAGGTTACCGATATTTCTCCCAGCAATCTTGATTCCACCTCGTGCTTCATCCAGTCCAGCATTTCTCATGATGTATTCTGCATATAAGTTAAATAAGCAGGGTGACAATATACAGCCTTGACATATTCCTTTCCCGATTTGGAACCAATCTGTCGTTAGATGACCAGTTCTAATGGTTGCTTCTTGACCTGCATACAGATTACTCAGGATGCAGGTCAGGTGGTCTGGTATGCCCATCTCTTGAAGAATTTTCCACAATTTGTTGTGATCCACACAGTCAAAGTCTTTGGCATAGACAATAAAACAGAAATAGATGCTTTTCTGGAACTCTCTTACTTTTTCAATGATCCAGTGGATGTTGGCAATTTGATCTCTGGTTCTTCTGGCTTTTCTAAATCCAGCTTGAACATCTGGAAGTTCACGGTTCACATATTGCTGAAGCCTGGCTTGGAGAATTTTGAGAATTACTTTGTTAGCGTGTGAGATGAGTGCAATTGTGCAGTAGTTTGAGCAATCTTTGGCATTGCCGTTCTTTGGGATTGGAATGAAAACTGACCTTTCCCAGTCCTGTGGCCACTGTTGAGTTTTCCAAGTTTGCTGGCATACTGAGTGCAGCACTTTCACAGCATCATCTTTCAGGATTTGAAATAGCTCAACTGAAATTTCATCACCTCCGCTAGCTTTGTTCGTAGTGGTGCTTCCTAAGGCCCACTTGACTTCACATTCCAGGTTGTCTGGCTCTAGGTGAGTGATCACACCATCGTGGTTATCTGGGACATAAAGATCTTTTTCATATAGTTTTGTGTGCTGTTGCCATCTCTTAATATCTCTGTTGCTGTTAGGTCTATATCATTTCTGTCCTTTATTGTGACAACACAATTTTGAAGAACAAAGTCTCAAGATTGAATTTACTCAATTTTAAGATTTATTATAAAGCTACAGGAATCAAGACAGTATGCTGCTGGCCAGAGAATAGAAAAATACATCATTGGGACAGAATAGAGAGCCAAAAAAGAGAACAACACAAATAAAGTCAAATTATCTTTGACAAGGACCAAAGGGAATTCAATGGACAAATGACTGTTTTTTTCAATAAATGGTGCTGGAATAACTGGATCTCTACATAAAAAATAAGAGTCTAGATGCAGACCCTACACCTGACATGGATTATAGTCCCAAATGTAAAAGTTAGATTATAACACAGGAGAAAATCTAGATGACCTTGTATATGACAATGGCTTTTTAGGTCCAACACCAAAGACATGATCCATGAAAGAAAAAATGGTAAGCTGGACTTCATTAAAATTAAAGACTTCTACTCTGTAAAAGACACTGTCAAGAGAATTAGAAGACAAGCCAGTGATCAGGAGAAAACACTTGCAAAAGATCATGTCTGATAAAGGACTATAAAGTAAACTATTGGGCTTCCCAGGTAGTGCCAGTGGTAAAGAATCCACCTGCCAATTTCCAAGATACAAGAGACTTTGGTTTTGATCTCTGGGTCAAGAAGATCCCTCGGAGTAGGCCATGGCAACCTACTCCTTTATTATTTCCTGGAAAATTCCATAGACAGAGAAGCCTAGCAGGCTATATAGTCCATGACGTTGCAAAGAATCAGACACGACTGAGCACACACGTCTCTATCTCTGTAATGTAACATACACAACAATGTTTAAAACTCAACAATAAGAAAATGAACAACCTCATTAAAAAAATGGTCAAAAGATCAAAATAGATATGTCGCCAAAGATAAAAAGAAGGCAAATAAACATAGAAAAACAGGCTTAATATCATGTGTTATTGGGAATGCTAATTAAAACAATGAGAGGACATCCCTGGGGGTCCAGTGGTTAAGAATCCACCTGCCAGTGTAGGGACACAGGTTTGATCCCTGGTCCAGAAAGATTCCACAAACCATGGGGCAACTAAACTCATGTCCACAACTACTGAAGTCTGTGTGCCCTGCAATAAGAAGTCAGTCACCATGATGAGAAGTTCATGAACTGCAGCTAGAGCATAGCCCCTACTCACTGCAGCTAGGGAAAGCCTTCACACAGCAACGAAGACCCAGCACAGCTAATAAACAAAACAACAACGACAAAAATTGGACACTGCCACATACCTATTGTTATTAGTCAGTCGCCAACCACATGGACTGCAGCATGCCACATTTCCCTGTCCTTCACTATCTCCCAGAGTTTGCTCAAACTCAAGTCCAGTGAGTCTGTGATGCCATCCAAACATCTCATCCTCTATTGCTCCCTTCTCTTCCTGCCTTCAGTCTATCCCAGCATCAGGGTCTTTTCCTATGAGTAGGCTCTTCATATCAGGTGGCCAAACCTATTAGAATCATTATAATCCACCACCAATTGCTGTCAAGGATGTGAAGCAACAGGAGTTCTCATTCATTGTTCATAGGAAGAAAAAATGCTATTTTGCTATTTAGCAATTTTGGAAGACACTTGTGTAATTTCTTACAAAACTAAACACTTAACATACAGTTCATCGAACATGCTCATTAACCTGAACATGAATGTTTATAGCAGCTTTATCCATAGTGACCAAAATTGGAAGCCACTAAAATATCCTTCAATAGGTCAAAAAAGTGACCTATTTGTGTATAGTTTATACACAAACTGTGGTATAAACTATAAAATATTATTCACAATAAAAAGAAATGTGCTATGAAGCCACAAAAAGAAACAAAGGTAACTGAAATGCATATTGTTAACTGAAATATGCTTTTGAACTGTGGTGTTGGAGAAGACTCTTGAGAGTCCCTTGTACCGCAAGAAGATCCAACCAGTCCATTCTAAGGGAGATCGAGCCTGGGTGTTCATTGGAAGGATTGATGCTAAAGTTGAAACTCCAATACTTTGGCCACCTCATGCGACGAGTTGACTCACTGGAAAAAACTCTGATGCTGGGAAAGGATGGGGGCGGGAGGAGAAGGGGACGACCGAGAATGAGATGGCTGGATGGCATCACCGACTCTGTGGACATGAGTTTGAGTGAACTCTGGGAGTTGGTGATGGACAGGGAGGCCTGGCGTGCTGTGATTCATGGGGTTGCAGAGAGTCGGACATGACTGAACGACTGAACTGAACTGAACTGAAATAAGTCAATCTGGAAAGGCTTTATACTCTATAATTCCAACTATACAAAATCTTGGAAAAGTAAAACAATAGAGACAATTGAAAGGTCAGTGATAATCACAGGTTTGTGGTGAGGAACAAATGAATGGGTGGAACCTAGAGGAATTTTAGGGCAGTGAAACTATTCTGCATGATATTGTAATGGTGGATACAGGTAGTGATACACTTGTCCAAAACTGTAGAATACATCTCACAAAGTGAACCCCAATGTAAACTATGGACTTCAGTTGATAATGGTGTGTCAATATTGGTTTATCAATTGTACCAGACGTACAAGGCTTGGGAGAGATGCAGATGGTGGGGAGGCTGTGTATTCTGAGGAGAGGGAGGCAGGCATATGGGAACTCCCTGGACTTCCCGCTCAGTTTTGCTGTGACCTTAAAACTGCTCTAAAAAATAAAGTCTATTGAGAAATATGTGAATCATTTATTACCCAAGTATTTTTTGGCTCCAACAGGTGCAGAAACTGCCAGACAGAGCACACCCCATCTCAGCAGTCGACAGCACAAAACACAGAAGGTTACCTTAGAGCACTTCCTCACAGGCCAAAGGGGACTTTCTTCTTTGCTTGTTTTTACAACTAGTGAAAGAAAACATTCAGTTCTTCAGAGGCCCAGGGACGGTCAAAGGAGACAGCTGTAGGCCAGCTTCCTAAGAAGCCTTACAAAAGCATGGCAGCATCCAGACTTTTGATCCACGGCTGCACCAGCATCACGCCATTGCCAAGGAAGCCACATGGAGGACAGATCTGCTGTCGCAAGGTGTCCTGCCCTTTCCCTACTTGATGACTCACCTGTCCCGGACCAGGCCAGTATTGATGCACTCCTGTTTAGTTTGTATCTTTCAGGCTTTTCTAGAGTGCTTGGCACAATAAGAAAATATGCTGTCATCTCCCTTTTCCAGTCAACTTCAACTACACATTGAAATCATCTTGGAAGACTGAAAAGACTAATACTACCTGGGCCCCACCTGCTGAGATCCTAATTTGTTTGGTCAGGGCACGGCTTCCCAGGTGATTCTAGTGTGTAATCAAGGTTGAAAATTACTAGTCTCAGAGTCCAGTGGAATTCACACAAACTCCTACACTCCAGTCAGTCATAAAGAGGGGTAGTTTCTAGTTTTGAGACACTCTTCCACTCTCATCCCAGCCCCAGAACACACAAGAAGTTTCTAGGAAACATTATTTCAGTCTATTCTATTCTATTCACTAATTGTCATGAATAAGTATCGTGTAAACTGGATGCTAGGAAACTACATACACTTCTCTCAAAAAGCTCAGTATAAAAAGCATCATCAACCTGAACACCTCTCATACACAGGACTAGGTTACAGGGTCACTATTTATGGTTACAGTTTGTAGAGACTCTATTTGACAGGTCTCTCTGCCTTGGCTCCAGAGCTCTATCAGGCAGGAGGAGGAGGCCTCTCTGTAATTCACCCCTAGGTGCAACACAAGTTAGGTGGGTGCTGGCCTCCTGCAGAGGGGCCTGAGCTAGGCACTGGCACCATGCCTGGCACATGGGAGGTGCCCCATATTATTTAGAGAGACTAAAATGGGCTGCACAAAAGTGTTCGGAGGAGGGGATCATTCTATCTACAGGGATGAGGTGAGAAAGTGTGAAGAGGTTAAGGCTGAGATGAACCTTGAGGGATGGCACGCCTGGTGGAGAGACAGGAGACAAGCATCTCCCCAAAACATGCTGCCCTACAGAGTGGAGAGTGGGTGTGTGAGGCATTTCTATCTGCTGGAGGACCGCGTGGAGGGGCTGCATGAAATGGACAAGGGGGAAACTGTGGGGGCTTGTGATGGAGTAGGGACTCACACCCACTGGGGAGCAGTGGGAGGGCTTTCAACTCCCATAGCACAATTAGATCCTGGTTCCTTTGATTACACTGGTGGCTGTGTGGAAAAAATTTAGGGGATATTGGGATCACCATAAACACCAACAGAGTTGCAAAACTTCTTAGGTTCTTTGAGAATTGCCAAGGGAAGTTTACAGTTAGATCCTTGGGAATTCTAGTGTTAGAATTATTCCTCTTGCAGCCCCGTATCCACCCTGCTCACATTCTACACCAATGCTACTAAAGGCACTCTGAATTTTTCTCAGCTGTCACTACCTTTGCAGTAGGTGCAGCAATGACTTTGTCTTACTTCTTCAGATCATCTGATGTAATCAAGAATCAAAGAAGAAACAAAGTCTAGAGAAGCTTTGTATCCTAAGACTTCCTCCCTCAAAGCTGTCCACAACCAACTGCAAAAAGACTGGTCAGACAGAGAACAAAGGATTAACTGTTATTCCTTCTAGAGAGTACTAGGAACCTAGAAGAAATAATTCTGCAAACCTAGGCTATGAAAACCAGAGAGAAAATACGCTTCCCCTACATTGTTAGGGTGTTCCTAAATTTTAGGGACTTGGAGCAATTTCTTTTACCTTCTAAAGTCCATCAGAATACCCACTCAATCTAAATATAAAGGGTTCATATACATTTCCTGAAATTTACTGTTCAAATAAAGTAGAAATAAAGGATTATTGCATGCTCTACTGTATATTCTTTCATGAAATCTGAATGTTTTTGTAAAAATGTCAAAAAAATTTGTAGACACTTACATTCTGTAATTTAAACAAACAAAAAACAAATTCCTAGGTCGCATCTCTCTTACTGAATCAGAATCTCTAGGAGCAGAGACCAGGAATCTGTATGTTAATGAGCTCCCAGTTGATCTAACTCATTGCCTCTCTGACTTCAAACATCTACATAACTTTTGCCATACTCACATTGTCCTTTTGCCTTTGTTCACTCAAGTTGTTTTAGGTTTACTTTAAAATTGTAGTCATCCTAAGTGATGTCCACTAAATCATAGTTTTGAAGCATTGTTTTCTAAAAATGCATGTTCAAACACAGAACTATTTAAAAAATCCACTGTGGACTAACTGAAGGTAGTACATAGTCCACTCCACTGATTCAAAAGTTGTAAGTTTGGGAAGAGTGGGTGTAGCTGCTCCTGGGTCCCTTTGATCCAAACTGTGCCTTCTTATTTCGGGGCCTACCTTCCTAGGCCTGGGCGCCCTCACACAGCTCTATGGATAGCGCCTCACTGCCAGGACCCTACCCTCTCTTTCCACACGTACTCTCTCCTGTCACCCCAACCAAACTGGATTTTTATATCTGAACTAAGGACAGTATCACTAAAGCACATCAATAAATGTTAAAATATAATCGGCAGGTTTAACCCTTGATAGCAAAAATGCTTTGATTTTCAAGAATGGGATTCTCCTCATAGACATTCACACAGCTCTTTGCATCAGCCCCTGAAACAGCGTACATTTCTGCAGCTTCATTTCTTTACAATATTCCTCACTCACTCTGCCTCAGCCACACTGGAGTACACCTTACTTTCTCCCTCTTAATATACAAGCTCTCCTACCTCAGGGCCTTTGCACTTGCTGGATTTCTTCCACATGTCCCGCCACCTATACATTACTTGGGTTTCAACTCAAAATCCCTACTTTTCGAGAGGCAGCTCCTAACCAACCCAGTTAAAGCTATACCAATTGCCCACACCCCATGCCCTCCAGGCATCCTCTGTCACAGCAGTTTTTAACCAAGGGTATTATTTCCTCTAAGGAGACACTGTGAAGAAGGCTGATCGCCGAAGAATTGATGTTTTTGAACTGTGGTGCTGGAGAAGACTCTTGAGAGTCCCTTGGACTGCAAGGAGATCCAACCAGTCCATTCTAAAGGAGATCAATCCTGGGTGTTCATTGGAAGGACTGATGCTAAAGCTGAAACTCCAATACTTTGGCCAACTCCTGCGATGAGTTGACTCACTGGAAAAGACTCTGATGCTGGGAAGGATTGGGGGCGGGAGGAGAAGGGGACGACAGAGAATGAGATGGCTGGATGGCATCAGCGACTCGATGGACATGAGTTTGTGTGAACTCCGGGAGTTGGTGATGGACAGGGAGGCCTGGCGTGCTGTGATTCATGGGGTCGCAAAGAGTCGGACACGACTGAGCGACTGAACTGAACTGAAGTGAACTGAAGGAGACACTGGTAATGTCTACAGACATTTGCAGTTGTCACTATGTGGTTGGGTTGGGGGGAACATACAAATATCCTCTAGCAAATAGAGGCCAGTTATGTTGATAAGCAATCCTACAATACTTGCACGGTGCCCTGCCACAATGCATTATCTGGACCCAAATGCCACGTTTGAGAAATTCAGCTCTGTCAGTGTGTTATGCTTTTTCCTTCTCATCAGGACCAGAGCA
This sequence comes from Moschus berezovskii, assembly GCF_049115385.1. NCBI lineage: Eukaryota > Metazoa > Chordata > Mammalia > Artiodactyla > Moschidae > Moschus > Moschus berezovskii. The sequence continues at coordinate 43,063,180 of NC_142467.1, read as the reverse complement.
GATGGTGCTGGGGTTTCCTTCCTTCTGAAGGGTTGTTCCTTGCTCCACTTCAGTACCTAGAGGAGTGTCAGGAACCTTGACTCTCAAATCTGGCCTCATTTGCCCTTGTCCTGAGAGCCCACAGCAAGTTGAAGTTGCCTGGCCTCAAGTAAATGGTGAGGATAAGAAAATATGTCACTTTAGAAAATGAAAACAAAAATGTGTTCAATTAATGAGTGTGCATACAAATGAAACTTGTGATGAGGAGTCCCTCGTGATTTCAAGGACTGACAAAATTACCTTTGCAGCCATCACTGAAAGACTGGTTCTTCTGCTTTTAAAGAAGAGCAAAATTTCCTAAGTTCAAACATATGGTTTTAATTATACCAGTGTCTTAATGTCCCTAGACCAACAGGAGAAAATGGAATCTCAATGTTCTCAAAAAAAAAAAAAAAAGTTCAATACATTCTATTTGATTGGCACTTTTAAAGGAAAGAATTTAATGTTAACTTAGGATGGCATCACCGACTCTGTGGACATGAGTTTGAGTGAACTCTGGGAGTTGGTGATGGACAGGGAGGCCTGGCGTGCTGTGATTCATGGGGTCACGGAGAGTCGGACACGACTGAGTGACTGAACTGAACTGAACTGAATGTTAAATACCCCCCTTCCTTCCCTCTAATCCATTCTCCCCCTCAGTTATTGACAAATTTTTCTATAGCATAAAATGATAGCCAAATTACCCATAGAAATTTTTCTAGAACAGAACTGTTATTCCGAAAAATAATAAGAGGGACCATATAATGAGACACCTGTGAACGCAATACCACTGAAATTCTTTATTGAGCACTGATGTTAGGTTTCACATCACGAGAAAGTCTATAAACAGAAGAAAACCCGTTGTATTTCTGAAGTGATTTTCACTTTCATTTTTTCACAAATATCATGTCATTGAAATTACCACTATACACCAATGTGAGTGTAGGAATAACTCTCGTAGGTGCAAAAAAAACACAAAACCACAACATTGTAAATCAACTACACTTCAATTAAAAATATATTAAAAATTAGGCATAAAGAATGATTTACTCTAATGTCATCCAATGTTCCTGATGCAATTTGGGATTGGAGCTCAGGGCCTGTCTCTAATTCTGAGTTCCGCCTGCTTTCTCCCATGCTCCGGGTCTTGTTTCACAGAACGCTACTGGGTATGCCAGTAGTCACTGTGCTCAGGGGATTCCAACAAATTTTGGAAATGCTGGATTAAACAAAGTCAATAGATTTCCAGAACTTGTATTGTGCCATCACAAACTTTAGGAAGGACTTGGAGAAGAGAGCACAAATCATAAATTCAAAGCCCCACAAGTAACAAAGCAGGTAACAAACGTGAAGCTGCAGGCAAGGCAAGGGCTGAGGGATGTGGTGCCATCTAATGGGGCCCTGGCTGCATAGGGATGTTGCCCAATGTTGTTAGGGCTTTCCTGACAAGTTACAAATCTGGGTTTTAATTTAACATCTTCATGTTTGTGCATGATGTCTTGAATTAAAAAAAAAAAATCATAGTTGGAATAGAATTTTTTAAACCAGATCAGTGTGGTTCCATTTACGAAAACTAGTATGCAATGTTTAGCCATCTTCGTTGCCTACGCATACATATTATTAAGTTACTTCAGTCATTTCTGACTCTTCACAACCCTATGGACTCTAGGCCGCCAGGCTCCTCCGTCCATGGAATTCTCCAGGCAAGAATACTGGAGTTGATTGCCATGCCTTCCTTCAGAGGCATGTTCCCAACCCAGGGATTGAACCCACGTCTCTTATATCTTCTGCATTGGCAGATAGGTTCTTTACCACTAGCACCACCCCTTCATTGCCCACATAACCTTTATTCAGAGGTCCTATTAATTTTCTACGACTCTGCGGAAGTTTAAAAAACATTGCCTTCCAAAACAACCATCCAGCCCTCATGGACCACTTTGGTGTGAGCCGCTCTGAACACCACTACCCTTCCCCCCACCAAAAACAAAACCAAAAAACTCAAGAATGAGTTATTTCAGGGTTTATGCAAAGTGAAATTAATTTTCAGCCTTCTTAACTTTTCATGCAGAAAGACTTCAAAGTGACTAAAACCAGCCTTACTTTTTGTCTTTGACTAACTCTTCTGGAAAAAACAAAAATGTAATTGAGTTGTAAAAAAGATATAACAGAGGAACTGATTATATATGGAAAAGACTCTCTTTCCGATATAATTTTAAGAATTGAAGTGGCTTGAGGACGATTCAGCTTTTGGTGGAAACTGATGGCATGATCAAAGAAGACTATTATATTTGCAAACTGGCTTTTCCAAAACAGAAAGCCTCTTCTGTTACTCCCCCCCGCCTTTTCTTTCCTTGCATTTATTTCTGCCCTGCCAAATTCTTAAGATTCCATCAGAGCCTGCCAGTTGTCTACATAAACACCTAGAACCGCAGCACCAATGCAGCAGAAACAGCGTAAATCATATGACAATGGATTTTCTTCCCCTGGTGTCTCCATGGATCACTCATTACCCTACCTTTCTAACTGCTAAAACCATTCTGGTCCCAGGGAAAGCACTTAACGCTGTCTATTTCCAGAGCCCTGAGAAACCAGATCTACCTTTAATGGCAAAATCACATTCACTTCTATTTTCCCAATGGGTAAATAGAAAGCTGTACACTCCCATGATTTGAAACCCTTGATGTCCTAAGGAATATAACATTTGGAGTCAATTTTAAAAAATCATTAAATACTTCCATGTTAAGTCCTTTAAGTACCAAATCAAATTTGCTGATTTTAAGTTGTGGTCAGCTCCTCTCCACAGCTTTATTAACCAAGATCGAAGTGTGTTTTCTGTCTCCCCAATGAGAATTCTTGATGGATAACAGGGTTCATAGGGTCTAAAGAGAAAGTACAATTTGCACAGATGATCTAGACTCACTCTGCCCAACGTTCGTGACTCCTTGGAATGAAATCAGAAACTGACCGAAAAATTGTCCTGCTGCTTGAAGGATTCTGACATAGTGATATCTGGGCACTGTCTTCTACATAATGCCTTAGAATCTGGGCCCACGACTTAATGAGAGTCATCAACAATGTAGGCATTATCTTCTGCTTGGATAGGCTTCAGAGCTGCATGTTTCAAAGCTCCAATATGAGACTCCTTCAAGGGAATCACACTGTAGAAAGAATAACATGATTAAGAGAAAAGCACTTCTCAAGGATGAACAGCACAGTTCTTTATGCTCAGGCAATCCTGGGTATTTGCATTTCGTAGGGCATCATTCAGACAGCCTATGAAGTCAATAGAAGCTTCCAGATTTTGTGAATATGAAGTTTTAGGCAAGTCTGTTTAATAAAGTGATAGAAATCCTCAGTAGTCATTTCAAAATCTCAGACTTGTCTCCTTCAAGAAATTTTTGTAACAGAAAACAAAAATTGAAAATGTAAGAAGACAAACATCAGACATCAAGATAAAGTACTAAACTAGGAAGCACATTCACAAAGATGGCCAGGGAATGGTTTGGTTGGTGTTTTTCTGAAAGGAGACTGTGACCCTTTAGAGAAGGCTAAATTAAATCCATTTAGTGGTCTATATCCTATATTTAAAATAAATATATATCAGCATATAAAAGATCAGAGCACACTGGATACGTTAAAATAGCATTGCTTCATCGAAGTATGTACTAGATCATGGAGCCAAAAATCTTACTGTGTCTTAATGGTCAAAATTGGAAAGCTATGAGTTAGATGAGTTTTATAGCTTGTACACTCACATATCAAGGGTACAAAAAGGTAATTTGTGGGGCTTTGATACAGTTACTTTCTTAGAACTTGTATGCAGTCACTATTTTCATTACCTAAACCTGCCCAGAAATGATATGAAATGCACTGAATCTTCACTCACTTCTGATTTTTAAACAGACTAGTCACATATGTGTGGGAACAGTTTAGGTGTCTGTGGTTCAAAATAAGTCAGTGTGATAAATTAATAGCTGCCCCCAAAATAACACGATGAGGAAATGCTCAGCTTTTTTTTTTTTCCTAAGGTATTTTTCTAAAATAAATATTTTCTTTTCTAATTAGGAGATAAAAAGAGAAAATTTTAAAAATCTGAACAGTGAAAAGACTAAGAGGATGCTATTTTCCATTCTTTTCTGCCTATAGGGAGTACTTATTTTTCTTACATTTTTGGAAGCAGTCAAAAACTTCTATAAGTCTGGGTTTTGGACTGTAGGAGACCTACAATGGAGCCTTTTAACTGCTGTGTGATGTGACTTTCAATATTACTTAACATCGCTAAACCTGTTTTCCAAACTGTAAACTAAGACTAATACTAGTGCCTGTCTCACAGGTTTATTGATGTGAAGGGCATGCCTACAATAATAAAAGTCAACATTTATGGAACAGTTGCAATGTGTTCGTCATTGTTCAAGGCATGTTCTGTGGACTGGCTCATGTGATTAACTTAGGTATAGGAAAGACTGTGTACAAACATCCAATAAAAGAGAACTAGGAATAATGGATGGTGGCTTAAGAGGGATGGATTTTATTAAAGAAAAATTTGGCCTAAAGCCCAAGCTGGACCAGATGCAGCAGGCTATTTGGCTTTGGAAGTAGGTAGTGGTTTCCCACCTTTACAGATGTTTGGGCAAATGACTACAGGGATGCTTACAAAGAGGATTTAACTTTTTACTGGGCAGTGGGGTAGATTTACACAACTGTAAATTCAGATGGTTTTGAGGCCACACATCTAATATAATTGAGCACAGCAGGCTGGGTATGGAACAATAGGGGATGGTGGGACCGTGGAGAGGTGGAGGCACGTCCCAGCTTTGTGGGTCTTCAGCCTGGAGGTGTCCTCCTCCAGATCTTTGCAGAGCTGCCTTCTGCTCCTTTGGGGCTCACTCACATGGCCTATAGCCCTGCTCTGTATTCCCTATGGTATTTCTCTGGAAGTTCTATAAGTGCCCTGCTTATTCATTTACATGTTTCCAATCTGTTCTGCTCATCTCTTCAAAATATAATAGGGATTCAATAGACATGCAATAAACAAAGCAATGAATGAAATCAAATAACAAACCAAACAACCTACTCAAATGGCCCATGAAACAAAATCTGCAGTTTAGTTCTCTTGCTGTAAAAGGTCTGGTTTCAGGTGCTGTTTCTGTACACTTCTAGCACATTTGCAGAAAACACAGAGATGTGTTCTCATCACATCACTAAAATCATTACTGGAAGGTTGGACAGCAATGGAGATTCTCTATATACTAGATTTTTCAGAATCCAGAGTATAAAATGGAGAACTCGGAAGGAAAAGAGGAGAGGGACAGAGACATTTTCCTTATTTTTAGTAGAATAAGAACATCAAAAGGCATTGATGCAAACTCTTTCAAACTTACCGTAGTAGCTCCACCTTGTTACCCAGGCAAAGATATTCTAAATTGGACAAGAAATGAAGAGAAAATGAAACATATAAGCTAAAAAGTTCATGAGATTTTTTTTGCAATAAGTATATTATTACTTTTATTACCTTAATATGAGAAAAATATGTACAGATATCAGACACTGAAAAAATTAATTAAGAGGAAAGAATATTTTTAAAATGAAGGGGAAACAAATCAATCTGGGCCCTTCCCTGATAACTTCAGATAACTTTTCTTGAATCTCTAGGAGCCAAATAAACCCCTTAGTGGAAAGTATCTTATGATTATCAGGTTTGACGCATTCACCCACATGCTCTAGCTTACTTTAATATAATCATATTTCACTGTAAAAAAATGGGAGGTTGTGTTTCTCTTATTGATAACAGGTTTTACACAAACACACACAGAGAGACAAACACACACTGGTGGAAGGACACCAGGAGGCCCTGGGTGACTGTCTTGTGAAACCCTTTGTTCTCTTCTTAGCCCTGAAATCGTGTATCCTCCCAATGGCTCATTTGGTTTCTCTGTTAAGTGGGTGTTGTAAAACTCTCAGCAATTTCACCCCCTATAGGAACAAAAACTGGTTATTGAAGGAAGGGGAAAAGGAGAAGTGAACAAATCTTGTATATTACACTGGTTTGTTGATATCCAAATCCCAACTCTACCTAACCAATGCTTAATTCTCCATATTTAATTTCTCCCATGGAGGACTTAAGTATCATGTTTCTCTTCACTGGGAAGATAATTTTAAGATAAATAAAAATAAAAAAGAACAAGGTAAGAACCAAGGAAGTTATGTGAAACCAAAATCATCTGGAATGTAGGGGCTACATGTGGTTTGGCTCAAGAATACTCCTGTGGGCACAGTCCTGAGGTGACTTACTTTTGTTAATCCAGAATCCCACAAACATGAGCAATACTACCAAGACAGCAACAGAGATTCCAATGAAGACTCCCTTGTTGGTGCTCATCCATGAACCTTGTACCAGCCCCTAAAGAAGCATCAGCAGATCAAAAACAAAATAAAAAACAACAAAGTAAAACCATATTATTAGAATTATGGGTAGAACACACTTCCTAAAATAAATTACCCAGATACATTTATTAACATTTAGCTGGTTCTTTATCATGAGGGGTGAGACCAAATGATCTGAAGTTATAATCATATGGTGATTATATTCTAAGACAATTTAAAATTCAAATACATTTGGGGATGTTGGAAATGTATAGCTTGCTTGTGATGGTTTTTATAAAGGTGTATACATTTGTCAAAACTCAAACTGTACATTTCAAATGAGCCTGTTTTATAATATGTAAATTACAGATACTTTTAAAAATGAATAAGGTATTCCCGTATATACTATTCTTATGATACAAAAACAAAAAAAAATTTTTTCTCATGTAAGTTTGACACATTTTTTAGTTCTGATATATTTTTTAGTTCTGATATTTTTAAAAATATATATACACATTTTTTAGCTGTACTGCACAATCTGTGGGATCTAGTTCCTCAGCTAGGGATGGAACCTGCAAACCCCTGCATTGGAAATGTGGAGTCTTACCCACTGGACTTCCAGGGAAGTCCCTATATTATTTTAAAAGTTAGTTTTTCACTTGTCAATTGACACTGTCTTTTCATGTCAGTAAGTACACTGCAGTGCCAACATTGTTAATGGCAATAAGTGGGCATGTTTAACTGACTAATTAATCCCTATTATTGAGTATCAAGGTTATTTGAAACATTTTTATGATTATAAATAGCAGCAAAGAACATCTTTTCTTATACATCTTCATGTATTTGTTCAATACTCTCTTTAAAGTAGAGTTCAGAAAATTGATTTACTGCTAGGACAAAATATATGTTCCTTGGTTTTCAGGATACCTGGGAGACACTGTGACATCTTCAGAGTAAAGACACAAAAAGCCCACAGTTTTGCTACTGCCTATTGTGGACTTGCTTCTATAATGATTCTGCTGCTGCTGCTGCTAAGTCACTTCAGTCGTGTCCGACTCTGTGTGACCCCACAGACGGAAGCCCACCAGGCTCCCGTCCCTGGGATTCTCCAGGCAAGAACACTGGAGTGGGTTGCCATTTCCTTCTCCAATGTGTGAAAGTGAAAAGTGAAAGTGAAGTCGCTCAGTCGTGTCCGACCCTTAGCGACCCCACGGACTGCAGCCTACCAGGCTCCTCCATCCATGGGATTTTCTAGGCAAGAGTACTGGAGTGGCTTGCCATTTTCTACTTGTTGCTAAACATACCTGTCCTAAAGGTAAAAAAAAAAATCCCACTATTTGAATATTTGTTTCTTTTTTTAATCCAGCATAAATTTAACTGTATAACAATATTGCAGTCATTTACACAATGGCAGTTCTGCTATTTAAGAGATATAAACAAATTCTATCCATATTCATCAGATCAATTAGTGCCCATAGCTGACTGGTGAGAGTGGCTAAAATCTTTCATATCATTCCTGTATGGTAGTGTTATCATTGTCACTAAGGTATACAACATAAAGCCATCTGATCTCACACTAAATAACTTCAGTTTTCCTGAGCTTGACTTTCTCTTACAAAGGCCATGTTGCAATTTCTCACCATTTGCAATCAGGATTACTCTCATACCTAAACTCTTTTTGTTTGTTGCTTCTAAGAGTTACTTGCACATAGTAAAAAGAAAAGATTTTAACCAAGTGAGCCAAAAGAAGATTCTATTGATAAATGCTTCTAACTTACAAAGATCAGACTTTAATGAACATCATCAGACTACAGCTCCTTATATTTTTTCTCAAACTATGTATGAGAATATCCTACAAAATCACAAAGTTGTTCAAGACCTTAGGACCTTAAAAAGTCATCATATGGGGAGGATCAGGGCTTCATTAGTGGTTCATTGGTAAAGAATCCGCCTACCAAGCAGAAGTCATGGGTTTGATCTCTGGGTGTGGAAGATTCCCCGGAGAAGGAAATGGCAACCCACCCCAACATTCTTGCTTGGAAAATTTCATGGACAGAGGAGCCTGCAGGTTACCATCCATGTGGTTGCAAAGAATCGGACAAGACTTAGTGACTAAACACCAGCAACAAATGGGGAGGATTACATATAGAAAGACTCAGCAGTGGCCTCAAAATTTCTCAATAGGAGGACAATTGGGTTGGAAAAAGATATTAGGGGGGCTAAGTTTAAGCAAGCACACTTTGATTTGCATAATATTTTTGTTTGGGATGGCCCCCATTCCACCACGTCAATTCAACGCATGCTATTTCTCTAATGATGATTGAAGTCTTCCTTGATATGTACTGTTAATCCACTGTCCTTGAATTAATTCACTCTTTTTTCTAATTTTATGGCCAGGAGACATTTTGTAGAGTGTTTGTGTGGTGTATAATGTCACTTTTTGGATATTTCTAACAAAATAGTGCATCTATATAAATTTTTTAAATTAATTAAAACATCCTTATTTAAGAGTCAAATTCTTTTCTTCCTTTATTTTATGAATTAGAAATAATCAACTGTGAACAAGACTTATAATAATACTCTCTAATGTAACTTGCTTCCAAGGAAACATACAAGTGAATCAGGCTAATAAAGTAGGAAGGAGTATGCTTACAACTTGAGAGCTACGCCGAAGGGGATCTGGAGACTCTGTCACACTGTCATTCCCATCTGCTCAACAAGAAGGAAAATTTATTAGAATTATAAAAATACTGAATTTTCATTGCAAATACCAAATATATTCATATTGCTTTCTGGTAATGAATAAAAACTTGAATAATCATATGGCCAAATGCTGTAGGCACTGCAGGAGTTAAATCAAATAACTAACATTATTTAATTTAACCTGTAACCCATGCTTCTTAACCATTTTCATCACCCACCCTTCCAAAATGGACCCCCTTTTTTCTATCTATGGAAACAAGTATATGTTCACAGAATGTTTACCTACAATTTTCGAGAAGTTATAGTGGCCCATTCTCAGAACTAGGTTAAAGATTACCACTTACGGTAGGTAACCAGTTTTTTCATGACAGCTATGAAACTGCCAGTGAGTACTCAGAGGCCACTGCACACCAAACAGCAGAACCACCCTTTCCAAAACAGGTGTTACATTGGCTTTGCATTTAAAATGTGAGTGAAATGCATTAAGATATCCCAAACAGGTGGCATCCAACTCCTACGTTATGGGCCAGTGTGCCCAGATATTGATCCAAAAGAGCTTTAGAAAATATGTTACATCAGCCCCAAAACTAATGTAATATGAGGATATATGCAGAATTTCTAAGGATACTATATAGGCTTCCCTGATGGCTCAGATAATAAAGAATCTGCCTTCAATGCAGGAGACCCGGATTCAACCCCCAGGTCAGGATAATCCCCGGGAGAAGGGAATGGCAACCCAATCCAGTATTCTTGCCTGGAGAATTCCACAGACACAGGAGCCTGGTGGGACCATCCATGGGGTCACAAAGAGCTGGACACAACTGAGCAACTAACACATACAGAAACACACACACACACACACACAAGGATGCTATGTACCTAAAATCTTGATATAAAAGAATATTATGCTTTAAAGCTTTGAATGTTCAAGTATTTTGAAATATGCCTTTTGTTACACAGAACATATACTATTGACCTTCCTAAGCAACCTATCTGACATATAGGTCAGACACAGGATTCTTTCTTTACTGAGTATCTATTATATACCAAGACCTTTATATTCTTATACCAATTTTCTTAATCCTATTTTACAGTTGAGGAAGTAGTCCTGACATGGTTGAAGTTTCCAACTATAGAACGGGACAAGAGCTTCAGTTCAGAACCACTATACAAGTTACATTCTCATCCAATGAAAATATTGAAGGTCTTAGAAAATCCTTAACCACCGCAAACTTTTGTCATGTCTTTTTGCAATGGCAGTGAAAATAAATCCACCAAATCCCCTCTAAAGTTTTACACTTTACATTACTGTGTTTACATTTTAATTATTCTGACAGTACTTCTTGGAGAGCCAAAGACAATATCTATAGTCTAAGTTTGTGCATGACTTGTATTATAACCTTAGGTAAGTGTTTCAGGTATAGAATGGGTGATTTTGTAAAAGCAGCATGGACTTGAGTAAGATAAAACTTGACTTCAGTGTTGACAATGTCCCTCAACAATATGACCTCGATCGAGGTCCATATACACATTTATGTATGCATGCACATAAATGTATATATTTATGTTTCTAGCTAGGGTAAGAGTTAGAACTACAAGCTGTTGATAGCACCCATCTCATAAAGCAGTTGTATTAGATGATGCATATAAGCTGCTTAACACCATGTTAGACAAATATCAGCTATTACTATTATGTTATTATATAACAATAGGAACAATGTGGGGAGAGACACCATGCAATGGACTTTTCAAACATCTTATTTTTCATTCCTCACAGACTTGCAGTGAGGAATGCAACATCTTGCCCATGGTGCACAGCTAGTAACTGGCAGCTGAACTGAAGGCTGTCTGTCTCCAAAACAGAACTAAACAGGCTCCTTAGTCTGGCAATGGCAAGAAATAAACCTGCCCTGAAAGAATTAAGTGAAATAATGTATGACAGTTTTCTTTGCATTGTTCGTTTAAGAAGGCCTTCTTAGCCTTCCTATCCTTATCCTTCAATCCTAGCTTATCCTATCCTATCTTATCCTTCTTATCCTCCTTGCTATTCTCTGGAACTCTACATTCAGTTGGATATATCTTTCCCTTTCAGTTGGGTATGTCTTCCCTTTCTCCATTTCATTCAAGAATGGGCATGATAAAGGCCAGAAATGGTAAGGACCTGACAGAGGCAGAAGAGATTAAAAAGAATTGGCAAGAATGATGAATGATACAAAAGAAGAATGATACAAAAAGTCTTAATGACTTGGATAACCCTTTCACAAGCTAACAAGGTTATGCTCAAAATCCTTAAGCTAGGCTTCAGTAGTACATGAACTGAGAACTTCCAGACGTTCAAGCTAGGTTTTGAAAAGGCAGAGGGATCAGAGATCAAGTTGCCAACATTCGGTGGATCATGGAGAAAGCAAAGGAATTTCAGAAAAACATCTATTTCTGTTTCATTGACTATGCTAAGCCTTTGATTATGTTGTATTGTTCAGTCACTAAGTCATATCTGACTTTTTGTGATTCCATGGATTGCAGCATGTCAGGCTTCCCTGTCCTTCACTATCTCCCAGAGTTTGCTCAAACTCATGACCATTAAGTCAATGATGTCATCCAACCATCCCACCCTCTGTTGTCTCCTTCTCATCTTGCCCTCAATCTTTACCAGCATCAGGGTCTTTTACAGTGAGTCAGCTTTTCACATCAGGTGGCCAAATTATTGGAGCTTCAGCTTTAGCATTAGTCCTTCCAATGAATATTCAGGGTTGATTTCCTTTAGGATTGATTGGTTTGGTCTTCTTGACTTCTTTGATTGTGTAGATCACAACAAATTTTGGAAAATTCTTAAAGAGACAGGAGTACTAGACTACCTTATCTGTCTCCTGAGAAATGTGTATGCAGGTCAAGAAGCAACAGTTAGAACTGGACATTGAACAACTGAAGGGTTCATAATTGGGGAAGAAGTATGACAAGGCTACATATTGTTATTCTGCTTATTTAACTTGTGTGCAGAGTAAATCATGTAAACTGCCAGACTGGATGAATCACAACTTGGAATCAAAATTGCCAGGGGAAATGCAACAACCTCGGATATGTAGATGATACCATTCTAATGGCAGAAAGCGAAAAGGAACTAAAGAGCCTCTTGATAATGGTGAAGGAGGAGATTGAAAAGGTGGCTTGAAATTCAACACTTGAAAAACTAAGCTCATGGCATACAGTTCCATTATCTCATGGCAAATAGAAGGAGAAAAAAGGGAAGCAATGACAGATTTTATTTTCTTGGGCTCCAAAATCACTGTGGATGGTGACTGCAGCCATGAAATTAAAAGATATTTGCTCCTTGGAAGAAAAGCTATGACCAACCTAGACAGCATATTAAAAAGCAGAACACCTCTTTGCTGACAAAGGTGAGTAGAGTCAACACTCTGGTATTTTTCAGTAGTTATGTATACATGTGACAGTTAGACCATAAGACTAGCACTAAAGAATTGATGCTTTTGAACTGTGGTGCTGGAGAAGACTCTTGAGAGTCCCTTGGATTACCAGGAGGTCAAACCAGACAATCCTAAAGGAAATCAATCTTGACTATTCATTGGAAGGACTGAAGCTCAAATATTTTGGCCACCTGATGTAAAGAGCCAGCTCACTGGAAAAGACCCTGATGCTGGTAAAGACTGAAGGCAAAAGGAAAAGGGGGTGACAAAGGATGAGATGGTTGGATGGAATCACTAACTCAATGAACATGAATTTGAGCAAACTCCAGGAGATAGTGAAGGACAGGGAAGCCTGGCATGTTGCAGACTATGGGGCCACAAAGAATCAGACATGATGCAGCTAATGAACAACTACAAGTGACAGTTTGCTGGTACATCTGTCTGTCAAAAGGTGGGTGGCAGGCCATATGATGACCAAAATTCCTTCCATACAAAAATTCTTTGTTTTTTGAGGCTTTAACCCACTGAAGTCTGACTTGGGCATTGTGAGGATTTGTCTGGAGAACCTTAGAGACACTGCCAAGATGGCAGAAGTCACAGAAGTTGTGGGGACACAGCTGTTACAATGTCTGTTCCATTCTGAAAATCTCTACCTTGACCAGGTTTTAATGACATATTTTACAGACTGATTCCCAATTGAATTGGTCCCTCTGTGCATCCTACTGCAGGTCCATTTTCTATTAACCAGCTTCCAGGGATGATTGGCAAAAGGTAGGCCATACTGGGGGTCTGCTACAGATTGGCAGCTCCTGAACATGATATGCATGAGGAGTCTTGAAAAGCCTGACCTTGTTTGAATGCTTCACAGGCACAAGGACACATAAGCCAGCTCTGCATTGCAAAGGAGTTCAGCATGTGCCACATTCCCAAATTTACCACCACAGGTAGCAAGTTAGCTGGGAAAGATGACAGGATTCAGCATCACCTTTCGCCATCACAGAAAAGACAAGACAAATCTTACATCTGAAAAGAATATGAATCTTCCAAAATCGGGGAGAGCAGGGAGACTTATCTGGTGGAATAGCCCAATCCTAGTAGGGCATGCCTCTTTGGTTCTCCTGTCCATGTTCTCAACCCATCTCAAAGTGTCCATGTGAAATGAAAGCTTAACAAGGCAGCAGGAGGGCCGTGTGGCTCTATGTAGTTTCTGGAGCTTAGGAGAAACATATACAAGTGACTAGTCTAGTCTGGACCAGCTTAATTTGGATTTAAGCTTTTTAAGGCTCTGTCCAGAGGATTAAACCTACTAATAAGTTTAAAGAAAAGGCTGGATCATTTAATTTAGAGAAATGCAGATACACATGTGGATGTTCCCAAATCTTCCAAGCTATCTTTGTTGCTCAGGTGTGCATATTTCTGGACATGCTAAGTGACAGTCATAGTTGCCACTCTATATATCACTTACCTTTTAACTATGTTCCAATCTTTATCTAATTTAGTCCTTGAAAGAATTCTACATCAGTAAAATTCCATCCATTTTACAAAGGATAAACACAGATTCAAAGAGGGACAGACATTTGTTCAAGTCGTATAGCTAATTGGAGTAGACTTTGTAAATACTCAAGTCAGACCTGTGTTATTACAGCATATGTGCTCTTAACAGTGTGCTAATATTTATCAAAATGTGAAAGCTCCCAGGCTTTCAGGAAAGAAAACGAAGTTACCTGTTGAGCAAGAGTGTGATGCTGAGCAAGTTTTATTTGCTTCATGTGGGGTGGCGGGCTTGGTTTCTGCAGTCTGCGTTGGAGACGATGAAGGTACTGAAATGATAAGAACGGAAGAATGTTCAATTCATGGAGGAAAATTTCAAACTCCAGCAAAAAATAGCAAACAAAACTAAAATTAGGAATTACCCTTTGACTCTTTCTTAGAGAAACATTCAAGGATGGCCTTGAGGCATTACCCTGCCATATATATATTTCATTATCATGAATAAATATTACCTGGATAATGATCTGAAGAGCTTATCAATAGATAGAATCATTTCTCCTTTTATACTCTTAGTATCCTCTTGAAACCTATCAACAGAGCATCTTATATAGAACACTCAATTAAGCTTTTATTCATACCAAACTTTTATTCATACCAATGACATTTCAATTCTGTGGAGCATGGCCTTGGGGCTGGCACTAATCCACCTTGTTCACAAGAATCCTGATCTTGATTTCCTGACCTTATTCAAGTTCCTAATTATCCATCTACAGCTTGCCAGGGAGATGTACACATTGACCAGTACAGAAAATGTACTGAGATTATTCAATTTCTTGAAGTCACTTTATGGAGACAGTACTGTCCACTGTCTGAGTCTTGGTAATAAGCCTCAAAGCAATGTTCCTGGTACCCTGGCTCCTTGTGCAGTTGTGTTCTGGCCACTCCTTTCATAAGACTGATTTCATATGTTATCTGACTCATCTTCTATTTCTCACCAGAAAGCTTTACTGAGAATTCTCGGGGCTAAGTTTCCTTTTTCCTTTCTTGAAATCTCTCCTTTATTTTCTATCAAACATCTCACCTGGCCTGCAGAGTTGACCGGTTGCCTCTTAATAAGATTTTTATATCCCTTCCTCTGAGAGCATCATAGAATTTTAGAGCAAGGCAGTGGTGTTGGCTGAACAAGAGTTCCCAAACCTAGGCTTTCCCTATTGCCTCTCATTGGTCGTTCCACTTTCTCGCCATGACTTCACATTTCAACATTACCTGTTCTCTTGTTCTGAGCTATCTTTTGTTTTCTGTGAAAATTTTTGGTTTTATGGGAGTTTTTTGGTCATTGTTGTTGTTGATGGATTTCTCTTTTTTTTTTTTGGTTTTGCTTTTGTCTAATGCTCAAACTTGTAGCAGGAGATGGCTCTCTTTAGGAATTAAGAACAGGACAATAAAAGAATATCAAATGATCACAGTCTTCATTCAACTTAAATCTGTGTGGAAGACCTGTTGATCTTAACTTCTTTCTGTAGTTTTGGTCTTTGTGGGCATTTTTCTGTTCTCCTGTTCTACTTGGACTTTACTTCTAACCAGTTCAGGAGTATTCTAGGCGACTAGCATGGACAGGGGCACAGAGCACAGAGGGGGCATGAATGGAAACACAAATCCCCCTGCTATAGATCTGTTCCAGTGCTAACATCCTTTCTATACCATAAAGTTCAACTCTAAACTCAAACTCACTAGGAAACTATCAGGACATGTATGCTGCTGCTGCTAAGTCACTTCAGTCATGTCCGACTCTGTGCGACCCCATAGACGGCAGCCCACCAGGCTCCCCCGTCCCTGGGATTCTCCAGGCAAGACCACTGGAGTGGGTTGCCATTTCCTTCCCCAATGCATGAAAGGAAAACTGAATGTATAAGACTCAACTAATACTACCTCTAGGAGGTCACAAGAACATACGCACCAACACTTTCCTTCTGAACTTCTGCTTTAAACAAAGGCCAGAACTTAAACACGTCCCTCAAAACAGGAGCTCTAATCCATCCACCTCAGCAAGCAGAAACTATTAAGCTAAATCAATATTGAAAAAGTCAACAGATGCTCTAGTGCATTTTTCTTGCAAACCTTTATGGCTGTAAAAATCCCACTTTCAACCTAAAGACCTCCTTCCAAATTCAACTTGAAGAAAATCCTTCAGATCCCTCCTCACTGAATACATACATGGATCAACAGGGGTGAAGGGAAATCAATGTGTTCCCTCAGACATTTTGGCTAAGAGTTTGTGGTATTTCTGTTACTCTTCAGTTCCAGAGCCACTTCAAAGTGCCAAAGGGTTGTGGAGGCTTTGAGAATCTCCGCATTAAAAGTTATCCTTTTAATCCTAAAAGGAGAAAGTTTGAACCCAAACATGTCCTCAGAATGATAAGTTATTTCCCCACCTATAATTAAAAAATGTTCTCCATTTACATTAAACCTAAACTATTATCTAACAGAAATTTGAATTATGAACACTGTAGCCTGAATTGAAAAAAGAAACAAATGTATGCATTCTAAATTGCATAATACTTAAATCTGATATTTACTTTGTCATCAGTATAAATGGCATTCCTCTGATACATGAACAAAGGAGGTTAGAAGCAAAATGTGTAAGTCACTGACACCCTGAAAAAGCAGGGTAATTATATCAAAGCTTTCCCAGTGAGGATGTCAGATCAGAACAAACTCATCCAAACATAAACTCTATGTTCAGTATAGAATTCAGTGAAGGCCAACATTCAAATTAATGGACACAATCTAGACTCAACCACTTTCTATTCATATGAATGAACAGAAACAACAAAGAACGCAGACTCTGTGCCTCAGTCCTCAGGAATATAAAGTAGGATTGAATCACACTGACAATGGGTAGGGTTATCATGAAAATTAAGTGGCTTAATAGTTGTAAAGCAGTTAGCATGTTTCCTGACACAGGAAAAAGAGTATCATTAACTTCACCAAAATCTTATCCTCATATGTTGGGTTAGGCTGCAAAATGAATTAAATGATCTCTATTCAGAGCTCCTTGAAAGGGCAGAATCTCATTCACCAGGCCCTGTTCTGGCATCCTTATTTTTTCCTCATAATTCTGTGTTCAAATGAGCCATTCTCCTAAGATGTCCAAGATCAGTAGTCTGGGTTTTTTTTGTATTAATGAATTTCTTGAGAGTCTGATAAAAAGCCTTAGGTCTCCTTCACTCTGTAAATGCTTGTGGATATAAAAGGTGAATATAACAGGGGACAGGGGATTCACAGACTCTGTAGAGCCTGATTTGGAAGCCTGTTAAGAATCCTTACCCTGTATTGTACATCTGACTTAACACAGTGCTCTGCATAGTCAATATCCTCTCCTTTAAAGCCTTCTAGGATCAGAAGCACATCTGCTTACCTGGCTGGAAGTCGTCTGTGGGTGTTTCCATTGGAAGAGCAGAGGTAGAAGCCTTCGTTGTCATTGGAACAGTGGTGATCATCGTGACTGTTGAAGTAGTGGTGGTAGTTGTTACTGGAGTAGCAGTGGCAGTCGTTTTTGGAATAGTGGTGGCTGTCACTAGAGTAGTGGTGATGGTGGCTGGTGAAGTAGCAGTTTCTGTTTGATTAGTTTTGGTCGTTGTTGGAGTCATAGCCTCGGCTGTTTCTCTTCGAGGTGTAGTCATGGTCATTGTTCTTTGAGTAGTGGGAGTGGTGGTAGTTGTTGGAGTAGTGGTTGTTGTTGTTGTAGCTGGAGCTAGAAATTAACATGAAAGCAAGGATTCAAGAAGCTGCAGGTAACAAGAGCCGTGTGCTGGGCCTGTGCAACAACGTGACCAAGGAGACTGTCCCCAGGTAGAACTCAGTATTTATTTCCGAGGAACTCCAAATTCTCATCATTGGTCAGCTAGAATCTATGACAAACAGGGAGTGAAGACATGGTCACAGCAAGGAAACAGCTGCATTGAAAGGATGAAATTTCAGGGGGTGTCGAAAGAAAAACAACTGACATATGGGATTTGTATTGAAGCACTTTGTAAAGACTAGTTGTGCATACCAAATCTACGTATCTTCAGAACATCTGTGAGAAAGAGAAAATGTCTAGAACCTGAAACCATCTTTACACTGTCAGTGGTGTACACCTAGGACCTAAATAGTAGTTCCCCAAAACCAAAATATTTACCAGATAAACAGCATTTAGTTCGATCAGTCCTAGGAGTACTCTCCCAACAGAACTACATCTTAAATGCAGATTAATTTAAACCATTAACATATACTCAGTAACACAAATGCATTTTGAATCTGGTTGGAAGAGAGACAAGATGTTTTAAAGTTCCTTTCTACCCAAGAGATAATAACAACATGTGACATCTTTGACTCTTTCCAGAGTCAGAAATGGTATAGGATTCCAAACCACTTACTGAAGTCCTCAGAGTTACCCAGAGAAAGAACTGAAACTAAAATTAAATCAAAATACAGTGCCTGACACAAAAGCAGAAATTGTAGGGTTGAATAAAAAATAAGCACTTTTTTTTTTTTTTTCTCACCAGGCATCTTTTTGCACAGAAGTTTTCTTAAATTTCAACTCTACTAACTATGAATTGGAACCTCAAGTCACTTAAATAGGGGGAAATTGGTGTGAAAACTATTTTGAGGGATTCAAGTCAACTTAATTTGGACACTAGTTAATTTTTGCCTTAAAAAAGAAAAACTGTTTTTCAACAGGTATTTGTGAGTTCTATTATGTATAAGGCATTAGTAAATGATTTAGGCTTTGGGGGAGTCCCAAGATCTTGGTGGTAATTGCTCTAATCTGTCAGTGTGAAAACAACCATAGACACAATATAAACAAATGGATGCGGCTATGTTCCAATAAAACTTTATTTATAAAGCTGTTGGTGAGTCTGTTTTATAATCTGACCTGGCCATGGAGCTACAGTTTGCTGACTCTGGTCTAACAGTGTAGTCACAGGTTTTGATGAAGGGAGCAATCTCAATCCCCTCCGTTCCGTCTGAAATCAAATCTAGACACAAAAAAAGGAAGTATGCAAAAATTCTGATAAAGGACTGTAACAAGGAGTAAACTGAATTGGCTTGTTTAACTACATGTCTTCCTTGATTGTAAATATTTCCTGAGGAAGAAGCTAGGAAGCTAAGGGTAGAAGATGCTGAGGAACAGAAGGAACCTAACAGAAGTTTGGAAAGTAAGCTCATTCTGTGAAAAGTGCAAGAAAAATTAAGCAAATAATTGAATTGGAGGTGGAGTCATTTTGGCTCAGTTATGGACCAGTTTCCCACTGTACAGGGCAGTGACTTTAAATATTCATCTATTAAAGAATATCTAAACACTATAAAAGTCCCCTACTAATTTTTTTCTGTATCATTGGAAAAATATTCCACCAGACCAATCATACAATTTTACAACTCTAAAAAAACCTCTTCTCCACATGCAATCTCCTTACCTATGTTTCTCAGTTCAGTTCAGTTCAGTTCAGTCGCTCAGTCGTGTCCGACTCTTTGCAACCCCATGAATCACAGCACACCAGGCCTCCCTGTCCATCACCAACTCCCGGAGTTCACTCAAACTCATGTCCATTGAGTCGGTGATGCCATCCAGCCATCTCATTCTCTGTTGTCCCCTTCTCCTCCCACCCCCAAACCTTCCCAGCATCAGAGTCTTCCAGTGAGTCAACTCGTCTCATGAGGTGGCCAAAGTATTGGAGTTTCAGCTTTATCATCAGTCCTTCCAATGAATACCCAGGATTGATCTCCTTTAGAATGGACTGGTTGGATCTCCTTGCAGTCCAAGGGACTCTCAAGAGTCTTCTCCAGCACCACAGTTCAAAAGCATCAATTCTTCAGCGATCAGCTTTCTTTATAGTCCAACTCTCACATCCATAAATGACCACTGGAAAAACCATAGCCTTGACTAGACGGACCTTTGTTGGCAAAGTAATGTCTCTGCTTTTTACTAGCACCAGCCTATTTTCCTTAGATTACCTCCTAGATGTACTTTCCTCAGAGTCAGCTATTTGTTGTATCAAACTTGACCTTATTTTACTTTCCTTCAAGGACACAAGCCAAGCACAAAAGATGGGAGATTGTAATGTAATATCAAGCTCATTTAAATTAAACAAGAGACATAGCTCAAGAAGGCCAGGGGCATTGGGTTCTGTGAAGACCTTAGTGGGAGAACATTTATTAGGAAAGAGCACCAGAAACTAGGAAATCCTGAAGAACTTGATCCTTTCATTAAACAGTAAGGAAAATTAGAATGTCTACCTCAGGATGGAAAAATGTAAACTTCCTAGTTTTTTTAATTTCACGAAATTTTTAAAAGCCCCAAGTCAACAGCAATTTAGATGCAAATGTTCTCACAGAGCAATAGGCTATTTTAAATTTAAAACTAGCAATTTAATGATAAGGGGTGAAACCTGTTTCAAAAAATCCAAGACAGAGCAGAGGGAAGGAGTGGAACTATATAGGCTGATACATTGTGGCTCATCTGGTAAAGAATCAGCCTGCAATGTGGGAGACCTGCGTTTGATCCCTGGGTTGGAAAGATTCCCTAAAGAAGGGAAAGGCTACCCACTCCAGTAGAGCAGTGACTGCCCAGTGCTGGAGCAGCTTCAAGGAGATACTCCACTTCCAAGGGCAGAGAAGTCCCATCAAGATGATAGGTGCTGGAGCAGTGGCTGCGTGGCACTGGAATGACTTTGAGGAGATACCCCATGTCCAAGGGCAAAGGAGAAGCCCAAGCAAGATGGTTCAGTTCAGTTCAGTTCAGTCGCTCAGTCTGTCCGACTCTCCGCGACCCCATGAATCACAGCACGCCAGGCCTCCCTGTCCATCACCAACTCCCGGAGTACACTCAAACTCATGTCCACAGAGTCGGTGATGCCATCCAGCCATCTCATTCTCCATCGTCCCCTTCTCCTCCCGCCCCCAACCTTTCCCAGCATCAGAGTCTTTTTCAGTGAGTCAACTCGACACATGAGGTGGCCAAAGTATTGCAGTTTCAGCTTTAGCATCAGTCCCTCCAATGAACATCCAGGATTGATCTCCTTTAGAATGGACTGGTTGGATCTCCTTGCAGTATAAGGGATTCTCAAGAGTCTTCTCCAACACCACAGTTCAAAAGCATCGATTCTTCGGCAATCAGCTTTCTTCACAGTCCAACTCTCACATCCATACATGACCACGGGAAAAACCATTGCCTTGACTAGACGGACCTTGGTTGGCAAAGTAATGTCTCTGCTTTTTAATATACTATCAAGGTTGGTCATAACTTTCCTTCCAAGGAGCAAGCATCTTTTAATTTCATGGCTGCAATCAGCATCTGCAGTGATTTTGGAGCCCAAAAAAACAAAGTCTGACACTGTTTCCACTGTTTTTCCATCTACTTCCCATGAAGTGATGGGACCAGATGCCATGATCTTTGTTTTCTGAATGTTGAGCTTCAAACCAACCTTTTCACTCTCCTCTTTCACTTTCATCAAGAGGCTTTTGAGTTCCTCTTCACTTTCTGCCATAAGGGTAGTGTCATCTGCATATCTGAGGTTATTGATATTTCTCCCAGCAATCTTGATTCCAGCTTGTGCTTCTTCCAGCCCAGCCTTCCTCATGATGTACTCTGCATATAAGTTAAATAAGCAAGGTGACAATATACAACCTTGACGTACACCTTTTCCTATTTGGAACCAGTCTGTTGTTCCATGTCCTGTTCTAACTGTTGCTTCCTGACCTGCATACAGGTTTCTCAAGAGGCAGGTCAGGTGGTCTGGGATTCCCATCTCTTTCAGAATGTTCCACAGTTTATTGTGATCCGCACAGTCAAAGGCTTTGGCATAGTCAATGAAGCAGAAATAGATGTTTTTCTGAAACTCTCTTGCTTTCTCCATGATCCAGCGGATGTTGGCAATTTGATCTCTGGTGCCTCTGCCTTTTCTAAAACCTGCTTGAACATCTGGGAGTTCACAGTTCACATATTGCTGAAGCCTGGCTTGGAGAATTTTGAGCATGACTTTGCTAGCGTGTGAGATGAGTGCAATTGTCCGGTAGTTTGAGCATTCTTTGGCATTGCCTTTCTTTGGGATTGGAATGAAGACTGACCTCTTCCAGTCCTGTGGCCACTGCTGAGTTTTCCAAATCTGCTGGCATATTGAGTGCAGCACTTTCACAGCATCATCTTTCAAGACTTGAAATAGCTCAACTGGAATTCCATCACCTCCACTAGCTTTGTTCGTAGTGATGCTTTCTAAGGCCCACTTGACTTCACATTCCAAGATGTCTGGCTCTAGGTCAGTGATCACGTTATCATGATTATCTTGCTCGTGAAGATCTTTTTTGTACAGTTCTTCTGTTTATTCCTGCCACCTCTTCTTAATATCTTCTGCTTCTGTTAGGTCCATACCATTTCTGTCCTTTATCGAGCCCATCTTTGCACGAAATGTTCCCTTGGAATCTCTAATTTTCTTGAAGAGATCTTTTGTTTTTCCTATTCTGTTGTTTTCCTCTATTTCTTTGCATTGATCACTGAGGAAGGCTTTCTTATCTCTCCTTGCTATTCTTTGGAACTCTGCATTCAGATGCTTATATCTTTCCTTTTCTCCTTTGCTTTTCGCTTCTCTTCTTTTCACAGCTATTTGTAAGGCCTCCTCAGACAGCCATTTCACTCTTCTGCATTTCTTTTCCATTGGGATGGTCTTGGTCCCTGTCTCCTGTACAATGTCACGAACCTCCGTCCAGAGTTCATCAGGCACTCTATCAATCAGATCTAGTCCCTTAAATCTATTTCTCACTTCCACTGTATAATCATAAGGGATTTGATTGAGGTCATATCTGAATGGTCTAGTGGTTTTCCCTACTTTCTTCAATTTAAGTCTGAACTTCGCAATAAGGAGTTCATGATCTGAGCCACAGTCAGCTCCCGGTCTTGTTTTCGCTAACTGTATACAGCTTCTCCATCTTTGGTTGCAAAGAATATAATCAATCTGATTTCGGTGTTGACCATCTGGTGATGTCCATGTGTAGAGTCTTCTCTTGTGTTGTTGGAAGAGGGTGTTTGCTATGACCAGTGCATTCTCTTGACAAAACTCTGTTAGGCTTTGCCCTGCTTCATTCCGTGCTCCAAGGCCAAATTTGCCAGTTACTCCAGGTGTTTCTTGACTTCCTACTTTTGCATTCCAGTCCCCTATAATGAAAAGGACATCTTTTTTGGGTGTTAGTTCTAAAAGGTCTTGTAGGTCTTCATAGAACCGATTAACTTTGGCTTCTTCAGCATTACTGGTTTGGGCATAGGCCTGGATTACTGTAATATTGAATGGTTTGCCTTGGAAACGAACAGAAATCATCCTGTCATTTTTAAGATTGCATCCAAGTACTGCATTTCGGACTCTTTTGTTGACCATGATGGCTACTCCATTTCTTCTAAGGGATTCCTGCCCACAGTAGTAGATATAATGGTCATCCGAGTTAAATTCACCCATTCCAGTCCATTTTAATTCACTGATTCCTAGAATGTCGACGTTCACTCTTGCCATCTCCTGTTTGACCACTTCCAATTTGCCTTGATTCATGGACCTAACATTCCAGGTTCCTATGCAATATTGCTCTTTACAGCACCGGACCTTGCTTCTATCACTGGTCACATCCAGAGCTGGGTATTGGTTTTGCTTTCGCTCCATCCCTTTATTCCTTCTATAGTTATTTCTCCACTGAGCTCCAGTAGCATACTGGGCAACTACCGACCTGAGGAATTCCTCATTCAGTATCCTATCATTTTTCCCTTTGTTACTGTTCATGGGGTTCTCAAGGCAAGTATACTCAAGTGGTTTGCCATTCCCCGCAGACACGATGCGAGAGACGCCGGCCCCGGCGCAACGAACCACGCAAAGAGGTGCCGCCGTGAGGAGCTACCCCACGCCTGAGGCCAGGGCCGGCGGCCGAGAGGAGCTACCCCACATCCAACAGGCAGTGCCCACGCGGGCGCAGGAGGGCCAAGAGGAGCTACTCTGCATTCAAGGTCAGGAGGGGCGGCTTTGAGGAGATACCCCTCGTCCAAGGTAAGGTACAGCGGCTGCACTTTGCTGGAGCGGCTGTGAAGAGATTTTCCACGACCAAGGTAAGAGAAACCCAAATAAGACGGTAGGTATTGCTAGGGGGCACCAGAGGGCAGACAAACTGAAATCATAATCACAGGAAACTAGCCGATCTGACCACATGGACCACAGCCAAATGTGGTCCACTGGAGAAGGGAATGGCAAACCACTTCAGCAAGATGGTAGGAGGGGTGAAATCTCATTTAGAATAAAACCTCATACCCGCCAGAGACGCTCAGAGGGCTCAAACAAACCTTGTGGGCATCAGGACCCAGAGACCCCACAAAGACTGAGACAAAACTGTGTTTGAGAATCTCCTGTAGGACTTCCCTGGTGGTTCAGACGGTAAAGTGTCTGTCTACAATGCGGGAGACCCAGGTTCGATCCCTGGGTTGGGAAGATCCCCTGGAGAAGGAAATGGCAACCCACTCCAGTACTAATGCCTGGAAAATCCCATGGATGGAAGAGCCTGGTAGGTTACAGTCCATCGGGTCGCAAAGAGTTGGACATGACTGAGCGACTTCAGTTCACTTCTGTAGAGGTATGGGTCAGCAGTGGGCTGCCGCAGGGGCAGGGACTCTGGGAGCAGCAGACTTGAGAATGGCATAAGCCTTCTTGGAGGAGGTCACCATTAACCCCACCATAGAGCTTCCAGAACTTACACAGGACTGGGAAATAGACTCTAGTTTGGAGGGCCCAAACAGAACCTTGTGTGCACCAGGACCCAGGAGAAAGGAGCAGTGACTCCACAAGAGACTAACCCAGACTTGCCAGTGAGTATCTAGGAATCTCCAGGGGAGGCGTGGGTTGGCAGTGGCCTGCTGCAGGGTTGGGGGCACTGAGTATATCAGTGCATGCAAGGGACCTTTTGAAGGAGGTAACCATTATCTTCATACCTCCACCATAGTTTGCCCCAGGTAATTAACAGGGAGGGAACACAGCCCCACAACATCAATAGAAAATTGGATTAAAGATTTACTGAGCATGGCCCCGCCCATCAGAACAAGACCCAGTTTTCCCCTCAGTCAGTCTCTTCCATCAGGAAGCTTCCATAAGTCTCTTATCCTTCTCTATCAGAGGGCAGGCAGACTGAAACCCACAATCACAGAAAACTAACCAATCTGATCACATGGACCACAACCTTGTCTAACTCAATGAAACTATGAGCCATGCCATCTAGGGCCATCCAAGACGGACGGGTCATGGTGGAGAGTTCTGACAAAACGTGTTCCACCAGAGAAGGAAATGCCAAACCACTTCAGTATTCTTTCCATGAGAACCCCATGAACAGAATGAAAAGGCAAAAAGATAGGACACTGAAAGATGAACTCCCCAGGTCAGTAGGTGCCTAATATGCTACTGGAGAAAGTGGAGAAATAACTCCAGGAAAAATGAAGAAATGGAGACAAACACCCAGCTGTGGTTTTGACTGGTGATGGAAGTAAAGTATGATGCTGTAAAGAGCAATATTGAATAGGAACTTGGAATGATAGGTCCATGAATCAAGGCAAATTGAAAGTGGTAAAACAGGAGATGGCACAAGTGAACGTCAACATTTTAGGAATTAGCGAACTAAAATGGACTGGAATGGGTGAATTTAACTCAGATGACCATCATATCTACTACTGTGGACAGGAATCTCTTAGAAGAAATGGGGTAGCCATCATGATCAACAAAAGAGTCCGAAATGCAGTGAAAGTGAAGTGAAGTCACTCAGTTGTGTCCGACTCTTTGTGACCCCATGGACTGTAGCCTACCAGGCTCCTCCATCCATGGAATTTTCCAGGCAAGAATACTGGAGTGGGTTGCGATTTCCTTCTCCAGGTACTTGGATGCAATCTCAAAAACGACAGAATGATCTCTGTTGTTTCCAAGGCAAACCATTCAATACCACGGTAATCCAAGTCTATGCCCTGACCAGTAACGCTGAAGGAACCAAAACTGAATGCTTCTATGAACACCGACAAGACCTTCTAGAACTAAAAGCGAAAAAAGATGTCCTTTTCATTATAGGGGACTGGAATGCAAAAGTAGGAAGTCAAGAAATACCTGGAGTAACAGGCAAATTTGGCCTTGGAGTATAGAATGAAGCAGGGCAAAGGCTAATTAAGTTTTGCCAAGAGAATGCAATGGTCATAGCAAACACCCTCTTTCAACAAGAGAAGACTCTACACATGGACATCACCAGATGGTCAATACTGAAATCAGGTTGATTATATTCTTTGCAGCCAAAGATGGAAAAGCTCTATACAGTCAGCAAAAACAAGACTGGGAGCTGACTATGGCTCAAATCATGAACTCCTTAATGCCAAATTCAGACTTAAGTTGAAGAAAGTAGGGAAAACCACTAGACCATTCAGGTATCAGTTCAGTTGCTCAGTCGTGTCCAACTCTTTGCAACACCATGAATCACAGCATGCCAGGCCTCCCTGTCTATCACCAACTCCCGGAGTTCACACAAATTCATGTCCATCGAGTCGGTGATGCCATCCAGCCATCTCATTCTCTGTCGTCCCTGTCTCCTCCTGCTCCCAATCCCTCCCAGCATCAGACTTTTTTCCAGTGAGTCAAATCATCACATGAGGTGGCCAAAGTATTGGAGTTTCAGCTTTAGCATCAGTCCTTCCAATGAACACCCAGGACTGATCTCCTTTAGAATGGACTGGTTGGATCTCCTTGCAGTCCAAGGGACTCTCAAGAGTCTTCTCCAGCACTACAGTTCAAAAGCATCAATTCTTTGGCGATCAGCTTTCTTCACAGTCCAAACAGGTCTAACCTAAATCAAATCCCTATGATTATACAGCGGCAGTAAGAAATAGATTCAAGGGATTAGATCTGATAGAGTGTCTGAAGAACTATGGATGAAAGTTTGTGACATTATACAGGAAGCAGGGATCAAGACCATCCCCAAGGGAAAAAAAATTCAAAAAGGCAAAATGGTTGTCCGAGGAGACCTTAAAAATAGCTGAGAAAAGAAGAGAAGCAAAAAACAAAGGAGTAACGGAAAGATATACCCATTTGAATGCAGAGTTCCAAAGAATAGCAAGGAGAGATAAGAAAGCCTTCCTCAGCAATCAATGCAAAGAAATAGAGGCAAACAATAGAATGGGAAAGACTAGAGATCTCTTCCAGAAAAGTAGAGATACCAAAGGAACATTTCATGCAAAGATGGGCACAATAAAGGATGGAAATGGTATGGACCTAACAGCAGCAGAAGATATTAAGAAGAGGTGGCAAGAATACACAGAACTATACAAAAGAGATATGCACGACCCAGATAATCATGATGGTATGATCACTCACCTAGAGCAAGACATCCTGGAATGAGAAGTCAAGTAAGCCTTAGGAAGCATCGCTGCAAAACTAGTGGAGGTGATGGAATTCAGATGAGCTATTTCGAATCCTAAAAGATGATGCTGTGAAAATGCTGCACTCAATATGCCAGCAAATTTGGAAAACTCAGCAGTGGCCACAGGACAGGAAAAGGTCAGTTTTCATCCTAATCCCAAAGAAAGGCAATGCCAAAGAAGGCTCAAACTCAATGCACAATTGCACTCATCTCACACACTAGTAAAGTAATGCTCAAAATTCTCCAAGCCAGGCTTCAACAGTACATGAACTGTGAACTTCCAGATGTTCAAGCTGGATTTAGAAAAGCCAGAGGAACCAGAAATCAAATTGCCAGCATCCTTTGGATCGTCAAAAAAGCAAAAGAGTTCCAGAAAAACATCTACTTCTGCTTTAACAGAACATCTATTATGCCAAAGCCTTTGTGGATCACAACAAACTGAAAAATTCTTCAAAAGCTGTAATACAAGACCACTTTACCTGCCTACTGAGAAATCTGTATGCAGATCAGGAAGCAACAGTTAGAACTGGACATGGAACAACAGACTGGTTCCAAATAGGAAAAGGAGGACATCAAGGCTGTACATTGTCACCCTGCTTATTTAACTTATATGCAGAATACATCATGAGAAACGCTGGGCTGGAAGAAGCACAAGATGGAATCAAGATTGCTGGGAGAAATATCAATAACCTCAGATATGCAGATGATACCACCCTTATGGCAGAAAGCTAAGAAGAACTAAAGAGCCTCTTGATGAAAGTGAAAGAGGAGAGTGAAAAAGTTGTCTTAAAAGTCAACATTCAGAAAACTAAGATCAAGGCATCTGGTCCCATCATTTCATGGCAAATAGATGGGGAAACAGTGGAAACAGTGACAGACTATTTTGGGGGGCTTCAAAATCACTGCAGATGGTGACTACAATCATGCATGAAATTACAAGATGTTTGCTCTTTGGAAAAAAATTTATGACCAACCAAGACAGCATATTAAAAAGCAGAGACATTACTTCGCCAACAAAGGTCTGTCTAGTCAAAGCTATAGTTTTTCCAGTAGTCATGTGTGGATGTGAGAGTTGGACTATAAAGAAAGCTGAGCACCGAAGAATTGATGCTTTTGAACTGTGGTGTTGACAAAGACTCTTGAGAATCCCTTGGACTTCAAGGGGATCCAACCAATCCATCCTAAAGGAAATCAATCCTGAATATTCATTGGAAGGACTGATGCTGAAGCTAAAACTGCAATACTTTGGCCACTTGATGCGAAAAGCTAACTCATTTGAAAAGACCCTGATGCTGGGAAGTATTGAAGGTGGGAGGAAAAGAGAATGACAGAGGATGAGATGGTTGGATGGCATCACCGACTCAATGGACATGAATTCGAGTAAACTGTTGGAGTTGGTGATAGACAGGGAGTTTTGGCATGCTGCAGTCCATGGGGTGGCAAAGAGTTGGACACGAATGAGTGACTAAATTGAACTGAACAATGTATATGCAACAAGACTGTGTTGACTGTTGTCAAAGTATCTATTTCATATATGTGAAATTCTCTATAAGTCTTAATAGGTTAAGAAAGAACTTTAAAAATTCTTTTAAGATATGATCTAGAGAAAAAAGCAATTCTTCAAGTGGAATAAATTTAGCTCCATAGAAATGTTCACTATACCTCAGAGTGCATTTTTAGTAAGCAACTAGAACTCCTGAAGCACTGCTTTAGGAGATGCTGACTGGAAAGATCCTCTAGCCTATGATCCCGAATCAAGATTAGTCTTAATATTTAACTCCACACAAATACAAGTTATTCTACTGAAGAGTTATTAGAAAACAAAACTATAAGAACCTCCTGTTTCCCTATTTAAGGAAGAGGAAGTTAATACCAAACAGAAAACTCTTATCTCTGGGAACCTATACTAAGTGATAGAAGAAAGTAGGAAGACAAGCTCACCTGGCCTTATACTCAACTCTTGAATGATTTTTATATCATTGAACCACCCTCTTTTCTCAATACGGCAGCAATACAAGCCACTGTCAGATGGGACAGTATTCTCTATGGTCAAAGACAAATCCCTTTCACCAATATTTCCTTTTAGCTGATAACGTCTGTCCCTCTGAACAGTGACTTTGTATCCATCAGTCCAGATAATGTCATCTCCGCAGCTCATCAAAGAACAGGCCCCTCGGCCCCAGCATGCACTTGTGATTTCTCCAGTGTATGAGCAGGGTAGCCTGACAGACTGACCCGCTACTCCAGTCACTCGATGGTAAGAGCTTACACCATCTGTAAATACAGAGAAAACAGAGCATGAGAACATGAGGTCTCAATATTTTTATTTTAATAATTTTTATTTTTTCATATAGCTTATTGGGTTTGAAATTATGTGACTGTGTCTTGAGTTTTTAGAATTTAGTATAAGCAAATTTCCATGTTAACATGTTCTTCAGCAGCATCACTATTTACTAGATATGATTGAAGATGAAAGATCATATAAACATTTTTCTTGATTGATGAAAATATCCTATGCTTCCCAATAGGACAGATTTTCTAGAGATAATATCAGGACAAAGGTCAGATATATGTTCAGCCTTTTTGGTGAATATGATCAAACTTTTCTCCAAAAGATTTGATTGAAACAAATGACATCTAGTAACGCATGAGTATGTCGATATTCATCCTGTTTTTGACAGGTATCTGTTTATTAAATATGTAAAACACACTGGTGGCTTTTCCTTTCTCCTAGATTCAATCACTGTCTTAACTGAAATCTGGTTTAAAAACTCTGTTGTATTCAAAGTTTTGATTTTCAATTTTTATTTGAATTTTCCAATGGCCATTTAACATAGTCACTGCATAATACCCTCTCTTATTTAAATTTTAAAAAATAGGTCTAATATTTTGTTAAACATCATTGACTAGAAGGCAGAAGTCTTGTAAACTCTTTAGAAGTCAGTTTTTAGGAAAATGGGTTTATAATACTTTTAGGAGAAATCGAGTCTTAAGGGCTTTGGGGTCATTCCAAAAAATTCAAGCATGGATCCTTTCTTGAGCTATGTGCAATGAATCACAGTCCACTTACCCAGGCAAAACCAAAAAATTGGAGAATATTCAGTAAATAACTAAATTTTGCCTCTTAGAAACAAACAGGCAGGAAAACTCTCACCTGTGGCAGTGGCTTAAAAACCGTGCATTGGCAAAAAGTTCCTAAAAGAAATATGAGATTTAACAGCTAATCATAGTCAGGACTTCCCTAGTGGCTCAGATGGCAAAAAGCATCTGCCTACAACGCAGGAAACCTGGGTTCGATTCCTGGGTCAGGAAGATCCCCTGGAGAAGGAAATGGCAACCCACTCCAGTACTCTTGCCTGGAAAATCCCATGGACGGATGGAGGAACCTGATAGACTACAGTCCATGGGGTCTCCCGACAGGACTGAGCAACTTCACTTTCACTTTTCATAGTTAGGACTGGGCTGTGAGTCTGGGAAGTGATTTGGGAATAAGACACTCATTGTTACATAGTATAAGAGTATTTTCTTCACTGGAAATCTGATAATATTTAATTTTGCTTAATATCATTTTGGGATCACAAAGCTTTACATATTAATTTTTAAAATTTGTTATAGAAGTATAATTTTAAATTGTACTTTTACTCTACCTGTAAAGATTGTTTTTAAATTTTAGGATATATCTATCACTAATTTTCTCCCCTCTCTCACAGAAAGTTTTGAATTAAAATATTTATCTATTAAAAAAATTTTCCTATACAGCACAGATGGGGAATCTTAGTTCCCCAAAGAGGGATGGAATCCACACCCACTACATTGGAAGCATGGAGTCTTAAGCCACTGGAAAAGAGGGAAGGTAAAATATTTTCTTTTTAAAGAAATGGTTGCATATGGTTAAAAAAAATTAAAAAGCACAGAATGGTACAATAAAGAATTCATCTCCTTCCCATCCATCCCCATTTCTTCTTCCCGTTCCCTTCCATGACAACAATGGTTACTGTTTACCACATACACATGAGAAGTTCATGCATACACATGAACAACACAAATGGCATATGCATATGTATCATGCCTTGTTCATCCAGCTATAGATTTCATAATTCTTAATGTTTAAGCAATTTCTTTAGCTTAAGGTTTCAGCCTTGTTCTTTGCTCACTAGTTGACCCCATTATTTTTAAACAACACCCTAGAAATCTACCCTGCTTGACCATACCTACATATCTGCTACATTCCCCCATCCTCAGGGCTTCCAAAGCACAGCCCACCTGTTCACCTACCTGTCAGAAGGAGTAGGAGGCCCAGGATGGCTACCCAAGGGTGCATGATGCTATTGGCCTGAAGGGAAGTGAAGGTTGACTGGTTTGTACGCTCGCAGGCAGATGGTATTAGATTGGACACCACTAGGTTTCAGGGGTTCCAAATAGCTCAGTTTCCTTATGCCTCAACACAGAAAAAATTGAGCCAGAGCCTGAGGAGTGACAGATGAAAAATGATCCATTAAAATAGGATGCGTGTAAGACTTACAAGGAGACAGGTGAGCACTGTGCTGCCTCAAGTACTTAGTGGGTTACATTTGTATAATCAAAGGAAGAAAGAGAGGGGAGAAGACCACCTTCTTTTTCACTGTTGATCTTCTTGGATGGGAGAACGTTTGATCCTGTATGGTGCATCCGGCACTGTCATGGCACTATGGAAAAATTATTCCAGGTCTCAGGACAATGAGGGTTGTTCAGTTTGAAATGTCACATATCCAACTCTGGCAATGTTTTAATCTCTACAAATATCAGTTTCTTCTCCTTTATAATGAATGTAATAATAGAATCACCCCAAACATTTGGACAAGGGTTCACAATAAGATAATGCTCTGAAAGCATCAAACCCAGCCCTTTCCTATAATAAGCACTTCCAATTGAGCTATTTCAAATCCTGAAAGATGATGCTGTGAAAGTGCTGCACTCAATATGCCAGCAAATTTGGAAAACTCAGCAATGGCCACAGGACTGGAAAAGGTCAGTCTTCATTCCAATCCCAAAGAAAGGCAATGCCAAAGAATGCTCAAACTACCGCACAATTGCACTCATCTCACTCGCTAGTAAAGTCATGCTCAAAATTCTCCAAGCTAGGCTTCAGCAATATGTGAATCGTGAACTCCCAAATGTTCAAGCAGGTTTTAGAAAAGGCAGAGGCACCAGAGATCAAATTGCCAACATCCACTGGATCATGGAGAAAGCAAGAGAGTTCCAGAAAAACATCTATTTCTGCTTCATTGACTATGCCAAGGCCTTTGACTGTGTGGATCACAATAAACTGTGGAAAATTCTGAAAGAGATGGGAATCCCAGACCACCTGACCTGCCTCTTGAGAAACCTGTATGCAGGTCAGGAAGCAACAGTTAGAACTGGACATGGAACAACAGACTGGTTCCAAATAGGAAAGGGAGTACGTCAAGGTTGTATATTGTCACCCTGCTTATTTAACTTATATGCAGAGCACATCATGAGGAACTCTGGGCTGGAAGAAGCACAAGCTGGAATCAAGATTGCTGGGAGAAATATCAATAACTTCAGATATGCAGATGACCCCACCCTTATGGCAGAAAGTGAACAGGAACTCAAAGGCCTCTTGATGAAAGTGATAGAGGAGAGTGAAAAGGTTGGCTTAAAGCTCAACATTCAGAAAACAAAGATCATGGCATCTGGTCCCATCACTTCTTGGGAACTAGATGGGGAAACAGTGGAAACCGTGTCAGACTTTATTTTTTTGGGCTCCAAAATCACTGCAGATGCTGATTGCAGCCATGAAATTAAAAGACGCTTGCTCCTTGGAAGGAAAGTTATGACCAGCCTAGATAGCATATTAAAGAGCAGGGACATTACTTTGCCAACCAAGGTCCGTCTAGTCAAGGCTATGGTTTTTCCCGTGGTCATGTATGGATGTGAGAGTTGGACTGTGAAGAAAGCTGATCGCCGAAGAATTGATGCTTTTGAACTGTGGTGCTGGAGAAGACTCTTGAGAGTCCCTCGGCCTGCAAGGAGATCCAACCAGTCCATTCTAGAGGAGATCAATCCTGGGTGTTCATTGGATGGACTGATGCTAAAG
Source organism: Moschus berezovskii (assembly GCF_049115385.1). Classification (NCBI taxonomy): domain Eukaryota; kingdom Metazoa; phylum Chordata; class Mammalia; order Artiodactyla; family Moschidae; genus Moschus; species Moschus berezovskii. Next base: position 43,029,640 of record NC_142467.1, on the reverse strand, counting down.
CTGAAACTCCAATACTTTGGCCACCTCATGTGACGAGTTGACTCACTGGAAAAGACTCTGATGCTGGGAGCAATTGGGGGTAGGAGGAGACGGGGACGAAAGAGAATGAGGTGGCTGGATGGCATCACCGACTCTGTGGACATGAGTTTGAGTGAACTCCGGGAGCTGGTGATGGACAGGGAGGCCTGGTGTGCTATGGTTCATGGGGTCTCTAAGAGTCGGACACGACTGAGCGACTGAACTGAACTGAACTATTGTTTATTATCAATGACTCCAAGAATAATATCAATAGCCTGGAATGCTCCCCTATGAGATGATACATAAGAAAGCTTTGGTATAGTGGCAAGTCCCTATTCAGCACTTACACTGTATCATCACAGTAATGATTATTTGATCAGAGGGAGGTGCCAGTCATCAGACACCAATCCCCACCGAGGCATCTGTAGGTCCACCCAGTCCCACATGTCCAACTTCCTGTTAGACATCAGCCAGGGCACTTACTTCAAACTCAAGATCACCCAAATAATTTTCATTCTTCCTTCTGGGGTTCCTTTACCAGTGAACCCATCACATCACCTACAATCCCAAGTACAGAGAATCAGTCATCCTTCCTTTTTACTCCAGTCACCAGCTCCTCTCAATTCCAAGTCCTAAATGCTCTGACTGTCCCTTCTCTGCTGTTACTACTGCCATCATTAGAGTTGACACACTCCTCTCCTGTCTGAATAACAGCAGGGAGCCTCCTGGGGAGTCTCTCTGCCTCCAGGTTTACTCCTTTCCAAAACAGCTTCCACAGTCTTGCCAGCACAATATTTACAAAAACAGAGCTGAAAGTGCCATTCCCTTCTCTAAACAGTCCATCAATCAAAGCCTTTAAGAACCTAGGCTACTCCTAGTTTCCTGTCTCCATTAGATTAAACTAGACTCTTAATCACAGAGACTCCATGCTCCTATAAGTCACCCTATCTCTGCTCAGACTGTTACCCTGCCTGTTCACTCTGCTCAATTAAATGCTCTCATCCATGAAGAGCCAATTCAAGTATCTTTGAGAAAAATCATTCTGGCCCTTCTTTCCCAGTTAGAATCCTTTTCTCCTTCCTTTGGATCCCCAGGGCACTTCTTCACACTTCTACCCCCAAACAAAGCCCACTGAGTGGTTATTTGCTCCACCCAAGCCTGTGTATCCCATACCTTTATGGACAGAGGTCAAGATTTCCTCTTTTTGATATGTTGTGGTCCCTGCATAGAGAAGCAACCAGGTAAGCCATGCTTAATGAATCATAGACTTGAAAGGCATTTACCAAGTATCATGCTACATATTTCTATGTATCCAAATGAAGTCCCAAGAAAAAGATATAAAATCTCATCTCCAACCACTTTTCCCTCTAAGAATCCCTTGATTTATAGGAAAGGCCAGCTTGTTTAGACCGTGGAGCTTCATCTGGTTTTGTAAAACAGAGAGATACGGTAAGAGAACAAATGCTCCTAAAAGTTCCCCATGTGCACTTTTCCACCATCCAACCCTGAGACCAAGAAAAACCTATTGTAACAGACAGAGTGCCTAATGAACTATGGACGGAGGTTCGTGACATTGTACAGGAGACAGGAATCAAGACGATCCCCAGGAAAAACAAATGCAAAAAAGGAAAATGGCTGTCTAAGGAAGTCTTACAAATAGCTGTGTAAAGAAGGGAAGCGAAAAGCAAAGGAGAAAAGGAAAGATATACCCATTTGAATACAATAGCAAGGAGAGATAAGAAAGCTTTCTTCAGTGATCAATGCAAAGAAATAGAGGAAAACAACAGAATAGGAAACACTAGAGATCTCTTCAAGAAAATTAGAGATACAAAGGGGACATTTCATGAAAAGATGGGCTCAATAAAGGACAGAAATGGCATGGACCTAACAGAAGCAGAAGAGATAAAGAAGTGGCAAGAATACATAGAAGAACTGTACAAAAAAGATCATCACGACCCAGATAATCACAATGGTGTGATTACTCATCTAGAGCCAGACATCCTGGAATGTGAAGTCAAGTGGGCCTTAGGAAGCATCACTACGAACAAAGCTAGGGGAGGTGATGGAATTCCAGTTGAGCTATTTCAAATCCTGAAAGATGATGCTGTGAAAGGGCTGCACTCAATATGCCAGCAAATTTGGAAAACTCAGCAGTGGCCCACAGGACTGGAAAAGGTCAGTTTTCATTCCAATCCCAAAGAAAGGCAATACCAAAGAATGCTCAAACTCAGCGCACAATTGCACTCATCTCACATGCTAGTAGAGTAATGCTCAAAATTCTCCAAGCCAGGCTTCAGCAATACGTGAACTGTGAACTTCCAGATGTTCAAGCTGGTTTTAGAAAAGGCAGAAGAACCAGAGATCAAATTGCCAACATCTGCTGGATCATGGAAAAAGCAAGAGAGTTCCAGAAAAACATCTACTTCTGCCCTATTGACTATGCCAAAGCCTTTGACTGTGTGGATCACAATAAACTGTGGAAAATTCTGAAAGAGATGGGAATCCCAGACCACCTGACCTGCCTCTTGAGAAACCTGTATGCAGGTCAGGAAGCAACAGTTAGAACTGGACATGGAACAACAGACTGGTTCCAAATAGGAAAAGGAGTACATCAAGGCTGTACATTGTCACCCTGCTGATTTAACTTATATGCAGAGTACATCATGAGGAACGCTGGGCTGGAAGAAGAACAAACTGGAATCAAGATTGCTGGGAGAAATATCAATAACCTCAGATATGCAGATGACACCACCCTTATGGCAGAAAGTGAAGAGGAACTAAAGAGCCTCTTGATGAAAGTGAAAGAGGACAGTGAAAAAGTTGGCTTAAAGCTCAACATTCAGAAAACAAAGATCATGGCATCTGGTCCCATCACTTCATGGGAAATAGATGGGGAAACAGTGGAAACAGTGTCAGACTTTATTTTTTGGGGCTGCAAAATCACTGTAGATGGTGACCTCAGCCATGAAATTAAAAGATGCTTACTCCTTGGAAGGAAAGTTGTGACCAACCTAGATAGTATATTAAAAAGCAGAGACACTACTTTGCCAACAAAGGTCCGTCTAGTCAAGGCTATGGTTTTTCCAGTGGTCATGTATGGATGTGAGAGTTGGACTGTGAAGAGGGCTGATCGCCGAAGAATTGATGCTTTTGCACTGTGGTGTTGGAGAAGACTCTTGAGAGTCCCTTGGACTGCAAGGAGATCCAACCAGTCCATTCTAAAGGAGATCAATCCTGGGTGTTCATTGGAAGGACTGATGCTAAAGCTGAAACTCCAATACTTTGGCCACCTCATGCAAAGAGTTGACTCATTGGGTAAGACTCAGATGCTGGGAGGGATTGGGGGCAGGAGGAGAAGGGGACGACAGAGTATGAGATGGCTGGATGGCATCAGCGACTCGATGCACATGCGTTTGTGTGAACTTCGGGATTTGGTGATGGACAGGGAGGCCTGGTGTGTTGCGATTCATGGGGTCACAAAGAGTCAAACACGACTGAGTGACTGAACTGAAGTGGATGCTACCAGAAGACTGGGAGGGAAGAGGACTAGATGGGGATATTATTGAGGTAGTAAACGTGAGGCTGAGGCATAAATACAGGGAATTTAATCTCAGGCCCCTGGATTTTGTTTAGGAAATGACAGTGATGTGGGTCTCCTCATGCTGGCTTCAGGCTCCTGACTCAATAGAGATGTTGGGTCTGTAGGAAACAATTTGGGACCATTTCGCACATCCTGCGGCCACATGACAATTGAAATTAATCCTCAGGCTCAATGGAATGATCTGAGTTCCCATCTAACTGAGATGTAACAGTTCATATTCCCCTAACAGACTGCATTTACCTTAGTCTCGGAAACCTGTGAGAATGTTAATTGTGTTGTTGTTATTGCTGTTTGTGTTTGAATTAGGTTTCTAATCATTTGGGGCTTTGCAGAATTTTTGGAGAATCTAATAAGAGTTCTAGACTTTCATACATACAAAATTATATGTATGTGTGTTTATGTCTAAAGTGGCCTTCAGCTAACCACTTGCCACCCAAAAAGTAAATGAAGAAACTAGGAAGGAATTGGGAATATTTAGCCAAGGCAAGAAAAATGCCACAGAGGCATGCAGGTTCTCTGAATAGGTTGAAATATTTTTATGCAAATGAAGAGGTTTTATTCAATAAGTGGTTCCAGCAGTTAGATGGGGCAGGGACATTGTGGCATAATGTCAGAATGGCACCAGAATCGAGCAGATGAGTTAAATCAAGGTCTATCATCTACCAGACAAATTGTATAACCCTCATGGATTCTAAAACGTAAATGATAATGATATCTATCTCATAATATTTTGTGAAAAACCAAATGAGCTAATACACATAAAATGTATAATGTTGAAACAAAGACAGACTTCAGTATGTGTTAGCTTCTCTAATAAACTCTTTGACTTTCCATATCTTTACTTCTAAAATGGGAATAATATTTGCACTTGGCTAGTAGGGCTTTGTGAGATGTAAATAAGAGAATACATGTTAAAACCCTTATACAACAGCTAACACCTACCTAAACATTATAAATGTTTCATTACAAATACCATAGGGGAAAGGAAGGTCAGTGACAAAAACATGATGCTTTATTTTAGACTGGAAGATAAGGCAATATAAAATAATATCTAAAAGTATGGAATCAGAGCAAGACTTCCTGGATCTGGCAACAAAGAGCTATGCAACCTTGAGAAAGTTACGTCAAAGAGAGACAAAAGCATTGCCAAGAGGGATTGAATGACATGGCCCCTGAGAACAGTTGACCCCACACCAGCACATGATCTGTGCTCAGTAAACCTTGGTTGAGGAGATGTCACAAAGGGACCAAGAGACCTCCTCTTCAACAGTGCCACCTATGGGTATGGTCACAAGTGTTCTTTCTCCCAGGGTTTATCAAGTGAAATCAGGAGAAAAATTTTATAAAAGATATTAAATTTAAAAGCACACATTTCTTTGAACCTAGCATTTCTCCTTCTTGGTCATTGCCCTAGTTGAGAGACACTTGCTTAATCACTTAAAGAGATACCTACAAGGATGCTCAGTGCAAATTATTTAAGAATGAAGCTTTGGAACAACTAAGTGCCCCTCAATGGGCAATGGATACTATAAGTATTCATAGTAAAAAAAAAAAAAATGACCTGGGTGACACAGCGTGCCTGCCCAGTTGCTCAGTCCTGTCTGACTCTTTGCAATCCCTTGGACTATAGCCCACCAGGCTCCTCTATCCATGGGATTTTTCCCAGCAAGAATACTGGAAATGGCAACCCATTTCCTCCTTCAGGGGATCTTCCTGACCCAGGGATTGAACCTGTGTTTCCTGCATTGCAGGTGGATTCCTTATTGCTGAGCCACCAGGGAAGTACAAAAGACTACACAGCAATTTAACATAGTGATGAAAATCTACATGGACCAGTAAAGAAAGTGGTCCAATGTATAATGTTAGGTGAATAAACATGCAGAAGGCTGAAAGTATATTTCAAAACTTTATATATAATGCTGTATATTTCTATAACTCCATACATAAGGGACTAGGAAAAGATCTGAACAGTGATCACCTTCAACTAATATCAATCATTAATCTGGGGAGGAACTGAGATTAAAGACAGGGAGTCAAAGAGCATGCTATTTCTACAGTAAAAAAAAATTATCTCTAACAAAAATACATTTTTGAATTGTCCGTATAATTTAAAATAAATTAGTAACATTTTGAAAGATGAATGTGGGTTTTTTCTACTAGCAGTCGTAGCTTTAGATCCCAAGACTGGTTTCAGAAATGAGGCAGAGAAGGGAAGGAGCCAGCGCTGATGCTTTTAGTCTGTTTCACTCTCATCCCAGCTTGCAGGGGGATATAGGCCGTGACCACAGTGCTACCCAAAGAGCAGAATCCTAGACAAGCAGGCAGATGACAGACTGTTCCCACAGCCAAAGGCAAATCCCTCACAGCAGCACAGTCCTCCTATGTCCTGACTCAGAAGTCACGAAGACATACACTTGCTGCATTAAAGTCTGGGATTTCAATTGAAGAACCCAAACTTTAGACACTGGGGGGGAAAAGAAAAGGAGAAAACAAACAGGTAAATGCCTGTCTTCCTATCTGGGGGGCCCCACAATTGCCATAAACTGACTTCTGTCATTAAAAAAAAAAATAGAAGAGCAAAGGTTTACTGAGTAAACCTTTTATTTAGTACATGGCAGACACTGTTCTATGTGATCTACATGCATTCTCTCATCTAATCCCCAGAAAGAGATAAGGATTGGGGTTTCATTATTCCCATTTGACCAGTGAGGAAGCCAAGGCCCAGAGAGATTAAGGAACTTTGCCAAAATCACACAGCAGACAAGAGGCATCATGAAGTGGACACCTGAACACACACATGAGCCATTCTATTTCACTGCCCCCCCACAGTCCACTCTCACAAGCATTGATTTACTTACCTCATAGAAGTCTGTTTTCCTCTTCTTGATTATAAGCTTCACTAAGATGGGGTTGCAAAGAGTCGGACACGACTGAGCGACTGAACTGAACTGAACTGAAGGTAACAACTACCTTTTGTATGTCTACTAGCTAGCCAGGCACTCATCTAAATTTTATGTGTGTGAGGTTACACAACAGAAGCCAGAGACCCCTAGGGAAAAGTAGTAGCAGCTGATAATCAAACCGAGGCAGTCCCCTCTAGCACCTCCAAGGATGTAAATTATTTTCAGGATATTCTCTGCCCCTGGCCCTAGTAAACACCTAAAGAATTCTGGCTAGAGGGAGGAAAGGACAGGTGAATGCAAGAACGCTCCCTCCACTATACAGAGTCAAGGAGTCTAGTGAGTTCACCCTCTGGGGCTTCCAGTGTATTTGGAAATGGGATGAGATAGCGGAGTTCCACCCAGCCTCAGGTGGACAGGCAAATATTCTAGAGATGATCTACCATGGAGAACTGCACAAATGAATCAAGGTCAATGGTCTCTCTTACTCTCTAAAATCCATAGGGAGGAATGAGCCACAAACACAGTCCTGACACCAGTGTGTCTCAGGTGGGCTTCGTGGCTCACAGGACCCAACAGTCGTCTCTAGTCATCTGACTCCATGACAGTCGGTTCAGTGTTCCCCCTCAATCTAAGGGGCGAGGAAAGAAAGAGAACTGCATCCACATGCCCTTGGATGTGAGCAAAGCAGTGTCTCCTGAAATCACCTCTGAGAGGTCCTGGGGAGGACACTTTCTGATTCTGGATGAGAGAAAAGTTTGATAAAGGTAGTTAAAAAGAAGTATTTGTGATGAGTGGTGGGATTTCGAACTATTTTTATAGCTGTCTTTTTACTCTTCTATGTTTAATTTTTTTCCCAATGATTTTAAATAATTTTTAGAATCTAGGTGAAAAACTGCAAATGTTGTATTCTAAGATGATGATTTTAAAGACCAAAGGAATTAAATTTACATATAAAAATTAGCTTAGGGTTCATGGACCTTAGGTCATTACTCATAGTATAATGGAATTAGCCAATTCATTTTTTTAATAGGTCATTTTTATTTAATTAAGAAATTTGTACTTTAATGGAGACAATGATAAACTAGAACGCATCCGCAAGAAGACAGGATAGTGAAACCTCTAGAAACTACCTTCAGTAAAACAGCTGAAGAATTCAATCAAATATTTATTGAACAAAGGCAGAATAAATGAACTAGGGGGTGGATTTAACCTGAAGATACAATACACAACTTCAAATATTCAGAGGGTTGTCACACACAAAAAATGAAAGACTTGTTCAGTATTTCTCCCATGGGCAGAACTTGACCCAAGGGATAAACATAAGCAACTGATAGGCTGCAGACCAGTTGTACAAAGTGTATCATGTAATAGCTTCTTTCCCCAACAATGCATTCCACACCGACATCTCCTTTCTTCTGAAAGGAAATATTACAACTTCATACTTCTCACGAAAGTCTTAAATAAGTTTCATTTTCATCGCAAGCCCTCCACCGGCAGCAATGGATATACTCACACTCTCAGAAAAAAATCTGAAGCAAACTGGTTTACCAGGGAAATGGTCTTGTTCCTCAGCTCGGGCTCAGCTTTTTGTGAGTCTCAGGTGGGCAGAGGAAAAGAGCATGTTCTCCAAAGAGGGTGTGAACTACCATCCCCAGCAATGCAGACGCTGCCTCTGAGGTGTCCTCCTCACACCCCAATGCATCTCACAACTGTCAACCCGTGGTGCAGGTGGGAGGGAACAGAAAAAACACTTGACAACCACTGTTTTACGAGAAGCAGGAGGGCTCTATTTTACGAGTCACTGTAGGCGGCAGTCCGTGGGGTCGCTAAGGGTCGGACACGACTGAGCAACTTCACTTTCACACATTGGAAAAGGAAATGGCAACCCACTCCAGTGTTCTTGCCTGGAGAATCCCAGGGACGGGGGAGCTGGTGGGCTCCCGTCTATGGGGTCGCACAGAGTCGGACACGACTGAAGTGACTTAGCAGCAGCAGCAGCAGGAAATATAAACTGACTGCATAATACTGACGGACTCCAAATTGTCAAACATTATAAAATGAGAAATGTTTCAACAACCATTCAGCATGTTTTAAGGACAATATATATATATAATATATATATATATAATATACTTGATGTTATATATGTATTTTATCACATACTCAGTAAAGTATGTCGAGGTGCTTCATCCATCCAATAAAATTGAAAATAAAAATTTTACATTTCTCTACTTGTCAGTATTCAGGCTTCTGCAGATGGATCTTGAACTCAAAATGGTCAGTTTTCGAGGAAAGCCACATAATGGGTGAGTCTGGCTAACTGGTGCTCGTTGGGGCTGGGTGGAACAGGGGCGGGCTCTGATAAGGGAATAAACCTGTTAAAGGAAACATCCAGGGCCCCTGCAACTGGCTTCTTGGGCACGACCATCCTTGTGGTGGTAAACTTTTGTTGTTTAAGCTGCCCAGTCTGTGGTGTTTGTTAGGACATCCCTGGCAAACTCGTACACATATACATACACACATAGACCTACAGCAGGTTGCTGAGCTGCCCCATTCAGTAGGAGAAACTTCTTCCAAGGGATCCAAGGTACATCTGAACAGCAGAAGGAAAAGAATGGCTAGGTGAGCCAGGCACCTGCGGGGAGAATGGGCCCTTCGGTGGAAGGCTCCAGGGTCAGCAGGGTCATGTCTTCCTCAGGAAGGGAGCTTGTCAGAAAGCATGTGGAGGCCGTGGCTGCGAGCACAGCCATAGTTCTCATCTGAAGTGGTTTGTGGTCGTGAGGTCAGGTGTAGTCATGTCTGTTGTTGGAAACACAGCTGTGGGCATCATCTTGGCACTGGCGGTGGCCAAGTGGGTGGTGGTTGTGTGAGTGGTGTAGGGGCTGTAACCAATAGAAGATATGTCTGGTACCAAGTGGAGGTGGAGGAAGAGGGAAGCACCACAGATATAGCTGGCAACCATCCAATTCTCTGTGTATTTGCTGCTCATCTGGTCCGAAACTTGGACCTTTAAATGTTCATGAAAACTGGGTTTCTTAATTCTAGTCTTGGCCTATCCAACTTATTCTTCCCAGAGTGGCTAGAGTAATCTTTGAAAGTGACAAATTATTATATAATGTCTGTTTCTCCTAGTATATCGTAAGCTCCATGAGAAAAAGCTGGAATTTATGTTGTTCTCTGCTACTAATCTTATACCTACCACAGTGTCCTGTAATTATTCCCAAAATCAACATTAATGAGTAAATGAACAAGCCCACTAAAGGTGAGTCTAAACATAATATTTAAGTTAAGCAAGATGAATAAGCTCTAGTAATTTGCTGTACACATTGTACCCATAGTTATCAATAGTTTATTGTATAGTTGATAATGTGTGAAGATAGTTGAACTTATTATTGGTGTTCTTTCAACAATAAAAATCAAAATCTAAAAACAGCAAGCTCAAAGACTATAGCATAGGGTGAAAATGTAGTCTCTTTCAGATATTAAAGATTGATTCATGTCAAAACCACTCACCCCCTAAACATCTGAATTAGCATCACTACATATACCACCCTTTCTTACATATGCCAAATCTCCATTAATTCTAATGGACCAGAAACTTATCATTAGTTTCAACTGAGCTTAGAACTCATAGAGTATTGAAGTCAACCAGTATTTTATAAAATAATATCACTAGCTGGTTATATTAGGCATGAAAAGCAAAGACTTGGATTGGCATGATTTATCTTCATCAAATCCAAATAATACCTTCTATCTCACAAAGTTACTTTGAGAGAAAAATACTGCAAGCATTCACATCAGTTCTTAAATTTTAGAGTGTATGAAACTCACCTGAGAAGCTTATTACACATATGGCTAGCAAGACCTTGCCTCCTGAGATGCCAGTCCCATTAGGGAGAGAGACCAAGGATCCTCAGTCCCTGGTGCAGGCTAATTTGACATCATTCAAGAGCACTCTCACCTCTGATGCTTGATGAGTCTTAGTAGTCACTGACTTCAAAACCCGTCTTTTAGAAAAGGCACCAAATAAAAACAGTCATCAACCAGGCGCTGCCTTTCAGGTAGGGTTGGAGAAGCCCATTTAATCAGTATCCAGCCAATAGCAGGGAAAGGCAGCCATATGACTATCTGCATCACAAAACCCTTCACACCTCCAGCTCAAGAACAATATATAGACCAGGAAAATCAGTGGTAAAGAAAGTGACAAGAATTTCTTTCATTCTATTAATTCCCATAGGGTGTCTTAGAAGAGAGGTAGTTAAAGGAGTAATTACTATGGGGCAACAAGTTCTCTAAAGTGGGGGACTCCAGGGAGGACAGGAACTCACAACAGAAACATTTAAACCAGTCTGGAGACTATGGATGGTCAGGAAAAGCCTGACTTAGGTGGAAACCTCGGGATGCATAAAGTTATAGAGGAAAGAAAGGCAGAGAGAACTGTAGGACAAAGTCTAATTTTTCTTGGACTACAGGTGTTTTCTCATACAGCACATCTGAAAGATTCATATGCAGAAACTATGAACTGTTTAAACTGCAAGAGACATTAGATACTGTCTAGTCCTAGGGTCATGGGAGAAGGCAATGGCACCCCACTCCAGTACTCTTGCCTGGAGAACCCCATGGACAGAGGAGCCCGGTGGGCTGCCGTCTACGGGGTCTCACAGAGTCGGACACGACTGAGTGACTTCACTTTCACTTTTCACTTTCATGCACTGGAGAAGGAAATGGCAACCCACTCCAGTGTTCTTGCCTGGAGAATCCCAGGGATGGAGGAGCCCGGTGGGCTGCCGTCTACGGGGTCGCACAGAGTCGGACATGACTGATGTGACTTAGCAGCAGCAGCAGCAGTCCTAGGATCATGGATTGCTAAAACTGGTCCTATCCAGGTCCCTCCTTTCTTACCTGGAAGGGCCATAGTCATCAAAGGATAATAACCAAGATGGGACTTCAGCTCAGTCCAGTGTATCCCGCCCTATAGCATCAGGATGTGAAGGTCTGCACCAGTCCACACTGAATGTGTACATTTGTGCTGTCCAAAAGAAAACATAAAGCTCACCTTGAATCCTGACATCTGTGAAAATAAAACAAACCAAGAAGCAAATGAAAATTCCTATAAATAAAGAGAAAATAAAGATTATAGTAAGAGCTCTTAGAATAAATTCCTCTGCTAGAACACTCTGCTAGTAACACCTGCAAAGGACATGTCTTTTCTCCGTGTTGTCTGACCCCTTATCTCTGTGTCTTAAATTACCATTTCTGCTACGAACATAAATATCACCACCCTAAAATTCCCAGATAAATTTATCTGGGCATGACCCAGATAATTGCGATGGTGTGATCACTCACCTAGAGCCAGACATCCTGGAATGTGAAGTCAAGTGGGCCTTAGGAAGAATCACTACGAACAAAGCTAGTGGAGGTGATGGAATTCCAGTAGAGCTCATTCAAATCCTGAAAGATGATGCTGTGAAAGTGCTTCACTCAATACACTAGCAAATTTGGAAAACTCAGCAGTGGCCACAGGACTGGAAAAGGTCAGTTTTCATTCTAATCCCAAAGAAAGGCAATGCCAAAGAATGCTCAAACTGCCACACAGTTGCACTCATCTCACACGTTAGCAAAGTAATTCTCAAAATTCTCCAAGCCAGCTTTCAACAGTACATTAAGCATGAACTTCCAGATGTTCAAGCTGGTTTTAGAAAAGGCAGAGGAACCAGAGATCAAATTGCCAGCATGCATTGGATCATCAAAAAAGCAAGAGAGTTTCAGAAAAACATCTACTTCTGCTTTATTGACTATGCCAAGCCTTTGACTGTGTGGATCACAGCAAACTGTAGAAAATTCTTAACAAGATGGGAATTCCAGGCCACCTGACCTGCCTCCTAAGAAATCTGTATGCAGATCAGGAAACAACAGTTAGAACTGGACATGGAACAACAGACTGGTTCCAAATAGGGAAACAAGTACGTCAAGGCTGTATATTGTCACCCTGCTTATTTAACTTATATGCAGAGTACATCATGAGGGATGCTGGGCTGAATGAAGCATAAGCTAGAATCAAGATTGCCAGGAGAAATATTAATAACCTCAGATATGCAGATGACACCACCTTTATGGCAGAAAGAGAAGAAGAACTAAAGAGCCTCTTGATGAAAGTACAAGAGGAAAGTGAAAAAGTTGGCTTAAAGCTCAACATTCAGAAAACTAAGATCATGGCATCTGGTCCCATCACTTCATGGGAAACAGATGGGGAAAAAATGGAAGCAGTGACAGACTTTATTTTGGGGGGCAAGAAAATCACCACTGATGGTGACTGCAACCATGAAATTGAAAGATGCTTGCTCCTTGGAAGAAAATTTATGACCAACCAAGACAGCATATTAAAAAGCAGAGATATTACTTTGCCAACAAAAGTCCATCTAGTCAAAGCTATGGTTTTTCCAGTAGTCATGTATGGATGTGAGAGCTGGACTATAAAGAAAGCTGAGCACGAAAGAATTGATGCTTATGAACGGTGGTGTTGGAGAAGACTCTTGAAGGTCCCTTTGACTGTAAGGAGATCCAACCAGTCCATCCTAAAGGAAGTCAGTCCTGAATATTCATTGGAAGGACTAATGCTGAAGCTGAAACTCCAATACTTAGGCCACCTGATATGAAGAACTGACTCGTTGGAAAAGACCTTGATGCTGGGAAAGATTGAAGGTGTGAGGAGAAAGGAATGACACAGGATAAGATGGCTGGATGGCATCACCGACTCAATGGACACGAGTTTGAGTGAACTCCTCTAGTTGGTGATGGACAGGGAGGCCTGGAATGCTGTAGTCCATGGGGTGGCAAAGAGTCAGCCATGACTGAGCGACTTAACTGAAAATTTCCAAACAAGTCTCAGGAAAAGCCCTGTGTTACAAATGAGAGGGATCATCCATGGAAATTCATCACAGGGAGCCAAGCCTCCAGGGACTCCTGATGGGAGGACTGAGAACTCTGACTCAGACAAAGCTGCCTGAGTTCAATTACCAACCAGAGAATCAGAGGCCTTTTGAACATGTTGGCTGTTGGCAGGCCCCAGGAGTCTGTTTTTCTGTCCAAATTCCATTTCTTACACTCCTGTTAATGCTGACAGGGCAGGACCTTGAAGTTTCATTTCTCTTTTTGCCTCATTATCTTCCCTTTCCCTGTCCTGAATGGCCTTCCTCAATCTGGGATGTATGGTGAAATGTGCTAAGCAGTTTTCTCCTGGTTATTATTATGTGTAACACACACACATGGAGTGGTGGTATGGACGTGTACCTGTCCACTCATGTAGTGGGTTTCCACACGCACGTGAGAATCTGTGCAGTGTATTTGCACACTCACAAACTGCCTCACTCATGGTCTCCATGGCTACTGTGCATGCAATTAACTGAATGCAATTAACTCTCCCCACTGGCAGGAGTCCACACACAGACTCCTCATGACAGTCAAAAGGAAGTTAGATGGGAATTTGGGTCTGCTATCATCCTGAGTTCTCCCTCACCCAGGCCCTTGGGCCCTTTGACCTGATAATAGAGAAATAAAAGCACAGCTGCCATCAACCATCCCATAAGCCAAAAACACCGTTAGAGTTTTTGAGCAAGAAAAGAAGAGGTTCAATAGAGGAAGCATATGGTGATAGCTACCAGGCAGCCTCAGGTGACAAACAAGCCCAAAGTCTGGGCCCATTTCCACCATTCCTTTGTGAAACAGCTTGATGGGGAAGAGCATACAATTCATGAACCATATTTCATGGTTTAAATCTCATGATATTTCTAACCCTCTGGATTCTATGTATTCAACAATATATCCAGGATCACCGAATCAGTTAGATGAGGAATTAAATCAATGCTCACCAACCAGATGTGTTTTCTAAAGCATATTTATCTCATTATCACTAGTTATTGAATGCTTAATTACATGCGTGGCACTCTAGTACATGATATAAGTATTATTTAATTCTCACAACCCTAAGAGATAACACTGTTTTCTCATTTAATAGATGCAGAAGCTAATGCTTAAAAGAGCCAAGTAATTGGCATTCATAGCAAAATTTTCAGAAACAGAACTCAAGCCAAGACTTTCTGATCCCAAAGCTCCTGATTTTAATCACTATACATTCCTTTGATCTGTGACCCTTAGGGCAATGCACCATGAGACCAAGTATATCAATGGCAGGCAGCTCCTATATAGCTATAGAGAAGGAATTTGTTCAGCTGCTAAGTCACGTCAGACTCTTTGTGATCCCATAGACTGCAGCATACCAGGCTTCCCGGTCCTTCACTATCACCAGAGTTTGCTCAAACTCACGTCCATCGAGTCGGTGATGCCATCCAGCCATCTCATTCTCTCTCGTCCCCTTCTCCTCCTGCCCTCAGTCTTTCCCAGCATCAAGATCTTTTCCAATGAGTCAGCTCTTACATCAGGTGGCCAAAGTATTAGAGATTCAGCTTCAGCATTAGTCCTTCTATTGAATATTCAAGGTTGATATCCTTTAGGATTGACAGGTTTGATCTCTTTTCTGTCTAGCAACAGCAAACCAGTCATCTTCAGCACCAGAATTTGAAAGCATCTATTCTTCCGTGCTCAGGCTTCTTTGTGATCCAACTCTTACATCTGTACATAACTACTAGAAAAACCATAGCTTTGACTATATGAATCTTTGTTGGCAAAGTTATATCTCTGCTTTTTAATACGCTGGCTACTTTTGTCATAGCTTCTTCCAAGGAGATAGTGTCTTTATATTCATGGCTGCAGTCACCATCTGCAGTGGTTTTGGAGCCCCCAAAAAGAAAATCTACCACTTTTTCCACATTTCCCCCATTTATTTGCCATGAAGTGATGGGATGGGATGCCATGATCTTCATGTTTTGAATGTTGAGTTTTAAGCCAATTTTTTCACTTTCCTCTTTCACGCTCATCAAGAGGCTCTTTCCTTGGAAGGAAAGTTATGACCAACCTAGACAGCATATTAAAAAGCAGAGACATTACTTTGCCAACAAAGGTCCGTCTAGTTAAGGCTGTGGTTTTTCCAATAGTCATGTATGGATGTGAGAGTTGGACTATTAAGAAAGCTGAGCACCGAAGAATTGATGCTTTTGAACTGTGGTGTTGGAAAAGACTCTTGAGAGTCCCTTGGACTACAAGAAGATCCAACCAGTCCATTCTAAAGGAGATCAATCCTGAGTGTTCATTGGAAGAACTGATGTTGAAGCTGAAACTCCAATACTTTGGACACCTGATGCAAAGAGCTGACTCATTTGAAAAGACCCTGATGCTGGGAAAGATTGAGGGCAGGACGAGAAGGGGACAACAGAGGATGAGATACTTGGATGGCATCACTGACTCAATGGACATGAGTTTGGGTAAACTCCGGGAATTGGTGATGGACAGGGAGGCCTGGCGTGCTGCAGTTCATGGGGCTGCAAAGAGTGGGACACGACTGAGTGACTGAACTGAACTGAACTGAGACCCTTTTGTTCCTCTTCACTTTCTGCCATTAGAGTGGTAACATCTGCATATCTATGGTTGTTGATATTTCTCCTGGCAATCTTGATTGCAGCTTGTGCTTAATCCAGCCCAACATTTCACATGATGTACTCTGCATGTAAGTTAAATAAGCAGGGTGACAATATACAGCCTTGATGTATTCCTCTCCCAATTTTGATCCAGTCTGTTGTTCCATGTATGGTTCTAACTGTTGCTTCTTGACCTGCATACAGGTTTCTCTGAAAGCAAGTAAGGTGCTCTGGTATTCCCATCTCTTTAAGAATTTTCCCCAGTTTGTTGTGATCCAGATAGTCATAGGCTTTAGTGTAGTCAATGAAGCAGAAGTATATGGTTTTCTCAATTTTCCTTGCTTTTTCTATGATCCAAAGGATGTTGTCAATTTGATTTCTAGTTCCTCTGCCTTTTTGAAAACCAGCTTGGACATCTGGAAGTTCTTGGTCACGTACTGTTGAAGCATAACTTGAAGGATTTTCAGTATTACTTTGCTTGCAGGTGAAATGAGTGCAATTGTATGGTAGTTTGAGCATTCTTTCACATTGCTTTCCTTTGCTATAGGATAAGAATGCACAAAAGTTCCAGCATTAAAAAAAAAAAAATCTCTTTTGATTGTAACCAACCAAATGAACCTTAACCCTTCAAATTTCTCACACTGAAAGATTACTGAAAATAGAAATCTTGGGTGAAGTTTGGACTCAGAGAAGCCAGAACAGCGAGGAAAGGATGGTCATAGAGTGATTCCGAGAAAATCTTTCTGCTGAATGCTCATTAACTGTGAGATCCTTTCCTACCCCATTTCCAGGAACCTGGGGAATGTATTCTCTGAATAAACTGAATGGTCTGAATAAAACACTCAAAGATACTGAGACTTCTGTGCCCCCCAACAATATCATCCAATCTCACTTCAATAAAGTCATCAGAGCATGAATCTCAGTCATGCATGCATCTGTCCTAATTAGTGTTTAGTCCATCACTTTATGATATGAACAGGCAACCAACGATCTCCAGACTTTTCAGGAAAATACTCAGTATGAAAAAGATAGAAAAAAAACAGAGGGAGCAGAAGAAACCAAGTAGACAAAGAAACAACCCAAAACTAGTCTCATTCAAGAAAAAAAGAGAAGGAACAGAGGAACTGTAACCTAGAGCCAGTTACACAGAGTGAAATTAAGTCAGATAAAGAAAAACAAACATCATATACTAATGCAAATACACAGAACCTAGAAAAATGGTACTGATGAACCTATTTGAGGGGCAGGAATAGAGATCCAGACATAAAGAATAGTCTTGTGAACACTTCAAGAGAAAGAGAGAGTGGGATAAATTGAGACAGTAGCATTGAAACATGTTCAACACCGTATGTAAAATAGATAGCTAGTGGGAAATTGGTGTATAATACAGGGAAATCAAACCTGTGCTCGGTGACAACCTAGAAGGGTGGGATGGGAAGTTGGGAAGGGGTTCAAGAGGGAGGAGCATATGTATATATATGACTGATTAACATTGGCAGAAGCCAACACATTATAAGCAGTTATCGCCCAATTAAAAATAAATTTTAAAAAGAAAAAAGTTAACTTAGAAAAAGAAAGAACTCTTAGAAATTAAAAAGTTTATACTTATCCCCAAATTTTATGGAACATTTGAAAAATAAAGGAAATTTTCTAGACAATATAACCCATCTATAAGGCCAAATGGCTAGGGGTGTTCCGAATATTAAAATAAAAAATACAGAAGAGGAAATTGTTAAAGAAATATTTTTCTTAATTCTAATACCCAAAAGACATGAGTCTACAGACTGGGATGACCAACCAAATGCTAAATTTCATGAATAAAAGGTGAAAGTGAAAGTCACTCAGTCATGTCTGACTCTTTGCAACCCCATGGACTGTATAGTCCATGGAATTCTTCAGGCCAGAATACTGGAGTGGGTAGCCTATCCCTGCTCCAGCGGGTCTTCCCAACCCAGGAATTAAACCAGGGTCTCCTGCATTGCAGGTGGATTCTTTACCAACTGAACTATGAGGGAAGCCCGCATGAATAAAAAGAACTGCACAAGAATAGTATGTTATCATGAAATGTAAGAATTTCAGAAATAACAAAAAAAATATTAAAAGTCTCCAGAGCATCTTGTAGTACTAGGAAGTAGGAAATGTTAAAAAAAAAATCCCTAATTTAACAATAGGATTATTAAAGGGACAGAGGAGACAACAGGAAGAGTTCCCAGTGACCAGAACTGGAACAATCTGAACAACAAACTAAAGTAGTACTGCATTATAACCCAAAGTAGACACTGTGTACTATGAGTCCATATTGATAAATAATTGAATCAACACATAGGTGGGGGAGAAGAGACAAATCTACTGCACTGAGAGTACCAAATAATTGATGTAAATACTCCCTGCTCAAAGAGGTGAAGCAAAACTCCCCTCCGCCTCAAATGTGGGCTGGGCACAGTGATTTTCTTCCCAAAAAGTGCTGCAAGAAGAGGGAGAAAAACATACTAACTTTACAGTGGAGAAACCTGGCAAACACTGCCAGAGGCAGACGGTCAAGATCAATATCAACAGAGGTAAGTCACATTGACATTTGAGAGATATGAGGTAAAAGGAGCTTTATCTCTGCAGTCTCCCCCTAGAACACACAACCTAGGTCTAGATAAGAGGAAACCATCAGACACAACCAAGTTGAGGGGTGTTCTAGAAAGTATCTGACAAACGTTTCTAAAATTTTCAAGGTCATCAAAAATGAAGACGGTTCAGGGTTTCCCTTGGTGACTGAGTGGTAAAGAATCCACCTTCCCATGCAGGAGACATAGGTTTGATCCCTAGGCTGGGAAGATCCCACATGTCTTGATGCATCTAAGCCTGTGCACAGAATTGAGTAAATTCAACAGATAAAACATGGCCCAACACAGCCAAAAATGTTTACTATTCTGTCTCAACAGTAAAGAATTCTCAACCTCTGAACTATATATCGAGTTCCTGCTTTGTGCCAGGCTGCAGTGTTACCCTAGCCATTCTTGTCTTCAATAAGCTCACAGGCTAGTGCTTCTTAGTGGGAGACAAGCAAGCTAACAGACACACAGCACACTGTGATAAGATGTGACAGGGAAAGGACAGGACACTGGGAGTGGCAGGAAAGAATCCTAGCCTAGTCTTAAAGGTGGAAGGAGAGTCAAGAACACTTTCTAAGTCTAGACCAAAGGGACATGGAGAGGACTGGGGTGGGGTAGAAAGAATTTCAAGTAGAAGGACGAGCTTATCAGTGGTGATAGCTGCAAGTCACCTCAGACTAACTAAAGAATTTCAGGTTTTCAGGTGTTTATATTATTTAAACCATTCGATACTTGTATTATACTATTTAAAAATAAAAGTAGACCTTAAATGTTTTCTACAAAAAGAAAAAGAACTAAAAATATAAAACAGAGCTATAGGTAGACCAATAATGAGATCATGCAGCGGTCCAAGTATTACAACTGATGGGTGTGTGTTTGTCACTATGGTTGGACTTGAAATCAGAAAGAAGTGGAAGTGCCAAGTGAGGAGACTGGAACATAGGCTGGGGTCAGGACACCAAGGGCCTGAAAAGCCATATGAAGTGGTACGGACAGTGTCAGGAGAGCATAGAAGAACTCATCATTTTTTCCTTTAATTGAAGTATTGTTGATTTCTATATTTTGGATATTATAATTGTACCTGAGAGTGTATCTTATTTAAAAAAAAAAAGAGAGAGAATCTCACATTTAGAAGAATTTTCAATAACTGACTAGTTGTAAGATCTCTAAATCTCTTCCAGCTTATACAGTCTATGACTCTTGAGATCAGGAAATGACTCTAACTTGAGAAGGGGCCTGTTTTTAATGGGCTCTTTTAATAGGAGGAGAAGTGTATCCTCTCCTGCTTATCATCAACCATGAGGATCCCCTCAGCAAGCTTCCTCTCATCTGTGACCCTTGCATTGCTTCTGTACTTTCTGTGATTTCCTATGAGGTGAAAAATCAGTCTGCCTGGATTCCATCTTGACCACACATGAGCTGTGTGGATATGAGCAACTTACTTAACCTCTCTGTGCACAGTAATCCCTCGATAAAATGCAGATAATAGTACCTACCAATCCTGGATGTTCATTGGAGGGACTGATGCTAAAGCTGAAACTGCAATACTTTGGCCACCTCATGCGACGAGTTGACTCACTGGAAAAGACTCTGATGCTGGGAAAGGTTGGGGGCGGGAGGAGAAGGGGACGACGGAGAATGAGATGGCTGGATGGCATCACCGACTCTGTGGACATGAGTTTGAGTGTACTCCGGGAGTTGGTGATGGACAGGGAGGCCTGGTGCGCTATGATTCATGGGGTCGTGGAGAGTCGGACACGACTGAGCGACTGAACTGAACTGAACACCTTAGATTGCTGTGAGAACTACATGACAAGGCCCTTGAAAAGCATTTGACAGATTACCAGGCAAATAGGGAACACCTCACAAGTGTTAATTATTATCCAAGTAGCTGCTCTTCCAATAGTGTTGGAAGAGCACAGAAGACAGAGTGACCTGCAGAGTGTGTATCTTGTCACTGCCTGCTCAACAGTCCTTCCTTTGTGGAACCATCCAGTCCAGCATCTGAGTCGATGAGACAATCAATAATTTAATCCATTCTTTTGTAGAGACTAGTATACGGTAAAGAAAATACACTGGTTGACTGGGAGAGGCTAGTTCAGAGGCATGGAAAATCATGAATCTTGGAAATGAAAGTCAAGGGAAAGATCACTAATTTACCATCCATCCCAAACCTGATGCATGTGGTCAAGCCTCTGCTTGTGTCTTTCTTTCAAGCGGTCCTTTCTAGCTCCATACAGCCATAACGATTAGGGAAATGGAAAGGAAGTAACATTCGTTCAGCTGCCACTATGTGCCAAGTACTGTGTTGTTCACATATAATCCCAACTACAAACAGTAAGGTCGGACCTCAGTGGCCATTTTGGCCTCTTCCCTTCCCCGCTTTTCTTCTTCCCACTGGCGGAAAAAGGCTGACTATTGTGCTCTATTCTCTCATTCCCTCCCCCACTGCTGGAATGTCCTTGAGGTGTTGGTTCCTGGTAGAGATTAACCCTCTCCTAACCTCCCCATCCTAACCTCCTATCCAGAAATAGCATTCTGCCCAGAAACAGCAAGAACGATTCCGCTGTTTCAGCACAACCTTGAGCAGATCGGGCAACCAACCCAGTCTTGCCCCCTGGCTAACTGACCTATGAGAGATCACCACTCCAGGCCTCGCCTTTTTTGAGAAGAATTAATTACGCTGCTCCTTACTGAGAGGCTATATAATTCGCTCTCTGCCTTTGTTCAGCGCGGACTTCCTGACCTCGCTCTGTTAGGTCTTGGGGTTCCGCCCGGGGGTGCGCAGCCATTAAAGCCTGTTACATTATCTATTTGGTGTTTGGGTTCTTTTGTTTAACATCATTGGGCCGTTTCAACCTTACACAAACCTGTAAAGAAGTATTATTACCTTTTTTACTATGTATGCAAAGAAAGAGGGATTAGATAAGTTAAAAGCTTAACTCACAATATGGCCTTTGATCTCTAGTGTACTAGTTAGAGCTTACTTGAGGACGAGGACAGTGGGTTCACTCATACTGACCCAGGAAAAAGGTGACTCCTGACGAGGGCCCTCATGGTCAGGAATCACTGCCCCATCAGGAATCTTCAAGGCATCATTTGTTCTGCACTTCTCTTCCTGCTCCTCTCTGAACCACTCCTCATCATCAGTTTTCTCATAGCTTCAGCTTGCTCCTGGTCCACATCACACATCCCAGCCCTCAAGTCCTCTCTGAGACCCTCACCTTAGCTCTCTGAGCTCAGTGATCCATTCTCTCAGTTATAAATTCCATAACCCTGAACAAGGACCCCAGTCTCTCCAGTACGTATTTCCCATGGCAGACCTCAGGTTGTAGTTCACTGGCAGGTTTGCGGTTAGAACCTCAGGGTCATTCATGACCATGAGAACAAGGACCCTACTGGGTAGAATACAATCATTCCATTTGTAGTTTGAGCAATGAGGGCTATGAATGGGGTATAGTTCTTCAGAAGCGGTTGAGGTGAACCAGCAATGACTAAGAACTCTACCACAAATACGAATTTATTTATGTTTGTCATCAAAATAGTCAGTCAAGTCACTTAAGGATCCATTCAAATGTGAGCAACAGAGAATCCAGTTCAGTTCAGTTCAGTTCAGTCGCTCAGTCATGTCCGACTCTCCGCGACCCCATGAGTCACAGCATGCCAGGCCTCCCTGTCCATCACCAACTCCCGGAGTTCACCCAAACTCATGTCCACAGAGTCGGTGATGCCATCCAGCCATCTCATTCTCTGTCGTCCCCTTCTCCTCCTGCCCCCAACCTTTCCCAGCATCAGAGTCTTTTCCAGTGAGTCAACTCGTCGCATGAGGGGGCCAAAGTATTGGAGTTTCAGCTTTAGCATCAATCCTTCCAATGAACACCCAGGATTGATCTCCTTTAGAATGGACTGGTTGGATCTCCTTGCAGTACAAGGGACTCTCAAGAGTCTTCTCCAACACCACAGTTCAAAATCATCAATTCTTCGGTGCTCAGCTTTCTTCACAGTCCAACTCTCACATCCATACATGACCACGGGAAAAACCATAGCCTTGACTAGATGGACCTTTGTTGGCAAAGTAATGTCTCTGCTTTTTAATATACTATCAAGGTTGGTCATAACTTTCCTTCCAATGAGTAAACGTCTTTTAATTTCATGGCTGCAATCAGCATCCACAGTGATTTTGGAGCCCCCAAAAATAAAGTCTGACCCTGTTTCCACTGTTTTTCCATCTATTTCCCATGAACAGAAGCCTAAACACACAGAGGGTTTTCCTCTCACAACAAGAGATCTGGATACAGGCAACCTATAGATTAAAAAATACCAAGGACCCAGGCTCTTTTCCTTATGTTCCACCCTACTGATTTGCTACCACATTATTACAACAGGGTTGAGGTCCTTCTGGACATCAAGTTCATTGTTTGGAAGGGGAAAGGAGAGTCAGAGCAGTTTCACATCATTGTTTTGTGACTTTCATTGGGGAAGGGAAGAACTTCTAAGCAGATCTCCTCTGTCACTTATTATCTAGAACAAGTTTACCAGTCCATTCTCTAATCCAACCTATGAGATGTCTATGACAGGTTTAGACCAAGCAGGGACATCCCCCGAAACTGGGGTAGGAACTTAGGGTCTCTGATCAAGGGATGGAATACACTAGCTTCCTGAATAAGTATTAGAGTTCTATTAGGAGAAAAAAAGGATACTGGTTGAGCAACAAATAACTCCTTCTTTAGCAGAGCACTCCTCCAAGACAAGAGACCACATGCGTGTGCACCCCTTGCACCTGGCCCAGTATTCCCAATAGATAATAGAAGTCTGTAAAAATTGGTGTACAACTCACTATTCTCCCTCCCCTTACAGAAAAGCTCATTGCTGCTGCTGCTGCTGCTGCTAAGTCACTTCAGTCGTGTCCGACTCTGTGTGACCCCATAGACGGAAGCCCACCAGGCTCCCCCATCCCTGGGATTCTCCAGGCAAGAACACTGGAGTGGGTTGCCATTTCCTTCTCCAATGTGTGAAAGTGAAAAGTGAAAGTGAAGTCACTCAGTCGTGTCTGACTCTTAGCGACCCCACGGACTGCAGCCTACCAGGCTCAACCATCCATGGGATTTTCTAGGCAAGAGTACTGGAGTGGCTTGCCATTGCCTTCTCCGGAAAAGCTCGTTAGAAACTGTGAAAGTTTCACAAGCTTGGGTCCCAGGACAGGAATGAGGTCAAGCAGGAACCCCTCCATGATGACCCTCCATGGAAGCAAAGAGAAATACAAATAAAACTGTATTATTCTAAACCACTAAACTGTTTCACTGCAGCATAATGTCACATGTCCTAACATCACTGCAGTCATGTGGAAGCAGCAATAGTGGGGGTTAAAACATTCTTTGAAGTAAGACAGTCCAGGATTAGAGGCTCTGACACTTACTGTCCACATGTCCTACCACTCTGTGCCTTTTAGCCTTGCTCTTGTTCCTCTATCAGCTTAGATCTGTGGTTCTCAGATCTGGTCTCACCTTCAAGTCACAAGAGGAACCTCAAATACATGCCCAGCTTCTACCCCAGACATTTTTATTTCATTGGTCTGGGGTGGAGCCTAGGCATTAGCACTCTTAAAGCCAAATGTGCAGCTGTGTTTGAGAGTTACTTGTCTAGAATTCCTTAACATTATTTAGCTGGTTCACCCTTCAACATTCAGACTGAATCTTCTCCAAAACGTTCTCCTGAACCCAAAGTTCCTACGTAAGCTCCAGTAGCAATCTGGTCATGTCTGATCTCTACAATTAGAACATCACAAAAGATTTTCCATTTCCAACCAGAATGTGATCTCCCAGAACACAAGGACTGTATTAAAATCGTCCTGTATTCTCAGCACCTAGATCCTGGCATCATGCTACATATCAAGGTATATATACAATAAATGCTGATTTATTTAAACAGAGAAAACAACAGTTGATTAAAATTAAGTAACCGATGGTGACCTCTGAGAAAATAAATGGAAGCTTGGAAGAAATTATGACCATTCTAAGTTTAGAGGTGAATGTGAAAGTAAATGATTTGAAGATGATGACTTGACACAAGAAATACAAGGCAAATGATGATGATGATGAAGAGAATGGGTCATTTTTCGGATGGGAAAAAGCCAGTTTTACAGCACTAGGAATGGTATTATTCAAAAGGGAAAATGTGTTTTGGCAGAAAAGTAAAATTTTGTTAGTCAAAGATTCAGAAATATGAGAAGGAGGTAGAGAAAACAGCATCAGTTCAGTTCAGTTCAGCTCAGTCATGTCTGACTCTTTGTGACCCCATGAATCACAGCACGCCAGGCCTCCCTGTCCATCACCAACTCCCGGAGTTCACTCAAACTCATGTCCATCGAGTCGGTGATGCCATCCAGCCATCTCATCCTCTGTCGTCCCCTTCTCCTCCTGCCCCCAATCCTTCCCAGCATCAGAGTCTTTTCCAGTGAGTCAACTCTTCGCATGAGGTGGCCAAAGTATTGGAGTTTCAACTTTAGCATCAGTCCTTCCAAAGAACACCCAGGACTGATCTCCTTTAGAATGGATTGGTTGGATCTCTTTGCAGTCCAAGGGACTCTCGGTCTTCTCCAACACCACAGTTCAAAAGCATCAATTCTTCCACTATCAGCTTTCTTCACAGTCCAACTCTCATATCCATACATGACCACTGGAAAAACCATAGCCTTGACTAGATGAACCTTTGTTGGCACAGTACACAGCATAGGTATACAAAATGTCAAAAATGGTTCTTTCTATGTGGTGAAGTTTTGGTGATATTTTTGTCTTCATGCAAGTGCTTAATGAGTGTTGAATGAATAAATGTTCTTTTTGTGTGTGAATGTGTGTATTTTTTCACAGGTGCAGAGTCGAGTTCATTTTGCAGTTTAAGGCACAATATTACCTTAAGCCTTCTGATTTTCCTTTATATCTCCACACTTACCTCAACGTTTCTTTAATGTATCATGTTAAATGTCATTGAATATGTAACTATCCTTGAAAAATGCATAGTATTGCTTTGTTTACAATTTTTCAAATTCACAAAATATTTTTATATGTATAGATTTCACTCTGCTTCCTTGTTACTCAACCAGATGTTCTTGAGCTATAGCTGCTGTTGCTGCTAAGTTGTTTCAGTTGTGTCCAACTCTTTGCGACCCCATGGACTGCAGCCTATCAGGCTGCTTCATCCATGGGATTTTCCAGGCAAGAGTACTGGAGTGGGTTGCCATTGCCTTCTCCAGAGCTATAGCTAGATTACCATATGTACAGTTATCTTAGAGTTTCTAACTGCGCATGATATATAATTGTAGACATATCCCCTACATAGTCATCCGTTCTCTTAAGGATAAACATTTAGTTTGCCTCCAACTCTCTTCTAACACAAAAAAATGTTTGAACGGAAAACCTCATACATGTTCTGACATGGACTTGAGAAAGAGTTTCATAGGGATTGATATCCAGAAAAGGGATTGTTAAATTATAGGCTAGTCAAGCACTTAATTTCAACACATATTCACACATTTCTCTCCAGAACAACTGCACAGTTTTACTCCTACCAATTGAGCATGAGAGTTCTGTTTCCCCACAGCCTTGCTAACAACATGATCCCTCTAGAATTTTTGCCATGCCAACAGATGAAAGGTGCTAAGTGTTCCCTTTGGAATTCTTTGACTACTGGTGACTTTAATAATTTCCTCACTTACTGGTAACTGCTTGCATTTCCCCTCCAGTGAATTGACTTCTCTCCTCCATGTCCATTTTTCTAATATATGTATGTATAATGTCAAATCTGGGCTTCTCTGGTGGCTCAGAGGTAAAGAATCTGCCTGCAATGCAAGAGACCCAGGTTCGATTCCCTGGGGGAGGGCATGGCAACCCAGTCTAGTACACTTGCCTAGAGAATCACATGGACAGAGGAACCCAACAAGCTGCAGTCAGTAGGGTCACACAGAGTTGGACACGACTGAAGCAACTAAGCAACACTAGCAATGTCAACTCTGAACATTACAAGTAGTTCCTTCTGCTCTGTCATCCCTCTGCCAGCTTTTCCCAGTGAACTGAAATTCTTAATAATGATGTGTTAAAATCCACCTTTATTCTCATGCCTTCTGCCTTGAAGTTCTTATTTAACAGTATTTTTTCCTACTCCAAACTTACTGTAGTATTTCCCTATACTTTTTCTATTAAGTTTATAGTTTTACTTTTGAAATTGTTCTTTAATTCCAGTCCAGTTCACCACATACATAGTATGATGTAGAGATTCAACATTTTTTTTTTGTATAGAGTAAGCTATTTTTATCACTAATTTCTGATATAAGTCCATTCTTCAATGATTGGTGATGAAAATTTATCATATGTTATACAGATTACTAGACAAGTAAGTAAATGTGTGTGAATGTGTGTGTGTTCTATGCTCTTTACTCGGAATCACTGGGGCTTCGTCTTGTTTTTCTTATTCTTTATTATAACAGCTTTGTGTCAGGACTTAATATAAAGAAGGGTAACTCTAAACTCTCCAACTTACTTTGGTCTTCTTTAAAAAAGTTTAAAACTATTTTATACTTTAACCTTTCATGAAAATTCTAGATTCAATTGTTGAGTACTTAAAAAGATCCTGTTAAGATGGGGGTACAAAATGGGTAAAGGCGGTCAGATGATCCAAGCTTCAGATGTAAGTTAAATCAGTTCTGAGGATATGATGTACAACTTGGTGACAAAGGTTCACAATATCATATCATATATCTGAAAGTTGCTAAGAAAGTAATGTTAACCTTAGGTTAATTACTACCTTATACTTCCTCTGTGATCAGATGCTTATTTGTGTCCGACTCTTGCGGCCCCACAGACTGTAGCCTACCAGGCTCCTCTCTCCATGGAATTCTCCGGGCAGAGATACGGGACTGTGTTGCCATTTTCCAACTCAGGGATTGAACCCATGTTTCTGGAGTCTCCTGCATTGGCAGGTGGATTCTTTACCTCTAGCACCACCTTCCTATAGCTCTTGTAACTTATACCTTATATTTTCTAGACAATTATTGCTAGCAATTGCTGTTCATATCTTAGCTTTTTTTTTTTGCCTTGCTGATTGTCTTGCAGGGTCATCTTTTCCCAACCATGGATTGAATCCCGGCCAGCATGATGAAGGCACTGAATTCTAACCAGTTGATTGCCAGGGAATCCTTGGTACTTTCTATTTTATACTCAATTAACATAGATTAGTGTTTTAAAATTTATGAAGCAAAATGGGAAAAGGAACACAAGTGAAAAATTTGACTGTAGAAATAGGGCTATTTCTTCCTCTATAATAGGAAGAATGACACAAAAAAGATGAAAATTACGGGAAAATGCAGTGGATTAAGTGAGGGGAGTTGAACAGTTAATATCTCAAATAGAAATAATCCTGATGGGTTTGAATCTCATCTCTTTAGGAAAGAAGATATGTTTCTGTTAGAAAAACCCCAGGAGAGTCATTGTTAGTCAGAGTTATTAGGACAACAATCCTTTTAAGAAGAGTTATATAATACAAGAAGGAACAATCTAAACTCCAGAGCAAAAAAGAAAACGAAGATCAGAGTGAAACCTACACAATATATTCTCCACCTACTTTCTCATCCATAAAATGATGAGACTGTACTAAATGATTACTAAATTTCCTTCTACCTAAGGGCTGTGAAAATATTCCTTTTAGAAAATGAAAGAGTGGAAATGAAAAAAATATTTTAAGTGTAAATTAATCTCCTCCATTGACTTTGCAGTTCTATTGGTTTTTCTAGTAAAGAGGCTTTGAGAAGAGTTATTCTTTGTGGAGGAATAAGTTTAGTACATACAACTGCACAAAAACAATTTGAGAAGAATCTTTGGGAGAGGAAGCTGATTATTTTTATCGCTGCCATTGTGGTTGGTTACTGAACTGGCTCCTTCCATGTCATCGGCTCTACACCCACTCTACTAGTGAAGCTCTTTTCAACAGGGCCTATGCATGTTAAGCGGAGAAGGCAATGGCAAGCCACTCCAGTACTATTGCCTAGAAAATCCCATGGATGGAGGAGCCTGGTAGGCTGCAGTCCGTGGGGTCGCTAAGGGTCGGACACGACTGAGCGACTTCACTTTCACTTTTCTCTTTCCACTTTCACACATTGGAGAAGGAAATGGCAACCCACTCCAGTGTTCTTGTCTGGAGAATCCCAGGGACGGGGGAGCCTGGTGGGCTTCCATCTATGGGGTCACACAGAGTCGGACACGACTGAAGTGACTTAGCAGCAGCAGCATGCATGTTAAGAATTTTCTAGTTTGGGAAAATAAGAGGAAAAGGGGGAAATGAATCTCCTGGAGATGCATTGTTAAAGAAAGCTTTTCTTTCAGACCCTTTGCTGTCAAATTTTTATTTCTAAAGTCACCTTCTGTAATTTAAACAAACATGAAATAAATTCCTTTCTTACTGAATCAGAATCTCTAGGAGCAGAGCCTAGGAATCTGTATTCTAACGAGTTCCCAGTTGATCTAATTTAGCAATCCCCAACCTTTTTGGCACCAGGGTCCTGTTTCCTAGAAGACAGATTTTCCAGGGATGGGATGGGAAGGATGGTCCATGCTGTAATATGACCTATGGGGAGTAATGGGGAGTAGTAGATGAAATTTTTCTCTCTCATCTCCTGCTCTGTGGCCCTGTTCCGAAGAGGCCTTGGACCGAACTGGTTCATGGCCCAGGAATCAGGGACACCTCATCTAACTCATTGCCTCTCTGGCTGCAGACATTTGCATAACCTTTGCCATACTCACATTGTCCTTTTGTCATTGTTCACTCAAGTAGTTTTAGGTTAACTTTAAAATTTTAGTCATCCTAAAAAATGTCACTAAACCATAGTTTTGATGCATTATTTTCTAAAAACACATTAGAACACATAACTATTTTAAAAATCCATCGTAGACTAGCTGAAGGCAGCAACGACTCCATTCCACGGATTCCAAACTGTTAAGTCTAGAAGGAGTGAGTTCAGCTGCTTTCAGGCCCAGGTGATTCAAACTTTGGCCCTCTTCCTTCAGGAGCCTCCTTCCTAGGCCTGGGTGCCCTCACACAGTGCTTTGAAAAGCCCCTTGCTGCCAGGATCCACTCCCTTCCTTCCCCCAGGTACCCTCTCCTGTCACCCCAACCAAACTGGATTTTTATATCTGAACTTAGAACAGTATCACCAAGCAGGTTAATAAATGTTAAAATGTAATCTGCAGGTTTAACTCTTGATAGCAAAAGACTTTGTTTTCTAAGAATGGGATTCTCCTCAAACAGATACATTCATACAGCCCTTTGCATCAGCGCCTGAAATGGCACAGGATTCTCGAGCTTCATTTCTTTTCAGTCTTCCTCAGTCACTCCGCCTCAGCCACACTAGAACACACCTTACTTTCTCCCTCTGAATATACAAGCTCTTCCTACCTCAGCACCTTTACACTTGCTGGATTTCTTCCACATGTCTGCCACCTACACGTTCCTTGGGTTTCAAAGTCTCTCCTTTCTGAGAGGCAGTTCCTGACCAACCCAGTTAAAGCTACACCAGTTCCCCAAACCCCTACACCCTCCAGGCATCCTCTATCACAGCATTTTTTAACCAAGGGTGACATTGCCTCACAGGAGACATTGGTAAGGTCGACAGACATTTGCAGTTGTCACTACCTGGGGTGACACAAGTGCCCCCTAGTGGGTAGAGGTCAGGAATGCTAATAAATAGTCCTACATGCACAGCACAGCCCTCCTACTATGGGTGTGTGTGTGTGTGTGTATGTGTCTGAGTTGTGTCTGACTCTCTGTGGCCCCATGGACTGTAGCTCGCCAGGCTTCTCTGTCCATAGAATATTCCAGGCAAGAATACTGTAATAGGTTGCCATTACCTACTCCAGGGGATCTTCCCAACCCAGGGATTGAATCCATGTCTCTTGAATCTCCTGCATTGGCAGGCAGATTTTTCACCACTAGCACTGTTTGGCAACCCCCTACAAATGGTTCAGTTCAGTTCAGTTCAGTTCAGTCACTCAGTCGTGTCCGACTCTCCACTACAAATGGTTAGCTGGCCCCAAACGCCATGTTTGAAGAGTTCAGCTCGGTCAGTGTACCTGTTTTTTCCTTAGCATCATCAGTACCAGAACTGATAGTGCCATGGTTTCCTTCCTACTGAATGGAGTTTCTCGGGAACTGGAGTTCAGGGTTGCTCTCTGCTCCATCCCCAGAACCTAGAGGAATTCCAGGCACCTTGACTCTCAACTCTGGTCCCACTTGCCCTTGTCCTGTGAAGCCCAGAGCTTCACAAGGAGTTGAGGATGCCTGGCCTCAACTAAATGATGAAAATAAGAAAACAAGTCAGTTTCCAAAATGAAAACAAAAGTGTGTTGAATTAATGAGTGTACATATGAATGAAAGTCGTGATGAGGAGTCTCTCACTCTTTCATGTACTCATAACATTATCTTCATAGCCATTAGTGAAAGCTTGGTTCATCTACTTTTTAAAGATGCACAAAATTTTCTAAGTTCAAATATATGATTTTAATTATTAATACACCAGTCTCCTAATGCCCCAAGATCAACTGTATAAAATGTAAGCTCATCACCTCAAAAGATCAAAAGCAAGTCAGTATTTTCTATATGATTGGTACATATATAGAAATTAATTTAGTATTAACTAAATTACTCCCCTTCCCTCCTTATAAATCATGCTTCCCCTTAGTTATAAACAAATTTTTCTACAGTATAAGATAATAGCCAAATTACCCAGTATGCTGCAGTATACACTTTCCCAAAACAGAAATGTAATTCAAAAAATAATAAAAAGGGACCATATACCAAGAGATTTGCAACACCATTGAAATTACTTCCTGAACACTGATGGTAGATCTCCTTCCTATCGCTACAGACTCCACACAAACACACAAAACCTTGCATTTCTGTAGTGTTTTTCACTTTTATCTTTCTCCCAAAAAGAAAGGTCACTGGAATTACCACTGAACACCAATGTGTGTGTGGAAATAATTCTAATATGTGTAAAAAAAAAAAATCAGCACAACATTGTAAATTAACTACACTTCATTTGAAAATATATTAAAAATTTAGGCATAAGGAAGGATTTACCATAATGTCATCCAAATATTACTGGTGTGAGTTAGGTCACACTCAAGTCCTGTCTCTAATTCTGAGTACTGCCTGCTTTCTCCCATGCTCCGGGTCTTGTTTCCCAGAACGCTACTGGGTATGCCAGTAGTCACTGTGCTCAGGGGTTTCAAACAAATTTTGGAAATGCTGGATTAAAAAACACTAAGATTTCCAAACCTGTAAAGTGCCATCATAAAACTCCAGGAAGGAAAGGGAGAATAGAGCATGAATCATAAATTCAAAGATCCACAAGACTCAAAACAGGTACAAACACGAGGCTGTAGGTAAGGCAAGGGCTGATGGATGTTGAGCATCTAATGGGACCCTGGCCACATAGGGATGTCACCCAGTGTTGCTAGGGCTTTCCTGACAAATTACAATTTGGGGCATTAATTTCAAATCTCTATAGTTATGCATATTCTCTTGAATTAAAGAAACAAATATCATAGTTGGAACACAATTTTTTAAAACTATATCAGGCCTGTCCCATTTGTGAAAACTAGTATACAATGTTTATCAATCTTCTTTGCCCATACAATTGTTATTCAGAGTCATATTAATTTCTGAGAATTCCATAGAAGTGTGAAAGCCATTGCCTTCAAAAACAGCCATCCAGCCCTCATGAACCACTTTGGTGTCAGTAACTCTGAACACCTCCTAAATAACTCAAGCATGAGTTATGTCAGGGTTTATTCAAAGTGAAGTTTTTTTCCAGCCTTCTTAACTGTTCATGTAGAAATGCTTCATAGTGACTAAAATATCCTTACTTTTAGTCTTTGGCTAACTTTCCTGGAAAAACCAAAAATTTAATTGAGAAGTGAAAAAGATACAACATGGGAATTGATTCAATACAGAAAAGACCCCTTACCCTTCCAAAATAATTTTAAGAATAAAAGTGGTCTGGGGACAATTTAGCCTTTTGGTGGAAACTGGTTAACACTCTCAAACAACACTATATTTGCAAATTCGCTTTTCTAAGGCAGAAAGCCTTTTTTGCTGCTCTGCCCCTCTCTTTTTCCCTTGTATTTATTTCTGCCCTGCCACACTCTGATGCTGGGAAGGGTTGGGGGCGGGAGGAGAAGGGGACGACCGAGAATTAGATGGCTGGATGGCATCACCGACTCTGTGGACATGAGTTTGGGTGAACTCTGGGAGTTGGTGATGGACAGGGAGGCCTGGCGTGCTGTGGTTCATGGGGTCGCGGAGAGTCGGACACGACTGAGCGACTGAACTGAACTGAACATTCTTAAGATTCCATCAGAGCCTGCCAGTTGTCTACATAGACACCTAGAACTGCAGCACCAGTGCAGCAGAAACAGCGTAAATCATATGGCAATGGATTTTCTTCCCCTGGTGTCTCTGTGGATCACTCACTTCCCTACCTTCTTCTAACTGTTAAAATGCCATTCTGGTCCCAGGGAATGCACTTAATACCTTCTATTTCCAGAGGCCTGAGAAATCAGATCTACCTATAATGGCAAAATCACACTCACTTTTTATTTTCCTGATGGGTAAATAAAAACCAGTACATTCCCATGATTTGAAACCCTTGAGGTTCTTAAGAATCTAACATTTGGAGTCACTTAAATAGAAAAAAGAATCATGAGATGCTTTCATGTTAAGCCCTTTAGTCCCAAGTTGGGTGTGCTGATTTTAAGTTGTATTCATTTCTTGACAGTTTGTTAACCAAGGTAGAAGTGTGTTATCTGTCTTCTCAATGAGAATTCTTGATGGGTAACAGGATTCATAGGGTCTAAAGAGAATGTACAATTCTAAAGAGTACATTTCGTGTTTTGGAGAGGGCTCTCCAATGACCAGAAAGATTGAGCCACTTTTAGTATATAAATTAGGACTGTGTGACAGAGGCTGACTGTGCACGGATGAGCTAGACTCACTCTACCCAATATCCCTGACTCCTTGGCATGCCATGGAAAACTGACCAAAAAACTGTCCTGCTGCTTGAAAGGACTCTGACATGGTGATATCTGGTCACTGTCTCCTACAATCAAGGACATAACACCTTAGAAGGCCACCAGATCTCAACCCGTGACTTAGAGAACATCATCCATAACGTAGATATTGTCTTCTGCTCGGACAGGCTTCATGGTTGCATTTTTCAAAGCTCCAATGTGAGACTCTTTCAATGGACTCATACTGCAGAAAGAATAACACAAGTAAGAGAAAAGTACCACTTCTCAAGTATGAGCTGCATAGTTGCTTATGTTCAGGCAAGACTAGGAATTTGCATTTCCCAGATGTCAATTCCACAGCCTATGGAATGAAAGAAGCTTTCAGAGTTGTGAATATGAAGTTTCAGGAAAGTCTTAATGAGGAGGGGAAAAACCTCAGCAGTCATTAAAATAAAAAATAAAACCTGAAATTGGTATCTGTCAAGAGACTCACATCACAAAATAAAAAAATGGAAAATCTAAGAAAACTAGTATCAGGCCTCAAATTAAAGTATTAAACTAGGATGCACATTCTCAAAGATGGTCAGGAACTGATTTGGCTGGTGTTTTTCCAACTGTGGACTGAGACTATTTAGTGAAGGTTAAATTAAATCTATTTAGTCGTCTATATCTTGTATTTAAGGTGAATATATACATCTAAGTAAACAAAATATTAGAGCTACTGGATATAATAAAACAGTATTGTTCCACATAAATCTGCACTGGATCATAGAGTCAAAAATCTTACCATGTCTTACATGGAAAATTAGAAAGTCATGGGTTATTTGATTTTGTAACATGTACACTCACATATCAAATATATGAAAAGGTCATTTGTGGAGTTTTGATATCGCTGAATTTTTAATAGTCACAATTTTTATTACCTAAGCCTTCCCAGAAATAATATGTAATGCACTGAATTTTTGTTAAACTCTGATCTTTAAATGAATTACTTATACATTTGTAGAAACAGTTTAAGTGTTGGTAGCTCAGAATAAGTCAATGTGACATAGCTCCTCCAAAACTAAAATTATGAGGAAATTTTCCTTTTTGTTTTTCTATATTGTACATTATTTTCTGCAATAAATATTTTCTTTTCTAACTATGAGATTAAAAATGAACCTTAAAAAAAAACCCTTAACAGTGAAAGGACAAACATGAACTAACAGGATGCTATTTTTACAAGTGCCTGTCTCACAGGTTTATTGCTGTGAAGGGCATGCCTGCAACAAAAAGCCAGCATTTATAAAACACTTGCAATATGTTGGGGACTGTTGAAGGTATGGTCTGTGGACTGGATCATGTGATTAACTCATACATAAGGAAGGCTGTGTACAAACATCCAAAGAAGGAAAACTAGGAGTAATGGATGGCAGCCTAAGAGGGATGGATTTTATCAAAGAAAGACCTTGCTTAAAGCCTAAACTGGACCAGACAAAGCAGGCTATTTGGATTTGGAAGTAGGTAGTGGGTTCCCACCTTTACAAGTGGTTGGGGAAATGACTACAGGGGTGCAAACAAAGAGGATTTAACTTTTCATTGGCCAGAGAGATAGATTTGCACAACTGTAAATTCAAATGCCTGTGAGGCCACACAGCTAATGTAATTGAGCAGAGCAGGCTGGGTGTGGAACAAAGGGCAAGGCTGTGAACTATGGAGGACTGGAGGCCGCTGCCTTTGTGCATCTTCAGCCTGGAGCTGTCCTCCTCCAGATCTTCGCAGAGCTGCCTTCTGCTCCCTTGGGGCTCACTCACATAGTCTATTGTCTGTCTCTGTATTCCCCATGGTATTTCTCTGGAAGTTCTATAAGTTCCCTGCTTATTCATTTATGTGTTTCTGTCTGTTCTGCTCATCTCTTCAGAGAATATCATAAGAATTCAATAAACAAAGCACTGAACGAAGTCAAATAACAAACCAAACAACTCATTCAAGTGGTCCATCAAACAAAACGCAATTTAGTCTCTTGTTTTAACAGGTAAGATGAGAAGTGCTTTTCTGTAGCAATTCTGGCACAATCTCAGGGAAATAGAGATGCTAAAATCATCACTGGAAGGTCAGACAGCTGTGGAGGTGCTCAAGAAACTAGATTTTTCAGAATCACAGAGTATAAAATGGAGAGCTCAGAAGGAAAAGAGAAGAGGAACAGAGAAATTTTCTGCATTTTTACCAGAGTAAGAACATCAAAAGGCATTAACAAAAACTCTTTCAAACTTACCATAGTAGCCTCATCTTGTCACCCAGGCAAAGAGATCCTAAATTGTGGGGAAATGAAGAGAAAATTAAGCTTGTAAGTCAAAGAGGTCACAAGATTTTTTTAAAAATCAAACAAGTATATTATTTCTGTTATTATTTTAATATGAACAAAATATGTATGGACATCAGAGCCTAAAAAAGTTAACTTAACAGAAAGAATGTTTTAAAAAAGAAGGGGAAACAAATCAATCTGGACCCTTCTCTGATAACTCCAGGTTAACTTTTCTTGAATCTCTAGGCGTCAAATAAGCCCCTTGGTATAAAGTATCTTGTGTTTATTATGATTAGTATATTCATCCATATGCCCTAGCTTACTTTAATACAATCATATTTCAGTGTAATTAAAATGGGAGATTGTTTTCTCCCATAGATGACAGGTTTTACACACACACACACACACACACACACAACTGGTGGAAGGAGACCAGGAGGTGCTGGATGACTCTTACGAAACCCTTTGTTTTTCTCCTAGCTCTGAAATCATGTACCCTCCCAAAGTCTCATGAGCTTCTTCTGTTAAGTGGGTGCTGTAAAACCCTCAACAATTTTACCTCATATAAGGACAGAAATTGGTTCTGAAGAG
Organism: Moschus berezovskii; assembly: GCF_049115385.1. Taxonomy (NCBI): domain Eukaryota; kingdom Metazoa; phylum Chordata; class Mammalia; order Artiodactyla; family Moschidae; genus Moschus; species Moschus berezovskii. Next base: position 42,993,057 of record NC_142467.1, on the reverse strand, counting down.
AATGAGAAAGAAAGGAGTGAATAGATCTTATATATTATACTGGTTTATCTCTACCCAACCAATGCTGCTGCTGCTGCTGCTAAGTCATTCCAGTCGTGTCCGACTCTGTGCGACATCATAGACTGCAGCCCACCAGGCTCCCCCTGGGATTCTCCAGGCAAGAACACTGGAGTGGGTTGCCATTTCCTTCTCCAATGCGTGAAAGTGAAAAGTGAAAGTGAAGTCGCTCAGTCGTGTCCGACTCGTAGCGACCCCATGGACTGTAGCCTACCAGGCTTCTCCGTCCATGGGATTTTCCAGGCAAGAGTACTGGAGTGGCTTGCCATTGCCTTCTCAACCAACCAATGCTAACTCTCCATATTTAATTTCTCCTATGGAGAATTTAAACATACTGTTTCTCTTTATGGGAAAATAGTTTTAAGATTAAAAAGGAACAAGGAAATAATCAAGGAAGTTGTGTGAAATTGAAATCATGTGAGATGCAGGGTTACAGGCAGCTTATCTCAAGAATACCCCCGTGGGCATAGTCCTGAGGTGACTTACTTTTGCTGATCATGAATACCAAAACCATGAGCAATAATGCCAAGACAGTAACAGAGATTCCAATGTAGATCCCCTTATTGGCAACCATCCACGGATCGTGTGCCAGCACCACAGGTTCATGAAGCATCATAAGATCAAAAACAAAAAAAAAAAGTCCTGTTAGAATTATGGATAGAAAACATTTCTGAACATAATGTACCCAGATACACTCATCTTTATTAATATTTGGTTAGTTCTGGATCATGAGGGGTGAGACCAAATGATCTGAATATATAACCATATGGGGAAATTCCAAGATAAGTTAAAATTTAAAATGTATTTGGAAGTGGTAGAAATGTTGTATATCTTTCTTGGGGTAGTATTTACAGATGTGTATACATTTGACAAAATTCAAACTATAAGCTTCAAATGAGTCTGCTTTCCTATACGTAAATTACACATACTTTTTAAAATTAATAAGGTATTTCATATATAATCCTCTTATGATATTAGAAAAGAAAACAATTTTTTTCGTATATAAGTTAATGTGGTGGTATTGCATTTATGTGCTCAGTTATTGAATTTGGCCTTTTGATAGAGAACTGTTTTATTTTAATAACCTAGAATTCAAGATTCTATATATTTCTTTATAAGTAGACTTGAAGTAGCTGCTCATATACATGGTGCTGCTTAACAATTAAAATTCTGCACAATTGGAAAAAATAGAGCTTTATTTAAGCCTCCTGGTGTGGCTTATAAGGAATCACCTCTTGTGGTAAACCCCAAAATACACCAGGCATCATGTTTCGACCCTTTATATAACTTAACTCTAATCCTAAAGATGTCCTGCAGGGAAGGTATCTTAACAGAAAAAAAGTGGAAGACCAGAGGAAAAGATTAAGTCTGAAGTCCCTTCCTGCATTAGAGTTTAAACTCTGGAGCCAGAATTTCAGCTTAACTTTTACTTAGTTGCTGTGTGACCCTAGACAAGCTATTTAACCCCTTTGAACCTCTGTTTCTCCATCATGAGCAGATTAAATAAGGTTCTTGGGAAAGGTACATTATGTAGTTCCTGATGAACAAAATGAGGAATACAGAGCAGGGTGACTTAGCCTCTGAGCTATCCTTGCTTAAAGGGGGAACGGCCAGTGTCCTGGGAGGAAAAAGCTGTGCTATCACCTTACTTGTTGGGGGTAAAGTGGTTGGATGGAATATGGGATGACAGGAAGCAGGCTTTGCTTCATTTTAAAAAATATTATGTTACATAAACTCTTCAGGTTCAGTTTAGAATATGCAGCTCAGCATAAAGAGAGAAAAACAAAACTCAATCATAATTCCAACATCCAGAAAAGCCACTATCACCATTTTTCATTAAATATACTCCTCTAGAATTTTATTTCTCCAATATTTCTATTAACAGAAACAGTGACCATATTCAATATATACTACAGCATATACAGTATTTCATTTATTTTTGTGTGTGTGTATATATATATATATTTGGCCATATCACACAGCATGTGGGATTTAAGTACCCCAATCAGGGATCAAACCTGTGACGACTATATAAACAGTGTGGAGTCTTAACCACTGGACAGTCAAAGAAGTCCCTACACTATTTTATAAGTTAGTTTTTTCACTTAACAATTGATACTATTTTCTCATGTCAGTAAATATACTGCAGTGACAACATTGTTAATGGGTATAAGAGGGCATGCTTAACTGACTAATTAATCTCATTATTGAACATTTAGGTTGTTTATAACATTTCATGATTATAAATAGCAGCACTGAACATCTTTTCTTATACATCTTCACATATTTGCTCAGTTCTCTCTTTAAATAGTGGAGAAGGAAATGGAAACCCACTCCAGTGTTCTTGCCTGGAGAATCCCAGGGAAGGGGGGAGCCTGATGGGCTTCCGTCTATGGGGTCACACAGAATCGGACACGACTGAAGTGACTTAGCAGCAGCAGCAGCAGCTCTTTAAATAGAGTTCAAGAAATTGATTTAGTACTGGGACAGAATATATGCTGTGTGGTTTTCAGGACACCTGGGAGACACTATGACACCTTCAAGAGTCCAGACATGAAAAAGCCCATGATTTTGCTACTGCCTATTGTGAACTGTGGTGCTGGATAAGACTCTTGAGAGTCCCTTGTACTGCAAGGAGATCCAACCAGTCCATTCTAAAGGAGATCAATCCTGGGTGTTCATTGGAAGGACTGATGCTAAAGCTGAAACTGCAATACTTTGGCCACCTCATGCGACGAGTTGACTCACTGGAAAAGACTCTGATGCTAGGAAAGGTTGGGGGTGGGAGGAGAAGGGGACGACAGAGAATGAGATGGCTGGATGGCATCACCGACTCTGTGGACATGAGTTTGAGTGACTCGGGGAGTTGGTGATGGACAGGGAGGCCTGGTGTGCTGTGATTCATGGGTTCGCGGCGAGTCGGACACGACTAAGCGACTGAACTGAACTGAACTGAACTGATTGTGAACTTGCTTCTATATTGCTTGTTGGTTGTTGTGGTGGTTTAGTTACTAAGTCGAGTCCAACTCTTTTGTAACCTCATGGACTATACCCGCTAGGCTCTTCTGTCCAAGGGATTTCCCAGACAAGAATACTGGAGTGGGTTGCCTTTTTCTTCTCCAGCAGATCTTCCCACGTAAAACCCATGTCTCCCACATTGGCAGGTGGATTCTTTACCACTGAGCCACCAGGGAAGCCCAGATATAGCTTTTACTTTCTGGGACACATACCTGTCTGGCAGGTAAGAACAATCTCATCATTTAGGATATTTGTTTCTTTTTAAAATCCAGCATAATCTGACTATATAACAATACAACAGTCACTTACAAGGTGGCAGTTCTGCTATTTAACAGGCATAAACAAAGTCTGTCCATATCCATCAGATCAATCAGTGCCCATACCATGAGAGTGATTAAAATCTTGTGGTGGTGTTCTTATTGTTGCTAAGATCTGCAGCATAGGCTATTTGACCTCACACTAAATAACCCCATTTTCCTGAGCTAGCTGCAATTACTCACCACTTATGATCAGGATTACTTCATACCTGAACTCTTTTTGTTTTTTTTTGTTTGTTTGTTTATTGCTTCTAAGAGTTATTTGCACACAATAAAAGGAAACTTGTTTCACCCAAGGGAGCCAAAAGAAAACGTCCTATTAATAAATTCTTCAAAGAATTCTTCAAAGATGAGGCTTTGATGAATTTCATGAGAATAGAACTCCTTAGATTTTTCTCTCAAGCTAACTGTGAAAATGTATGAGAACACCCTACAGAATCACAAAGTTGTTCAAGACCTTAGGACCTTAATAAGTCATCATATGGGGAGGATTATACACAGAAAGACTTGGCAGTGGCCTCAAAATTTCTCCCTAGAAGGACAATTAACTTGGAAAAAGATATTAGGGGCATATATTTAAGCAAGCACACTTTCATTGGCATAAAATATTGGGTTGGGATTGCCCCCATTCCACCACATCATTTCAAGGCATGTTATTTCTATAACAAGGATCACAATCTTCCTTGGTAGTAATGTTGCTCACTATCCTTGATTAATTCATTCTTTTTTTCCCAATTTTCTGGCCAGGAGAAAGTCTGTAGTGGGTGTGTATAAGTGTTTGTGTTATGTGTGTGAGTGTGTAGAGTACAATACCACTTTTCAGGTGTTTCTAACAAACTAGGGCATCTATATGAACTTTTTGAATTAATTAAAGTATCTTTGGGCTTCCCAGGTGGCTCAGTGCTAAAGAACCTGCCTGCCAATGCAGGAGACTCAAAAGATGCGGGTTTAATCCCCAGGTCAGAAAAATCCCCTCGAGGAGGAAATGGCAACCCACTCCAGTATTCTTGCCTGAACAATCCCATTGACAGAGGAGCCTGGAAAGTTATAGTCCATGGGGTTGCAAAGAGTCAGACATGACCCAGTGACTGAGCACAAAGTATCCCTATCTAAGAGTCAGATTCATTTCTTTGTGTTATGGATTACAAAGAATCAATCTGTGGACTAATCTAGCTTTACAATAATAATCTCTGAATGTAACTTTTTTCCAAGGAGATATACAAGTGAATCCAGCTAAAAAAAATAGAAAGGAATATGCTTACAGTTTGAATGCTACAACAAACAGCACTTGGAAACGTTACCACAGTGACATTCCCACCTGCTAAACAAGAAGGAAAATTAATTAGAATTATAAAGAAATATTAAATTTTCATTGCAATCACAAATGTATTCACATTGCCATCTGGTGATGAATGAGAAAAGTTGAATAATCATATGGCCAGATACTGTAGGCACTGCAGGAGTTATACCAAGTCAATGACATTTATTAATTTAAACTGTAACCTGTGCTTCTTAACCATTTTATCATGGGCCCTTCCAAAGTGAAACCCTTTTTTGTCTCTATGGAAAAAGGTGCAGGTTCACAGAAAGTTTACCTACAATTTCAAGGAGTCATAGTGGCCCATTCTCAGAGCTAGGTTAAAAATTACCATTTAAGGTAGGTAGTCAGATTTTTCAAAACAGCTGCCAATGAGTGCTCAGAAGCCATTGCATACCAAAGAACAGAACTACCCTGTGCAAAATGGATGTTACATTGGTTTTACATTTAAAATATGAGTGAAATGCGCTAAGATATCCCAAACAGGTGGCATCCAACTCCTACATTATGTGTCAGTGCCCAGATATTGATCCAAAAGTGCTATAAAAAACATGTTACATCAGTCCCCAAGGCAAATATAGTGTATATATAGTGTGCATATATTTATATACTATATATATATGTATACAGTTATCCTACATTGGCCTTGGGGCTGAGATAACATATATCATAAATATAACACACTATCCTGTATTATAATGTGCTTTTATATTAAAGTTTTAGGTAGTATACATATATCTTTTGTCTTAAAGTTCTGAATATTCAGATTTAATAGTGTTTTGAAATATCTCTTTTGTCACACAGAACATATACTGTTGGCCCTCCTAAGCAACTATAGGTCAAATTCAGGATTCTCTCTTTACTGGGTATCTATTCTATACCAAGCACTCTACAGAATGGGTGATGTTGTAAAACACCATGGATTTGGGTCAGATAAAATTTGACTTCAGTGTTGACAATGTCCCTTACCAATGTGACTTTGATTAAAGTGCTCTACATATACATTACATATGTATGCATGTAAATGTATAACTTTCTAACTTGGGTAAACTTGAACTGCAAGCTGTTGAGAGCACCTGTTTCAGAAAGTAGTCACATTAGATGATGCATATAAGGTGCTAATAGAGTATTAGAACAATATCAACTATACTACCTATACTATTATGTTGTTGTATAATGATAGGAGCAATGGAGGCGGGACACCAACCAAAGGACTTGCCAAATATGTCCTTCACGCCTTACAAACTTGCAGTGAGGAATGAAACAATTTGCCATTGGGCATGCAACTTGAAACTACCATGGGAGGGCAGTTGAATTGGAAGCTGCTTGGCTCCAAAGCAGAACTAAAGGTCCTCTCCAGTCTGTCAATGGCAAGAAGTAAACCTGCCCTGGAAGAATTAAGTGAGATAATGTACAACAGTTTATTGGCACATTTGTCTGAAAAAGTAGGTGGTAGGTCATATGGTGACCAAAATTCCTTCTGGACTAACACTGTTCGTTTTGTGAGGCTTTAACCCGCTAAAGTGTGATTCAGGCACTGTGAGGATTTGGCTGGAGGGCCTCAGAGATGCTGCCAAGACAGCAGCAGTCACAGAAGTTGTGAGGATACAGCTGCTCCAATGGAAAGTCTACCTTGACCAGGTTTTAGTGACATATTTTAGAGAACAATTTCCCATTTCCTACTTTGTTCTATTCCTATTAGCCTAAAAGTGTGGCATGCAATTGCTCCAACTGCTCTCACCTGTATTTTAATCTGCTTTCTTTTTGATTTTGAATTCACACCGAGGATTCCACTTTCAAATCCAAATGTAACTATTAGCTAATCCCAATTTGAACTGGTCCCATTCTGAGTCCCTGAAGAAGGCAATGGCAACCCACTCCAGTACTCTTGCCTGGAAAATCCCATGGACAGAGGAGCCTGGTAGGCTGCAGTCCAAGGGGTTGCTAGGAGTCGGACACAACTGAGCAACTTCACTTTCCCTTTTCACTTTTATGCATTGGAGAAGGAAATGGCCACCCACTCCAGTGTTCTTGCCTGGAGAATCCCAGGGACGGGGGAGCCTGGTGGGCTGCCGTCTATGGGGTCACACAGAGTCGTACACGACTGAAGCGACTTGGCAGCGGCAGCAGCATTCTGAGTCCCACTGCATGTTCATTTTCAAATAAGAGTGTCCTTGAATGATTGGCAAAAGGTAGGCCATACTGGGTGTCTGCTGCTGCTGCTGCTAAGTCACTTCAGTCGTGTCCGACTCTGTGCGACCCCATTGACGGCAGCCCACCAGGCTCCCCCGTCCCTGGGATTCTCCAGGCAAGAACACTGGAGTGGGTTGCCATTTCGTTCTCCAATGTGCTCCGTTACGTTCCGTTGCTCAGTCGTGTCCGACTCTTTGCGACCCCGTGGACTGTAGCCTAACCAGGCTTCTCCATCCATGGGATTCTCCAGGCAAGAATCCTGGAATGGGTTACCGTTTCCTTCTCCAGGGGATCTTCCCGACCCAGGGATCGAACCCGGGTCTCCCGCATTGGAGGCAGACGCATTAACCTCTGAGCCACCAGGAAAGCCCGCTGGGCTACAGATTAGCAATTCCTGAGCACGATGAGTCATATGCATGAGGAGCCTTGCAAAGCCTGACCTTGCTTGGATGCTTCACAGGTGCAAGGACATATAAGCCAATTCTGCATTACAAAGGGGTTCACATGTGGCACTCCCCAAACTTACCACAATGGGTAACAGAGTTAGCTGGGAAAGATGACAGGACTCAGCATTACCTTTCTCCGTCACAGGAAAGACAGACAAATCTTACATCTCAAAGAATATAGACCTGCCCAAATTAGGGAGAATAGGGACACTTTAGGGGTAGAACAGCAGAATCTCAGTGGGGCATGCCTCTTTGGTGCTGATGTCCATGTCCTCAACCTCAACATCTCAAAGTGCCCACATGGAATGAAAGCTTGACAAGGCAGCAGGGGAGACGCACAGCTCTGTGTAGTTTCTGGAGAAAACATAAATAGGAGCCTAGTCTGGTCTGGACCAGCTTACTTTGGATTTAATACTTTCAAGGCTCTGTCCAGGGAAGTGAGCCAAGATATAAGTTGAAAACAAGGCTGGTTACTTTAATTTAGGAAAATATGCATGTGGATGTTTTCAAGTCAGACAAGCTTCCTATGTACTCAGTTGTACATACTTCTAGACATTCTAAGTAATAATCATAATTGCCACTCTATCACTTACATTTTAACTGTGCCCTAAGATTTTTATCTCAGTTAATCCTTGTAAGAATAAGTAACATTCAATCCATTTTCCAAAAGGGTAAACACAGATTCAAAGATGGTAAGATATCTGTTCTAGTTGCATAGCTAACTGGAGTAATCAGTACTGGCACTCAATTCAGTCTTGTCTTAATTCAGAATATGTGCTCTTAAAAATGCACTAATATCTGTCAAAATTTGAAAGCTCCCAAAAAGAAACTAAAGTTACCTGTTGTGTAAGAGTGCCATGGTGAGTGCGTTACATTTGTTTTATGTGGGCAGGTAGACGGGGTTCCTGTAGTCTGCGAGGGAGAAGATGAAGAAGCTACCGGAATGACAAGAAAGGGAAATGGGATTAAATTTGTGGAGGAAAGTTTACACCACCAACAAAAATAACAGAACTAAAATCAGGAATTACCCTTTTACACTTTCTTAGAGAAAAATTCAAGGATGGCCATGAGGGATTGCCCTGCCATATAGATATTTCATTGTCATGGAGAAATCTGTTCTAGATGATGATCTAGAGAACTTAACAAAAGACAGAATTATTTCACTTTATATACAGTTATAATTCCCCGAAAGCCTACAACTGTGCATGTTAAGAAGGACACCCAGTTATCTTGGGTTCATACCAGTGCTATTTCATGTTTGTGGAGCACAGCCATGGAGCGGACATTAAGTCAGTCCCTTCACAAGAACCGCAGTCTGGATTTCCTGACCTTATTCAAGTTCCTAATTATCCATCTACACATCTTTCCAGGGAGATGCACATACTAACTGGCACAAAAAATAAACTAAGAATATCCAAGTTCTTGAGGTTACATTAAGGCAAAGTACTGTCCAAAGTCTGAGTCTTGGTAAAGAGCCAAAAAGCAATGTTCATGGTACCCTGGTTGCTTCTGCAGTTGTGCTCTTCTGGTCACTCCTTTCATAGGACTGATATCCTGTGTTTTTTAACTCATCTTTCATTTCTCACCAAAAGACTTCACTAGGATTTCTCAGGGCTATGTTTCCTTTTTCCTTTCTTGAAATCTATCCTTTATTTTCTGTCAGACATCTCATCTGATCTGCAGAACTGACCATTTGTCTCTTAATAAGATTCTTATATCCCTTCCTCTGAGAGCACCGCAGAATTTGCAGGCAAGTTAGTGGTGCTGCCTGAACAAGAGTTCCCAAACCAGGACTTTCCTTATTGCCTCTCATGGGTCTTCTTTTCACTTGTTCACCGTGGACTTCACATTTCAACATCACCTTTACTCCTGTTCTTAGCAGTCTTTGTTCTTTGGGGAGTTTTTCGTTTCTTTGTTTAGTCATTGCTTCTGGTAGTGGCATTTTGGTTTTTTCTTTTGTTTGTTTGTGCTTCCCCCAATGCTCAAATCTACAACAGGATGTGGCTCACTTTAGGAGCTAAAACAGGGCAACAAGAAAGTCAGAAGATCAGAGTCTTTATTCAGCTTAAATCTGCGAAAGACCTTTTTGCTAAACTTCTTTCTCTAGTTTGGGTCTTTGTGGGCATCTTTCTTTTCTCCACTGCTCTTATGACTTAATTTTTATTTATTTATTTAAAAAAGACATTTCTTTTTAATCAGAAGATAATATAGAAAAATGGCTCTGATGAACCTATTTGTAGGCCAACAATAGAGACACAGACATAGAGAAGAGATTTGTGGACACAGCAGGGGGAAGGAGCAGGTGGGCTCGTGTGATCTTGCATCCAACCAGTGCAGAGTATTTTAGGTGACCAGCATGGACAGGGTCACAGAGCATAGAGAGGGAATGGATGTAAGGACAAATGCCCCTGCAATGGATCTTCTTCAGTCTTCTCCTCCTTTCTACCCTGTAAAGCTCAACTATAACCTCAGACTTTGAGGGAAATTATCAGGAGACATGTAATACTCAGCAAGTTGTATCCACCCGGAGGTCCTATGGACAAATACACCAAGACTTTCTTTCTGAACCTCTGCTTTAAACAAAGGCCATAACGTACATATGTTCCCCAAACCAGGAGCACTAATCCATGCACCTCAGCAGACACAAACTATTAAGAAGTAAATCAATATTGAGAAAGTCAACAGGTGCTCTAGTGTGCTTGCTGCCTGGAAGAAAACTTTTTTTTTTTAAATAAACTTTCATGACTCTAAATTCCCAGTTTTAACCTAAAGTCCTCACTTCCAAACTCAGATCAAAGTCCAGTCCTTCAGATCCCTCCTAGTTGAATACACACACGGTTCAGTGTGAGTGAAGGGAAATCAATGGGTTCCATTAGACGATTTTGGCTAAGAGGTTGTGATATTTCTGTTACTTCTCAGATTCCAGAGTCACTTCAAAGTGTCAAAGAGTTGGGGAGGCTTTGGAAATCTCCAAAGGTAAAAGCTATCTTTTTAATCCAAAAAATAGAAAATTTGATCATAAACAGGTCCTTGAATGGCAAGCTATTTCCCCACCCATAAGTCAAATTATTCTCCATTTCTATTAAACCTAAACTTTTATCTAACAGAAATCTGAAGGATAAACTCTGGACCCTGAATTGAAAAAACAAACGTGTGCATTTTAAATCTCTTCAGTCCTTAAATCTGATGTTTACTTTATTACAGTATGAGTACATTTCCTGCTACATAAATATATTAAAGGGTGCTGGAAGCAAAACTGTGTAAGTCATTGACACCCTGAAAAGACAGGGTAACTGTATAAAGGTGCTTCCAGTGAGGATGTCAGATCAGGACAAATTCATCCAAATACATTCTCTATGATCAGGATAGAATGCAGAGAGGCCACCAAATTCAAATTAATTGGACAATCTAGCCCCAACCATTTTCTGTTCATATGATTCCCAATGATGAACTTAGACACTGTGTCTCAGTCTTCACAAATTAAAAGTAGGATTGAGTCACACCTCTAGTGCATAGGGTTATCATGAGAATTAAGTGGATTAATACTTAGGAAGTGGTTAGCCTGGTTCCTGACTCAAGAAACAGAATAAATATTACCTTCACTGAAATTTTCTCCTCAAGTGTTGGATTAGGCCTCAGAATGGATTAAGTGATCTCTATTCACAACTCATTGTAAGGACAGATTCTCATTTACCTGACCCTGTTCTGGCATTTCTACTTTTCCCCGATAACAACATGTCAACTCAGCCAAATCCGCCTTTCCTTAGATGTCCAAGATCAGTGATCTGACTTTTTTTGTACTGATGAATTCCTTTAAAAATGATATAAAGAGTCACAAGTCCCCTTCATTCTGATATGCTTGTACTTCCGAAAGGTGAATGTAACACAGTATAGTGATAGAGTCGCTAAGTCGTGTCTGACTCTTTGCGACCCTATGAGTCCATGGCATTCTCCAGGCCAGAATACTGGGGTGGGGAGCCTTTCCCTTCTCCAGGGCATCTTCCCAAACCAGAGATCGAATGCAGGTCTCCCGCAATACAGGCTAATCCTTCACAGCTGAGCCATAAGGGAAGCCCAAGAAAACTGGAGTGGGTAGCCTAGCCCTTCTCCATCAGATCTTCCCAACCAAGGAATCGAACCAAGGTCTTCTTTTCCTTACCAACTGAGCTATCTGGGGTAGAAGTTCACAAACTCTAAAGTCAGATATGGAAGCCTGTAAGAATCCTTACCCTAGACTATACCTCAGCCTTAACACTGTGCCCAGGATGGTCTATATCCAATCCTTTAAAGGCTTCTGGGCTCAGAAGCACAACTGTTTACCTGGCTTGAGGTCATCTGTGGGTGTTGGCAATGGAAGAGCAGAGGTAGAGGCCCCCGTTGTCATATGAGTATTTGTGACTACTGTAGTAGTGCTGTTCCTTTCTGGATTAGTGGTGTTCCTTGTTGAAGTAGTGGTGTTGGCTGTCCTTGAAACACTGGTAGTACTGGTCCTTGTGCTTTCAGTAGTAATACTGGGGCTTGTTGTCGTAGGTGGAGCTAGAAATCAACAAGAAAGCAAGGATTCATCATACTGCAGGAAATAAGAGCCTGTGAGTCAACACAACCAAAGAGACTGTCCTCAGGCAGAAATAAACACTTTTCTCCCATGAACCCAGAGATCACATCATTGGTCAACTTGAATCTCTGACTGAGGAGTGAGTGACGACACGATCACAACAAAAAAACAGCTGCACTGAAAGGACAAAATTTGGGGAGGTATGGACATAAAAACAATGATACCTGCGATTGGTGCTGAACACTCTGTAAAAACTAGTCATGTATAGTACATGTATGTATCTGAATAGACATCTGTGAGTAAGGGGGAAATGTCTAGATCCTGAGGCTGCATTTGCCTTTTCAGTGGTGTATGACTAGGACCTAAATAGTAAGAAACAGACTGTTTGCCAAGAAATGCCATTCAGTCAGTTAGTCTATGAGTACCCTTCCAAAAGACCTGCATCCTAAATGCAGATTAATTCACACCAAGAGCATACGGTAGATAACACAGATACATTATGCACTTGGTTAGAAGGTGGACTAGATGTTTTAAGGTTCCTTTCTACATGAGAGATAATAACCACAGGTAATAACATTGGCGCTTTCCAGAATCAGAAATCCTGTAGGATTCCAAACCACTTATTGAAGTTCAGAGATACCCAGAGAAAGAACTGAAATTAGAAGTGAGCCAAAACACAGTGCCTGGCACAAGAGCAAAAGTTATAGGGTAGACTCAAGAATGTGGACTTTTTTTCTCAAGGGACATCTATTTCGCCCACAAGCAGTATTCTCAATTTTCAACTCTACAAAATATAAATTAGAACATCAAGTCTCTTGAATATGAGACAACTGCCGTGAAAACTCATTTGAGGGATTCAAGTCAATTTGAGGGATCCATTTAATTTGGAAACTAGCCAGTTTTGCCCTCAAGAAGAAAAACTTTTTTCAACGAGTATTTATGTACAAGGCATTAGTATATATTTTAGCCTTTGGGAATCCTGTGATCTCAGTGATAAATGCTCTGATCTGTCAGTGTGAAAATAGCCATTGACAGTATATAAGTGAATAGATGAGTCTGTGTTTCAATAAAACTTTATTTATCAAACTTTTGCTGAGCCTGTTTTACAATCTGATCTGGTCCTGGAGCTACAATTTGCCAACCCTAGTCTAAAAGTGTAGTCAGAGGTTTTGATGAAAAGCACACCCCAAACCCCTCCATTCTTTTTGAAATCAAATCTAGACAAAAAGAGGAAGCAAGCAAAATAATCTGACCAAAGGACTATAACAAGGAGGAAGTCTACTTGGCTTTTTTAACTAATTGTCTTCCTTGGTGATAAATATATCCTGAGGAAGACCCTAGGAAGCTAAGGGTAGAAGAAGATGCTGTGGAAGAGTCTTAACAAAAGGTTGAAAAGTAAGTTCATCCTTTCAAAAGTGCAAGAAAACTTAAGCAAAGAATTGGATTGGAGGCAGAGAGTCACTTTGGCTCATTTATGGACTGGTTTCCCTCTGGACAGGGCAGTGAATTTGTAAATATTCATCTGTTAAAGATTTCTGAGCACTAGAAAATTTCCCTAATTTCCTTCTATGTCATTTAAAAATATTTTCAGCTAGACCAACCTTATAATATTACAACTCCAAAATGATCTCTTCACAAGCTGTCTCTTTTCCACGTGTCTCTATGGTCAGTCTTTCTTGGCTTCCATTAATTGACTCTCAGATGCAGTTTCCTTAGAGTTCTGCATCAGAATTGACTTTTACTTTCCTTCATCAAGGATACAAACAAAGTACAAAGTTGGGAGACAGCAATATCAAGTTCATTTAAAGCAAAAAAGAGACATAACTTATGTAGGCCTGGGTACTGGGTTCTGTGTCATGGGAGAACATTCATTAGGAAAGGGCACCAGAAACCAGGAAATCCTGAAGAATCTTGTCCTTTCATCAAGAGGTAAGAAAAAGTAGGATGTCTACATCAAATGGAAAAATGTAAGCCTCCCTGATTTTTTTATTTCACAAAATTCTTAAAAGCTACCAGTGAACATTTATGGAGATATAAATGTTTTCATACTGCCATAAGCCCATTTTAATTTTTCCAGTAGTCATGTATGGATGTGAGAGTTGGACTATAAAGAAAGCTGAGCGCTGAAGAATTGATGTTTTTGAACTATGGTGTTGGAGAAGACTCTTGAGAGTCCCTTGGACTGCAAAGAGATCCAAACAGTCCATCCTAAAGGAGATCAGTCCTGGGTGTTCATTGGAAGGACTGATGTTGAAGCTGAAACTCCAATACTTTGGCCACCTTATGCAAAGAGCTGACTTATTGGAAAAGACCCTGATGCTGGGAGGGATTGGGGGCATGAGGAGAAGGGGACAACAGAGGATGAGATGGCTGGATGGCATCACCGACTCAATGCACATGAGTTTGGGTGAATTCCGGGAGTTGGTGATGGACAGGGAGGCCTGGTGCACTGTGATTCATGGGGTCTCAAAGAGTCAGACATGACTGAGTGACTGAACTGAACTGAACTGAAATCCAAATTATACAAATTGACCAGAAGTTATATTACTTATTTTATATGTGTGAAATTCTCTATAAGTCCTAAAATGTTAGTAAAGGATATTTAAAAATTCTTCTAGGAAATAATCTCAGAGGAAAGGGCAGTTCTTTAAGTGGAATAAATTCAGCTCCATAAAAATGCTTACTATATCTCAGTGTGGAACAGTGAATGCTTTTTCATTAATCAATTAGCACTCCTAAAGCACTGCCTTAGAAGATATTTTGCTGACTGGGAAGTTCCTCTAGCCTATGGTCTTAAATCAAGGTTAGTATTAACATTTCATTCTACATAAATACAAGTTATCCTATAAAGAGTTATTAGAAAACAAGATTACAGGAGCCTCTTCTTTCCCTATTCAAGGAATAAGAGGTTAATATCAAATAGAAAGGAGAAGGCAATGGCAACCCACTCCAGTATTCTTGCCTGGAAAATCCCCTGGACAGAGGAGCCTTGTAGGCTGCAGTCCATTGGGTCGCAAGAGTCGGACACAACTGAATGACTTCACTTTCACATTTCACTTTCATGCATTGGAGAAGGAAATGGCAACCCACTCCACTAATCTTGCCTGGAGAATCCCAGGGATGGCAGAGCCTTGTGGGCTGCTGTCTATGGGGTTGCACAGAGTCGGACACGACTGAAGCGACTTAGCAGCAGTAGCAGCAACAGCAGCAAATAGAAAACTCTTTATCTAGGGAAACTCCCAGCAAGTAATCAAAGTAAGTAGGAAGACAAGCTCACCTGGCTTTATAGTCAACTTTATGATGTTTTCTTCATCATTGAAAAACCATTTCCTAATACGGCAACAATACAAGCCACTATCAGAAGGGACTGCATTCTTTATGGTCAAAGAAACATCCCTTCTACCAATATCTCCCTTGAGCGTATAACGTTCATTCTTCTGTTTAGTGACTTTGTATCCATCAGTACTGATAATGGTATTTTTGCAGTCTATCCAAGGACATTTCCCTCGGCCCCAGCACATGGATGTGACTTTTCCTTCATAGAAGCAGGGTAGCCTGACAGACTGACCCACCACTCCAATCACTTCTGGGTAAGATGTTACACCATCTGTAAATAAAGAGAAACCAGAGCATGAGGTCTCAATATTTTAACTTTACTTTCATTTTTTTCTTTATATAGCTTATTTGGTTTGAAATCATCTAATATCTTGAGTTTTTAAAACTAAGTATAAGCATTTTTCTAAATTCACATATTCTTTAGCAGCATTATCATTTACTAGATATATTTCTAGATGAAACATCATATAAATGTTTTTCTGTATTCAGAATTACTTCCTAATAGAATAGATTCCTGAGAGAAAGTTTCATGATAAAGGGCAGAAATACGTTCAATCTCTTGGTAATAAGACCAAATTTCTCTCCAAAAGGTTTGAAATAAATGCCATTACAGTAATACATGAATATGTGTGTATTTCTTTCTGGTTTTGACATGTATCTGCTTATTAAATAGGTAATATATACATGTAGCTTTTCTTCTCCCCTGATTGTGACTGTCTCAGTTGAAATCTCTTTTAAAAATGCATTTGCATTTTTAGTTTGGATTTTAAGTCTTTATTTCAAGTTTTTAAATAGCTCTTTCAAATTAAATCACCTCATAACCCTGATCTTAATTAAATTAAAAAAAAAAGCAGAGTTAAAAAGTTTTACTTAAAGCCTCATTGGTTAGAAGGCCAAAGCCTTGTAAGCTGTTTAGAAATCAGTTCTTAGGAAAATGAGTTTATAATATTTTCAGGAGAAACTGAGGCTTATCATGGGCTTAAGGATCAACCAGATAAATTCAAGCAAGGATCCCTTTTTGAGCAATGTACAATGGAGCAGTCCAGTTACCCAGGTGAAACCAAAAAATTGGAGAATATTCAGTCAGATACTAAATATTGCCTCTTAAAAAACAAACAAACAAACCAAACACCTCTCTGCTGAGTCAGTGGCTTAAAAATCCCTACATTGTAAAATGCAGTCCAAGTGGTCCATAAAAGAATCTAAGACTCAATGACTAATCATAGGGCTGGGCTGTAAGTCTGGGAAATGCTCTGGGAATAAAACACTCATTGATACATAAAATAAGAGTCTAGTTTTTTCACTGGAATTCTGGTAATATTTAATTTTGCTTAATATCATTTTTGAATTACAAAGGTAATACAGGCTAACTATAAAAATTTGTTCTAGAAGTATAATTTTATAAAATACTTTTCCTCATATTCCCAACTCTAAAGATTATTTTAAAATTTAGGATACGCATATTCCTAAATTTCCCCCGTCTCATAGAATATTTTTAATTAAAATATTTTATTTATTAAAAATTTTTTTTGGCTACACAGCATGGTCTGTGGGACCTTGGTTACCCATTCAGGGATGGAACCCCTGCACCCTGCACTGGAAGCACAAAGTCTTAACAACTGGAAAAGCAGGGAATTTAAAAGATTTTCTTTTTAACAGAAATAGTTGCCCACAGTTGAAAAAAATCAAAAAGCACAGAATGGTACAGTAAAGGACTCTTTCCTTCCCTCCTCATCCCCATTTCTTCTTCTCATCCCCTTCTACACTGCGATAACAGCTGTTACTGTTTCCTACCTACACATGTGCAGTTCATGAATACATAACCATCTACCAACCCACCCCTCCATTTTTTGTTGTTGTTGATGTTGTTTAAATACAAGCAGTGGCATAAACCATATTGTACAGCATCATGCCTTGTAACCCACTCACAGATTTTGTAATTCTTAGCATTTAAGCAGTTTCTTTGGCTTAAGGCTTCAGCCTGGTTCTTTGCTCATATGTTGACACCATTACCTTCTGACAAAGCCCTAGAACACCTACCCTGCCTCATCACTCACACAGCCCCTACGCTCCCCCATTCTCAGGCTTCCAAAGCACAGCCCACCTGTTCACTTACCTGTCAGAAGGAGTAGGAAGCCCAGGATGGCTACCCAAGGATACATGACGCTATCATCCTAAAGGAAAGAGAAAGCAAACTGGTTAGTGTGTCCTCCAACCATATAGTATCAGAATCAATGTTTTGGGGGCTCCAGGAAAGGATTAGCCAGAGGCAAAGTGATCAAGAAGTGATTTATTAGAATACAATGCTTGTGAGGCATCCGATCCAGCAGGTGAGTGTTGTGCTACCCCAAACACTCAGTGGGTTACATTCTTATCATCAAAGGAGGATAGAGGAGGGGAGAAGACCACCTTCTTTGTCTTTCTTTGAGTCTTCCATCACTAACTCCTCCTACAAGTTGGGTAGGGGAGTTTTTGGCACTATACGGTGCATCTGGGACTGTCATGGAACTATGGAGAAATTATGTCAGGTCTCAGAACAGTGAGGGTCATTCACTTTGAAATGTCACCTTTCCATAAATTATTTGTGTGTGTGTGTGTGTGTGTGTGTGTGTGTGTGTGTGTGTACAGAGAGCATGTCCTAGAGGTCATTACCTTGTTCACGTCACTGGGCAGGTTTTAGGCCCTATTTTCCACCATTGTTTTACAGTTTGAGGGCATGTCTCGTGCTTCTGTTAAATGGTTTTTATGGCTAAGCAAGTTAGCTTGGATTTGTTGTTTGGCAAGCAGATCTGGCTTTGATGCTAAGTGACTTGCTCTGCTTTATGAGACAAGCAAGCCCACATTGTTTCAGGATTTTTCCATTTTTTTCTTGGGTGATCATTAACTTACAGGGGTCTCTCTTACTTTTTTCTTTACATATAATTACCTAATGGGATTAACTATTAAATCACTATCATGTCCCTTTACTTTGTCCCTATCATTTCCTACTCCAGGTGTTTACTGTTTTATGTTTAAAAGTGTGTAAGAGGTAACAATGAATCATTAACTGCTTCTGTCTGAGATGGGATGTAGGCCTGCCTGGGGAAGGAGTAAAACACCTGGCTGACTGTCTCTTTTCTGTTGTAAGGATTATAAACCAATTAGTATCATCCTTTTAGCTCTCTTAGATGTTAAGCTTTGGAGGATGGATGTACAAAAGACAAAAATGAAAAGAAATTAAGCATTAAAAGAAATTATAACCATGATTTGGCGATCCAAAACATTTTTCCAAAACAATTTCTAAATCTGGAAAAGGGTCATTTAAGTCCTTAATCTGTTTATTTTTTATTAGGCCCAGTATCTTAATATTTTATACTTCAGGGCTTATTAAGTCTTCTGTCTCTGTTAATCTGTTCTTTATTTTCTATTAATATCAATTGGTGATAGAGTTGCTTCCTTGTCCCTCAAGAAACAGAGTGGGCCCTAATTTAGTTAAGTCCCGACTCTTGGGAGTCCCTTGTACTGCAAGGAGATCCAACCAGTCCATTCTAAAGGAGATCAGTCCTGGGTGTTCATTGGAAGGACTGATGCTAAAGCTGAAACTCCAATACCTTGGCCACCTCATGTGACGAGTTGACTCACTGGAAAAGACTGTGATGCTGGGAAAGGTGGGGGGCGGGAGGAGAAGGGGACGACGGAGAATGAGATGGCTGGATGGCATCACCGACTCTGTGGACATGAGTTTGAGTGAACTCCGGGAGTTGGTGATGGACAGGGAGGCCTGGCGTGCTGTGATTCATGGGGTCGCAGAGAATCGGACACGACTGAGCGACTGAACTGAACTGAACTGAACTTGCATTACAGAGATAGGACTTGCCTGGTGGCTCAGTCATTAAGGAATCTGCCTATAATGCAGACCTGAGTTTGATCCCTGGGTTGGGAAGATCCCCTGGAGAAGGAAATGGCATCCCACTCCAGTACTCTTGCCTGGGAAACCCCATGGATAGAGGAATCTGGCAAGGGTCATGGGGTTGCAAGAGTAAAACACAATTTAGCAGTTAAACCACCATACCACCTTCCATTAAAGAGATAGGACAATCAGGCACAAACAGAAAGGAGTATAAAAACAACTGGCCGTTGATGTTGTACAAAAGGGGTTTCAGGAAAGTGTACCTCTGTCCCTCTCTTGACCCTTCCATTACATATTTCTTATGTTTGTTAAGATTTCTAACCCTCTGGGTTAAGACAGAGAAGGTTGCACCAGTATCTCTAAGAAATTCTACTAAGTGGCCTTCCACATCAATGACCACCTGAAGTTTGGCATTAGTTATGTAGATGGCCTCTCTAGGCAAAGTCACCTTTGGCTTCAGGCCACCTCAGTCTTCTGATTATGAAACTGTCAATAGCCAAGGGCCCCCTGTCACTCACTGGCATCTGGGGCATTCTCTCTCAACATCCTGGATGATTTCTAATAGCTCATTGATCACAATCTTCCTTCGAGTGTCCCTTCTATTCACACCTGACACACTGATTTTGGATACCCATGGGTCTTGCACAGTCAAATGACCCAGAAAATCTGGCCTCCCTTTCATGATCTGTGAGTGGACAGGGCCACTGCCATCATTTGGGCCTTTAGTTTATTTCTTTGGACATGTTCAGCCTTTTCAGCCATATCCCTATTATTGAAAACCAAATAAGACAACTGGAGCAAATCGCCCAAAAGGTCTGAGGACCTCCTCCTTCCAGTACTTGATTTTTGAATTTTGCATCTGAAGTCTGGGGCAGACTGGGTTACGAAATGTATAGCCAAAAGGACACGTCCCTAAGGAGAGGAGGGATACACATTTGGGTGCTAATTAAAAGCTTCCACCAATCTCCCTTGAAAAACTGTAGGATCTCCCTCTGGTCCCTGTTGGACTTCTTTCACTTTTTTCATAATTGATGGGTTTCACTATAAGCTTTTTCATCAGTTCAGTTGCTCAGTCATGTCTGACTCTTTGTGACCCCATGAATCACAGCATGCTAGGCCTCCCTGTCCATCACCAGCCCCTGGAGTTCACTCAAACTGATGTCCATTGAGTCGGTGATGCCATCCAGCCATCTCATTCTCTGTCATTCCCTTCTCCTCCTGCCCCCAATCCCTCCCAGCATCAGAGTTTTTCCAATGAGTCAGCTCTTCGCATGAGGTGGCCAAAGTATTGGAGTTTCAGCTTTAGCATCAGTCCTTCCAATGAACACCCAGGATTGATCTCCTTTAGAATGGACTGGTTGGATCTCCTTGCGGTACAAGGGACTCTCAAGAGTCTTCTCCAACACCACAGTTCAAAAGCATCAATTCTTTAGTATTCAGCTTTCTTCACAGTCCAACTCTCACATCCATACATGACCACGGGAAAAACCATAGCCTTGACTAGACGGACCTTTATTGGCAAAGTAGTGTCTCTGCTTTTTAATATGCTATCTAGGTTGGTCATAACTTTCCTTCCAAGGAGTAAGCATCTTTTAATTTCATGGCTACAATCACTATCTGCAGTGATTTTGGAGCAAAAAAAAAAAATGTCTGACACTCTTTCCACTGTTTTTCCATCTATTTCCCATGAAGTAATGGGACCAGATGCCATGATCTTAGTTTTCTGAATGTTGAGCTTTAAGGCAACTTTTTCACTCTCCTCTTTCACTTTCATCAAGAGGCTTTTTAGTTCCTCTTCACTTTCTGCCATAAGGGTGGTGTCATCTGCATATCTGAGGTTATTGATATTTCTCCCGGCAATCTTGATTCCAGCTTGTGCTTCTTCCAGCCCAGTGTTCCTCATGATGTACTCTGCATATAAGTTAAATAAGCAGGGTGACAATATACAGCCTTGTAAATAATTAATCCTATGGTCCTACTTATTTCTATCATTACAATTCATCTGGTGACTCCAATGTGGATATGCCTCAGGGAAAGCATTGTTTTCCACCTGATGTACTGCATGGCCCTCTTGGGCTTGGGCTGCCACTCGGTCAGCGTGGGCTCTGGCTGCCAGTACTGTGTGCAGTTCTTTCTTAGGAGGGTAGCGGTGGGATAAAATCTGTAAATCCCCCCAGGTGAGATCCCCCCCAGGTAAACTTCTTTGTGAAAATCTCAGAGTCCTCAGAAGACCCTCTCAATTTATCCTCTGCCAGACTTAGATCAGACATCAAAGAAAACATGTTTGTTTCTTGATTTTTATGAGAAAGTTCTCTCAGAGGAAGAACCGTAGGAGCAGTTGGTTGGTAACATATTCTAGTATGCTCTCAGCCAACTAGGCTGGGATTAGGTCCCTTGGGTAACTTGGGGTACCTAGAACTCCTGATAGTGGAGGTCGTTCCTCAGCCTTGGGTGTGTTTCCCCCTGGGATAATAGCCTCTGCTAGAGCAAGGGCTCCCACCTGTAAGATAGCTCCTGTTGCAGCAGCGGGGTGCACTCGAGCAGCAGTTAGCTATCCAAGTTTCCTTCCCATGTCAAAAGCCACTGTGTAATTTAATCAAGATTTGTACTTAACAACTTTAGATGTTGTTCTTTCCAAAGTGGTCTCCCAAGCAGGTATTACTGCCTGAGAAATTGCTGCAAAGGAATAGTAGAGAAGGGTGTCCAGCGGTGCTGACAGTGAGCAGACACTGGTCTTGCTGAAAACTGAAAATAAAGCATCAGCACTTGTAAGGGTTGGAGGGAGGGGAAGACTGACATCAGAGCTCAGGGAGTCCTCTGCTGGGCACTTCAAGTAATTAGGAGGAAGCACCTTAAGCCTTGGGCTTCCTTGGTAGTTTCAGCTGGTAAAGAATCCGCCTGCAATGCAGAAGACCCTGGTTTGATTCCTGGGTCAGGAAGTTCCCCTGGAAAAGGAATAATCTACCCACTCCAGTATTCTTGGGCTTCCCTGGTGGCTCAGCTGGTAAAGAATCTGCCTGCAATGTGGGAGACCTGGTTTCGATCCCTGGGTTGGGAAGATCCTCTGGAGGAAGGCATGGCAACCCACACCAGTATTCTTGCCTGGAGAATCCCTATGGACAGAGGAACCTGGGGTGCTATGGTCCCCAGTATCGCACAGAATCGGACACAACTGAAGCGACTTAGCAGGCAGGCAGGACCCTAAGTCTTAGAAGATGATTCCCATCAGTTTCCTTGTACATCATATACTTAAAAAAACTGATAAGAGACCTTTCATCTAGATTGGACATAGTCCTCTAAATGCTAGTATGTATAATCTCCCAGTAATAGATTATGGGCATCTAGCCTCAATCCAAAGAGACCAGTTTCAGAAACAAGCTTAGAATACCTTCTTAGTAACTCATTTAAGCTTTATAATAATATAGCAACAAAGAACTATTTGAAAAGTAAGTTTTAGACAGTAGATACATACCTCAAGTATCAAAACTAAAATTTTATACCTATTAAAATAATCTTTTTCTCTAAAATTACCCTCATTTTTATCAAATATAGCCAAATTAAGATTAATCTGTTCATAAAATAAGACTGCCAGATTGATCACATAGGCCTGTATGATTTTTCCAACAAGGTAGGTACCTTGGTTACTAAAAAATAGTCAAAAATATACCTCAAGTGAAAAACACATTTTTTTAAATTTTTATTGGAGGCTAATTATTTTACAATATTATATTGGTTGGTTTTGCCATACATTGACATGAATCCGCCCCGGGTGTACATGAGTTCCCCCTCCCGAACCCCCCTCCCACCTCCCTCCTCCCCTTATCCTCCCTCTAGCTCATCCCTGCATACCAGCCCCGAGCATCCTGTAACATGCATCGACCCTGAACTGCAGATTCGTTTCACATATGATAATATACATGTTTCAATGCCATTCTTCTAAACCATCCCACCCTCACCCTCTCCCACAGAGTTCCAAAGACTGTTCTATACATCTGTGTCTCTTTTGCTGTCTCTTATACAGGGTTATCATTTCCATCTTTCTAAATTCCATATATATGCATTAGTATATTGTATTGGTGTCAAGACAGTATGGTACTGGCATAAAGACAGAAATATAGATCAATGGAACAAAATACAAAGCCCAGAGATAAACCCATGCACCCATGGACACCTTATCTTTGACAAAGGAGGCAAGAATATAAAATGAAGAAAAGACAGTCTCTTTAACAAGTGGTGCTGGGAAAACTGGTCAGCCACTTGTAAAAGAATGAAACTAGAACACTTCCTAACACCATACACCAAAATAAATTCAAAATGGATTAGAGAGCTAAATGTAAGACCAGAAAATATAAAACTCCTAGAGGAGAACGTAGGCAAAACACTCTCTGACATAAATCACAGCAGGATCCTCCAAGACCCACCTCCCAGAATATTGGAAATAAAAGCAAAAATAAACAAATGGGACCTAATTAAAATCAAAAGCTTCTGCACAGCAAAGGAAACTATAAGTAAGGTGAAAAGACAGCCTTCAGAATGGGAGAAAATAATAGCAAATGAAGCAACTGATAAAGGATTAATCTCCAAAATATACAAGCAGCTCCTGCAGCTCAATTCCAGAAAAATAAATGACCCAATCAAAAAATGGGCCAAAGAACTAAACAGACATTTCTCCAAAGAAGACATAAAGATGGCTAACAAACACATGAAAAAATGCTCAACATCCCTCATAATCAGAGACATGCAAATCAAAACCACAATGAGATACCATTTCACACCAGTCAGAATGGCTGCTATCCAAAAGTCTACATGCAATAAATGCTGGAGAGGGTGTGGAGAGAAGGGAACCCTCTTATACTGTTGGTGGGAATGCAAACTAGTACAGCCACTATGGAGAACAGCGTGGAGATTCCTCAAAAACCTGGAAATAGAACTGCCATATGATCCAGCAATCGCACTGCTGGGCATACACACCGAGGAAACCAGAATTGAAAGAGACACATGTACTCCAATGTTCATTGCAGCACTGTTTATAATAGCCAGGTCATGGAAGCAACCTAGATGTCCATCTGCAGACCAATGGATAAGAAAGCTTTGGTACATATACACAATGGAGTATTACTCAGCCATTAAAAAGAATGCATTTGAACCAGTTCTAATGAGGTGGATGAAACTAGAGCCTATTATACAGAGTGAAGTAAGTCAGAAAGAAAAACGCATTTTTAATCATTCTGTTTTCACTGTGAGGATACCAGACTTGTAGCCAAAAAAGGCTTTAACCCATTAAACGAAGAATGGGGTTTGCCAGGGAGCCAGGAAAAGCCTAGTGGTCGTCTTGGATTTCCCACATTCCTATTTAATTTACAGCTTTTTAAAATCTATCTTAATTTTTCTCATTTAGGAGCAGACAATAGTCATGCTTCAAGGACTTTAGACTGGCAAAAGTCTGACAATAAGGGGTTAATTTTCTTGCTGACAGATTTTACAACAAATATAAAGTTCACTTACTAACTTTTAGAAAACCCAGGTACAATAAAGTATTATACTTAAGGTTGATGATGCTAAAAATATGTCTGCATTAAAGTTTTAACAGGGATTCACACAGAATGTAGAAGAAAACTCTCAGAATTAGGAAGATGAGTTTAGATTGCTGAATCCTGTCAGAAGCAACCCAAAAGGTAAAATTTCTTCGTCTTAACATCACATCCCTTGTCACATGTGCCAACCATAAGATCCCTTTTACATCTCCAAATATCCATACTACCTTTTCTGTGGAAACCCCTGTTGATTGCCACTGTTCCCCTGGTTCCCTGTCTTTACACATCCAATCATCATTTCTATAGTCTGTACCTAGGTACCCAATAAGAGTCCCAAATCATTCAGGGGTGATTGGCCTGCTTAATACTAGCAGCCATGGGCAGAATGTCCTTCCCAGAACTTTTGGACTCTGTTGTCCCTTGGTCCATCGTTGACCTTCTTATCTACCGTCGGTTGTGGTTGCCAGTTGAAACCACTGGGTGGTGTTTGGGAGTGCTGAGGAGCTCCAGTTCTCTAAATAGCACAGAAGGAATTCAGCCAGAGGCTGAAAAGGGATAAATAAGAAGTGATTTATAAGAATAGGACACTTGTGAGACTCAAAAGCTGTCAGATGAGTGTTGTGCTGCACCAAGTACTTAGTGGGTGACATTTTTATAATAAAAGGAAGAGAGAGGAGGGGAGAAGACCACCTTCTTTATTCTTTGAGTTTTCCATCACAAACCCCTCCTATGTGAAGGAGAGAGAGTTTTTACCCTATAGGGTGTGTCCGGGACCAGCATGGCAGTACGGAAAATGTATTTCAGGTCTCAGTACAATCAAGAGTTCACTTTGAAACGTCATCTTTCTAACTCTGGCAAATGTCTTAATTTCTGCAAACCTCAATTTCTTCTCCTTTATTATGAATGTAATAATAGAATCTTCCTCAAACATTTGGATGAGGCCTCACAATAAAATAATGCCCTCTAAAGCATCAAGCCCAGCCCTTTCCAATAAAAAGCACTCAGTAATTGTTTTTTGTTATCAGTGACTCCCCGAATTACATAGATAGCCCAGAACTCTCCCCTATGAGATAACTATGAAAGCTTTGGTACAGTGGCAAGTCCCTATTCAACACTTACACTGTATCATCATAGTAATGATTATTTGATCAGAGGGAGGTGCCAATCATCAGATACCAATCCCCACTTAGGCATCCATAAATCCACTCAGCTCCACATTTCCAACTTCCTGCTAAACATCACCAAGGAGCACTTCAAACTCAAAATCATCCAAATGATTTTCACTTTTTTCCCTGGGCTTCTTTTACCAGTGAACCCATCACGTCAGCTAATCTCCCAAGTTTAGAGACTCAGTCATCCTTCCTTCTTAGTCCAGCCACCAAGTCCTCACAATTCCAAGTCCTAAATGGCTCTGACTCTGTCCCTTCTCTGCTGTTACTGCTGCCATCATTCTAGTCAAGACACTCCTCTCCTTTATGAATTATAGCAGAAACCTCCTGAGAGCCTCTCTGCATAGAGGCTTGTGGAAAGTGAAAGGGTTAGTCACTTAGTCTTGTCCAGCTCCTTGGGACCCCATGGGAAGCCCACCAGGCTCCTCTGCCCACAGAATTCTGCCAGCAAGAATAATGGAGTAGGTTGCCATTCCCTTCTCCAGGGGATCTTCCCGACCCAGGGTTCCAACCTGGGTCTCCCGCATTGCAGGCAGATTGTTTACCATCCTCTCCCTTCCAACATAGCTTCCATAGACTTTACAGGAGCAATTTTTCCTAAAACAGAGCTGAAAATACCATTCCCTAATCCAAACACATGAATGGTTCCTTAAGACCCTGGAATGAAATCTAAATTCTTCAGCCCATCAACGAAGTCCTTTAAGAACTGAGGCCACTCCTAGCTCCCTAGTCACCATTAGATTAAACTAGGCTCTTAATCAATCACCAAAGATTTCACACTCTCATCCGTCCCTTTATTTCTGCTCAGGCTGTTCTCCCTGTTTGTTCTCTCTGCTCAATGAAATGTTCTCATTCATGAAGAATCAATTCAAGGATCTCTGAGAGAAACATCCTGGTCCTCCTTTCCCACTTAGAATCCTTCTCTCCCTTTTTGGGGTCCCCAGGGCACTTTTTCATAACTCTACACCGAAGTAAATCCCACAGGATGGTTGTTTGCTGTACACAAGCCTGTCTCTCCAACCCTTTTAAGGACAGACATCAAGACTTCCTCATTTTGGTATGTCTGGGCCCTGCACAGAGAAGCAACCAGTTAAGCCATGTTTAATGAATCATAGATTTGAAAGGCCTTTACCAAGTATCATGCAACCTATTTCCATGTATCCAAATGAAATACCAAGATAAAGATATACAAATCTCATCTCCAACCACTTTTCCCACTGAGAATCCTTCGATTTGCTGGAAAAACCAGCTTGCTCTGGACTGTGACGCTTGGGCTGGTTTTGTAAAACAGAGAGACCCAGTAAAAGAACAAATGCTCCTAAAAGTCCCCCATTTCCGCTCCCCCACCATCCAACCCTGAGAGCAAGAAAAAAAGACTGTAACAATCACAAAGAAAGGAAAATTTTATGATTACCAGAGCAGGTTTCACTTTTTTCCAGTTTTCCTCAGTGGACAGCCAAGTTCTCATGCGTATTTGAATGTGTGGGATTTGAAATGATTTACCGCCTGGACTTCTTGCTGTTGATGAGCATAATGAGCCACCTTGGGTCGGAGAAAAACTGAAACCTGATATTTGAGGAGCAAATAGGAAAATCTGCCCTCGGGGAGCTCTATTGAGACAGAGAGGCTTCTAGTCCTGGGACAAAGGTTAACTATGTGGAATAAGAGAACTGGCCTCTAATCAGCAATCTCCCTAACTGCAAACCCTCTCTCAACTCGGTGGCCTTTACTGAGCCTCAATTGAGCATCAGTTTCCCACTGACAACGCCTCCCCCAGGAGTCCATAGACTCAAATTTAAAGCCTCTGAAACATGAGTATGAGTCTCAGCACTCCCTCTGCTTTGCTGTATGATCTTGGGAAAGTCACTCCACATCCCTGAGCTCCATTTAGGCAGCCACAGAGTGGAGGTGAGGATTTGCCAGCCTAGGTAGGGTTTCTTCAGAAGATGTCTGCAGACCAAACACATTCAAAGCAGAGGAGGGCCCTGGAGCAGGAGATCTATACTTGGAGATGTCTTATAAAATAAATAATACAAATCAGGAAGCCCTAGGATGGCACACCTGACCACAGCTCTTTTTCAAGCAAAACTTGATTTCTGAGCCTAAATTATAGAGTGGTGTCTGCCTGTGTGCTAACTTGCTTCAGTCCTTCCAAATCTGTGAGACCCTATGGACTTCTCTGTCCATGGGATTATCCACACAAGAATACTGGAGTGGGGTTGGCATTTCCTACTCCAGGGGATATTCCTGACCCAGGGATTGAAACTGCCTCTCTTAATATCTTCTGCAGGCAGGATCTTACCGCTAGCACTACCTGGGAAGCCCAAATTATAGCGCATAGGCCCTCTAGATTGAGTGATGTGAATATTACAAAAAAACTGAGAGCCATCAGATGATTAAAGATGTCCACCCAGAGAAACAAAACCTGTAACAGAGTTCTGTAGAGCCATGCAAAAAGGAGTCAGTGAAAACCTTTCAGAACCTCATGTTTATTCTAATAGTGAGTCAAGAATGACTACCATGATGTTTTTTAAAAAGGTTTTTTCACTTCCCTAAGCGAAAGTAAGTTTGCCACTCATCACTGACTTTTCCCCTGACGTGATCAACAGTAAAAACAAAAAACCATAAAACCAAAAAAATGTCTCTGTACTTGGAAGGAAGCTCTAGTCAAAGCTATGGTTTTTCCAGTGGTCATGTATGGATATGAGAGTTGGACTATAAAGAAAGCTGAGCACCGAAGAATTGATGCTTTTGAACTGTGGTGTTGGAGAAGACTCTTGAGAGTCCCTTGAACAGCAAGGAGATCCAACCAGTCCATCCTAAGGGAAATCAGTGCTGAATATTCATTGGAAGGACTGAGGCTGAAGCTGAAACTCCAATACTTTGGCCACCTGATATGAAGAAGAGCTGACTCATTGGAAAAGCCCCTGATGCTGGGAAAGATTGAAAGCGGGAGGAGAAGGGGACGACAGAGAATGAGATGGCTGGATGACATCACCAACTCAATGGACATGAGTTTGAGTAAGCTCCGAGGGAGTTGGTGATGAACAGGGAGGCCTGGAGTGCTGCAGTCCATGGGGTGGCAAAGAGTCGAACACGACTGAGTGACTGAACTGAACTTGGAAGGAACCAACTCAGCTGGGAGCTGGTAGATGAGTCCTCTTGCTCCCCAGCTGGCCTGGCCTGAGAATGAAGGTGTGTGAGTAGGAAGAGCGGCAGAAATGGGTGAGGAGAGGGAATGGGAGTCCCGCATGAGGACTCTCACTCGTCACCAGGAATTATGGACCAGGCTCTGTCCTCATGCATTTCCTAAGTCAGCAGCCCTGTGAAACATGTACTATCATCTCCATTGTAGATTTTGAGGAAATAGATTTAGAAAAGGCTAGAACAAGACCCTAAGATTCTAAAATTAAAAAAAAAAAAAGCATATAATGGTGGAGCTGGTACATGACCATGAGTCTTAAACTTGCCAGCTGAGGTCTTTTAACCTCCAACTACTTCCACCCAGAAGACTGGGAGGGGAAAGGATTAGACAAAAAGGATTTGAGATGTTATTGAGGAAGTAAAAGTGAGGTTGAGGCATAATCATAAGGGATTTAATCTCATGTCACTGGATTTTATTTAGGAAATGACTTAGTGAGATGGGTCTCCTCATGCTGTCTTCAGGGTCTGGACCCAAAAGAGAAGCTAGGACTATAGGAGCAATTTGGGACCGTTCCACACATTCCTGTGGCCAAGTGAGAAATGAAATTAATCCTCAGGCTGGACAGAATGATCTGAATTCCCAGCTACTTAGAAGGACAAGAGTTCATATTCCCCTAACAGACTGTGGCTGGGGGTAGGAAACCTATGAGAATTTTAATTGTGGTTGTTCCTATTGTGTTTGAATTATGGTTCCTTATTTGGGGCTTTGAAGAAATCTTAGAGAATCTAACAGAAGTTCTAGACTTTTTCCATGGAAAAATGTGTGGATACATACACACTATATACATATATAGTATATGCATATGTATGTGTATATGGATATATATATATATATATGTATATGTGTATAACACACACACATATATAATTTCACGTGGTTCTTGCATTCCCCCTCTGAGTTTATCCACTGACAACTCCATCTTGGCCCCATGAAGAGTAGCCAGCCAGGCTTCACTATCCATGGGATTTTCCAAACAAAAATACTGTAGTGGGTTGCCATTGCCTACTCCAGCAGATCTTTTTGACCTGGGAATTGAATCCCAAGGTCTTTCGACTCTGGCATTAACAGGCTGATTTGTTACTACTACACCACTGGGGAAGCCCAGGATACCATGGACACAGTTTAATAATATTCCTGAAACCTGTGGGTGAGTCCCAGCTCTCTCTGCACTGCTGTGTGATCTTAGGCAAATCACTCCACATCTCTGAACATGTGAAATGGTGCTTTAAAATTGGGGGGAAAATTTGTTCTGTAGTCACTAACAGAAGCTAGTAGTAAGTGAGCAGTTCTGACTACTAGTAACCATCTCAGCCTGTTTGAACAACAATAGTGAAACTTGTGTGTCTCCACAATTGTCCCTAGGGAATACTGTAGAGGGAAATTTGGAGCTTAGTGAAAATTTGCCATTAAACCTCAATACAAATGCATGTTACAGTTTGGGAAATTCTGGGTACGTGTGCAAAGGAAGTGTTCTAAAACCCAAGTGAGTACTTGAATTCAAATAAATCAAGAATATTCCCTGATGGTACAGTGGTTAAGACTTGCACTCCCATTGCAGGTGACATGGGTTCAATCCCTGGTCAGGGAACTAAGATCCTGCATGCCACGCAAAAGCAGCTTAACACCATTGTCTATAATATTGACACAATTTTGTAATTGGTGGGCAGTAACTCTAACCAGTCTATTCTAAAGGAGATCAATCCTGGGTGTTCATTGGAAGGACTGATGCTAAAGCTGAAACTCCAATACTTTGGCCACCTCATGCGACGAGTTGACTCACTGGAAAAGACTCTGATGCTGGGAAAGGTTGGGGGCGGGAGGAGAAGGGGACGACAGAGAATGAGATGGCTGGATGGCATCACCGACTCTGGGAGTTGGTGATGGACAGGGAGGCCTGGCGTGCTGTGATTCATGGGGTCATGGAGAGTCGGACACAACTGAGCGACTGAACTGAACTGAACTGTGGGCTAAAAGAAGCAATCATCTGATCTTGGAAAGGAGTGGCCTTCTCTGCCAAATCCAGTTCCTAAGTTCCCATCTTTGGACCACTTCTGATCTTCATAAGGTTGCTCTGTGTATACCCCAGCATTCTGTTCACATAAGCACAGCTACTCTGCTTCCAACATGGCCTTGTCTTTTCAGGGAAATTCATGAAAACCAATTGTTTCCATAAACACACCAGGTAATTCATCTTGCATGACTGACTGCTGTGATGACTGTACAAGCTGTTACAAATGATTAAGCACTACTCAGTGGTTTAATGACTTGTGCTTGCATTCTGATTAAATACAGAGTTGGAGAGGTTAAAAAAAAAGTGGGGATTCAGCTCACATTAACCTGTCTTGGTTAACACTGTGGTATTTGCCCAAAATGCAATATAGTGGCAGGTTCTATTGACAGAAGTATGACACATGAAAGAAGGAAGGTGACATGCCATTCTACCCATTATTTGCTCAACTCTGGGTGACTCACTTCAAAAGGTCATTGTTAAACTGAAGTTCACTGAAGGAGCATTAGCAGTATGGAAAATGAAAAAACATGTATGGTATCATTCCTGGGTTTTAATTCCTCTACTAAATTAGGCAATGGAAGCGGATTTTTTGTTTCGTCTTTTTTAAAAAAATAATTTGAAAACTCTCTAGAAAGGAATTTTGCATACCTGTTCTCCTACATAGCTTTTTAGAAAAGAAAGGATTTGGTATAAACTGTGATAATGACCTTGCTTTCTTAATAACTGACCAATACCACAGTATCTATTAGCAAGTAAATATTAATAAGTAGGAAAATTGAGGGTTAGCAAGGTAACTTTTCAAAGTCATACTTGGAGATCCTCCGGGTAAAGAGACACATTAAGATCATAGTTTGATGTTTTGCTAATACAGAAACTTTAAATCCCCTTATTATACTAGATTGGCAAATGCCCTTTATCTCCCATGGCCTCTGTTTCCCCATCTGTGAAATAAGAGGCTTGGACTGGATGGACTCTGAGCCATTTGAACTCAAACAGCCCTCGGTTAGTCACTTTGTAATTTAGCAGCAGCCATTGGTTGCTGGTCTTGGTGTTGTCATCAGCAGGCTCTCTTCTCTCTTTACAGGCTAGTCGATGTTCAGTTCAGTTCAGTTCAGTCCAGTTCAGTTCAGTTCAGTTCAGTCGCTCAGTCGTGTCCGACTCTCCGCGACCCCATGAATCACAGCACGCCAGGCCTCCCTGTCTATCACCAATTCCCAGAGTTCACTCAAACTCATGTCCACAGAGGCGGTGATGCCATCCAGCCATCTCATTCTCTGTCGTCCCCTTCTCCTCCCACCCCCAACCTTTCCCAGCATCAGAGTCTTTTCTAGTGAGTCAACTCGTCGCATGAGGTGGCCAAAGTATTGGAGTTTCAGCTTTAGCATCAGTCCTTCCAATGAACACCCAGGATTGATCTCCTTTAGAATAGATTGGTTGGATCTCCTTGCAGTACAAGGGACTCTCAAGAGTCTTCTCCAGCACCACAGTTCAAAAGCATCAATTCTTCGGTCGATGTTAGAGAAGGTAAAAAATGTCCTCATGGAAGTGAGGATAAAGATAGTCTTTTCACACTGTAATGCACCTCTTTTTCTTAGGATTGATGATGAGGGTATGACATGTGAATCATCAAAATATATCTTAGAAGTTTTTGTTTAAAAAACAAATACCCACCTATCATATTGATGTCCCTAATCCAGTCATGCTTTTTTTTTTTTTGTAATTAATTTATTTTTTATTGGAGGCAAATTATTTTACAATAATATATTGGTTGGTTTTGCCATACATTGATATGAATTTGCCCCGGGTTTACATAAGTTCCCCCTCCTGAACCCCCCTCCCACCTCCCTCCTCCCTTTATCCTCCCTCTGGGTCATCCCCGCATGCCAGCCCCAAGCATCCTATAACATGCATTGACCCTGAACTAGTGATTCGTTTCACATATGACAACATACGTGTTTCAATGCCATTCTCCCAAATCATCCCACCCTCACCCTCTCCCACAGAGTCCCAAAGACTGTTCTATACATCTGTGTCTCTTTTGCTGTCCCGTATACAGGGTTATCATTTGCATCTTTCTAAATTCCATATATATGCGTTAGTATACTGTATTGGTGTTTTTCTTTCTGGCTTACTTCACTCTGTATAATAGGCTCCAGTTTCATCCACCTCATTAGAACTGATTCAAATGTATTCTTTTTAATGGCTGAATAATACTCCATTGTGTATATGTACCAAAGCTTTCTATCCATTCGTCTGCAGATGGACATCTAGGTTGCTTCCATGTCCTGGCTATTATAAACAGTGCTGCAATGAACATTGGAGTACATGTGTCTCTTTCAATTCTGGTTTCCTCGGTGTGGATGCCCAGGAGTGCGATTGCTGGATCATATGGCAGTTCTATTTCCAGTTTTTTGAGGAATCTCCACACTGTTCTCCATAGTGGCTGTACTAGTTTGCATTCCCACCAACAGTGTAAGAGGGTTCCTTTCTCTCCACATCCTCTCCAGCATTTATTGCATGTAGACTTTTGGATAGCAGCCATTCTGACTGGTGTGAAATGGTATCTCATTGTGGTTTTGATTTGCATCTCTCTGATTATGAGGGATGTTGAGCATTTTTTCATGTGTTTGTTAGCCATCTTTATGTCTTCTTTGGAGAAATGTCTGTTTAGTTCTTTGGCCCAGTCATGCTTTAATTTCATAAGTGAAAGTTACTTTAGAGACTAAACTTTGTCTGTCTCATGGTTTAATCTATGTAGCATCACTGATGAGTCACCTTCCACAGTATACTTGAATGCCTTCAGTGACAGTCAACTCACTACCATACCTAAGGAAGTCCATTCAATCTCGGGGCACTTCTGAGAGTTAGAAATATTTAAAACAAGGTCCATGTCCAGATAGCATCTGCCTGTTGGTCCTGTTCGAACTCTGTGATTACACAGAACAGTTCTAAACTCTCTACTACCTGGTAGCAGTGCTTCCGGAACCTAGAGGAGAACCTCATGCTTCTCCAAACTGCCTTGTTTATGGGACGAGATTTATGGTCCCTTCCCTACCCTTGTTAACTTTGCTTTATATTGCTTTTATATCTCTTAATGTCCAGCATTAAGAATTCAGTGCCTCACTTTGGGTATGGTGTGAGCATCCCTGGGTTATTGACCGTCCTCAATAATGAATGAAACAACATGCAATCACACCATCATTTTGACTGACCTCTAAAAGGTCCAGATTTTCTATTATTTTTCCATTCATATTTTGTCACATCTTCATTCTTGCTTGAGAAATTTAATTTTGGAAATACCTAAGAGTTCATCAGAGTGCGTGAAGGTGAATGATGCGGCTGTTCATGGAGACCCGGCCTGTGGTTATGACTATGAGGCCGTCCAGATCAGTTTCTCCAAGTACAGTCCGTGGGAACTGAACACTTTCAGAGCCAGGAGCGTGAGGAACCGTGGAAAGAGGTTGAAACAAGCAGTCATTGACTGAATGGAAAAAATGTGTACCTCAATGAGAGGCCTCTGGCCGGGAAGAAGTGTGGAAAGTCAGCTGGGGCGGAAAGAAATTTGCCGGAAATACTTCCTGGTATGTTTGGGGCAGTAACTACTCATGAAACAGGTGCACAGTCTTTCCGGGTAGCCAGGCTTTATATTTTGACTCTCTTGACGTTACTTTAAGAGACGGAAAAAAATACCAGTTTTATGACCCATCCACAACAGCCTCTAGGTTCCTCCAATGTTAGTTCACACAAATAGAGCAGTTAATAAAAGCACCCACTTTCACCCAAGCACTTGGAAAACCACCTGCCCAGGGCAGCAAGCCTTCTTGCCTCACTCTCCTGGTGCCAAGATGAGTGGCAGCGTTGGACTAAGTGAAGGAAATAACTAGCAGTACACAGGTTGCTTCTTTATTTTGCTTGGCTTTCCACTCCATGTTAACTCAAAATACTGGAAATGACAAGTGGGCTAAATTCAAATTTAGAACCTGGGGATGGGAGGGTGGGGGGATGATGGATCTAGAATCATGTACAGGGCTCAAATGTCCCCATCTGGAAAATGGAGTGAGACTAGATGACCTTGTACAAACGGTCAGGTTTTAATATTTTGTGGGTTAATGAGACACCCCATTCTAACTTAGCTCATGCTCCCTACCCACCTTCCC
This sequence comes from Moschus berezovskii, assembly GCF_049115385.1. Classification (NCBI taxonomy): domain Eukaryota; kingdom Metazoa; phylum Chordata; class Mammalia; order Artiodactyla; family Moschidae; genus Moschus; species Moschus berezovskii. The sequence continues at coordinate 42,957,852 of NC_142467.1, read as the reverse complement.
AAACCACCACCAATACCACCACCGACTTGGGTCTGACTAGAAGAGATGACAGCAAATATATCCCTCGGGCTTCCCTGGTGGCTCAGAGGTTAAAGCATCTGCCTCCAATGTGGGAGACCCAGGTTCAATCCCTGGGTCGGGAAGATCCCCTGGAGAAGGAAATGGTAACCCACTCCAGTATTCTTGCCTGGAGAATCCCATTGACAGAGGAGCCTGGTAGGCTACAGTCCACGGGGTTGCAAAGAGTCGGACACGACTGAGCAACTTCACTTCACTTCACCATATCCCTTAAACGGAACATCTCAGCTCAATGAGTATCTTTGCAAGAGGCCATCTTCAGTCTTTACCAAGTATGTTTCTGAAACGCCTTGGTCAGATTTATGAGCACTTAAGTGCATAGTCAGTGTTTTACAACTAGTAATAACCTCCTGATAGCCTCCAGCCTAGTAGCTCTCAACCTTAGCTGAACACTGTAATTACCTGGAGAACTTTTTTTAAATGTCAGTTCCTGAGTCCCACCCTTCAGGAGATTCTTTTGTAAATGGTCTGAGTGTACCCGGGGCATCTGATTTTATTTTATTTATTTATTTTTAAGGCTCCAAGTGGTTCTAACATATGCAACCAGGACTGAGAACCACTGCTGTCGCTCTGTGGTTCCCAAACAGGGCACTTCAGACCAGCAGCCTGAACGGCACATGGAACTTGTTAGGCACACAGTCTTGTCCCCACCTCACACCTTGCTTGCTTGCTAAGTCACTTTAGTCGTGTCCAACTCTTTGTGACCCTATGACTGTAGCCAGCTAGGCTCCTCTGTCCATGGGATTCTCCTGACAAGAATACTGGAGTGGGTTGCCATACCCTCCTTTAGGGGATCTTCCCGACCCAGGGATTGAACCCGTGTCTCTTATGTCTCCTGCACTGGCAGGCAGGTTCTTTTCCATTGAGTCACCTGAGAAGCCCATCCATACCTACTGACTCAGAAACCCCAGGTTAGAGCCCAGTGATCTGTATTTTAACAAGTTATTAAGATGAGTCTTAGAGTTTGAGAACTCTGGCTGCATATAATCCCTAAGAGGAGGGTGGAGATTTTAAGAAAAGACTCTTCTGTAACCAGGGCCCCATGGTGATTGGCGTGGCCACAGAGGTGGGGTGGGGGGTAGGGGCAGAGTTTCCAGCAACCAGTGCCCAAGGTCCCGGTCGAGTCATCAGCCCTCAGTCAAGCTAGCATTACTTTCTGCGGGATTCTTAGGGTAGCTTCTAACTACACCCACCAACTTAGCTCCTTTCCCTCTCCAATTTGTCCTCCATGCTGTGGCAGAGGAATCTTCCAAATGCAGATGTGAGATTCCTGTTTTCCACTCAAGGGGACTTAGAGGAAACACCCTTAGGCTCTGCCCCAGGCTGCAGTGGGGAGCTCAGAGGCTGAGCAGCTGATGCGGAGGAATGAAGGCATGGGAGTGAAGTGGCCTCAGCTGACATGGAATGTTGTGTGTCCACTCACAGCACTCACACCACACTTAGTAAATAACAGCCTCAAACTGGACAGCCACGAACTGGAACAAGGCAGCCAGGGTGAGAGTCAAAGATCTAGGGGGTGGAGGATGGGAGTCACGGGATAGAGAATGAATACATCCAGAATTCTTACCCCGAGACTCCTTGATCAGAGCAGGCGGTTGGGGTACTGGTTCCTCTCTCCCTCTCTGTGCCATCAGGATGTATTGGTAGCATCTATAAACAACCCCCTAGTATCCACTGTGTTGGGGGCCCAGAAGAGAGAATCACTTCCCTGTGGTGATGGTTTAGTTGCTAAAGCCCGTCTGACTCTTGCGGCCCCATGGACTGTAACCTGCCAGGCACCATTGTCCATGGGTTTTCCCAGGCAAGAATACTTGAGTGGGATGCCATTATTCTTCTCCAGGAGATCTTCCAGACCTATGGATAGAGCCCAGGTCCTGCATTGGCAGGCAGATTCTTTACCACTGAGCCCCTAGGGAAGTCCTGGTACTCCAATGCCAATCCCTTTATAGCCCAGTCTTCCCCTGCTCCCATATTATTTACTCAGAGTCTATTTGCATTTGTGGAGGAAGATGCTAGTGGAGAAGCTGGCAGGAACCTTAATGAAGCCAGGTGGGACCCATTGAAGTGGGAATGTATTGAACTAAGTTATAAAGAGCTGAAGCCAGCTGTTCACAAGCTTAATGAAAGGTTAACAGGAATCCTGCAATGGGTGGCTGGGGAGACGCTTTGTTCATCTAAAGAAAAAATGTTGAGAAGTGGGTTCCCTGTTGTGGAGGCAAGAGCAGAAAGAGGAAGCCACTTGTAACCAAAAAGTTGTACCTGAGATAGAGTTTCATTTAGATTTGTATACATGTTACAGTCTTAAGGGAAAAAACCACTATGAGTTCTTGGCTCTCTGAACATCAGAGGCCAAAAAAGGGAAGTGTTCCTGAATATGATAAATGCTAATGCCTTTGTGGAGGTGCCTGGGGAGCCCTGGAGATGGTTGCTCCCAAATCAGAAGGTGCATTTTCTAATTGCACTGTAAAGATGTACTTCTGCAGTGGTAGTATTATCCATGTTGCATAAGGAGCTAGGGGGTATGGGAGCAGGAAATATCCTTCACATCCTTCAGCTCAACACCCATTTCTTAGCTCATGAAGTTGAGGCCCAGAGATGGGAATAAGTTATCCCAGGAAACAGGAAAGGAATGCTAGAGCAGAAACTTGAACCGTGTAGCCTAGACTCACCTCTGTGGCCATGTGACAATATTGTCCTTGAAATTTTCTAATTCCATCTGGATCTGCATGATTCTTTACTCTTTTGAAGTCACATTCTTTAAGTTCTTGTTGGGCCTGCAACTCTCATTTCTTTTCCTTAAGCTGTCTTTCCTAGCAAACAGTTGACCCTATTGGACTCCCTCCTGCTCCCAGAAAAAGGAATCAGACACTGAAGTACAAAACTTGGCTGTTGCTCTTTGGGACGCTGCCTCTAACTATGGTGACCAACTTGTTCCAGTTTTAAGACTCAAAATCCTGGCATTTGAAAACCTCCCTCAGTCCCCCATAAAGTGGGATAATTTGTCAACCCTAGTCCATAACTAAATTGGAGATCAACAACACTCTTCTGACTTTTTCAGTTCAGTGTCCCTGCTCTTGGCTTTATTGAAGGCAATATATTTTCTTTTTTCCTGTGACTTTAAAGTCGGAACTAGTTCAGTTCAGTTCAGTCGCTCAGTCGTGTCCGACTCTTTGCAACCCCATGAATCACAGCACGACAGGACTCTCTGTCCATCACCAACTCCAGGAGTTCACTCAAGCTCATGTTCATCGAGTTGGTGATGCCATCTAGCCATCTCATTCTTTGTCGTCCCCTTCTCCTCCCACCCCCAATCCCTCCCAGCATCAGAGTCTTTTCCAGTGAGTCAACTCTTCGCGTGAGGTGGCCAAAGTATTGGAGTTTCAGCTTTAGCATCAATCCTTTCAATGAACACCCAGGACTGACCTCCTTTAGAATGGACTGGTTGGATCTCCTTGCAGTCCAAGGGACTCTCAAGTCTTCTCCAACACCACAGTTCAAAAGCATCAATTCTTCGGCGATCAGCTTTCTTCACAGTCCAACTCTCACATCCATACATGACCACTGGAAAAACCATAGCCTTGACTAGACAGACCTTTGTTGGCAAAGTAATGTCTCTGCTTTTTAATATGCTCTCTAGGTTGGTCATAACTTTCCTTCCAATTGGACCTAAGGGGAATTTAATTTCAGATCCAGCATTAGAATAGACTACTAAATCTACATCCAAGACCCTTTCTCTGCAAAATGTGGGCCTCAGACAGCTGTTGTCATCACCTGGGAGCTCATCAGGAATGCGGAATATCCGTGGTACCCCAGACCCTCAGAATCTGCATTTAAACAAGGCCTCTGTGTGATTCACAGGCACATTAAGGATCAAGAAGTACTTGTCTAAAGCACTGATATTCAAATGTGACTGTACATTGGAACCTTGTGGGGAACTTAAAAAAATCCTGAAGCTGGATTTCCTTCTGCTCTCTTGGCTTAATTGACATGGGGGAGACCTGGGCTTCAGGAGTTTTGAAACACCTCAGGTAATTCTGCTATATAGCCATGTTTGCAAAGCACTAGTCTACAGGCCCGGAGGAAGGCATGGCAACCCACTCCAGTATTCTTGCCTGGAGAATCCCCATGGACAGATGAGCCTGGCAGACTACAGTCCATGGGATTGCAAAGAGTTGGACGCAACTGAGCAACTAAACACAGCACAGCACAGTCTACAGGCAGGGCAGCTTTGCACCAGAAAGCGATGTTGCTAATTAATCAGGATAACTCTTGGCTAAGTTACAAGTTTACAAGGGTCTAGTACCCCCACGTGATTTTGCTCCAAGAAATGATCAATAAGATTGCTCAGGAAGATCTGAGGAGACAAGGTAATGACTTCAATGTCCCAACTGCTGTGGATGAGACCCATTAAAGTAATTAAAAACCAAGATATAATATTCAGTCTGTGGAAAGTGATAATGAGAAAACCACAAAGGTCAACAGAGAAGGAATGTCTGGGAGGACAAGGTGGTGCCATTAATCTGTTCAGAGATATGAGAGGGACAATGAGGAGATGGCACTAAGATAAGAGGAAGGATTCAGTGGAAACCTTTGTGCAGAACAAGGAGCTTGGTCAAAGGGCAACCCTGTGCCCTCTGGTACCTAAACATAATGGGAGTCCCCATGTATATGTGAATTTGGTGAAGGGGTACGTCAACCAAGCACACATCTCTGTAGGAGGTCACTGCTAGTCACATGGAGTAGATACCTTAGTTAATGGTTTTAGTGCTTTTCTAAATATGTGAAAATGCAAAAATCCTGGTTCAGAAATTTTTTCTCCTGAAAGTATCCATCTGAAGGCCTGTTCTGCCCTTTTCCCCAGAGCACAGAGCGCTTCATTCCTGATCTCCACCCTGAACTTCCTTTGGATATGCTGAAGGTCAGCAGCTGGAGGAGCAGTTACCCAATCCTCGTTGAGTCGGATGGGGAGTGGCATTCTTTAGTTGACAATGAGGTGTTAGAGTCTCTCTGACTTTCCTTGGTCCCAAGATGGCTTCCACAGCTCTAGTATACCTACCCACAAAAGCATCCCCAGCAGGAAGGAAAAAGAAGATGGGAAATGGGACTTTTCCCCTAATATGATACTTACCTTTTATCCAAAAGAGAAATATTTCTTAGAATCAACCAGAAGACTTCCCCATATATTTCACTGCCCCTTCATTTCACTGGGTCACAGGCCCATCCTTTAGCAGGGTGGACTGAGCTGTCTGGAACTATTTTACAAGAATCATTACAGGCTGTGCACACTGCCATTCAGCCAAAACTTAGGATCAGTCTCTATGGAAGAAACTGGGAATGGCTGTTGGGTAAACAATCTTGATTTCAACCACATTCATTCATCTGACAACAGTATGCTGGATGTCTCCTATGTGCCAAGGGCCCTATTGTGTACTGGGGTCTAAGAATGAACTAGACAGACCTAGTCCTCGTTTCCAGACAGCTTGTAGTCTATAAAGCCGTTTCTGTCTTTATTAGGCTAAGTGCATAATATAGAGACTTGAATCACTTCTAATGTACCTGAGAAGCAAAAAGAATGATGAGAGAAAAAAGAATGAAAGTTTGGAATTCTGCCTGCACACTTCCTTGCAGCCGTGCCTTTGATGCCAGTATTCGGGTCAATGGAGGAAGGAGGAAACATTCCATCTTGGAAGGTGAAGGCAAATTATAGCAATTAATAATTCTTAGCTACAGGAAGTTTGATAAGCTCAGTAGTGAGGGATCAGCTTGGTAAAAGTGCAGTGATAGAGTAATGGAAATGACCACTTCTGTATTTCGATGCTGTCTCACACTTTCCTAAGCATTTTCAAACACATAGCAGTCTGTGCCAGAGGAAGGGCATAGCTCCATTTTATAAAGGAGATAAAGGAAAGCACAGAGAGTTCCGGTGACACCCCTGGTTCCCTCTATGGTGAATGAGATAGAACTATAATCAAGCATCCTCAATCCAGGGGGTTAATATCATCTTCATGGGGTTCCTGACATATGCACCCACCTTTGCACTTGGGCCTATTAACAGGGCCAGCAGTCAGACAAACACTCTTTGAGCACTTCTGTGTGCCAGGCACTGCCCTAAACACTGTACATGCAGTAATTTGTTTCACCATATCAATCTCTCTGTGAGGGAGCTTCCAGTCTTAACCCTGTTTGAGAGTTGAGGAAATGGGAGCTCAGATACACAGAGTAACTCGTCTGCAGTCGAGCTGGGACTCAAGCTGTGGAGCAGCTGCAAAGCCAAAGGTTCTGTGCTGTGCTCTGGCCCCTCCAGGCACACAAAGCACTAGGGTGACCTCCGAGGGATTATGCTAGTGTGTGAGGTGGGAAGGATAGTCAGCTGGGAGTTGTAGGTCTCCCCCTAACAACCTCAGTAAAATCGGGTGTTCTTTCTGCCTACGTCTGTCTGAAACCAACCTGGAAATGGGTTGTTGTTGTTGTAGTTGTTGCTGTTCAGTTGCTCAGTAGGGTCCAGCTCTTTGAGGCACCACTGAACTGCAGCACACCAGGCTTCCTTGTCCATCCCCATCTCCCGGAGCTTGCTCAGACTCATGTCCATTCAGTCGGTGATGTCATCCAACCATCTGGTCCTCACAATTGCATGACTGCAGTCACCATCTGCAGTGATTTTGGAGCCCAAGAAAATAAAATCTGTCACTGTTTCCATTGTTTCCCCATCTATTTGCCATGAAGTGATGGATGCCATGATTTTCATTTTTTGAATGTTGAAATTTAAACTAGCTTTTTCACTCTCCTGTTTCACTTTCATCAGGAGGCTCTTTAGTTCCTCTTTGCTTTCTGCCATAAGGATGGTGTCATCTGCATATCTAAGGTTGTTGATATTTCTCCCGGCAATCTTGATTCTACCTTATGCTTCATCTAGCCTGGCATTTCAAAGGATGTACTCTGCATATAAGTTAATTAAGCAGGGTATCAATATACAGCCTTGAAATACTCCTTTACCAGTTTTGAACCAGTCCGTTGTCCCATGTCTGGTTCTAACTGTTGCTTCTTGACCTGCATACAGGTTTCTCAGGACGCAGGTAAGGTGGTCTGGTATTCCCATCTCTTTAAGAATTTTCCAGTTTGTTGTGATCTACACAGTCACATTTGGTGTAACCAATGAAGGAGAAGTAGATATTTTTCTGGAATTCTCTTGCTTTTCTGTGATCCAGTGGATGTCAGCAATTTGAGCTCTGGTTTCTCTGCCTTTTCTAAATCCAGCTTGAACATCTGGAAGTTCTCCATTCATGTAGTGTTGAAGCCAAGCTTGGAGGATTTTGAGTATTACCTTGCTAGCATGTGAAATTAGTGCAAATGTGTGGTAGTTTGAACATCCTTTGGCATTGCCCTTCTTTAGGATTGGTATGAAAACTGATCTTTTCCAGTTCTGTGGCCAATGCTAAGTTTTCCAAATTTGCTGGAAATGGGAGTAGGGGGGCATGGAAAGGACACGATGCAAGAGGGTCTCGGGTCCTGGGTCTCATGGTCTTGAAGAGATGAGAGTTTAGATTTACCAGCAAATGTGGCTATGTTTTCAGGCATAGAGACCGAGTATCAGGATTGAACATTTAAGGTTCGGCCACCTCATGCGACGAGCTGACTCACTGGAAAAGACTCTGATGCTGGGAGGGATTGGGGGCGGGAGGAGAAGGGGACGACAGAGAATGAGATGGCTGGATGGCATCACCGACTCGATGAACATGAGTTTGAGTGAACTCCGGGAGTTGGTGATGGACAGGGAGGCCTGGCGTGCTGTGATTCATGGGGTCGCAAAGAGTCGGACACGACTGAGCGACTGAACTGAACAGATATACTACAAATATGGCCTCCTTCCTCCTATTCTGAGTGACAAACAAGAAAGAGAAAGGTAGAATCCAGGAGAAACTCCAGACTGGAAAATCCAGTCTGGTCTTCCTCCCTGGCCTTGCCCCACCCTGCCTCTTATCTCTGCTCTCCCCGGGTTATCTCTTCCTTCTGCTCTGTTCTCCTTCCCAACCCAGCCCCCTTTCCCTCTGAGATGCCTTCAGTGTCTTATCTTCCTTCAGCAGCTCCATCAACAAAGTCCTGTCATTTTTTCCCCTCGTGATTCAGGATGCCTCGGCATCATTTTCATCTTTTCCTCTGAGCTTTGGTTTTCAGTCTCTTCCCAAACTTAATCTCAGACCCTTCTTCACTGAGATTAAAAAAAAAAAAAATGAGATTATGTAACTTGACAATACCTCTGGCTGGAGGATCAAGAAAAGATAGCAGTCTTGCTTCCCTATTAATGCCTTGGGTTTGCTGTGAAAAACATTTTTTTCCATTAACCAAAGACTCACCTTCAACTCATACTGCAACTTACTCTTTGATCTCCCACCTTTTTCTCCCCCCAACTTTTTAAAACGATGTCTGAAACATTTTGTAACACCTCGATGTATGCAAAGAGTCTTGGAGTCAAACTGGCCCGGAACCTGAAGCTGCTCTAGCCTGGCCAGGAGGCCCAGGATACACTGCTTTGCTTCTGTTAGTCACAGCTTCATCATCTATAAATTGGGCCTGATCATGGGACTCTCCTCGTAAGTGAGCATTAAATGTAGCAATGCCAGGAAAGCATGGCACAGGGTGGGTGCTCCATGACTAGTAGGCGCTGCTGTCATAGCTCTCTCTCCAGCCCCACAAGCTCAGAGTCTGTGTTTATTAAAACTTGCTGGCAGGACCTGCATGCCCCCGATGAAGATTGATCCTGTGGGCTAATGTTGAACCTAGGGACTGGTGGTCTATCTGAGAAGCTGTGGGAATGTCCCCTTATCTACATTCTCATACTCTAAGGAGCCTCAGAACCATCTGGGGACATATTAAAAATGCATATACCTGGTTCCAACCTCCAGGAGATGCTGACTGTATGAATATGGAACTGGGTCCTGTTACTTGTGTTTTTCATAACCTCCCTAGGTGGAGTTCTGATGCAGGGGGCAACAGACAATCTAGGGTGGCTCAGACACCCATGTTCCACAGTTCTCCTATTACCCATCCCAACTCCTGACCCCTCTGCGTTGCCAGCCTCTTCTGAACTCCGGCTCTGCTTTACCTTTGTTTGTTTTTGGGCCGGTGCTTGGCCCTTGTGTGGTCTACCATGGTCAGCTCCAGGGCGCTGCCCACTTTGTCTGTGGTTCTTACTCTCAGCTGTCACTCCGGGTTCACAGCTAATTTTCTTGAACACCTCTGAGGTTTAGCGTGTGGCTTCATCCTGTTTTTTATCATAAATTACTCTAAGGTGATGCTGGAACTCTATGGCTTCTGTGCATCTGCTGGTGGTTATCATCTGCTGTCCTTTCCTGCCTCTCATTTATATCTTTGGTACCAGTCACCTCTTTGGATTTCCAGTATGATGGAGAATCTTAGACCATGGTAAGGGCACCATTTTGAACCTGAATCATGATTTTAGAACATCAGGAATGTATAATGTAGACAATGCATTGAATGTGTATGTTAATATTAACTGGGATATTTTCTATTTGAATTTTAAATCCATCTTGTATATCTTAGTTTATAGTGGGGGCTTTCCACCTCCACCAAATGATGAAACCTCTATGAAAAATGCTCTGGTTTCTACCTGGATTCTAACCTTTTAAAAATGCCATAATATATATATAACATAAAATTTGCCATTTTATCCATTTCAGTGTATAATTCAATGGTATAATTACATTCACAGTGTTGTACAACAATATGTACATTATCTATTTCCAAACTCCTTTCATCATCCCAAACAGAAACTTGGTAACTGTTAAGCAATAACTCCCCATTCCCTCATCCCTCAGCCCCTGGCAACCACCATTCTACTTTCTGTCTCTCTGAATTTGCCTATTCTAGATATCTCATATTAGTGAAATCATATGATATTTGTCATTTTATGTATGGCTTATTTCATATAGTGTAATGTTTTAAGTTTTATGCATGATGTAGCATGTATCAGAACTCCATTTCTTTCTTTGAATGAATAACGTTCCTGTTTAGGTACACAGCATGTTTTATTTATCCATTCATCTGTTGAATAACACTTGGGTTTTTCCCCACTGTTTGGGTATTGTGGATAATGCTGCAATGAACACTGGTGTACAGTATCTGTTAAAGTCCCTCCTTAAGAATTTTGGAGTTTTACACCAAAGATGAAATTGTCAGGTCATGGGGTATCCTATGTTTAGCTTTTTGAGGAACTACCATGCCATTTTCCTCAGTGGGTGCACCATTTTATATTCCCACCGCCAATGTACAAGGGTTCCAGTTGTTCTACATCCCCACCAACATTTGTTACTTCCTTAAAAAAAAAAATAGCCATTCTATTAGGTGTAAGGTGATATCTCTTGGTTTTGATTTGTATTTCACTAATGGCTAATGATGTTGATCCTATTCTCATCTGTTTATTGGTCATTTGTGTACCTTCTTTGGAGGAGTATCTATTTAGGTCCCCATTCATAGATAAGGAAATATGAGCAGTCAGTAAATTTCACCTATTAGACTGGAAAAAATTTAGAACACTGATATAGCAAGTAGTGGCCTGACAGAGGCCTAGGAAACGACTCGGCCTCCTGGAGTAAACTGGAGTGAAATGGGGTATGAATTAGTACAGCCACACTCTGGGGCAATTTGGCAGTTTTGGTTAATATTTGACATGGACATGACCTAGCTACGCCAGAGCCATTTTATGGTTTGTTATATGTTCTAGAAAAGCATACGTGCACAAGGAAACCTATTTGCAAATGTTACCAGCAGTGTCGTATGTGTGGGAATGGAATGAAAATGTGTATATGGGGAGTGACTTACCAATGGCACAGTTCCTCCAAGGAACCACATGTATAAGGATAAGAGAATTAGACAGATTTGTATCCATTGGTGTGAAAACTCCAAGCCTTACTGAAAACAGGAGACTTCAAAACATCACATAGAGAGGGAAACTTCAAAACATCACCTAAAATACAAAACCATTAAGAGAAAAATAAACTTGTTTGCAGGATTTGTGGACACAGACATATAAATGTGCAGAAAAGTGTCTCATGGGACGTACACCCAGCTCATTGTGTCAGCATCTCCTTGATCAGAGGAAAGAGACTGGGCTTATGGGTAGTAGTCAAAGAGGATTTTAGCTTTATAACATTTTAATTGTTATAACAAGGGTGTTTCTGTATTACTCATTTGATTAAAAATTAACGTTAAAAAAGGAAGCAAGTGTGGCAGAAAAAAACCATTACGCTTACAATGAAAACCTCATTCTGCCAGTTACTGCTTTTGTGCTCTCTGGAGGAAAGCCACAATAAGCCTGACCTCATTATGTGGCAAAGGGGAGAGATCACGGTCGCCTCAGAAATAGTTCTCAGGTTCACATAAGGTAGAGTATTAAATGCCACATGAAACAAACAAGCTATTAGTACAAATAACCAAGCATATCAGAATTTAGAGATAGGAAAGAAACCGTTCTTTTTAGCTGCAAATTTATCCTGGATTGCAGGGATCAATGGTGTTAAATCAATTTCTCTTTTCAGTAATTACCCAGAATGGTGGGTGCAACCTGGGTTCTGGGGCCAGCTGGGTTCCTTCTCTAGCTGGTGACCTTAACCAAGGCCTTTCCCCAATCTGGGTCTCAATTTCATCATCCACATAGTGAAGGGCTTGAGTTTACAACTTTTAAGAGCACATTTAGCTCTGATCTTTGATAAGCCTGAGCAGTCACTGTCTTCAGAAAAGGCACAAAAGAAAAGCAAACAGATTAGCCACCAGGCACAGCCTTCTTCAAGGAGGGTTGGAGAAGCCCACTCAGTCAGCGTCCAACCATCACCAAACCGTTCTCCACACCTCCAGCCCATAGGAGAATATATAGACCAGGGGAAAAAATGATAAAGTGACAGGAACTGCTTTCATTCTATTAACTACCACAGGGTATCTGGGGAGAGAAGCGGTTAAATGAATAATTACCTCAGGGTGACAAGTTCTCTAATGGGGGATTTCCAGGGAGGCCAGTAGACACAGAGTAGACCCACTTAGACCAGTTTGGCAGCTATAGGTGGACAGGGAAAGCCTGGCTTAATGGAGACCTGAGGACGCATGGAGTTATAGAGGAAAGAAAGGAACAAACAGCAGCAGGACAAGGGCTTGTTTTCTGGAATGCAGGTGTATTCTCATGCAGCACATCTGAAAGATTCATGTGCAGGAATTATGAACTGTTAAACCTGCAAAGGACGTTAGATACTGTCTAGTCCTAGAGTCATGGTTATTAAAACTGGTTCTATCCATGTTCCTCCTTTCTTATCTGGAAGGGTCATAGATGTCAGTGTCAAAAGATAGTAACCAAGATGTGACTTCAACTCAGTTCAGAGCATCTCACCCTATAGCATCAGCATGTGAAGGTCTATTCTGGTCCACACTGAGTGTGTACATTTGCATCATCCAAAACCTGGAAATGATGTGCGGAAAAGGTAAACTTCACCTTGATGCCTGACCTCCAGCAAAATAAAACAAACCAAGAAGCAAACAAAAACTCCTAAAATAAAGGAAAAATAAAAATTATAATAAGAGCTCTTAGCAGAACAAATTCCCCTTGTTCTGACAGTGCTAGCAACACCTGCAAAGGCCATTTCTTCTTCCCATGTCATCCGACCCCATATCTCTGTGTCTTCGATTATCATTTCTGGTATGAACACAAATATCCCCACACTAAAACATCCAAACCAGTCTCAGGATAAACCCTGTATCACAAATAAAGGGAGAGATCCTCCAAGAAGGGAAGCTGAGTGGATTCAGGAATGCATGGACTTTGGCTTTACAGATCAGCCATGGAAATTCATCACAGGGTGCCAAGCCTCCTGGGACTCCTGGATGGAAAGACTGAGAACACTTACTCAGGTAAACCCACCCGAGTTCAATCACCAGCTAGAGAATTAGAAGTCCTTTGAACATTTTAGCTGTTGGCAGGTGTCAGGAGTTTGTCTGTCTGTCCAAATTCCGTTTCTTATACTCCAGTTAATGCTGACAGGGCAGAACCTCTAGGTTTCATTTTTCTTTCTGCCTCATGATCTCTTTCTTTCTCCTGAATGGCCTCCCTCAATCTGAGGTGTATGATCAAATGTGCTGAGCACTTCCTGGCCCTTAGTGTGTATGCAGACATGTGGAGTGATGGTGCGGGCATGCATGGACACTGCTGTCCACACATGTAGGGGGTCTCCCACACATACATGAGTACCTATGCTGTGTGTATGCGTGCTCGTAAACTGTGCATCAGCCATGATCCTCCTGGCTACTGTGCAATTCACACTCGAATGCAATTAACTCTCCCCGCTGGCAGTAGTTTACACACAGACTCCTCATGGAGCCAAAGGAAAATTAGGCAGGAATTTTGGCTCTGCTCCCATTCTGGATTCTCCCTTACCCAGCCCTTTGGCCTCCTTGCCCTGATCATAATGGAGAAATAAAAGCAGGGCTGCCATCAACCATCCTATAAGCCAAAAATACCATTAGAGTTTATCGGGCAAGGAAAGAAGAGGTTCAACAGAGGAAGAATATGGTGATAGTTACCAGACAGGCTCAGGTAACAAACAAGCCAAGGTCTGGGCCCAATTCCTCCACTTTAGTGAAACCACTTGATGGGGAAGAGCACACAAGACAATTCATGGACCAGATTTCAGGGCTTGAACCTTGTGATACTTATGGCGCTTCTGGACTCTATGGATTCAACAACATATCCAAGACCACAGAGGAGGAATCAAATCAGTGTTCATCAACTAGATGTGTTTTCTTAGATTTATCTCATCATCATTAGTCATTGAAGGCTTAACTTTATGTCAGGCACTCTGCTATGTAATGCTGCTGCTGCTAAGTCACTTCAGTCGTGTCCGACTCTGTGTGACCCCATAGATGGAAGCCCACCAGGCTCCCCCGTCCCTGGGATTCTCCAGGCAAGAACACTGGAGTGGGTTGCCATTTCCTTCTCCAGTGTGTGAAAGTGAAAAGTGAAAGTGAAATCGCTCAGTCGTGTCCGACCCTTAGCGACCCCACGGACTGCAGCCTACCAGGCTCCTCCATCCATGGGATTTTCTAGGCAAGAGTACTGGAGTGGCTTACCATTGCCTTCTCCTCTGTTATGTAATATAGATGTATTATTTAATTCTCACAACCCTAAGAAATAAATATAATTAATTTTCCCATTTAACAGATGAGGGAACTGAAGCTTGAGGAAACCGAAGCTTAAGGGAACCAAGTAAAGGTATTCACAGCAAAAATGTAGAAACAGAGCTGAACCAAGGTTTTCTGATTCCAAAGCCCTTGATCTTAATCACTACACAGTCCTTTGATCTGTGACCTTTATGGCAATACACGCACAGTGGCTAACTCCTATCTATACCCAGAGGGGGAATTTAAGGATGCACAAATGTTTTAGATTAAAAAAAAAACTCATTTGATAGTAACCAGCCAAATGAGCCTTAAATTTTCAAATTTCTAACACTGAAGTATTCATGAAAATACAAATCTTGGATGAGGCTCTGGACTCAGAGAAGCCAGAAACAGTGGGGAAGGGATGGAAACAAAGGGATTCAGAGAAAATCTTTCCACTGAATGTTCAGTAAATTGTGGAATCCTTTCCCCACCCTACTCCCTGGAACCTGGGGGATGTAATCTCTGAGAAAACTGAATGGCCCAAATGAAACACTCAAAGATACTGAGATTTACGACTCCCCACAACAATATACCCAATCCCCTTTCAATAAAGTCATCAGATTAAGAGTCTCAGTCATGTATGCACCCCTCCTAATTAGTGTTTAGGCCATCACTTTGAGATATGAATGGAGAACTGAGGATCTCTGAGATCAGGAGAGTATGCAGTGTGAAAAAGATATAAAGACAACAGAGCAGAAGAAAACAGACAGAAAACAAACAAAAAAAAAAACTAGTATCTTCTAAGAAAAAAGAGAAGGAAGGGAGAAACCACACAAATAGGAAAAATCAGAGAAAAGGAAAGAGTTTTTAGAATTTAAAAAGATTATAATTATCCCAAACTATTTTCTTTTAGAAGTTTAGTAGTTTAAGGTTTTAATTTTTTAGCCTCTGATCTATTTTAATTTAATTTCCTGTGTGGTATGAGGTGTAGACAATTTCTTTAAAAAAATAAATAAATAAGGTTTTTTCAGCACCATTTGTAGGAAAAAAGATTTCTTTTCCCCATTCAAACTGCCTTGACACCCTTATCAAAAGTCAACTGAGTCTATAGGTGTGCTGGCTATATATGCTTGAGTCCTTTTTTGGATTTACTGCTTTGTGCTACCATTCAACATGTCAGTTCTTTTGCTAATAGTATATTATATGAATATAATATTATATTATTATATGAATATAATATACTATTATGAATATAATACTGTCTTGATTCTGTAGCTTATACTAAATTAGGTAGTTTGAGCTCTTCAACATGCTTCTTTTTCTGGATTGGTTTGGCTTTTCTTACTCGTATTTTATATAAATTTCAGATATGTGTCAGTTTCCATAAATAAATAACAACAACAACAACAAAACAACAAAAAGTCCTCTGTCATTTTGATTGTGATTGCATTAAAACCACAGATCAACTTGTGGAGAAATGCAGAAATAGCATTACAATAATATTAAATTTTCCAGTGCATGAATATGGTATATCTCTGTATTTAATTATGTCTTTTAAAATCTCTCTCTTCTAAAGAATGATCTCACTTCTATCCCGTGCAGGTCCTACTATGTTTGTCTATCATACTGACACTCTTACCTTAGCAAGAGGTGAAAAGTGATTCACCCGATATCACCCAATTAATTCCCTCTTTGATGAATGTAAATTTGAAGAGCTGAATTTTCCAGATTCAGTATCCAGAAAATAAGGTTTAAGGTTTTAGACTGAGCTCCCCAGAGATAATCCAGCTCCTACATTTCTGAAGACTTTTTGAGCTTTTCTTTTAACTTTGAAGTTACCAAATATGCTTCAAAACATTTCTTTAAGTAAGGTAAATTATTGTTTCCTACTTTAGGTTAGAAAATACAATGTAACATTTAATATTACTACAGATGAGCATAATTTGAAACAAATTAATCCTTGTTATATAAAACAAATTATGATTATTTTCAGATACTCTGTGTTGGTTCATGTTCAAATGTTTTAACATGATCCAAATTTGTAACTTGACAAAGATATGGTTTTGAGAAAATTCAGAGCAAAAGAAATAATAGAAAGATCTGAAAATATCAGTCACTTTATCAATTGTATAGTATTCCTTCAAAGTTCATTAAAAACATAATCTGTGACATAATTCTTCAATTTTAATATTCTCAAATAATATCCCAGAAATGAGCTGAGAAGTTCATGGTGAACATACCACTATTTTCATATTTTCTCTTAGAAAGTGCTCGAGAAATAAGTGAATCTGAGTTTAGAGAAAACTTGTTCACATCCAGAAAGACACCATTTCTTCATATAAACCAATTTCTTTTCTCTAGCCTCTCAGCTCTCTAGGCTGGCTTGGAAGTATTGTATGTAATTTACAGGTAACTCCCTGGAAGAAGCTGATTACTTCAGAAAATGTACCTCTCTTTATGACCAGCATATTTTCTGAATTTATTAAACCAATATGAACATGGGAGACTCCAAAACTAAGAGCACTAAAGAACTCCACTTGACCTGCCATGTCTGTACTTCTCTGAACGTGTTTTTGTACAGCACTGATCCTCAAAGCATCTCTCCTTACAGCAAGTGAATCAAATACACATTACAACTGAAGTGACTTAGCAGCAGCAGCAATACCTGAGGGACTTTCCAGCAATACCTGAGGGACTTCCCAGGTGGCGCTAGTGGTAAAGAATCCACCTACAACGCGGGAGACAAAAGAGAAGCAGGTTCCATCTCTGGGTCTGGAATACTCCTGAGAGGAAGAAATGGCAACACACTCCAGTATTCTTGCTGAAAAATTCCATGAAGAGAGGAGCCTGGCAGGCTACAGTCCATGGGGTCGCAAAGAGTTGGACACGACTGAGCACCCACGCACTTAGGCAGCAATAGCTAATGGAATCAATTCTGTCTTTGCAGCTGCTTTGAACTGTGAGGACATGAGCCTGAAGCCAACGTTAGTCATCAAGCTACAAATGGGTGAAACCTGCCTGATAAGAGAACCAGTCAGGCAGAAGGCAAGTGGAGACAAAGAGAAACCCTGGGTCTCTGACGTGGTTTGAGCCCCTGAAACAAGGCACATCAATGTGCCAGTAAATTCCCTTTGGGGCTTCAGGCAATTTCTGTTAAGTCTTCCACCATTTGGAATCAAAAGACCCCTGTCTAAACCGAAAGGCCGTCTACATAGTGGCAATTTGGCTGGATGACAAGTTTTTCCAGTTTTAAGGGTTTTTACTATTATATGGTCCAACTACCTGCTGCTTCACCAAACACCTGCTTCACTCCAACTAGCATTTGTCATCTCTTATACTCTAGGCATGTAGGAATTCTACATTCTGGGCTCAGGGAGTGAAGACAAATAAAACATAGATTTAACTGTAAGGACCTGATAGTTTCAAATCTTTAAGCAGAAATAGTATTATAGGGTGTTATTTTAAAGACAAGGCCCTGGAGGCCACAGAGTATACAAGTCTTTTAAGTAATAGAAAAGAGAATCCGAATTTTCTGATAAAGGGCTCTTTGTGGTAGCCAGTAATTCCTCTCTGGTTAAATGTAATCCCACTCATTCATTTTCAATTGTTCTTTTCCTCATCAGTTATATAGTGGAGGGGCGAAGCGCACTACGGCCCATGGACTACATCCAGCCCATCCTCCATTTTTGTAAATAAAGTTTTACTGCAATACGACCATGCCCATGTGTCTACTTACTGTCTATGGCTGCTTTCACACTGCAATCACAGAGTTGAGTGAATGAAACAAATACTGTATGGTCCACATACCCAAAAATGTTTACAATCTTAACAGTAAAAGCTGTCAATCTCTGAACCATATATTGAATTCCTGCTTTGTGCCAAGCTGCAATTTAGGCAGTCATTGTCCTCAGTAAGCTCACAAGCTATTGCCTGCTGCTGCTGCTAAGTCGCTTCAGACGTCTCCGACTCTGTGCAACCCCATAGACGGCAGCCCACCAGGCTCCCCCATCCCTGGGATTCTCCAGGCAAGAACACTGGAGTGGGTTGCCATTTCCTTCTCCAATGCATGAAAGTGAAAAGTGAAAGTGAAGTCGTTCAGTCGTGTCTGACTCTTAGCGACCCCATGGACTGCAGCCTACCAGGCTCCTCTGTCCATGGGATTTACCAGGCAAGAGTACCGGAATGGGTTGCCATTGCCTTCTCCGAGTGCCTCCTAGAAGGGGATAATCAAGTTAACAAACACTGGAGCACATTGTGAAAAGATGTGACAGGAAAAGGACAAAACTCTATGGGAGTGTTAGGAAAAGAAACCTACCCAGTGTGAAAGGTAGAAGAGAGTCAAAGACACTCTCTTAAGTCTAGATCTAAAGGACATTGGAGAGGATTGGGGTGGGGTAGAAAGAATTTCAGGCAGAGGGAGCAGCTTATCAGCGGTGATAGTTGCAAGGCACTTCAGACTAACAGAAGAATTTCAGGTTTTCAGACATTTATTATATTACCTAAACCATTTAAAGATTTAGATTGTAATTTTAAAAGTAGAACTTAAATGTTCTCTCAAAAAAATTTTTTAAAGTTCCCTGGTGGCTTAGCAGTAAAGATTCTGCCTGCAGTGCAGGAGCCAGAGGAGATGCAGGTTTGATCCCTGAGTCAGGAAGATCCCCTGGAGAAGGAAATGGTAACCCACTCCAGTGTTTCTGCCTGGGAAATCCCATGGACAGAGGAGCCTGAAGAGGTACAGTCCGTAGAGTCACACCACACGTGAAGACTAATGATGAGACCATGTAGTGATTCTAGGATTATGACTGATATATATGTGTCTATATTTCACTGTAACTGGACTTGAAATCAGGAGGGAAGAAGTGGAAGTGCCAAGTGAGGAAGTTGGAATACAGGGTGAATCAGATCACCAAGGGCCTGAAAAGCCACGATGAAGGAGTATAGGCATTGTCATGAGAGTGAAGAGGTGCTTTTTTTTTTTAATTGAAGTGTAGTTGATTTCTGGCATTTGTGCATGATCCTTGAACCTCAAAGTAAAACTTATTTAAAAAAAAAGAATTTCACAATTGGAAGCATTTTCAAGAACTAACTAGTTACAAGATCACTAAATCTCCTCCACCTTGTACAGGAAATGACTTTAACCTGAGAAGAGGGCTATTTTTATGGGCTCACTTAGTGAGAGGATACGGGTAGCCTCTCCTGCTTATTGTCAACCATGAGGGTCCCTCAGCAAGCTTCCTCTCATCCATGACACATGCATCAGCTTCTAGAATTTCTGTGATTTCCTGTGGGAAATCCAGCTGGCCTGGATTCCATCTTTATTACATACCAGCTGTGTGGCTATGAGCAATTTACTTAACTTCTCTGTGCATAATTACCTGTTTATATAATATTATCTACTATATGATATTACCTATATCTCCGATTGCTGTTAGTGCTAAATAAGATGGTCCATGGAAAACATCTAGCAGAGTACCAGGCAAATAGTAAGCACCCAAAGAATGTTATTTATTATCCAAGTAGCTATTATCCAGGTAGTGTTGGAGGAGCACAGAAGACAGCGTGACCTGTTGCAGTATGTATCTTATCATTGCGTGCTCAACAGCCCTTCCTTTGTGGAACCAGCACTTCCTCAATCTGTGTGGATCCAGTCCAGCATCTGAGGGTGGGTAGAGTCAATCATTTAACCTATTCCTTTGTCGGGATTGGTACAAGGCAAACAAAATAGACTGATTTACTTGGAGAAGCTAGTTCAGAGATGTGGAGAATCATGACTCTTGGAAACAAAGTCAAAGGAAAGATCACTAATTTACCAGCCTTCCAAGCTTGATACATGTGGTCAAGCCTTTGCTTGCATCTTTTTTTCTAAGTAGTCCTTTCTAGCTCCACAGAGCCCTAGTTGTTAGGGAAATGAAAGGAATTCACATTCATGCAGCTGCCACTATGTGCCAAGTACTGTGTTGTTCACATATAATCCCAACTACAAACATGTAAAGAAGTATTACCTTTTATACTATATAAGCAAGAAAGAAGGGTTGGAATTGTTAAAACTTTATCTCACAGTATAGCTTTTGTTTTCTAGTAGATTAGCTAGAGCTTCTATGACGAGAAGGTCAGAGAGTCGCTTATATGGACAATGAGTCACCCAGAAAAGAGGTGACTCCTGACAAGGGCTCTCATGGTCAGGAATCACTACCGCATCCGATGCTCCCAAGGCATAACTTGCTCTGCATTTCTCTCAGGTGTCTCTCTCTGCTTGTCTCTGAACCTCTGCCCACGACCAGGTTCATCATGACTTCAGCTTGCTCCTGGTCCACATCATACACCCCAGCCCCAAGTCCTCTCTGCCACCCTTAACTCAGCTCTCTGAATTCAATGGCTCATTCTCTCATTTATAAGTTCATGGCCCTGAAGGAGGACTCCAATCCCTCCAGTTCTCATTTCCCATGGCAGACCTGAGGTTACAGTTCACTGGCAGGTCTGTGGTTGGCACCCTAGGATCAGCCATCACCATGAGAAGAAAGACCCAACTGGGCAGAATACAATCATTCCATTCGTAGTTTGAGCAATGAGTGCTATGAATAGGGTACAGTCCTTTGGGGGTAAATCAGCTATGACTGAGAACTCTACCACAAATAAGATGTGTTTATGTATGTCACCAAAATGGTCAGTTAAAATCATTCAACTGTAATAGAGAATCCAATTCATAGAAGCCTAAACATACAAAGTATTTGTTTTTCTTCTCGTTAGAAACATCTGGATGTAGGCAACAGACAGATTAGAAAATATCAAGGACCCAGGCTCTTTCTGTTCCACCTTACTGATTTGTGACAACACATGGTCATAGTAGGGCTGACATACTTCTGGACATCAAATTCATCTGTGGGAAGGGGAAAGGAGGGTCAAAGTGCTTTCACATCATTGTTCCATGACTTTCACTGGGGAAGGGAAGACCTTCTCAGCAGACTTCCTCTTATAACTCATTATCCAGAACAAAGATACCAGTCAATTCTCTAATCCAATCTATGAGATGTCTATGACTGATTTAGGCCAATCAGCGACATCCCCTGAGCCTGGGGTATGGGTTTATGGTCTCAGAGATCAAGGGATGGGATATGCTGCTTTTCTGAGAAAGTACTCTAGTTCAGTTAGGAGAAGGAAAGGCTGTTAGTGGAGCAACAAACAAGACTTTCTTTAGCAGAGCACTTCTCCAAAATAAGAGACCCTGAATACGTTCCCCCTATAGCTGGCTGAAAAATTCCAATAAATAATAATTTCTTGCTGAGTAGGATGAGCAACTGAGGGAATGAAAGAATACTTTGACTCATTAAAGGGAGAAACTAATACAGAGTAGAAAGAAGACCAAGGTGGTTGTCAGCTCATTTCAGTCGCTCAGTCGTGTCTGACTCTTTGTGACCCCATGAACTGCAGCATGCCAGGCCTCCCTGTCCATCACCAACTCCCAGAGTCCACCCAAACCCAGGAGATACAAATATTTCAGAAATCTCGTGAGATCAAGTCTCACATCCGTCAAACTCAATTTCTTCATCTGTAAAATAAGATTGAATAATCCATTCATCATAAACTTGATTTAGGGTTAAATAAGACTACTTATATTCTTTGAGACCATGAAGAATTAGGAAATATTGTTTTAATTCACAAGCAGTGGAAGCAAAGACAACAAAGACAGGAGGAAACCAGCATGAGTCAACAGGCCTTAGAAATATCATCCTTACGGGGAAGGGAGGTGCTCCACAGACAGAAAGGCAGAAATGGAGCCTGGGCAGATACATATTCTGATTGGCTGAAAGAGTCATTGTTATGTTGATTCTATCTTCTGAAGATGAAAGATGTTTTCCACCTGAATAATATAGGAAGTGCTGAAAGCTTGGAAACCCAACTCTTATTCTTCTGGCAAGTCCAGAACTTGGATTAAGAAATTGAAAGACATAAGACAGAAAAAGTAAAGCATCCAGCTCCCCTGAGGATATCCTACTTGGCCCAATATAATGAAATCACTACTTGCAGGTTACATTACATTGTAGAACCACAGATGAGTATAGCTGGCTGCCTGGAGCAACCGTTGTTGTTCAGTGGCTCAGTCTTGTCCAGCTCTTTGAAACCCCATGGACTGAAGTACACCAGGCTT
Source organism: Moschus berezovskii (assembly GCF_049115385.1). Lineage (NCBI taxonomy): Eukaryota > Metazoa > Chordata > Mammalia > Artiodactyla > Moschidae > Moschus > Moschus berezovskii. The sequence continues at coordinate 42,935,471 of NC_142467.1, read as the reverse complement.
CCCTGTCCTTCACCATCTCTCAGAGCTTGCTCAAACTCATGTCAGTTGAGTCGGTGATGTCGTCCAATTGAGCTCAGTTTGATTTCATAAAATTTAGTGGCAGTTGTTTTTACAAATATTTTAGCTAGATTCAGGCACATGGTGAAGGAATATTCCCCACCCCCATGATGTCAGATGTGGCCACCAGGCTTGATTTGGCCTGTGCATGTGGGCAGAAGCGTCATGAGTCACATGCAGGTAGAAGTATGAGAACTGGTGTACAATCCACTATTCTCCCTCTCCTGACAGAGGAACTGGCTCCAAACAGTGGAAGCGCCACAAGCTTCGGTCCCAGGGTGAGAATGACATCAAGCGGGAATCCTTCCCTCCTGACCCTCCATGGAAGCAAACAAAAACACAAACAAAGCAGTGTTGTTCTAAACCACTAAACTGTTTCACTGCAACATAATGTCATGTAACCTAATACCACTGCGTTCACAAGGAAGCAGTAACAGGAGGGGTTAAAACATTCTTTGAAGTAAGACAGTCCAGGATTAGAGTCTCTGACACTTACAAACTGCATGTCCTACCATTCTGCACCCTTTGTCCTTTTTTTTGTTCATCTATTAGCCTAGATCTGTAGTTCTCAGATCGGGCTGCACCTTCAACTCATAAGAGGAACCTCAAATACATGTCCGGTTTCTACCCCAGACACTGTGATTTTATTGGTCTTGCATAGGGCCTGAGCATTAGCGCTTTTAAAGCCTTATGTGCAGCTAGGTTTGAGAGCTACTTGTCTAGAATTCTTTAATGTTATTTAACTGGTTCACCCTTCAACACTCAGATGGAAATCTTCTCCAAAATGTTCTCCTGAATCCAGAGTTCCTCCTTGAGCTCGAGTAGCAACCTGGTCATAGCTGATCTCTGTAATCAGAACATCACATAAGAGTTCCAAACCTGCTTTCTGAGTGTGATTTCCCAGAACACAGGGACTGTAACAAAATCTCCCTGTAGCCCCAGCAGTAAATCCTGGCATCATGCTAAATATTAATATAAACAATACATGCTTATTTATTTAAACAGAGAGAATGCCACTTGATTAAACTTAAGGAACCATTGGTGACCCCTGAGAAAACAGTGGTTTTTAATGGAAACTTGGAAGAAATGACAACTGTTCTAAATTGGGAAGTGAAAGTAAGTTATTTGAAGACACAGTCTTGACATGAGAAATAGAAAGGCAGATAATGATGATCAAGAGAATGGGTTATTTTCAGGATGGGAAAAAAGCCAGTTTTGTAGCATTGGAAATGGCATCATTCTAAAGGAAAAAATATGTTTCAGCATAAAAGTATAATTTTTGTTAGTCAAGTATTCAGAAATAGAAAAACGAAGTGGAGAAAAGAACACAGGTATACAAAATGTCACACATGATTATTTCTGAAGTAGGGTTGGGTGATACTCTTTTCCAGTAGGTGCTCAATAAGTATTTATCGAATGAATACATGTTCTTGCTATGGATGAATGTGCATATTTTTTTCATAGGTGCAGAGTTGAGTTCATAGTATAGCTTAAGGCACAATATAATCTCAGGTATGTTAAGCCTTCTCATATTTCCCCTTATAACTAACAGTTTTTCTTCAACGTGTTGTGTGTCACTGGATATGTAAGTATCCTTGAAAGATGCATAGCATTGCTTTGTATGCTGTTGTTGTTTAGTCACTAAGTTGTGTCTGACTCTTCTGCAACCCCAGGGACTGTAGCCCACCAGCCTCCTCTGTCCATGGGATTTCCCAGGCAAGAATACTGGAGTGGATTGCCATTTCTTTCTCCAGGGGATCTTCCTGACCTTGGGATAGAAGTTGAGTCTCCTGCATTGGCACGTGGATTTTTTATCAGGGAGGCACCAGGGAAGCTCAATGGTTTGTATACTATATTTCAAACTGACAAAATATTTTGCTATACATCTCATTCTGCTTCATGTTTACTCAACTCAATATTCTTGAGCTCTGTGTTAACATATTTATCTTAAGAGTTTCCAACTGCTGCATAACATATCATTGTAGTCATATTCCCTATTACGGTCAACCATTCTCTTAATGATGAGCATGTAGTTTACCTCCCTGCGTGTGCTCAGTTGCTCTGTCATGTCTCTTTGCGACTCCATGGACTGTAAGCCTGCCAGGCTCTTCTGTCATGGAATTCTCCAGGCAAGAATACTGGAGTGCCATATACTCCTCCAGGGCATCTTCCTGACCCAGGGATCGAAACTGTGTCTCTTGTGTCTCTTGCATTGGCAGGCAGATTCTTTACCACTAGCGGATACTTTCCCACTTTATTTTCTAGTCACTTGGGAAGCCCTCCCCACTAGTAGAAAAAACATTTAAATGGACAACCTCACACATGTCCTGACATGGACTTGAGAAGCAGTTTCTTAGGGATAAGTATCCAGACAGTTCAGTTCAGTTCAGTCGCTCAGTTGTGTCCGACTCTCTGCGACCCCATGAACCACAGCATGCCAGGCCTCCCTGTCCATCACCAACTCCCGGAGTTCACTCAAACTCATGTCCACAGAGTCGGTGATGCCATCCAGCCATCTCATTCTCTGTCATCCCCTTCTCCTCCCGCCCCCAACCTTTCCCAGCATCAGAGTCTTTTCCAGTGAGTCAACTCGTCGCATGAGGTGGCCAAAGTATTGCAGTTTCAGCTTTAGCATCAGTCCCTCCAATGAACATCCAGGATTGATCTCCTTTAGAATGGACTGGTTGGATCTCCTTGCAGTATAAGGGACTCTCAAGAGTCTTCTCCAACACCACAGTTCAAAAGCATCGATTCTTCGGCGATCAGCCTTCACAGTCCAACTCTCACATCCATACATGACCACGGGAAAAACCATTGCCTTGACTAGATGGACCTTGGTTGGCAAAGTAATGTCTCTGCTTTTTAATATACTATCAAGGTTGGTCATAACTTTCCTTCCAAGGAGTAAGCGTCTTTTAATTTCATGGCTGCAATCAGCATCTGCAGTGATTTTGGAGCCCAAAAAAACAAAGTCTGACACTGTTTCCACTGTTTTTCCATCTATTTCCCATGAAGTGATGGGACCAGATGCCAGTATCCAGACAAGGGATTGTTAAATTATAGGCTAGTCACTTACTTAATTCCAACAGGTACTAACAAAGGTCTCTCCAGAACAACTGCACAGTTTTACGGCTACTAACTGTGCTTGAGAGCTGCTTCCCCAGAGCAGCTCTAGAATCCCTCTATATGATCCCTCTAGAATTTTTGCCATGCTGACGAATGTTACATGCTACTGCGTTCCCTTTGAGTTTTTCTGACTACTGGTGAGGTCAATCATCTCTTCACTTCATGGTCCCCCATTAGTGAACTGGCTTCTCTTATCTTTGCCCATTTTTCTATTTATTTTCTTTTTCTCTCAATATATGTGTGTGTATAATGCCATCTCTGAACATTACAAGTAATTCCTTCTGCTCCATAATGTCTCTGCCAGCTTTGTCCATTGAAAATTTCATGGAACTGAAATCCTTAATAATGATATACTAAAATCCATCAAGCTTTGCTGTCATGGATTCTTACTTGAAGATTTTAAGAGTCCCATTTCTATTCCAAAATTACTATAATATTTCCCTTTATTTTTTCTATTAAGTTTACAGTTTTACTTTTGAAATTGCTCTTTAATTCCTCTGGAGTTCACCATATACATGGTATGAGGTAGGGATTGAACTTTATTTTTTCTGTAGAGTAAGCTAATTTTCTTACTACTTTCTGCTACTAGTTCATTCTTTCTTCACTGATTGGTGATGCCATCTCTATCATATGCTATGCTGAATATTAGATAAGTAGATAAATTGTGTGAATATGTGTGTATTCTATTCTGTTTCTGATGTGCTGGGGGTATTTTTGTTGTTATTCTACAGTATTTAGTATAACAACTTTGCATCAAGCTTTAATATTAAGAAGAGTGACTCCAAACTCTCCCACTTTCTTTGGTCTTCTTAAAAAAATTTTAAACTATTTTATACTTTATATTTCCATGAAAATTCTAGATATAATTGCTGAGAATAAATCTTAAAAGGTCTCATCACAAGAGATAAATTATAACTATGTAAGGTGATGACTTTTAACTTATTGTAGTAATCATTTCATAACACATACAAATAAATATCATCAAGTTGTACATTTAAAAATAGTACAATACTATGTGTTAATTATATCTCAATAAAATTGGAGGGAAAAAATATCCTGTTCAATTTTTATTGAATTAGCTTGAATGATGATTTATTAAGGAAGAAATGATATCTTCATAAATGTTAAGTCATTCAGTCCATGAACTTAGTACATCAGTTTTTCTTGTGTTCCATGACATTTTTCTTCATAAAGGTTTTTTGCATCCTTCATTAGGTTAATTACTACATTATACTTCCTAAAGCTAATGTAATTTATACCTTATGTTTTCTAGACAATGATTGCTGAGATAAAAATTGCAGTTGACACCTTAGCTACATTTTTCTTTTTCCTGGCAGTGCTGTATGATTTGTGGGGTCTTATACACCTGACCAGGAATTCAACCCAGACTACAGGGATGAAAGTACCAAATCTTAACCACTTTACCACTAGGGTATCCCCACTACTATTTTGTATTCAATTAACATGGATTACTTTGCTAAAAGACTATGAAACAAAATGGGGGAAAAGAATAGACATGAAAAGTTTGCTTTTGTAGGGATAAGGCTATTTCTTCCTCTACAACAGGAAGAGTGACACAAGAAAGGTCAAAGATATAGGAAAATGTAGAGGATTCTGTGAGAGAAGTTAACAGTGCATTTCTCAAAATAGAAATAAGCCTGATGAGTTTCAACCTCATCCCTTGAAGAAAGAAAATGTTCTTCTGTTAGAAAAAACTGATGTCAGACATTGTGAATCAAAGAATTACCAGGGCAACAACCCTTTACAAGATAAGTTATATAAGAACTGAACAATTTAAACTCTAGAGCAAAAGAGAAAACAATGATCAGAATGAAATCTAAACAATATATTCTCTACCTACATTCTCATCTATAAAATGAGGAGGCTGTACTAAATGATATCTAAACTTCCTTCTACCTCAAGTCTCTGAAAATATTCCTTTTAGAAAATGAAAGAGTGGAAGTGAAAAAAAAAATTTTTAAGTGTAAATTAATCTCCTCTGAAAGAGATGGGAACACCAGACCACCTGACCTGCCTCCTGAGAAATCTGTATGCAGGTCAGGAAGCAACAGTTAGAACTGGACATGGAACAACAGACTGGTTCCAAATAGGAAAAGGAGTATGTCAAGGCTCTATATTGTCACCTTGCTTATTTAACTTATATACAGAGTACATCATGAGAAATGCTGGGCTGGAGGAAGCATAAGCTGGAATCAAGATTGCTGGGAGAAATACCAATAACTTCAGATATGCAGATGACACCACCCGTATGGCAGAAAGTGAAGAAGAACTAAAGAGCGTCTTGATTAAAGTGAGAGGAGATTGTAAAAGTTGGCTTAAAACTCAACATTCAGAAAACTAAGATCATGGTAACTGGTCCCATCACTTCATAGCCAATAAACGGGTAAACAGTGGAAACAGTGGCTGACATTTTTTGTGCTCCAAAATCACTGCAGATGGTGACTGCAGCCATGAAATTAAAAGACGCTTACTCCTTGGAAGAAAAGTTATGACCAACCTAGACAGCATATTAAAAAGCAGAGACATTACTTTGCCAACAAAGGTCCATCTAGTCAAGGCTATGGTTTTTCCAGTAGTCATGTATGGATGTGAGAGTTGGGCTATAAGGAAAGCTGAGTGCTGAAGAATTGATGCGTTTGAACTGTGGTGTTGGAGAAGACTCTTGAGAGTCTCTTGGACCAAGGAGATCTAACCAGTCCATCCTAAAGGAGATCAGTCCTGATTATTCATTGGAAGGACTGATGCTGAAGCTGAAACTCTAATACGTTGGCTACCTGATGCAAAGAACTGACTCATTGGAAGACTCTGATGCTGGGAAAAATTAAAGGCGGGAGAAGAAGGGGATGACAGAGGATGAGATGGCTGGATGGCATCACCGACTCAAGGGACATGAGTGTGGGTAAACTTCGAGAGTTGGTGATGGACAGGGAGGCTGGGTGTGCCGCAGTCCATGGGGTCGCAAAGAGTCGGACACGATTGAGTGACTGAACTGAACTTAATCTCCTCCATTGACTCTCCAGTTCTATTGGTATTTCTAGCAAAGAGGCTTTGAGAAGAGTTATTCTTTCTGTGAATTCAAGAAGAATAAGTTTAGTGCATATGACTGCACAGAGACAATTTGAGAAGGGCTCATTGGAGAATAATTTGATAATTTTTATCGCTGTCATTTTGGCTGGTTACTGAACTGGCTTCTTCCCTGTCATCAGCTCTACCCCTACTCTATTACTGAAGATATTTTCAACAGGGTCCATGTATTTTAAGAGTTTTCTAGCTTGGTTAGAGAAGAGGAAGAAGAAGTGAAACTTCTGGAGTTGCATTGCTGAAGAAAGTGCTCATTCTTTCAGACACTTTGCTATCAAATTCTTACTCAAAGTTCCTCTTTGGTGAGGTAAGACTCCCTCCCCCCGCCCCATATTCAAACGAAAAAGTAGTGTGACAAAGTACAAAGCCTATCACTGGAGTGTCTTGAATAACAGATTTTTTTTTTTCACCTGAATGAGCTCCATTTCTCCTTTCCTCCTTTCTATATCAGGTCCAGTTCCCTTTCCAAATTTCCAAGATAACTTGGAAAGAAACCAAAGTTACACTTCTGAAGAACAGTAAAACTTAAATCACATGACCATCTCAAAATGTAAAAATATGGTTTAGAAATAAGTGGAGGCACAAATACATTATTAAAAGTAAATATAAGACTATTACAAATAATAACATAAAACTGAAATAACCTGAGTGGCATGTGCCATAAATATGAAGGGTCAGACTGAATCATCTGTATAAAGATTCATCAACCATTTACAAGGATTTTTACAAGTGTATCCGTACTGTTCTCCACAACAGAAGTGAGGAAGATGACTCGTGGTTGAGTGTGACAATCCAGATACAAATGATCATGCACAGTCTTAACCCATTTTGTAAGAAGAATCCTGCATAAACACAAGCCTGAAGTAATATGAGATATGTTAACAATAACCTCTTCTGAGCAGAGAAACCAGGTGACTTTGGGTTCCTTTTTTCTTCAAAAATCCACATTTCAAATTTTTGTATAACAATTATATCCTTGTATAAAGCAAAAGATTTAAAAATGAAGAAAACAGAAAACCAACCAAAGACAAATGAACATTAGAGATACACTGCCCAGGCTTAGCATGCCACAAGTTAAAGAGTAGAAAAGTCTGAGTAAATCACCAAAATTTGTTTGTGTCTCAGTTCCCTTTTCTATAAAGTTTGAAGTGCTGCCTTCCTTTGGCACAGAGGTTTTTTGATATCAAAACATCTTCCCATGAACAACTTTGAAATGCATTCAGCTAATGATAATTTCCCTTGCATAAATGAGGGAGTGGGTATAAGTAAAGCCAAAAATAAATTGCTCTCTGTTTCTTTGATTTCTTTTAGCTGTGTTATTAAACTCTACATAACAGTTCAGGGAAAACATATACCCTCTAAATTACTCTAATACTGTTCTCTGCTAAATACTTGGAAAGTCGGAGAAAGGAGAGAAGATAAAACTTCCTCAGTTTCAGCCCCAAATCCTACCATTGGAAACCCAGCAAAACAGTTGTATTAAATATTTTGAAAACCTTCAAGTCCACATTTTCTGTTTCTAATAAGACTTTGGAGAAACAGTCTGAGAATTGTTAATTTCTTGCACAAAGACATATAAAATAAGTAGCAGAGTCAGATTCTACTGTCAGGTTAGAGCTTGGACACTTGGTCACTAACCCACCCCACCTCAAACAAAAACTCCAAATAAATATAAGAACCAGTGAGAAGATGGTGAGGTGTCTAGGAGGAGGAAGTCCTTTGGAAATAAGACGTGGAAAACGTAGGGTTGCCACAAGGAAAAGGAGCCCAAAGGCAAAAGGCGAGGTGCCAGAAGTCAGGTCCTCCTTTCACAGCTGTGTCCTGTCCAGCACAGGCATGGGAGGGTGCCCACATGACACAGTCTGAACTGTGCCTAGGGTGACTGCCCAGCGTGTCTCGGTCAGTGGGTGGACATTACTGTGCTGAGGGCTCCCGGAATCTCTGGATTGAAAAGGGGTGTCTAGCAACCCTACTTGTTTCACAATAATGTTTACATGTTGTTTCTAATTTATCTTTTGCCTCCTTTCCCAGGTTTCTGGGCTTCTAATGTAAGAACACCGTGAAACCAGCCAGGCATTCTATCTTTGAAGAAAGTGGTTTGGAGGAGCTGAAGTTCCTGCAGAAAGTCAATGTTTACACCCTGGAAAATCCCATGGACAGAGGAGCCTGGCAGGCTACAGTCCATGGGGTCGCAAGAGTCAGATATGACTTAGCGACTAAGCCACCATCATACCCTGTTTACAACATTCTATATCTCAGGATGTTTTCTAAAGATAGGTTACGGTATTTTGCTATGGCAACCCTAGCAAACTAACACAGATATCAAGCAAACACTAACCCAAACTAATCAAAGTAAGTATAAGTGGCTATATTACCATCACATAAAGTAGAATTCAGACAAAAGAACATTACCAGACACAAAAAAGGACATTATATGAAGATAAGAGGGCTAACCCAGCAAGACAGAGCAATCCTAAATCCATACGCATCAAACAACAGTGCTGTAAAATATCTGAAGGAAAAACTGACTGAACAAAAAAATGTAGAAAATTTGATGATTATAGTTGGAGACTTCAGCACTCCCTCTCAATGACTAAAAGAATAACTAGCCATAAGATCATCAAGGATATAGAATTCTACGACACTATCAGACAACAGGATATAATCAACATGTATAAAATCCATAAATAGCAGAATACATTCTCATCAAGTTACCACAAAACGCATATCAAGACAGAGAACATCCCAAGCCATAAAACAAACTTCAACACATTTAAAAGAATTAAAATCATACATAGTATATTCTCTGTTCACAATGGAATCAAACCAGAAATCAATAATAAAAATATTACAGGAAATTCTTCAAGCACTTAAAGACTAAATAAGACTCTTCTAAATAATCCAAGGATGAAAGAAAAATTCTCAAAGGAATTTTAAAAATACATTGAGCTGAATAAAAATTAGGTCAGAATCTGTGGGACAAAGCTAAAGCAACATGGAGAGGGAAATTTATAACAATTTTATACTTTAGAAAAGAGGAAAAAAACTCAAATTAGTAGTCTAAAATAATCTCAAAAACCTAGAATAAGATGAGCAGAAGAAACAAAACAAACCCAAGCTAAAAGAAGGAAGACAATGATAAAGATAGGAACTGAAATCAATGAAATTTAAAGTGAAAAACCAATGGAGGAAGTCAAGGAAACAAAGAGCTGGCTTTTTTAGAAAGATCAATAAATTGACAAACTTCTAGCAAGACTAACCAAAAAAAAAATAATAACAGAAAAGGCAAAATTGCTAACAACACAAATGAAACCAAGGATATCACTACAGGCTCTGTGACCCCCAAAATGATAATAAGAAAATACTAAGAATAACTTTACACAGATAAACTAGTTATTAGATGAAAAGGACCAATTCCTCAAAAACACTATCACAACTCACCTTATTTGGAATAGATAATATGAATAAGCCTACAACTATTATGGAAATTGAAATCATAATTTAAAAATACCTCCAGAAGATCTGTAGGCATATATGATTTCACTGGAAAATTCTTTTCTCTCTCTCTCTCTCTCTCTTTTTTTTTAACTTTATTTTCTGTCTCTTCAATGTAGAATTCTATCAAACACTTAGAAAAGCTAACATTAATCCTACATGATCTTTTCCAAAAAATGAAAGTAGAATATCTCCATTTTATGCAGTTGGAATTACCCTGATACCAAAGCCAGATAAAGAGTACAAAAAAGAATAGGTTATATATTAAGATTATAGATATACAAATCCTTAATAAAATATTAGAAAATAGAATTCAGCAACATATAAAAGGAATTATGCACTATGACCAAATGGAGTTTACTTCAAGGGTGCAAGGATGATTCAACATTAAAAAATCAATTGGTGTAAACCATCATATTAAAAGTCTAAAGAAGAAAAATCATAAAGTCACAACAATTGATTCAGAAAAAATATTTGATAAAATTCAACACCCATGTATAAATAAAGTTCTCAGACAGGTAGGAACAGAGGAGAACTTACTCAACATAGTAAAAAGCATGCACAAAGGAAAAGAAGTCCCTACGAATAGCATCACAGTCATGGGGAAAGAGTGGGAAGGAAGGAAAGATGCCTGCTCTTCCCATTCCTGTGCTACACGGAGCTAAAGTCCTATCCAGGCGATAAAGCAAGACAAGGAAACAAACGATACACAGATCTGAAAGGAGGAGTGAAAACTGTCCCGATTTGTGGATTACATGACTGATTGTCTATATAGAAAATCCCAAGGAATCTTAAAAAAAAAACCTCTTAGAACTCGGAAGTGAGTTTGGCAAAGTTGCAAAATATAAGACAAAAAATACAAAAATTGGTTTATTTCTATATATTATTTTATACTACATACTATCAAGGAACACAGAGATACCAAAATTTAAAAGAAAACTACATTCAAAAATATAGATACACCAATCCTTAATAAAATATTAGAAACTAGAATTCAGAAACATATAAAAAGAATTATACATTATGACCAAACTATACACTATGACACTATGACCAAATGGAGTTTATTTGAAGTGTGCAAGGCTGATTCAACAATAAAAATCAGTGTAATTCACCATATTAACAGACTAATGAAGAAAAATCATAAAATCACATCAATTGATCCAGAAAAAGCATCTGATAAAATTAAAACACCCATGGGTGAATATAGCTCTCAGATAGGAAGAGAGGAGAACCTTCTCAACGTAATAGAAAGCATGTACCAAAAAAATTCCTAAAAATAGCATCATACTAAAGAGGAAAGTGTGAAAGTTCCCCATGAAGATTGGGAAGGAGGGAAGGATGCCTATTCTCCCTATACTTAGGCTGTGTGTTGATTGTCTAGTCCTGTCTGACTCTTTGTGACCCCAAGGACTGTGGCCTTCCAGGCTCTTCTGTCCATGGAATTCTCCAGGCAAGAATACTGAAGTTGGTAGCCATTTCCTTTTCCAGGGATTCTTCCCAACCCAGAGGTCAAACTTGGGTCTTCCACATTGCAGGCAGATTCCTTAATCTGAGTCACCAGGGAAGTCCATTCTAAAGCTATATAGAGCTAACATTCTATCCAGGTCAATAGACAAGACAAGGAAACAAATGATATACAGATTGAAAGGAAGAATTAAAACTGTCCCAATTTTAGATAACATGATTTGCTGTCTATATAGAAAATCCCAAGGAATCTTAAAAAAAAAAAACAAACTCCTAGAACTCATTAGTGAGATCAGCAATGATACAAAATACAAGATAAATATATAAAAAATGGTTCTATTCATATACACCATTTTATTTCTGTGTACCACCAAGGAACACAGAGACACATATAAATATATATGGGGCTTGGATGCCAGAAACTACAAAAATGCTAAGGAAACTAATCAAAGATGTAAATATACTGAGAAACGTAGTGTGTTAATGAGTTGGACAACAGAGTAAAGATGTCATTTTTCTTTCCCCAGACTGATATATAGGTTTAATGCAATTCTTATCAAAATCTCAGCAATATTTTTGTAAAAATGAAGATTATTCTAAAATCTACATGAAAAGACAAAGGAACTAGAATAGCTGAAATAACTTTAGAAAAGTAGAATAAAGTGGGAGGAATAAGTCTACTCAGTATCAAGATTAATTACATAGGTACAGTAATCAAGATTATGCAATGTTACATTTAAAATGGATAACCAACAAACACCAAATATATAGCGCATGGAACTCTGTTCAATGTTGTGTGACAGCTTGGATGGGAGGGAAGATTGTGAGAAAATGGATACATGTGTATATGTATGGCTGAGTCTCTTTGCTGTTCACCTGAAACTATCACAACTTTGTTTGTTAATCAGCTATATCCCAATACAAAATAAAAAGTTAAAAGAAATTAAGCATAAAAAAAGATTGTGCATTGTTGACAAAGGGACAGAAACACAGACCATTGGAACCAAATGGGAAACATAGATAACTAGATAAGGGGTTAATACTCAAAACATATAAAGAACATATAAAAATTAATAGCAAAAGACATTCAATTTTTAAATGGACAGAGGATCTGAACAGACATTTTTTCCAAGACATCCAAATGGTCAACAGTGAAACATAAAAACAGGATTAACATTACTAATCACCAGGGTACTGCAAATCAAAACTGCAATGAGATATCACCTCACTCCTGTCAGAATGGCTATCATCAAAAAATAAGAAATGACAAGTGCTGGAGAAAGAAGGAAAACCTTGAGCACTGTTGGTGGGAATATAACTGTAGCTTGCCTGTGAGATACACTGGTGGAGAAGCCCGGTCAGCAGTTCACAACTGGGCCTAAAACTAAGGAGAGAGATATGACTGTAATAGATAATATATCTGGGGATCTCCAGTATAGAGGGAGATGACAAGAAAGAAGCAAGGAGTGGACTGAGTTCTGGGGACACTAGCACTTAGCCAGATAAAGAGGATCCAGCCACAGGTAGCAATAACAAATGTAGAAAGTCAGGAAGAAAATTGGGATAAATGGCACCACTTCCTGGGAGCAAAAGGAAAGAGAGTTGTAGGAAGTATGACTTGGTCAGTGGGGTCAAATGCTACAAAGAGGTCAGATATGATAAAGACTGAGAAATAGCCACTGCACTTTCATTGAACTTTTGCTTCACGGCTTCCATGGAGGAGTAGAGTCAGAAGTCAGTTGCATTAGTTTCAGGAGTAAACTGGAGTCAAGGAAGTGGACATATGGACAGAAAATTTGACTCAGATGCAAAGGAAAGGGGAAGGGGGGGTACCTAGAGATTGTTAAAGCATCAAATCATCAAGGGAAAGTTTTTAAGGGCCTTTGTTTGTTATGCTCACAGGCAGAGGGGACAATTCCCCCCTCCATCCCCGCAAAAAACCAAAACAACCCAGAAGGCTGGAGATGTACATGAGACCGGAATGTGCATACATGAAGATATATTATCTGAAGTTCTCATAGTCACGGCTTTTGTTCAAAGCCTGAATGAGGTGCTTTTCCATTAAGTTAAGAAACAAGGTTATCTGCTCTCCTTTTCCACATCATGTGTGACATCCTAGCTAACGCAGAAAAACAAGTAAAGAAAATAAAAAGTATGCAGATTCAGAAGAAAAACAAAACGCTGTTTGTTCACATATGACATGATAGCCCATATAGAAAATTCCAGAGAATTGACCAAATAATTCCTGAAACTAATGAGCGAGTAAATAAAAATTACAAGATACAAGGTTAATATCCAAACTCTTCCTTTCCTATATAACAGCAATGAAAAATCAGGACTTGAAATTAAATATAAAATACAATTTACATTAGCAAACACAAAAATACATAGGCATCAACCTAACAAAATATGTATAAGATCAATATAAAGAAAACTATAATACTCTGAGGAAAGAAAATAATTCAGTAAATGGAGAGCTATTCCATATTCAAGGATCAGGAAACTCAATATGTTAAGATGACAGTTTCTTTCAAATTGATCTTAGACTCAATGTAATTTCAATAAAAATCCCAGAAAGTTATTTTATTGATAATGACAAACTGATTCCAAAGTGTATGTGGAAATACAAAAGACTCAGAATAGTCAAAACAATTTTGAAGAACATAGTCCAAACACAGGTACTCCCCAGCTTCAATATTTATTATAAAGCTACAGCAACCAAGACAGTATGCAACTGGCCAGAGAATAGAAAACTATATCAAAGGAACAGAATAGAGGACCAAGAAAGAGAACAACACAAATAAAGTCAAATTATCTTTGACAAAGGAACAAAGGCAATTCAATGGAGAAATGCTTGTGGTTTTTTTTTTTTTATTTTAATAAATGGTGCTGGAATAACTGTATATCTACATCAGAAAATGAATTTAGATGCAGACCTTAAACCTGCCATAAAAAACTCGAAATGGATCATATTCTCAAATATAAAATACCAAACTATAAAACTCCTAGATTACAACACGGGAGAATATCTAGATAACCTTGTATATGGCAACAACTTTTTAAGTACAACACCAAAGACATGACCCATGAAAGGAAAAAAATTTGGTAAGTTGAACTTCATTGTAATTAAAAACTTCTACTCTATGAAAGACACTGTTAATAGGATGAGAAGACAAGCCACAGGTTTGGAGAAAATTCTTGCAAAAAACAAACCTCTTAAAGAACTATAATATAAAATATACAAAGAACTCTTAAAATTGAACAAATAAAATGAACAACCTAATTAAAAATTGTCAAAAGACCTAAATAGATATCTAAACAAGGAAGATATAGAGGTGGCAAATAAACATGAAAACATGTTCAACATGATATGTTATCAGGGAATGCTAATTTAAAAAATGAACGGTTAAAGGAGGAACAAGATGGCAGAGGAATAGGTGGACATGGAGTACATCTCTCATCGTGGATACATCAGGAATACACCTTCAGACACAGAAGTGCATGCAGAACACCAGCTGAGAGTGGACAGGAGGACCTGACCAGAGGAAAACAATATATAGAACCACGCAAAACTCAGTAGGACGAAGGAACTAGGGAAAAAAACAGGAGTATTAGTAGGACTGGACCTGCCCTTGGCCAGTGGGGGAACTGAAGCAGGGATCTGATCCCCACAGTGGAACAATTGTCTGAGTCAGAGAAGAAACGTTTAAGGTTGAGAGTGAAACACCTGATCTGTGGCAGCCTAAATGGAATGAGAATCAGACTGTCCTTGCCACAGCCATACATATGCTGGGCAGGAATGTGGGTCTCCTGGAAGGGGCAGCAGCTGGGAGCTGAAGTTTAGGGATTGTGGAACAATCCCAGTGTGAGGGTTGCTGTTACTGCGGAGAGATGGATGGAGGGGATGTGGGGAAGGAGATCATGACGAGAAATGCCTGTGGAGGAAAGCCAGGCAGCCATGAAAGCAAGAGGATACTGCTGAGTCATGTGGAGGCGGTGGAGCCTCCATAGCCTCTCTCTCCCCACACGACAGCATTGGCAGCTGAAAAAAAGAGACACTGGCCCATCAAATGCCTCACGCACTGAACTTCAGGGTAGGACCCCACCCAGGGTGCTCCTTTAAGTTCCTGATGTGCCAATCTACAGAGTAGGACCCCAGCCAGGGGGACCCCCTCTATGTGCCTGACATGCCGAACAACAGAGAAGGACCCCAGGCAAGGGAGCCCTCTAAGTGCCTGAACAGGCAGAGCTATGGAGAAAAACTGGCCAAAGAGGCCTTCTGGTTGCCAGCTATAAGAGGCTCAAAAAAAAGCCTTTGATAGGACCATAACTCCTGCCATGGAGGCAGTTTGTGTCCCTGAACACTTGGCGCCACCAGGGTCCCTGCAAGCCAAACAGTGGTACCACTTTCATGCTCAACTCTCACTGGGGCAGAGCTGCCACAGGCAAAAATAAAAAAGTCTTGAGTTTATGTGCACAGGGTCACTTAGGTCCTGTCCGACTCTGTGACCCTGTAGACTGTGGCCTGCCAGACTTTTCTGTCAGAGAGGGGCTTCTGCAGGCAAGAATACTGGAGTGTATTGGCCAATATTGTTTGCATACCTTTCTAGAACACTATATTTCCTGCTGCCATAGCATCAAACCCCCTAAGTAGTGGTGCTGCCAGAACCCCTGCAACTCAAGAAGCTGCACCACTTCCACACCTGGCCCTCACAGGGGCAAACCCAAGCCCTCTAGGGCAGCCTCAGGAGCTAAACCCCAGTGGACGACCCACCACAATTAAAACCCAGGGGCAGTGTGGCTAAGGAAGAAGACCCCAAACCTTTCCACCAGCTGTACGGCTGCTTTTAACGTGTGCGACGAGTTGACTCACTGGAAAAGACTCTGGTGCTGGGAAAGGTTGGGGGCGGGAGGAGAAGGGGACGACGGAGAATGAGATGGCTGGATGGCATCACCGACTCTGTGGACATGAGTTTGAGTGTACTCTGGGAGTTGGTGATGGACAGGGAGGCCTGGCGTGCTGTAATTCATGGGGTCGCGGAGAGTCGGACACGACTGAGCGACTGAACTGAACTGAAATAAATCCACATGATCAACTAAGCAGACTCTGTGTCTATGGAATATATAAAAGGCCATTGAACGCTCCCACAAAAGAAAACGCACTAGCTCTGATAGCTGTGAACATTGGAGGCAAGAATATAGGACCAGATTAGAATCTGAGCAGCCCCACAGCAGGTCCAGAGATCAGTACAGTGTTGGAGGGCATCCTAGGGAGGTAAGGTGAACTGGGATTTCCAGTGTGGGAAAGGACTCTGACAGCAGTGACTCAAGAAAAACTATTATTCTTATATTTTGACTTGTTCTGTAGATTCTTTCGGATTTCTTTTTCTTTTTTTCCCTTTCCCCCCCACCCCGTTGTAGTTGTCGATTTTATTGGCACTATGAAATCCAATTAATCTTCTCAGCTTTTTCTTTTCTACAGTCACATTTTTATTGTTGTCATAAACCTCTACCTCTTCATTGGACTTTTGCTGTTCTGTGGGGTTTTCCTCTTTTTTTCTCTTTAATTTTAATTTTTAAAACCTATTATTCCTTTTTCTACATTTATTCCTTTGTTTTCTTTTCCTACTGTTCTTTTCCCCTTGCAGTTAAATTTTAAAGTATATTATCTACCTCTATTTAACGTTGCGTATCTATTCTTTCTTTCCTTTCTCTCCTTTCCTCTCAACATATTTGTTAATTTTATTTTCAATGCTTTATTCCCCATTTGGCATCTTGCTTTAGTTTTGTTTTCCAGTTTGTGCTTTAATTAGTTTTGTTCTGATAGATATAATTTTTGGTTTCCTTTGTTTCTCGGGTCAATCTATTGTAATTAATTTTTGTTGGACTGTTTTGATTTTGCTTATGGGTGTATTTGTATATGTGTATATTCAGTCACAGTTTCTACTGTTGTTATAAGCCTCTGTCTCTACCTTGGGCTTTTGCAGTTCTGTGGAATTATCCTTTATTTCCCCCTTTTTTCTAACTTCTTCACTTTTTTTCTCTTTTTTATAATTGTAATTTTTAATTTTTTAAACCTATTATATTTCTTCTACATTTATTCCTTTGTTTGCCTTTCCAACTGTTCTTTCCCCCTTGCAGTTAATCTTTAATGTATATAAATCTTCATCTATCTCTATTTAACTTTGCATATCTGTTCTTTCTTTCTTTCCTTTCCTCTCAACATATTTTTTAGTTTTGTTTTCATTGCTTTCTTGCCCACTTGGCACCTTGCTTTAGTTTTGTTTTCCAGTTTGTGCTTAAGTTAGCTTTGTTCTTAACTGGTAAATATAATTTTTGATTTCCTTTGTTTGCTAGATCAATCTACAGTACTTTATTTTTGTTAGACTGTTTTCACTTTGCTCATGTGTGTATATGTATATGTGTATATTCCATTATTTTAATTATTATTTGCCTGATTTCCTAACTACCATTTGGGGTTCATCTTTTTTGGATATTTGTTTTACTCTCCCTTAATGCCATAACAAACCACTTGCAGAATCTTCATTCCTGACCAGAGATCAAACCCTGAGCCTTTGGAGTGGGAGCACTGACTCCAAGACCCTAGACTACCAGAGAACTAACCCTGCTGCTGTTGCTGCTGCTGCTAAGTCGCTTCAGTCGTGTCCGACTCTTTGCGACCCTATGGACTGCAGCCTACTAGGCTCCTCCGCCCACGGGATTTTCCAGGCAAGAGTACTGGAGTGGGGTGCCATTGCCTTCTCCCTAGGGAGTATCAAACAGTGAGAACTCACACAAAGTAAACCACTTGAATACAAAACCCGGCATCACCCAATCACCAGTATCACCCTGTGCAGGATGCATCTAAACAACAAACAAAACAAAAATACAAACAAAATCATCAGCAGACAGGAGTACCACTTCACTCAGCCTTGCCCATCAGAAGAAAAACAAACAAGCAAACAAAAACTCAGCACAAATCTCACCCTATATGAAGCTCACGCAAACCATTGGACAAACCTTAGGAGGTCAGAAACCAAAAGGAAGAAAGAATTCAATCTTCTTCAAAGAAAGAATCCAACTTTCCTTGAAGCCTGGGAAAAGGAGCCCTCAAACACAATAATTAAAAAAAAAAAAAAAAGAAAAGACAGAGAAATACCACACAAATGAAGCAACAAACTAGAGACACAGAAGTCCAAATAAATGAAGTGGAAATAAGAAAATTACCTGAAAAAGAATTCAGAATAATGATAGTAAAAATTATCAAAAACCTTGAAAACAAAATGGAGAAAAATACCAGAATCAATTAACAAAGACCTAGAAGAATTAAAGAATAAGCATGCAGAGACAAACAGCACAATTGCTGAAATTAAAAATACTCTGCTGCTGCTAAGTCACTTCAGTCATGTCCGAATCTGTGCAACCCCATAGACGGCAGCCCACCAGGTTCCCCCATCCCTGGGATTCTCCAGGCAAGAACACTGGAGTGGGTTGCCATTTCCTTCTCCAAAAATACTCTGCTGCTGCTGCTGCTAAGTCACTTCAGTCGTGTCTGACTCTGTGTGACCCCATAGACGGAAGCCCACCAGGCTCCCCCGTCCCTGGGGAATCAATAGCAGAATATCTGAAGTAGAAGAATGAATCAGTGAACTGGAAGATAAAACGGTGGAAATAACTTCTGAAGAGCAGAATAAAGTAAAAAGAATGAAAAGAGCTGAAGACAGCCTCAGAGACC
Source organism: Moschus berezovskii (assembly GCF_049115385.1). NCBI lineage: Eukaryota > Metazoa > Chordata > Mammalia > Artiodactyla > Moschidae > Moschus > Moschus berezovskii. The sequence goes on along the minus strand of NC_142467.1, from coordinate 42,916,489 downwards.
TCTGGGACCATATCAAACACACCAACATTCAAATTATAGGGGTCCCAGAAGAAGAAGAGAAAAAGAAAGGGTATGAGAAAATTTTTGAAGAGATTATTGTTGAAATTTTTCCCAACATGGAAAAGTAAAGAGTCAATCAAGTCCAAGAGGCACCAAGAGTCCCATACAGGATAAACCCAAGGAGAAACACACCAAGACACATACTAATCAAACTAACAAAGACTAAACACAAAGAAAGAATATTAAAAGCAGCAAGGTAGAAGCAACACATACCATAAGGGAAATCCCATACGCATAATAGCTGATCTTTCACCAGAAACTCTGCAGCCAAAAGGGAGTGGCAGGATATATAAAAAGTACTGAAAGGGAAAAATCTACAACCAAGATTCAGTTCAGTTCAGTCCAGTCGCTCAGTCGTGTCCTACTCTTTGTGACCCCATGAATCGCAGCACGCCAGGCCTCCCTGTCCATCACCAACTCCCAGAGTTTTGTTCACTCAAACTCATGTCCATCCAGTCGGTGATGCCATCCAGCCATCTCATTCTCTGTCGTCCCCGTCTCCTCCCACCCCCAATCCCTCCTAGCATCAGACTCTTTTCCAGTGAATCAACTCGTCACATGAGGTGGCCAAAGTATTGGAGTTTTAGTTGTACCATCAGTCCTTCCAATCAACACCCAGGACTGATCTCTTTTAAAATGGACTGGTTGGATCTCCTTGCAGTCCAAGGGACTCTCTACTGTACCCAGCAAGGATCTCATTCAAAATTGATGGATAAATAAAAAGCTTTTCAGAAAAGCAAAAGTTAAGAGAATTCAGTGCCACAAAACCAGCTTTACAACAAATGTTAAACAGACCTATATAGCCAAGAAATACAACAGAAGAAAAAAGATCTACAAAATCAACCCCAAACAATTAGAAAATGGCAATAGGAACATATGCATCAAAATTCCTTTAAATGTAAATGGATTAAATGCTCCAACCAGAAGACACAGACTGGCTGAATGGATACAAAAACAAGACCCACATATATGCTGTCTACAAGAAACCCACTTCAGACCTCAAGACACACATAGACTGAAAGTGAGGGGATGGAAAAATATATTCCATGCAAATGGGAAGCAAAAGAAAGCTGGAGTAGCAATCCTCATATCAGACAAAATAGACCTTAAAATAAAGAAGATTACAAGAGATAAGCAAGGACACTACATAATGATCAAGGGATCATTTCAAGAGGAAGACACAATTGTAAATATCTCTCCACCCAACATAGAAGCACCTCAGTACATAAGACAAACACTAACAGATGTAAAAGGAGAAATTGACAGTAACACAATAATAGTAGGAGACTTTAACACCCCACTCACACCAATGAACAGATCATCAAAACATAAAATTAATAAGGAAACACAAGTCTTAAATGATACATTAGATGAGCTGGATCTCATTGATATCTTCAGGACATTCCATCCAAATGCAGAAGAATAGACCTTCTCAAGTGCACATGGAACATTCTCCAGGATAGACCACATCTTGGGTCACAAATCAGACCTCAGTAAATTTAAGAAAATTGAAATTTTATCTAGCATCTTCTCTGACTAAAATGCTATGAGCCTAGATATCAATTATAAGAAAAAACTGTAAGAAACACAAACACATGGAGATTAAACAACACATTTCTAAATAACCAACAGGTTACTAAAGAAATAAAAAAGAAAATAAAAAAATTGCTAGAAACAACTGACAATAAAAACACTACAACTCAAAACCTATGGGATGCAGCAAAAGCAATCCTAAGAGGGGAGTTTATAGCAAGACAATCCTACCTCAAGAAATAAGAAAACATCAAATAGACAACCTAACTTTACACCTGGAGAAGGCGATGGCACCCCACTCCAGTACTCTTGCCTGGAAAATCCCATGGGCAGAGGAGCCTGGTAGGCTGCAGTCCATGGGGTCACGAAGAGTCGGACACGACTGAGACTTCACTTTCACTTTTCACTTTCATGCACTGGAGAAGGAAATGGCAACCCACTCCAGTGTTCTTGCCTGGAGACTCCCGGGGACGGGGGAGCCTGGTGGGCTGCTGTCTATGGGGTCACACAGAGTTGGACACGACTGAAGTGACTTAGCAGCAGCAGCAGCAGCAGCAGCAACTTTATACCTAAAGCAACTGGGGAAAAAAAGAAGAAAAAAAATCCAAAATTAGTAGAAGGAAAGAAATCATAAAGATCTGAGCAGAAATAAATGAAAAAGAAATGAAAGAAACAATAGTAAAAGTTAATAAAACTAAAAGCTGGTTCTTTGAGAAGATAAACAAAATTGAAAAACCCTTAGCCAGGCTCATCAAGAAAAAAAGAGAGAAGAATCAAAACAACAAAATTAGAAGTGAAAAAGGAGAGGTTACAGCAGGCAATACAGAAATACAAAGGACTATAAGAGACTATTATGGAAAACTATATGGTAATAAAATAGATAACCTGGAAGAAATGGACAGATTCTTAGAAAAGTTCAATCTTCCAAGACTGAACCAGGAAGAAATAGAAGTTATGAGAAACCCAATTACAAGCACTGAAATTGAAACTGTGATCAAAATTCTCCCAAAAAACAAAAGCCCAGGACCAGATGGCTTCACAGGAGAATTCTATCAAACATTTAGAGAAGAGCTAATGCCTATCCTTCTAAAACTCTTTCAAAAAATTGCAGAGGAAGGAACACTTCCAAACTCATTCTACGAGGCCACCATCATCCTGATACCAAAACCAAATAAAGACAACACAAGAAAAGAAAACTACAGGCCAATATCACTGATGAACATAGATGTAAAAGTCCTCAACAAATTTTAGCAAACAGAATCAGAAACACATCAAAAAGCTCATACACCATGATCAAGTTGGGTTTATTCCAGGGATGCAAGGATTCATCAATATACAGAAAGTAATCAATGTGATACACCATATTAACAAATTGAAAGATAAAAACCATACAATCATCTCAATAGATGCAGAAAAAGCCTTTGACAAAATTCAGCACATATTTATGATTAAAACTCTTCAAAAAATGGGCATAGAAGGAACCTACTTCAACGTAGTAAAGCCTATATATGATAAGCCTACAGCAAATATTATTCTCAATGGTAAAAAATTGAAGCATTCCCTCTGAGATCAGGAACAAGGCAAGGGTGTCCACTTTCACCACTATTATTCACCATAGTTCTGGAAGTTCTAGCTACAGCAATCAGAGAGAAAAAAAAAAAAAGGAATTCAGATAGGAAAAGAAGAAGTAAAGCTCTCACTGTTTGCAGATGACATGATACTGTATATAGAAAACTCTAAAGATAGTATCAGAAAATTACTAGAGCTAATCAGTGAATTTAGCAAAGTTGAAGGATACACAATCAATACACAGAAATCACTTGCATTTCTATATACTAACAATGAAAAATCACAATGAGAAATTAAGGAATCAATCCCATTCACCATTGCAACAAAAATAATTAAATATCTAGGAATAAACTTACCTAAGGAGACAAAAGAACTGTACACAGAAAATTGTAAGACACTAATGAAAGAAATGAAAGATGACATAAACAGTTGGAGAGATATTCCATGTTCTTTGGTAGGAAGAATCAATATTGTGAAAATGACTATACTACCAAACTCAATTTACAGATTTAATGCGATCCCTGTCAAATTACTAATGGCATTTTTCATAGAACTAGAACAAAAAATTTCACAATTCATAGGGAAACACAAAAAACCCCAAATAGCCAAAGCTGTCTTGAGAAAGAAGAATGGAGCTGGAGGAATCAAGCTTCCTGACTTTAGGTTACACTATAAAGTGACAGTCATCAATTCAGTATGGTATTGGCACAAAACAGAAATACAAACCAATGGAACAAGATAGAAAGCCCATAAATAAACCCATGCACCTATGGGTACCTTATTTTTGACAAAGGAGGCAAGAATATACAATGCGACAAAGACAGCCTCTTCAATAAATGTTGTTGGGAGAACTGGACAGCTACATGCAAAAGAATGAAATTAGAAAACTTCCTAACACCATACACAAAGATAAACTCAAAATGGATTAAGTATCTAAATGGAAGATCAGAAACTATAAAACTCTTAGAGGAAAACAGAGGCAGAACACTTGATGACAAATCAAAGGAAGATCCTCTATGACCCACCTCCTAGAGTAACGGAAATAAAAACAAAAGTAAACAAGTAGGACCTGATTGAACTTATAAGTTTTTGCACAGCAAAGGAAACTATAAGCAACGTGAAAAGACAACTCTCAGAATGGGAGAAAATAATAGCAAATGAAACAACTGACAAAGGATTAATTTCCAAAATATACAAGCAGCTCATACAATGCAATATCAGAAAAATAAACAACCCAATCAAAAAGTGGGAAAAAGACCTAACCAGACATTTCTCCAAGGAAGACATACAGATGGCTAACAAACACACAAAAAGAGAAATTCAAATCATTTTTAGAGAAATGCAAATCAAAACTACAATGAGATATTACCTCACACCGGTCAGAATGGCCCTCATCAAAAAGTCTATAAAGAATAAATGCTGGAAAGGGTGTAGAGAAAAGGGAATACTCTTGCACTGTTGGTGGGAATGTAAATTGATACAGTCACTATAGAAGACGGTATGAAGATTCCTTTAAAAACTAGGAATAAAACCACCATATGACCCAGAAATCCCACTCTGAAGACTATACCCTGAGGAAACCAAAATTGAAAGAGACACATGTATCCTATTGTTCATTACAGGACTATTTACAATGGCTAGAACATGGAAGCAATCTAGATGTTCATTGACGGATGAATGGATAAAGATTTTGTAGTATATATACACAGTGGAATATTAGCCATAAAAAGGAACACATTTGAGTCCGTTTCTAATGAGGTGGATGAAACTAGAACCTATTTAAAGAGTGAAGTGAGTCAGAAAGAGAAAGATAAATACCACATTCTAACACATATATACAGAATCTAGAAAAATGGTACTGAAGAATTTATTTACAGGGCAACAGTGGAGAAACAGACATAGAGAATAGACTTGTAGACATGGGGAGAGCAGAGCGGAGGGTGAGATGTATAGAAAGAGTAACAGGGAAACTCACATTACCATATGTGAGATTCATGTTGAAGTCTGACAGAAAACAGTAAAATTCTGTAAAGCAATTACCCTTCAATAAAAAAAATAATTTTAAGAAAAGGACAGTTAGAATGGTTATAATCTAACACCAATTGCTGACAAGGATGTGGAGCAAAAGGAACTCTAATTTATTGCTGATGAGAATTTTAAAATGTTATTTTGCTATTTAGCTATTTTTTAAGACAGTTTAGTAATTTCTTCCAAAACTTAACAAACTCTTACCATACAATCCATTGATCATGCTCCTTTACCTTCACGTGAATGTTTTTAGCAGTTTTATTCATAGTTGCCAAAATGTGAAAGCCACTATTATGCCCTTCTATGTTGTGGAAAATTCTGAAAGAGATGGGAATACCAGACCACCTGACCTGCCTCTTGAGAAACCTGTATGCAGGTCAGGAGGCAACAGTTAGAACTGGACATGGAACAGACTGGTTCCAAATAGGAAAAGGAGTACATCAAGGTTATATATTGTCACCCTGTTTATATAACTTCTATGCAGAGTACATCATGAGGAACGCTGGGCTGGAAGAAGCACAAGCTGAAATCAAGATTGCCGGGAGAAATACCAATAACCTCAGATATGCAGATGACACCACCCTTATGGCAGAAAGTGAAGAGGAACTCAAAAGTCTCTTGAAGAAATTGAAAGAGGAGAGTGAAAAGGTTGGCTTGAAGCTCAACGTTCAGAAGACAAAGATCATGGCATCTGGTCCCATCACTTCATGGGAAATAGATGGGGAAGCAGTGGAAACAGTGTCAGATTTTATTTTTGGGGGCTCCAAAATCACTGCAGATGGTGACTGCAGCCATGAAATTAAAAGACGCTTACTCCTTGGAAGGAAAGTTATGACCAACCTAGATAGCATATTAAAAAACAGAGGCATTACTTTGCCAACAAAGGTCCATCTAGTCAAGGCTATGGTTTTTTCAGTGATCATGTATGGATGTGAGAGTTGGACTGTGAAGAAAGCTGAACACCGAAGAATTGATGCTTTTGAACTGTGGTGTTGGAGAAGACTCTTGAGAGTCCCTTGGACTACAAGGAGATCCAACCAGTCCATTCTAAAGGAGATCAATCCTGGGTGTTCATTGGAAGGACTGATGCTAAAGCTGAAACTGCAATACTTTGGCCACCTCATGCGACAAGTTGACTACTGGAAAAGACTCTGATGCTGGGAAAGGTTGGGGGCAGGAGGAGAAGGGGACAACCGAGAATGAGATGGATGGATGGCATCACCGACTCGATGGACATGAGTTTGAGTGAACTCCAGGAGTTGGTGATGGACAGGGAGGCCTGGCGTGCTGTGGTTCATGGGGTCGCTAAGAGTCGGACACAACTGAGCAACTGAACTGAACTGAACTGAACTGAAACTATGGACTTCAGTTAATAATGATGTATCAATACTGGTTCATCAATATACCAACATTGATGAACAAGGCTTGGGATACATGTGGATGGTGGGGAGGCTGTGTATTTTGGGGAGAGGAAGACAGGCATATGGGAACTCCCTATAATTCCCCTTCAGTTTTGCTGTGACCTTGAAACTGCTCTAAAAAATAAAGTCTATTGAGAAATATGTGAATCATTCATCACCCAAGTATTTTTAGGCTCCAGCAGGTGCAGAAACAGCCAGACAGAGCACACTCCATCTCAGCAGTCGACAGCACAAAACACAGAAGGTCACGTTAGAGCACTTCCTCACAGGCCAAAGGGGACTTTCTTCTTTGCTTGCTTTTACAACTAGTGGAAGAAAACATTCAGTTCTTTGGAGGCCCAGGGATGGTCAAAGGAGACAGCTGTGGGCCAACTTCCTGAGAGGCCTTACAAAAGCATGGCAGCATCCAGACTTCTCGTTCCCAGGGCTGCACCAGCATCATGTGGTTGCCAAGGAAGTCAGATGGAGGACAGATCTGCTGTCACCAGGAGTTCTGCCCTTTCCCTACTTCGTGGCTCACCTGCCCCGGACCAGACCAGTATTGATGTGTTCCTGTTTTAGTTTGTATCTTTCACGCTTTTCTAGAGCATTTGTCACACACAAGAAAATATGCTGTCATCTTCCTTTTCCAAGTCTCTAGGTCACTGGTTTTCAAGCTCGACTACACATTGAAATCACCTGGGGAGACTGAAAAGTTTAACACTACCTGTGGAGTCCCATATGAAGGCTACAGGTGTGAGGCCTTGTACTAACGCCACAGACGCAGAGCCCAGAACCAAGGCCACCCCTGGAAGTGACCGAGCCCCACTGTGCATGTGTGGATGCTCATTAGCTTAGTGCTGTCTGACTCTTTTTGACCCCATGGACTGTAGTCCACCAGGCTCCTCTCTCCATGGAATTTTATAGGCAAGAATACTGGAGCCGGTTGCCATTTCCTATTCCAGGGGATCTTCCCAACCCAGGGATAAACCCCACAAGTCCCACTGTAACCATTGCCAAAAACCCTCTGCTTCTTACTGGCCAGTTCCCTTACCCCTATTAGGCAAAAATACCCACTCTGGTACTCAACCTATAGCACCCTGACCAATCACCAATGATGGTGCCATCCTTCCAGCAGGAATTTTCTTTGTTTAGAGGCTATAAAAATTGGCTACTAGCCCATGAAAAGCATTGGTTCTCCCTTGAGCTCTCCCACTGTTCGAACAGTCACTCTCTCTGGCCTGTCAGGAGGTTGGCCCACTGTGCTCCCAGGGCCTACATTATCTCTGCTCTTTTTTCTTAGTAAATTCACTTTCTGTAATATTCTGCCCCTGGAAATTTTTCTTTCAACCGGCTCTCTAACTGGACTACCACAACACTACCTCAGCCCCAGCTGCTGAGATCCTAATTTGATTATTCAGGGTCTGAGTTCCCAGATGATTCTAATATGTAATCAAGTTTGAAAATTACTAGTCTCAGTCCCTGGGGTTCACACAGGCTCTCATACTCCAGCCAGTCATAGGAAGGGGGTAGTTTATAGTTTTAGAGACACTCTTCCCCCATCCCACCCCCAGCACACACAAGAAGGCTCTAGTTCAGTTCAGTTGCTCGGTCATGTCCAACTCTTTGTGACCCCATGGACTGCAGCTTGCCAAGCTTCTCTGTACATCACCAACTCCCAGAACTTGCTCAAACTCATGTCCATTGAGTTGGTGATGCCATCCAACCATCTCATTCCTTGACTAGAAGGCTCTAGGGAACATTTTTTCAGTCACTGTGTTCACTAATTGTCATGGATAAGTATTGTGTAAACTGGATACTAGGAAACTACATACACTTCCCTCAAAGAGCTCAGTATAACAAGCATCAGTGATCTGAACACCTCCCATATTACAGGACCAGGTTATAGGGTCATTATTTATGGTTTGTAGAGACTCTATTTGACACATCACTGCCCTGGCTCCAGGGCTCTGTCAGCCAGAAGGAGGAGGGAATCTCTTTGTAATTCACCCCTAGGTGCAACACAAGTTAGGTGGGTGCTGGCCTCCTGCAGAGGGGCCTGAGCTAGGCACTGGCACCATGCCTGGCACATAGGAGGTGCCCCATATTATTTAGAGAGACTAAAATGGGCTGCACAAAAGTGTTAGGAAGAGGGGATCATTCTGTCTACAGGGATGAGGTGAGAAAGTGTGAAGAGGCTAAGGCTGAGATGAACCTTGAGGGATGGCACGCCTGGTGGAGAGACAGGAGACAAGCATCTCCCCAAGACATGTTGCCCTACAGAGTGGAGAGTGGGTGTGTGAGGCATTTCTATCTGCTGGAGCACCGCATGGAGGGGCTGCATGAAGTGGACAAGGGAGAAACTGTGAGGGGCTTGTGATGGAGTAGGGACTTGTACCCACTGGGGAGCAGTGGGAGGGTTTTCAACTCTCATAGCACAGTTAGATCCTGGTTCCTTTGATTACACTGGTGGCTGTGTGGAAAAAATTAGGGACTATTGGGATCACCAAAAACACCAACTCACAATTAGAAAGGCCCTTAATGTCCTTTAGATGTAAATAACAGACTTTTGGACTCCATGGGAGAAGGCGAGGGTGGGATGATTTGAGAGAATAGCACTGATACGTGTATATTACCGTATGTGAAACAGATCGCCAGTCCAGGTTTGAGGCATGAGACAGGGTGCTCAGGGCCAGAGCACTGGGATGAACCTGAGGGATGGGATGGGGAGGGAGGTGGGAGGAGGGTTCAGAATGGGGAACACATGTACACCCATGGCTGATTCATGTCAATGTATGGCAAAAACCACTATAATATTGTAAAGTAATTAGCCTCCAATTAAAATAAATAATTTAATAAAATAAATAAATAAAAAGATAAATCATGTTCTTTGATGAGAAGATTTACTATCACAAAGGATCATCTCTCCAAATCAAATTAGAATACACGGGATTTACTATGTTTGAATTTTATAAAATAATCAAAAGCTTGTTTGTAAAAATAAATTAACAAGAATAGGCAGGGACATTATGAAAATGAATAGTGAGATGACTTGCCTTATTGGATGTCATTATATTATAATGTTAATATCATTATATATATGCGTGTGGGTGTGTGTAATAACATAAAATAAAGGTGGTACTTGAATTCATGGTAAAAAAAAAACAAACACCTGTACACTCCCATGATTTCAAACCCTTGAGAGGTCCTAAGGAATATAACATTTGAAGTCACTTAATTAAAAAAAAAACACGAAAAAAGGGATCATGAGATGCTTTCATGTTAAATCCTTTAATCTCAAGTTGGGTTTGCTGATTTTAAGTTGTATTCAGCTGTTCTAGACAGCCTTGATTGAAATAGAAGTGCTTTTTGTCTCCACAATGAGAATTCTTGATGGATAACAGGATTCGTAAGGACTTAAGAGAATATACAATTCCAAAGAGTACATGGCATGTTTAGGAGAGAGCTCTCCAATCACCAGAAAGATTGAGACACTTTTAGTATAAAAAATTAGGACTGTGTGACAGAACTTGACTGTACACAGATGAGCTGCATCCAATGTCCCTGACTCCTTGGAATGCCACTGGAAACTGACCAAAAAATTGTCCTGCTGCTTGAAAGGACTCTGATATGGTAATATCTGGTCACTGTCTTCTACAGTCAAGGGCATAACATCTTAGAAGGCCACTGGATCTTAATCCTTAACTTAAACTTGGTCATCAATAATGTAGACACTGTCTTTTGCTTGGACATGATTCACGTCTGCATTTTTCAAAGTTTGAAGATCAGAGTCCCTCAATGGAATCACACTGCAAAAAGAATAACATGAATAAGAGAAAAGCAGACCACTTCTCAAGTATGAGCAACACAGTTGTTTATGTTTAGGCACACTGGGTATTTGCATTTCCCAGAGCTCCATTTACAAGCCTATGAAATGCATAGAAGCTTCCAGAGCTGTAAACATGAAGTTCCAGGAAAGTCTGTGTAATAAGGAGGTAGAAATCCTCAGCAGTCATTTAAAAAAACTCAGACTGGTCTCCTTCAAGAGATTCGTGTAACAGAATACAAAAATGGAAAAATCTAAGAAGACTAATATAAGACATCAAATTGAAGTACTAAACCAGGATGAACATTCTCAAAGATGGCCAGGAAATGGTTTGGCTGGTTGTTTTCCCAACTGTGGAGTGTAACTCTTTCAGTTCAGTTCAGTTCAGTTCAATCACTCAGTCGTGTCCAACTCTTTGCGACCCCATGAATCACAGCATGCCATTTAGCGAGGGTTAAATTAAATCTATTTAGTCATCTATTTCCTGTATTTAAGATAAATATATATCAGTATGCAAAATATGAGTATATTGGATATAGTAAAATGGGACTATTTTACATAAGTCTATACTGGATCATATATTTTGATGAAAGTGAAAAGGGGAGTGAAAAAGTTGGCTTAAAGCTCAACATTCAGAAAACTAAGATCATGGCAACTGGTCCCATCACTTCATGGAAAATAGATGGAGAAGCAGTGGAAACAGTGGCTGACTTTATTTTTCTGGGCTCCAAAATCACTGCAGATGGTGACTGCAGCCATGAAATTAAAAGACGCTTACTCCTTGGAAGGAAAGTTATGACCAACCTAGACAGCATATTAAAAAGCAGAGACATCACTTTGTCAACAAAGGTCCGTCTGGTCAAAGTTATGTCTTTTCCAGTGGTCATGTATGGATGTGAGAGTTGGACTATAAAGAAAGCTGAGCGCAGAAGAATTGATGCCTTTGAACTGTGGTGTTGGAGAAGACTCTTGAGAGTCCCTTGGACTGCAAGGAGATCCAACCAGTCCATCCTAAAGGAGATCAGTCCTGGGTATTCATTGGAAGAACTGATGTTGAAGCTGAAACTCCAGTACTTTGGCCACCTGAGGCGAAGAGCTGACTCATTTGAAAAGACCCTGATGCTGGGAAAGATTGAGGGCAGGAGGAGAAGGGGATGACAGAGGATGAGATAGTTGGATGGCATCACCGACTCAATGGACATGGGTTTGGATGGACTCCGGGAGTTGGTGATGGACAGAGAGGCCTGGCGGGCTGCGGTTCATGGGGTCACAAAGAGTCAGGCACGACTGAGCGACTGAACTGAACTGATACTGGATCATGGAATCAGAAATCTTTCTGTGTCTTAATGGTGAGAATTAGTAAGCCATGGTTTACATGAGCTGTATACCATGTACGCTCACACATCAAGTGTATGAAAAGGTCATTTGTGGAGCTTTGATACAGCTACATTTTTTTAGAATTTGTATGGAGTCACTATTTTTATTACCTAAGTCTGCCCAGAAATGATATAAAATGCACTGAACCTTCACTCAGCTATGATCTTTGAACAGATTATTCATACATGCGTGAAAACAGTTTAAACGTTAGTAACTCAAAATGAGTCAATGTGATATAGCTTCCCAAAAAATAACATCATGAGGAAATGCTCCTTTTTGTTTGTTTTGCTTTCTTTTCTATAATATACAATAGTTTCTAAAATAAAGTATTTTCTAATTAGGTGATAAAAATGAAACTTTAATAAAAGTTAACAGTGAAAGGACAAAAATGAACTATAAGGATGCTATCTTCCATGCCTTTATTCTCATAGAGGGTATATTTTTCATACACGTTTGGAATCAGTCAAAAACTCCAAGAAATCTGTGTTTTTGACTCTAAGAGGCCTAAGATGGAGTCTTTTACCTGCTGTGTGATGTGACCTTGGATGTCACTTAACATCTCTAATCCTGTTTTCTAATCTATAAACTGAGAATAATACTAGTTCCTGTCTCACAGGTTTATTGCTATGAAGGGCATGACTGCAATAATAAAAGCCAGCATCGATGGAACACTCGCAATATGCTGGGGATTATTCAAGGCGTGTTCTGTGGACGGGCTCATGTGATTAACTCAGACATAGGAAAGGCTGTGTACAAACATCCAATGAAAGAGAACTAGGAATAATGGATGATGGACTAAGAGGCGTGGATTTTATTAAAAAAAAAAAAAAAATCTTTCTTAAAGCCCAAGCTGGACCAGATGCTGCAGGCTGTTTAGATTTGGAAGTAAGTAGTGGTTTCCCACCTTTACAGGTGTTTGGGAAAATGACTACAGGGGTGCATAGAGAGGAGTTAAATTTTCATTGGGAAGTGGGGTAGAGTTGTACAACTGTAAACTCAATAGAGAAGGCAATGGCACCCCACTCCAGTACTCTTGCCTGGAAAATCCCATGAACAGAGGAGCCTGGTAGGCTGCAGTACATGGGGTCGCTATGAGTTGGACACGACTGAACGACTTCACTTTCACTTTTTACTTTCATGCATTGGAGAAGGAAATGGCAGCCCACTCCAGTATTCTTGCCTGGAGAATCTCAGGGATGGGGGAGCCTAGTGGGCTGCCCTCTATGGGGTCGCACAGAGTCGGACACAACTGAAGTGACTTAGCAGCAGCAGCAGCAAACTCAAATGCCTATGAGACCACACAACTAATTGAGCAGAGCAGGCTGGGGTGGAACCATAGGGAATGGTGGGAACCACGGAGAGCTGGAGGCACGTCCCTACCCTCTGCCTTTGTGCATCTTCAGCCTGGAGCTGCCCTCCTCCAGATCTTTGCAGAGCTGCCTTCTGCTCCTTTGGGGCTCACTCACATAACCTATTGCCCTGCTACTGTAGTCCCCATGGTATTTCTCTGAAAGTTCTAAAAGTACACTATTCATTCATATGTTTTCTGTTTCTTTTGTTCATCTCTTTGGAATAGGCATTTAATATACATTCAATAAACAAAGCACTGAATGAAATCAAATAATGTACCAAACAACCCATTCTAATGGCCCATCAAAAAAAAAAAAAACCTGCAAATCAGTTCTTGCTTTTTGAGGTCTGGTTTCAGATGCTGTTTCTGTAGCAGTTCTAGCACATTTGCCGAGAATACAGAGATGCTAAAATCATCACTGGAAGGTTGAAAGCAGTGGAGGTTCTATACTAGATTTTTCAGGATCCAGAGTATAAAATGGAGAGTTCAGAAGGAATAGAGGAGAGAGACAGAGAAATTTTTACTAGAGCAAGAATTGTTAAAAGAGTCATTGAACAAACCATATCAAACTTACCGTTGTAGCTCCAACTTATTACTCAAGAATAAATTACCTAAATTGGGGAAGAAATAAAGAGAACATTAAACATGTAAGCCAAGGAGTTCATGAGATGTTTTTTCCAAACAAGTATTTTATTTCTGTTATTACTTTAATATGAATAAAATCTGTACAGATCTCAAAGTCTGACAAATTAATTAAGAAGAAAGAATATTTTTAATTTATTTTGAGAAAGAATATTTTAAAAAAGAAAGAGAAAGAAAATAATTGTGGATCCTTTCCTTGACAACTCCAGGTAACTTTTTTTTGAATCCAGGAGTCAAATAAGCCCCTTAATGTAAAGCATCACATATTTATAAAAGATTTCTTGTATTTACCCACATGTCATAGCTTACTTTAATGCTATTATATTTCATGGTAAAAAAAAGGTGAGAGATTGTATTTCTCTCATAGATGACAGGTTTTAAACACACACACTCAACTGGTGGAAGGAAACCAGGAGACGTTGGATGACTGCCTTGCGAAAACCTTCATTCTCCTCCTGGCCCTGATATCAAGTACCCTCCCAATATCTCATTGTTTCTTCTATTAAGTAGGTGTTGTAAAACCCTCAACAATTTTACCCCCTATATGGACAGAAATTGGTCTTGAGGGGAAGGGAAAATGAAGAGTGAGCAAATCTTATATATTATACTGGTTTGTTGACTTCCAAATTTTAGCTCTACCCAACCAACACTTAATTCTCCATATTTAATTTATCCTATGGAGAATTTAAATAACATGTTTCTCTTTATGGGACAATGATTTAAGAGAAATAAAAAAGAAAAAAGAATAATGTAAGAACCAACCAAGAAAGTTATGTGAAATTGAAATCATGTGGAATGTAGGGTAATAGGCAGTTTAGATCAAGAATACTCCTGCGGGCACAGTCCTGAGGTGACTTACTTTTACTAATCATGAATACCAAAAACGTGAGTGATAATATTGAGACTGTAACACACATTCCAATATAGACTCCCTTGTGGATGCATATCCAAGTATCTTGTATCAGTATCACAACCTAAGGAAACATTAGCAGATTAAAAGAAAAAAAAATCATGTTAGAATTATTAGTAGAAAACATTTTTGGAAACAATGCATCCTGACCCATTTATCTTATTGGCCCTTGTCTAGTTTTGGATTATGAGGGGTGAGACCAAATGTTCTGAAGTTATAGCCATATAGTGAAATTCTAAGACAATTTAAAATTCAAAATGTATTTGGGATGATGGAAATCTTGTAAATCTTGCAACATACACTATCTGTATGTTGTATATACATATGTAAATGTACTTAAAGAAGTGTATGCATTTGTCAAAACTTAAACTCTAAGCTTCAAATGAACATGCATTATTATATGTATTTTTAAATGTATATTTTAAAAAATTGATAAAGTATTTCCATAAATAAGGGGGCTTCCCTGGTGGTTCAGACAGTAAAGAATCTGCTTGCAATGCAGGAGACCCAGGTTGGAATGCAGGAGATTCCTGGGTTGAGAAGATCCCCTGGAGAAGGAAATGACAACAAACTCCAGTATTCTTCCCTAGAGAATTCCATGAACAGAGAAGCCTGGAGGGCTACAGTCCATAGAGTCACAAAGAGTCAGACACAACTGGGCAACCAACAGTAACCACTTTCATAAATAATCCTCTTACTAGAAAACAACAACAATTTCTGTTCCTGTATAAACTGATGTGGTGTTATTCAATGTTAACTGAAAGTGATCAATTTTTGAATTTGGCTCTTGATTCAACACTTTTTCTTTTCAGGAGAATTCAAGATAATATCTATGGGCTCATAAATAGACTTGAAAGTGGTTGCTCAGATGTATGGCTCTGCTTAACAATTAAAATGCTGAGAAACTGAAGAAAACACAGTTTATTTGAATCTCCTAGTATGGTCCATAAGGGATCATCACCTCCTGAAATAAACCCGAAATACACAAGCCATCATGCTCTGCCGCTTTACATAGCTTAACTCTAAATCTAAAGAGTTCCCACTGGATAGGATTTTAATAGAAACAAAGTGGATGATCAGAGAAAAGTTTAAGTCTCATGTCTCTTCCTGCATAAGAGGTTAAACTCTAGAGTCAGAATCCCAGTGCTTTTACTCAGTTGCTGTGTGACCCTGGACAAGATATTTAGCCTCTTGGAATCTCTGTTTTTCTATCAAATGCAAATTAAAGAAGGCACTTGGGTAAGGTACATGAGGTATTTCCTGATAAACAGTAATAGGAATAGAGAAAAGGGTAACTTAGCATTTGAGCTGTCCTTGCCTCAAGGAGAAAAGGCCGGTGTCTTGGAAGGGAAAAGTTGTGTTATCACCTTATTTGTGAAGGTGGGACAGTAGTTAGATGGGACATGGAGTTACAGGAAGCAGGCTTTGTTTCCTTTTTAAAAATACTATGTTATACAAACACTACAGGTTCATTTCAAAATGTGCAACTCGAGATAAAGAAAGGAGCACAAAAATAAAACATAATCCCAACATCTAGAAACAACCACTATTAGTACTTTTCATTACATACTCTTCTAGGACTTTATTTTTCTAGTGCTTTTCTGAACAGAAACAGTGACTATGTTCAATATATAGTATATATAACATTTTACAAGTTAGGTTTTTCACTTAACAATTGACACTGTCTTCTTATGTCAGTAATTCACTGCAGGGGCAACATTGTTAATGGCAATAAGTGAGCATCCTTAACTGACTGAAGTAATTAATCCCTTATCATTGAACATTAGGGTTTAAACGCCTTCATGATTAAAAATAGCAGCAATGAACATCTTTTCTTACACATCCTCACATGTTTGTTCAATTCTCTCCTTAAGAGAGGGTTCAGGAAGTTGACATACTGGGTTGAAATGTATGCTGCTTGGCTTTAGGACATCTGGGAGACACCTTGACATCTTCAGAGTCAAGAAACAAAAAGTCAAAGATTTTGCTACTACCTATTGTGAACTGGTTTCTACTTGTTGCTAAACATGCATGTCCTGCAGGTAACTGAATTTAAGAACAATCCCATCATTCAGAATTTTTTTAAAATCCAGGGTAAATCTGGATATTCAAGAGCATAACAGTCAGTTACATAATGGCACTTCTGCTATTTAACGGGCATAAACAAATTCAGCCCATATCCATCAGATCAATCAGTGCCCATACCATCAGAGTGGTTAAAATCATTCATGTCATTCCTATGTGGTGGTGTTCATTGTCACTAAGGTATGCAATATAATGCCATCTGGCCTCACACTAAATAATCCCACTTTTCCTGAGCTTGACTTTCACTTACAATGGCTATGCTGCAATTACTCACCACTTATGATCAGGATTACTTTCATTCCTGAATCTCTTCATTTGTGTTGCTTCTAAGATTTACTTGCTAATAGTGAAAGGAAAGTTGTTTCACTCAAGGAAACCAAAAGATCCTACTGGTAAATTCTTGTAACTTACTCATGAAGATGAGGCTTTGATGGACATCCTGAGACTGGATACCCTGAGCTTTTTCTCAAGCTAACTGTGGAAAAGTGTGGGAACATACTACAGAATCACAAAGTTGTTCAAGACGTTAGTATCTTAAATAGTCATCATATGGAAAAGTTTACATATAGAAAGATTTAGCAGTGCCTCAAACATTCTCTATAGGAGGACAATAAGGTTGGAAAAGGACAATAAGGGGCCTATGTTTAAGCAAGCAAGCTTTCATTTACATAATATTTTTAATTTGGATGGCTCCCATCCCACCACATCAACTCAAGGTATGTTATTTCTCTAACAATGATTAAAATCTTCCTTGGTAGTAATATTATCTGATTATCTGTGAATACTTCACTCTTTTTTTTCTAATATTTTTGGTCAGGAGAAAGTCTGTACTGTGTGTGTGAAGAGGGGGAAGGTAGATTAAAATATCACTTTTCAGGTATTTCTAACAAACTCGTGCATCTCTGGAGAAGGCAATGGCAACCCACTCCAGTACTCTTGCATGGACAATCCCATGGACGGAGAAACCTGGTAGGCTGCAGTCCATGGGGTCGCTAAGAATCGGACATGACTGAGAGTCTTCACTTTCACTTTTCACTTTATGCATTGGAGAAGGAAATGGCAACCCACTCCAGTGTTCTTGCCTAGAGAATCCCAGGGATGGGGGAGCCTGGTGGGCTGCCGTCAATGGGGTCGCACAGAATTGGACACGACTGAAGCAACTTCGCAGCAGCAGCAGTGCATCTATATAAACTTCTAAAATTAATTAATGCTTTAATCAATGAAAGCATCCCTATTTATGAGTCAAACTCTTTTCTTCCTTTACTTTGTGAATGAGAAAGAATTAATTATGAACAAGACTTAATAATACTCTCTAAATGTAACTTGCTTCCAAGGAAACATACAAGTGAATCAGGCTAATAAAGTAGTAAGGAATATGCTTACACTTCCATTGCAATGCCAAAGGAGATCAGGAGACTGTGCCACAGTGCCTTTTCCATCTGTTCAACAAGGAAAATTAATTAGAATTACAAAAAATACTGAAGTTTCACTGTAAACACCAAATACATTCACATGCCTTCTGGTAATGAGTGAAAAGCTTAATAATCATATGGCCAAATGCTGTAGGCATTGCAAGAGTTATACCAAATTAATAACATTTACTAACTTAACATCAATAGTTAAGAAGGTTATGCTTTTAACCATTTTGTCATGGACCCTTCCAAAATGAACCTTTTTTTCCCATCTTTAACTGTGAAAATGCATGTTCACGGGAAATTTACATACAGTTTTAGGGGAGTCATAGTAGCTCAGTCTCAGAACTAGGTTAAAAATTACCACTTATAGGTAGATAAAATAAGGAAATGGCAAATCCTGAAGAAGAAAATGGCAACCCACTCCAGTATTCTTGCCAGGAGAATCTCATGTACAGAGGAGCTGATGGGATACAGTTCATGGGGTCGCAAAGAGTCAGACATGACTGAGTGACTAAGCACAGCACAGGTAGATAATCAATATTTTCATGACAGCTAAGAAACTGCCAGCGAGTGCTCAGAGGCCATTACACATCCAAAGAGCAGAACCACTGTTTTCAAAATGGATGTTACATTGGTTTTACATTCAAAACATGAATGAAATATACCAAGATACCTCAGACAGGAGACATCTAAGTCCTACATTATATGCCAGCTTGCCCACTGATCCAAACTTGCTTTAGAAAATATGTTACATCAGCCCCAAGGCCGGTGTATCTAAAACGACATAAAGCCCCAGTATAAAAGGATATTATAGCGTGAAGCTTTGATGTGCAAATGTTAATAGTGTTTTGAAATATCTATTTTGTCACACAGAACATATATTGTTGGACATCATAAGCAACTATAGGTCAAATACAGGATTCTATTTTTGCTGATCACCTAGCATATACAAAGCACTTTATACATGCTTCTACCAATTTCCTTAATCACATTTTAGAGATGAGAACACTGACCTGAGATGGTTAAACAGGGTGTTCAGGAGAGAAACAGAAGTTACCTGTTGAGCTAGAGTGTGATGATGAGCCTGTTATATTGGTTTCATGCGTTACGGTAGGCTGGTTTTCTGCGGTCTGCGTTGGAGAAGATAAAAAAGGTACTGGAATGACAAGAATGGAAGAATCGTGTACAATTATGGAGGAAAATTTCCACCTCCAACAAAAATAAAGCACAAAGCTAAAATCAGGAATTACCCTTCAAATCTTTCTTAGAGAAATTTCAAAGGATAACCTTAAGGCATTATATTGACATATAGGTATTTCATCATCATGAATAAATTTGATCTAGACAATGATCTGAAAAGCCTACCAACAGACAGATTTCGCTTTTTATGCTCCTAGGATCCCCCTAAGGTCTACAACAGTGCATTGTAAGCGGAACACCCAATTAAACTTTTATTCATACCAATGACATTTCACTTTTATGGAGAATGGCCTGGCACTCATCCACACTCCTCCCTTCACAAGAAACCCAATCTGGATTTCCTGACCTTATTCAAGTTCCTAACTATCCATCCACACGTCTTTCCAGGGAAATGCACACGTTGACCAGCACAGAAAACATACTAAAAATAATCAATTCCTTGAGGTCCCTTCCAGGTAATAGTACTGTTCAATGTCTGGGTCTTGGTAATGAGCCACAAAGCAATGTTCCTGGTACCCTGGCTCCTTCTGCAGTTGTGGTCTGGTCACTCCTTTCATAAGAATGATTTCCTGTATTATCTGACTAATCTTCCATTTCTCAACAAAAAGCTTCAGTAGGAATTCTCAGAGATATATTTCCTTTTCCCTTCTTGAAATCTCTTCTTTATTTTCCATCGGACCTCTCACCTTACCTTAAGAGCTGACCCCTTGCCTCTTAATAAGATCTTTATATCTCTTCCTCTGAGAATGCCACAGAATTTTAGAGCAAGTTAGTGGTATTGCTTAGACATAAGTTTACAAACCTGGACTTTTCTTATTGCTTCTCATTAGTCTTCCTCTTTTCACTTCCTCACCATGAACTTCACATTTCAGCATCGCCTCTTCTCTTATTCTGAGCTATCTTTTGTTTGTGTGTGTGTGTGTTTCTCTTGGTCATTTCGCTTGTTTTTAATTTTTACAATGTTGAATTGGCTTCCTCCAGATGGCAACACAAATCAGCCACAACTCCACACATATCCCCTCCCCCTTGAACCTCACCCCTCACCCATCCCACCCCTCTAGATCATCACACAGTGTCAGACTGGGCTCCCTGTGTTATGCAGCAACATCTCACCAGGTCTCCATTCTCCCCATGATAGTGTACATATGTTAATACTACTTTATCCATTCGTCCCACTCTCTTCCTCCCCAACTTGTGCCGCAAGTCCATTCTCTACTTCCGCATCTCCTTTCCTTCCCTGCAAATAGGTTCATCAGTACTATATTTCTAGGTCCCATATATATGTGTAAATATTCAATATTTGTCTTTCTCTTTCGGACTTACTTCACTCTGTATAACAGGCTCTAGGTTCATCCACCTCACTAGAACTCACTCAAATTCATTCTTTTTTATGACTGAGTAATATTCCATTGTATATATGTATCACATCTTCTTTATCTATTCATGTGTCGATGGACATCTAGTTTGCTTCCATGTCCTGGCTATTGTAAATAGTGCTGCAATGAACATTGGGGTACATGTTTCTTTTAGAACTGTGGTTTTCTCAGAGTATATTCTCAGTAGTGGGATTGCTGGGTCATATGGTAGCTTTATTCCTAGTGTTTAAAGGAATCTTCAAGGTAGTGGCTTTTTAATTTTGTTTTTTCTTTCCCCTAATTCTCAAATTTATAACAGGATATGACTCTCTTTAGGAACTAAAATCAGATGATCAGAGTCTTCATTCCTCTTAAATTTGTTCTAAAGAACTCTTGAGTTTAACTTCTTTCCCTAGTTTGGGTCTTTGTGGGCATTTTTTTCTTCCCTGTTCCTATGAATTTACTTCCAACTATTACAGAAATATTTTAGGTAACTAGTATGGACAGATGCAGAGCACAGAGAGGAAACGCATGTAAACATAAAAGACCCTGCACTGGATCTGCTATAAGTTCAACTCTAATTTCAAACTCTTCAGGAAACCATCAGTTCAGTTTAGTTCAGTCACTCAGTCATGTCTGACTCTTTGCAACCCCATGAACTGCAGCACGCCAGGCTGCCCTGTCCATCACCAACTCCCGGAGTTTACCCAAACTCATGTCCATTGAATCAGTGATGCCATCCAACCCTCTCCATCAGGAAACATATAATACTCAATGAATTATATCCCCCGGGAGGTCACATGGACAAATACACTAACATTTTCCTTCTGAAATTCTGCTTTAAACAAAGGCCATAGCTTACACATGTTCCTCAAACCAGGAGCACTAATCCATCCACTTCTGTCAGCACAAACTATTAAGAAGCTAAATCAATACTGAGAAAATCAACAGATGCTGTAGTGTGTTTGCTGCCTGGAACTAAGTTGTTTTTTTTTTTTACAAAATTTTATGACTCTAAAATTCCAGTTTTAACCTAAAGATCTCTCTTCCAAACTCTATCCAAAATCTAATCCTTTAGATTTCTCAAGTTGAACACACACATGGTTGAATGGGAGTGAGGGGAAATCAATATGTTCCATCAGATTTTTTTAGCTAAGAGGTTGTGACATTTCTTTTTGCATGACTTTGGCCACCTCATGCGACGAGTTGATTCATTGGAAAAGAGTCTGATGCTGGGAGGGATTGGGGGTGGGAGGAGACGGGGATGACAGAGAATGAGATGGCTGGATGGCATCACCAACTCGATGGACATGAGTTTGAGTGAACTCCGGGAGTTGGTGATGGACAGGGAGGCCTGGCGTGCTGTGATTCATGGGGTCGCAAAGAGTCGGACACGACTGAGTGACTGAACTGAACTGAACTGAACTATGACATTTCTGTTATTCCTCAGGATTTAGAGCCATGTCAAAGATAGAGAATGTTCACTAAAACGTTATCTTTTTAATTCTAAAAATAGAATGATTGAATGTAAACATATCCTCAAAATGAGAAGCTATTTTCCAACCCATAAGGGAAATTTATTTCTATTAAACCAAAACTTCTATCTAACTAAAATTTGAATTATGAATCATGTAGCCTGAACTGAAAAAACAAACATATGGATTCTAAATTTCTTAAGTCTTTAAAACTGATGTGTACATTCTCATCACTATAAATAACATTTCTCAGCTACATAAATAATTTAAAGGATGCTAGCAGCGAAACTATGGAAGTCAATGACAACCTGGAAAGACAGGGCTTTTCAGCAATGAAGTATGTAAAACTATATAAGTTACTGGCAACCTGAAAAGATAGGGCTTTTCAATATGAAGTATTTTCCAGTAATGATGTCAGATCAGAAGTTCATCCAAATATAAGCTCTATGTTCATAATAGAAGGCAGAAAAGGTCCAACATTCAAACTAATGGGGACTCTAGACTCAACCATTTTCTAGTCATATGACTGTCAACAATGAGCTTACATTTCATTCCTCGGGCCTCAGGAATACATAACAGGATTGAATCACACCTACAATTCATAGAGTTGTCTTAAGAATTAAGTGGCTTAATACCTGTAAAGCAGTTAGCATGGTTCCTGATACAGGAAACAGTAAAATTAAATTCATTGAAATTTTATCCTCAAGTGTTGTCTTCTGTTTCAAAATAAATTACCGGATCTCTATTCAGAACTCCTTGTAAGAACAGAGTCTCATTTACCTAAGCCTGTTCTGGCATTCCATGTATTTTCCTCTGAAGTCTATATTCAACTGGTCCAAATTCACTGTCATACATAGATATCCAAATCAGTGGTCTGGCTTTCTTTAACTATTGACGAATTCCTTTGAGAATCAGATAAAAGTCATAAGTCCCTCTCATTCTGAAAATCTTAGACATAAAAAATGTGAATGTAAGAGGGGGCAGGGAGTTTCAGATTTTTGTGAAACCAGGTTTGGAAATTTGTTGAGCATCCTTACCCTAGATTGTATTTCTGCCTTAACACAGTGCCCCTGGATGGTCTATATCCTCTCCCTTAAAGCCTTCTAAGCTGAGAAGCGCATCTGCTTACCTGGTTGGAAGTCCTCTGTGGGTGATGGCATTAAAAAAGCCAAGGTAGAGGGCTTCATTTTCTCTGGAGCAGTGGTGACCATTGTGGTTATTACAGTAGTGCTGTTCCTTGTTGGAGTTGTGGTGGTTGTTGTTTTTGGAGTAATTGTGGTAGTTGTTGAAGTACTCCAGGTTGCAGTTGGAGTAACAGTGGTGGCCGTTGTTGGAATGATTGCAGTTGTTATTGGAGTAGTGGTGGTCATCATTGCTGAAATAGTGGTAGTTCTTCTTGGAGTAGAGGTGGACATTGTTGTTGGAATACTGCTGGTCATTGTTGGAGTAGTCATGGTTGCTTGAGTAGTAGGGGTCATTGCTGTTGAGATCCTCGTGGTAGCTACTATTGTTGGAGTAGTAGTAGTTGTATTTGTTGCTGGAGAAGTGGTGCTGGTCATTGTTGGAGTAGAGGTGGTGGTTGTTGTTGGAGTAGTGGTTGTTGTATTAGTGGTGGTATCTGTTGTTGGAGTAGTGATAGTGCTTATTTTTGGAGTGGTGGTGGTGGTTGTTGGAGTGGTGGTAACGGTGGTGGTTGAAGCAGGGATGGTTGTTGTCAGAGTAGTGGTAGTGGTTGTTCTACTAGTGATGGTTGTTTTGGGGGTAGTATTGTTTGCTACTGGAGTAGTGGTGGTGGTGGCTGGAGTAGTGGTGGTTGTTGTTGGAGTGGTGGTGGTGACTGCTAGAGTAGTGGTGGTGGTTGCTGTTGGAGTAGTGGTCGTTGTTTTTGGAGTAGTGGTGGTTGTAGTTGGAGTAGTGGTGGTGGTTGGAGTGGT
Source organism: Moschus berezovskii (assembly GCF_049115385.1). Classification (NCBI taxonomy): domain Eukaryota; kingdom Metazoa; phylum Chordata; class Mammalia; order Artiodactyla; family Moschidae; genus Moschus; species Moschus berezovskii. Next base: position 42,892,329 of record NC_142467.1, on the reverse strand, counting down.
GGTTGCTGTTGGAGTAGTAGTAGTGGTTGTTTTTGGAGAAGTGGTGGTGGTGGTTGTGGGAGTAGTGGTGGTGGTGGTTGAAAGAGTGGTGATGGTTGTTGGAATAGTGGTGGTTGTTGGAGTAGTAGTAGTTGTTGTTGGAATAGTGGTGGTGGTTGTGGGAGTAGTGGTGGTGGTGGTTGGAAGAGTGGTGGTGGTGGTTGGAAGAGTGGTGGTTGTTGGAGTAGTAGTAGTTGTTGTTGGAATAGTGGTGGTGGTTGTGGGAGTAGTGGTGGTGGTGGTTGGAGTAGTGGTGGTAGTAGTGGTGGTTGTTGGAGTAGTAGTAGTCGTTGTTGTGGGAGTAGTGGTGGTGGTTGTTGGAGTAGTGGTGGTAGTAGTGGTCGTTGTTGGAGTAGTGGTGGTAGTTGTTGTTGTAGTAGTAGTGGTGGTGGTCGTTGTTGTTGTAGGTGGAGCTAGAAATCAACATGAAAGCAGGGATTCATTAAGCTGTGGGAAACAAGAGACTCGTGCTGGGCCTGTGCACCAACACAACCAAGGAGACTGTCCCCAGGCAGAACTCAGACTCATCTCCCATGAACTCTTGAGTTCTTGTCATTAGTCAGCTAGAATCTGTGACTGAGGAGGGAATGAAGACATGGTCATAACAAGGAAACAACTGCATTTAAAGGATATTTGGGGGAGGTGTCAATATAAAAAATTACATTTGGGATTTGTACTGAAGCACTTCATAAAGACTAGTCAGGCATATCAGATTTATGTATCTTCATAAACATCTATGAGATAGGAAAAAATGTCTAGAGCCTGAAACTGTCTTTGTCCTTTTAGTGGTGTATGACTAGGACTTAAATAGTAGTTCCCAAGAACTGGAATATTTACCAAATAAATAGCATTTAACTCAGTCAGTCCTAGGAGCACACTTTCAATAGACCTGCATCCTAAATGCAAATTAATTCACACCATTGCCATTGTAGAAAGGTGGATGGATCTTGAGGCTGTCAGATGGAGTGAAGTAAGTCAGAAAAAGGAAAACAAATATTAATATAATATATTAAAACATATATGGAATCTAGAAAAATGGTCCAGATGAACTTACTTGCAGGACAGGATTAGAGATGCAGACATAGAAAATGGACAAGTGAACAGAGGGAGGGATGGGGGTTGGTGGAGTGAATTGGGAGATTAAGGTCAACATATATACAGTACCTTGTGTATAATAGATAGCTAGTGGGAACCTTGGAAACGAACAGAAATCATTCTGTCGTTTTTAAGATTGCATCCAAGTACTGCATTTCGGACTCTTTTGTTGACCATGATGGCTACTCCATTTCTTCTAAGGGATTCCTGCCCACAATAGTAGATATAATGGTCATCTGAGTTGAATTCACCCAGGCCAGTCCATTTTAGTTCACTGATTCCTAGAATATTGACGTTCACTCTTGTCGTCTCCTGTTTGACCACTTCCAATTTGCCTTGATTCATGGACCTAACATTCCAGGTTCCTATGCAATATTGCTCTTTACAGCATCAGACCTTGCTTCTATCACCAGTCACATCCACAACTGGGTATTTGTTTCGCTTTGGCTCTATCCCTTCATTCTTTCTGGAGTTATTTCTCCACTGATCCCCAGTAGCATACTGGGCACCTACCGACCTGGGGAATTCCTCATTCAGTATCCTATCATTTTGCCTTTTGATACTGTCCATGGGGTTCTCAAGGCAAGTATACTGAAGTGGTTTGCCATTTCCTTCTCCAGTGGACCAATTCTGTTCGTTTCCAAGGCAAACCATTCAATATTACAGTAATCCAAGTCTATGCCCCAACCAGTAACACTGAAGAAGCCGAAGTTGAACGGTTCTATGAAGACCTACAAGACCTTTTAGAACTAACACCCAAAAAAGGTGTCCTTTTCATTATAGGGTACTGGAATGCAAAAGTAGTAAGTCAAGAAACACCTGGAGTAACAGGCAAATTTGGCCTGGGAGCATGAAATGAAGCAGGGCAAAGGCTAATAGAGTTTTGCCAAGAGAATGCACTGGTCATAGCAAACACCCTCTTCCAACAACACAAGAGAAGACTCTACACATGGACATCACCAGATGGTCAACATCAAAATCAGATTTATTTTTTGCAGCCAAAGATGGAGAAGCTGTATACAGTTAACAAAAACAAGACCAGGAGCTGACTGTGGCTCAGATCATGAACTCCTTATTGCCAAATTCAGACTTAAATTGAAGAAAGTAGGGAAAACCACTAGACCATTCAGACATGACCTAAATCAAATTCCTAATGATTATACAGTGGAAGTAAGAAATAGATTTAAGGGACTAGATCTGATAGATAGAGTGCCTGATGAGCTCTGGACGGAGGTTCGTGACATTGTATGGGAGACAGGGACCAAGACCATCCCCATGGAAAAGAAATGCAAAAAAGGAAAATGGCTGTCTGAGGAGGCCTTACAAACAGCTGTGAAAAGAAGAGAAGCAAAAAGCAAAGGAGAAAAGCAAAGATATAAGCATCTGAATGCAGAGTTCCAAAGAATAGCTAGGAGAGATAAGAAAGCCTTCCTAAGCGGTCAATGCAAAGAAATAGAGGAAAACAACAGAATGGGAAAAACAAGAGATCTCTTCAAGAAAATTAGAGATATCAAGGGAACATTTCATGCAAAGATGGGCTCGATAAAGGACCGAAATGGTATGGACCTAACAGAAGCAGAAGATATTAAGAAGAGGTGGCAAGAATACACAGAGGAACTGTACAAAAAAGATCTTCACTAACAAGATAATCACGATGGCGTGATCACTCACCTGGAACCAGACATCTTGGAATGTGAAGTCAAGTGGGCCTTAGAAAGCATCACTACGAACAAAGCTAGTGGAGGTGATGGAACTCCAGTTGAGCTATTTCAAATCCTGAAAGATGATGCTGTGAAAGTCCCACACTCAATATGCCAGCAAATTTGGAAAACTCAGCAGTGGCCACAGGACTGGAAAAGGTCAGTCTTCATTCCAATCCCAAAGAAAGGCAATGCCAAAGAATGCTCAAACTACCACACATTTGCACTCATCTCACATGCTAGTGAAGTCAAGCTCAAAATTATCCAAGCCAGGCTTCAGCAATATGTGAACCGTGAACTCCCAGATGTTCAAGCAGGTTTTAGAAAAGCAGAGGCACCAGAGATCAAATTGCCAACATCCGCTGGATCATGGAGAAAGCAAGAGAGTTCCAGAAAAACATCTACTTCTGCTTCATTGACTATGCCAAAGCCTTTGACTGTGTGGATCACAATAAACTATGGAACATTCTGAAAGAGATGGGAATCCCAGACCACCTGACCTGCCTCTTGAGAAACCTGTATGCAGGTCAGGAAGCAACAGTTAGAACTGGCCATGGAACAACAGACTGGTTCCAAATAGGAAAAGGAGTGCGTCAAGGTTGTATATTGTCACCCTGCTTATTTAACTTATATGCAGAGTACATCATGAGGAATGCTGGGCTGGAAGAAGCACAGCTGGAATCAAGATTGCTGGGAGAAACATCAATAACCTCAAATATGCAGATGACACCACCCTTATGGCAGAAAGTGAAGAGGAACTCAAAGGCCTCTTGATGAAAGTGAAAGAGGAGAGTGAAAAGTTTGGCTTGCAGCTCAACATTCAGAAAAGGAAGATCATGGCATCTGGTCCCATCACTTCATGGGAAATAGATGGGGAAGCAGTGGAAACAGTGTCAGACTTTATTTTTTTGGGTTCCAAAATCACTGCAGATGCTGATTGCAGCCAGGAAATTAAAAGACACTCCTTCGAAGGAAAGTTATGACCAACCTAGATAGCATATTAAAAAGCAGAGACATTACTTTGCCAACCAAGGTCCATCTAGTCAAGGCTATGGTTTTTCCCGTGGTCATGTATGGATGTGAGAGTTGGACTGTGAAGAAAGCTGATCGCCGAAGAATTGATGCTTTTGAACTGTGGTGCTCAGAAGACTCTTGAGAGTCCCTTGGACTGCAAGGAGATCCAACAAGTCCATTCTAAAGGAGATCAATCCTGGGTGTTCATTGGAAGGACTGATGCTAAAGCTGAAACTCCAATACTTTGGCCACCTCATGCGACGAGTTGACTCACTGGAAAAGAGTCTGATGCTGGGAGGGATTGGGGGTGGGAGGACACGGGGACGACAGAGAATGAGAGGGCTAGATGGCATCACTGACTCGATGGACATGAGTTTGAGTGAACTCCGGGAGTTGATGATGGACAGGGAGGCCTGTCGTGCTGTGATTCATGGGGACGCAAAGAGTCGGACACGTCTGAGCGACTGAACTGAACTGAACTGAGTGGGAACCTGCTATGTAGCACAGGGAGCTCAGCTTGGTGCTCTGTGGTGACATAGAGGGGTAAGACGGAAGGGAGGGTGGGAGGGAGGACCAGGAAGGATGGGTTATAGTATCCGTAGAGCTGACTCACTTCTTTGTACAGTTGAAACTAATACAACATTGTAAATCAACTATACCACAGTTTAAAAGAAAAACAACACACACACAAACACCATATGCTAGATAATAGACGCCTTAGGCTTTGGATAGAAAGTGAGTCAGACATTTTAAGATTCTTTTCTACTAGAAAGATAATAACAATAAGCAATAATTTAGACTTTTTTCAGAGTCAGAAATGGTATAGGATTGCAAACCACTTACTGAAGTCCTCAGAGCTACCCAGAGAAAATTGAAACTGGGATTAAGCCAAAACACTGTGCCTGTTGGCATAAAGGCAAAATTGCAGGACCGAATCAAGAATGTGTAGCTTTTACTCACTAGACATCTTTTTTGCCTACAAGAAGTATTCTTAAATTTCAACCCTACGAACTATAAATTAGAATCCCAAGTTTATTGAATAGGGGACAATTGGTATGAACATCTTTTGAAGGATCAAGTCAAATTAATTTGGAAACTAGCTAGTTTTTGCTTTAGAAGAAAAACTTGTTTTGAACAAGTTATGTACAAGGCATTAGTAAATGCTTTAGGCTTTGGGGGTCCTGTGATCTCAGTGGTAATTGCTCAAATCTGTCAGTGTGAAAACAGCCATAGACATAATATAAACAAATGAGTGTGGTTGTCTTCCAATAAAATGTTATTTATAAAACTGTGGGTGGAAGTGTTGTAATATGATCTGATGCTGGGGCTACAGTTTGCTGAGCCTGTTCTAATAGCGTAATCAGAAGTTTTTAAAAAGTGTGAAATCCAACCCCCTCAGTTTGAAATAAAATACAGAGAAAAAAGGAACCAAGCAAAAAATCTTATTAAAGGACTATAACAATGAAAAAACCTAATCAGCTTCTTTAATTTGTCTTCCTTGGTGGTATTTCCTGAGAAAGAAGCTAGAAAGCTAAAGGTAGAAAAAACTGCTGAGGAAGAACCCTAACATAAGGTTAAAAAGTAAGCTCGTTCTGTGAAAAGTGCAAGAAAACTTTAGCAAAGAATTGGGTTGGAGGTAGAGAGTCACTTTGACTGTTTCCCACTGAACAGAGCAGTGGCTTTATAAATATTCATCTACTAAAGAATTTCTGAGCTTAAAGTCTCCTATTAATTTCTTTCTATATTATTTTTTAAAAATATTCAGCCAGAACAATCATATAATTTCACAGTTTCAAAAATATTCTCTTCTTCACATGTGGCCTCCTCCCACCAGCCTTTTTTGGCTTCCTTAAAATGCCCCCTAGATGTAGTTTCCCCAGAGTCAGTTATTTCCAGCATCATAATTGACATTTTACTTGCCTTCATTGAGGGCACAAGCCAAGTACAAAAGTTGGGAGATTGCAATATCAAGTTCATTTAAATTAAAAATGAAACAGATTATGAAGGCCAAAAATATCATGTTCTGTTGTTAATAGAAGACCTTAGTGAGAGAACATTCATTAGGAAAGAGCAACAGAAACCAGGAAGTCCTGAAGAACCTCTGCCTTTCATCAAGTGGTAAGGAAAAGTAGGGTGTCTACATCAAGATGGAAAAATGTAAACTTCCCTGATTTTTTTATTTCAAAAAATTATTAAAAGCTACAAGTGAACAATTATTGAGATGCAAATGCTTCCATACTGCAATAAAGCTATTTTGATTTTTAAACAAGCAATTTAGTGACATGGTGTGAATCTGCTTCAAAAAAATCAAAGACAGGAGAGAGGAAAGGTTGAAACTATATAGGCTCATACAAAGTATATGCAACAAGATGGAACTGACAACTGTTAAGCCAAATGATACATCTACTTGCTGTGGCTCTTTAGTTGCTAAGTTGTGTCCCACTCTTTGCCACCCCATGCAATCCCACTGTAGCCTGTGGGATTTCCCAGGCAAGAATACTGGAGTGGGTTGCCATTCCTGAACCAGGGATCCAACCCTCGTCTCCTGTGTCTCCTTCATTAGTGGGTGGATTCTTTACTTGACAGGACTTTATATTATCTATCTATAAGTTGTAAAATGTTAAGAAAGGACATTTAAAAATTCTCCTAAGACATAATCTCAGAGAAAAGGACAGTTCTTCAAATGGAATATATTCAGTTCCATAAAAATATTCACTATATTTCAGTGTGGAACAGTGAATACTTTTTCATGAAACAGCCAGCACTCCTGAAGCACTGCTTTAGAAGAGTTTGCTGACTGGAAATATTCTCTTGACTTTGGTTTTGAAGCAAGGTTCATCTTAACACTTCATTCTACACAAATACAAGTTATTCTATTGAACAGTTATTAGAACACAAGATTATAGGAACCTCCTCTTTCCCTATTAAAAAAAGAAAAAGTTACTATCAAGCAGAAAACTCTTATCACTGGAAATTCATAAGAAGCAATCAAAGGGAAGTAAGAAGACAAACTCACCTTGTATTATACGCAACTCTAGGGTGACTCTTCTGTCATTGTACCACCCACTCTGCTCAACACGGCAGCAATACAAGCCACTGTCAGATGGGACAGCATTGTCTATGGTCAAAGACACATCCCTTTCATTGAGATTTCCCTTTAGATGAAAACGTCTGTCTCTTCGATCGACGACTCTGTGTCCATCAGTCCAGATATGTCCGCATGGAGTCCAATTACATGACCCTCGGCCCCAACACATGGGCATGACTGCTCCAGTATAGGTGCAGGGTAGAGTGACAGACTGACCCACCACTCCAATGATTTGTTCGTAAGACGTTACATCATCTACAGATAAAAAGAAACCAGAGCATGAGGTCTCAATATTTTACCTTTATTTTCATTTGGTTCTTTATGTAGCTTATGTGGTTTGAAATCATGTGATTATCTTGAACTTTTAAAATTTAGTATAAGTATTTTTCTATGCTAATATATTATTTGATGGCATTACTATTTACTTTATATATATTTATAGATGAAACTTGTTATAAATATTTTTCTGTATTCAGGAATTCTTTCTATATGATAGATTTCCAACTGAGAAACTATCAGCATAAATGGCAGAAATATGCCTGCCATCTTGGTATATATGATCAGATTTCTCTCCAAAAGATTTGAAACAAATGACACTGCAACAATGCATTAGTGTGTGTATATTTCATCCTGTATTTGACCTGTATCACTTATTAAATATGTAATACTTATACATGGCTTTTCCTTTCTCTTAGGTTCAATCACTGTCTCAGTTGAAATCTGCTTATAAACTATTGAATTTAAAGTTTTGATTTTCAATTTTTATTGCAATTTTTAAAATAGCTATTGCAAATAATGTCACCTCACAACCCCTCTCTTATTTAAAAAAAAGCTGAGCTAATGTTTTACTTGGACTCTTCCCTGATAACTCAGTTGGTAAAGAATCCACCTGCCAAGCAGGAGATGTAGGTTTGTTCGTTGGGTCAGGAAGATCCCCTGGAGGAAATGACAACCCATTCCAGTGTTCTTCCATGGGAAATCCCATGGACAGAGAAGCCTGTATGGCTACTGTGCTTAGTCACTCAGTAGTGTCTGACTCTGTGACCCCATGGACGGCAGCCTGCCAGACTCCTCTGTCCATGGAGATTCTCCAGGCAAGAATACTGGAGTAGGTTGCCATGCCTTCCTCCAGGGCATCTTCCCAACCCAGTGATAAAATCCATGTCTCCCACATTGCAGGTTTCTTTACCATCTGAGTCACCAGGGAAGCCCAAGAATACTGAAGTGGGTAGCCTATCCTGTCTCCAAAGGATCTTCCAAACCCAGGATTTGAACCAGGGTCTCCTGCATTGCGGGTGGATTCTTTACCAGCTGAGCTACTAGGGAAGCTCTTGGGTTCAAAAGAGAGTCGGACAGGACAAAACTGAAACAACAATGCTTTACTTTAAGCATCATTGGCTAGAAGGCAGAAGCAAGGAACCCTTTTAGAAATCAGTTCTAAAAAAAATGAGTCTATAATACTTTCAGGAGAAACTGAGGCTTATAGTGAGTTTTAATATCAATCCAAGAAATTCAAGCAGGGATCCCTGCTCGTGAGTTGATGACAGCCCTGGAATGGGCACAGTCCGCTTACCCAGGTGAAACCAAAAGCTGGAGAATATTCAAACGCTAAACCTCGCCACTTAAAAACAAAGGCAGAAAAGCTCTCCCCTGTGACAGTGGCTTCTAAAACTGCATTGCCAAATGTAGTCTGAGTGGTTCTTAGAAGAAATCTGAGATTCGACAACTAATCATACTTATAATTGGGCTGTGCATCTGGGAAATGCTCTGGGAATGAAATGCCCATTATCACATCAAGTAAGAGTCTATTTTTTTCCCTGTAATTCTGAAAATATTTAATTTTACCAAATATAATTTTTGAACTACAAAGGTAGAACATACTATTTATAAAACTTTAAGTAACAGAAGTATAATTCTAAAATGTACTTTTCCTTAATTCCCACTTCTAGAGATTGTTTTGGAAATTTAGTATATTCCTACCCCTAAAATTTCCCTTGTTACATCAAATGTTTTTAATTAAATTTTTCTTTTGATTTACTTATTATTTAATAAACAATTTTGATCATGCTGCAGACCTGTGGGATCTTAATTCCCTAATGAGGGATTGAACCCACACTCCCTATACTGGAAGCACAGAGTCTTAACTACTAAAAAAACCAGGGAAGTTTCCTTATGCCAAGAAAACCCAAGAACATCTACTCTCCACTATCACTTCCACACATCCCTTACACCCTCCCAAGCTCATGGCTTCTAAATTATAGACCACATGCTCACTTACCTGGCAGAAGGAGTAGGAGGCCCAGGATGGCTACCCAAGGATACATGATGCTATTGACCTAAAGGAAAGGGAAAGCAGACTGGTTAGTGTGCCCTCCAACCATATGGCATCAGAATCGATACAGCTAGGTGGTATTATGGGGGCTGTGAGGAGCTCAGGTCACTTATGTCTAAGCACAGAGAGAATTCAGCAGGAGGTTGAACAGGGATAGGTAAGAAGATTTATTAGAATACGACATTTGTGAGACCAAAGCTGGTAGGTGAGTGTTGTGCTGCCCCAGCTACTTAGTAGGTTACATTTTTATAATCAAAGAGAGATGGGGGAGAAGACCACCTTCTTTGTCTTTGAGTTTTCTATCACCAGCTCCACTTACAAGTCAGATGGAGAAGTTTTTATCCTATATGGTGCATGTGGGAACATCATGGCACTATGGAGAAATTATTACAGGTTTCACATATAGAGGGTCATTCATTTTGAAATGCCACACTTCCAACTCTGGCAATTGTCTTAACTCTGCAAACCTCAGTTTCTACTCCTTTATAATGAATGTTGAGAAACCTGTATGCAGGTCAGGAAGCAACAGTTAGAACTGGACATGGAACAACAGACTGGTTCCAAATAGGAAAAGGAGTACGTCAAGGTTGTATATTGTCACCCTGCTTATCTAACTTATATGCAGAGTACATCATGAGGAACGCTGGGCTGGAAGAAGCACAAGCTGGAATCAAGATTGCTGGGAGAAATATCAATAATGTCAGATATGCAGATGACACCACATTTATGGAAGAAATTGAAGAAATAAAGAGCCTCTTGAAAGTGAAAGAGGAGAGTGAAAAAGTTGGCTTAAAGCTCAACATTCAGAAACTAAGATCATGGCATCTGGTCCCATCACTTCATGGCAAATAGATGGGAAAACAGTGGAAACAGTGGCTGACTTTATTTTGGGGGGCTCCAAAATCACTGCAGATGGTGACTGCAGTCATGAAATTAAAAGACACTTACTCCTTGGAAGGAAAGTTATGACCAACCTAGACAGCATATTAAAAAGCAGAGAATTTTTCGACAAAATTCAACATCCATTTATGATAAAAACCCTCCAGAAAGTGGGAATAGAAGAGACATACCTCAACATAATAAAAGCTATATATGACAAACCCACAGCAAACATTATCCTCAATGGTGAAAAACTGAAAGCATTTCCCCTAAAGTCAGGAACAAGACAAGGGTGCCCACTCTCACCACTACTATTCAACATAGTTCTGGAAGTTTTGGCTACAGCAATCAGAGCAGAAAAAGACATAAAAGGAATACAAATTGGAAAAGAAGAAGTAAAACTTTCACTGTTCGCTGATGACATGATCCTCTACACAGAAAACCCTAAAGACTCTACCAGAAAACTACTAGAGCTAATCAATGATTACAGTAACGTTGCAGGATATAAAATCAACACACAGAAATCCCTTGCATTCCTATACACTAATAATGAGAAAATGGAAAGAGAAATTAAGGAAACTATTCCATTCACTGTTGCAACGAAAAGAATTAAATACTTAAGAATATACCTACCTAAGGAAACAAAAGACTTGTACATAGAAAACTATAAAACACTAGTGAAAGTGATCAAAAAGGACACTAATAGATAGAGAAATATACCGTGTTCATGGATTGGAAGAATAAATATTGTAAAAATGAGTATACTACCCAAAGTAATTTATACATTCAATGCAATCCCTATCAAGCTACCAACGATATTTTTCACAGAACTAGAACAAATAATCTCACAATTTGTATGGAAATACAAAAAACCTCGAATAGCCAAAGCAATCTTGAGGAAGAAGAATGGAACTGGGGGAATTAACCTGCCGGACTTCAGGCTCTACTACAAAGCCACAGTCATCAAGACAGTATGGTACTGGCATAAAGACAGAAATATAGACCAATGGAACAAAATAGAAAGCCCAGAGATAAATCCACGCACCTATGGACACCTTATCTTTGACAAAGGAGGCAAGAATATAAAATGGAGAAAAGACAGTCTATTTAACAAGTGGTGCTGGGAAAACTGGTCAGCCACTTGTAAAAGAATGAACCTAGAACACTTCCTAACACCATACACAAAAATAAACTCAAAATGGATTAGACAGCTAAATGTAAGACCAGAAACTATAAAACTCCTAGAGGAGAACGTAGGCAAAACTCTCTCCAACATAAATCACAGCAGGATCCTCCAAGACCCACCTCCCAGAATATTGGAAATAAAAGCAAAAATAAATTGGCTCAGAGGTTACTGCGTCTGCCTCCAATGCGGGAGACCTGGGTTCGATCCCTGGGTCGGGAAGATCCCCTGGAGAAGGAAATGGTAACCCACTCCAGTATTCTTGCCTGGAGAATCCCATGGATGGAGAAGCCTGGTAGGCTACAGTCCACGGGTTCGCAAAGAGTCGGACACGACTGAGCGACTGAACAGAACAGAACAGAATTAAAATCAAAAGCTTCTGCACAGCAAAGGAAACTATAAGTAAGGTGAAAAGACAGCCTTCAGAATGGGAGAAAATAATAGCAAATGAAGCAACTGATAAAGGATTAATCTCCAAAATATACAAGCAGCTCCTGCAGCTCAATTCCAGAAAAATAAGTGACACAATCAAAAAATGGGCCAAAGAACTAAACAGACATTTCTCCAAAGAAGACATACAGATGGCTAACAAACACATGAAAAAATGCTCAACATCCCTCATAATCCGAGAGATGCAAATCAAAACCACAATGAGATACCATTTCACACCAGTCAGAATGGCTGCTATGCAAAAGTCTACATGCATTAAATGCTGGAGAGGATGTGGAGAGAAGGGAACCCTCTTACACTGTTGGTGGGAATGCAAACTAGTACAGCCACGATGGAGAACAGTGTGGAGATTCCTCAAAAACCTGAAAATAGAACTGCCATATGATCCAGCAATCGCACTCCTGGGCATACACACCGAGGAAACCAGAATTGAAAGAGACACATGTACTCCAATGTTCATTGCAGCACTGTTTATAATAGCCAGGACATGGAAGCAACCTAGATGTCCATCTGCAGACAAATGGATAAGAAAGCTTTGGTACATATACACAATGGAGTATTACTCAGCCATTAAAAAGAATGGATTTGAATCAGTTTTAATGAGGTGGATGAAACTGGAACCTATTATACAGAGTGAAGTAAGCCAGAAAGAAAAACACCAATACAGTATACAAATGCATATATATGGAATTTAGAAAGATGCAAATGATAACCCTGTATACGAGACAGCAAAAGAGACACAGATGTATAGAACAGTCTTTGGGACTCTGTGGGAGAGGGTGAGGGTGGGATGATTTGGGAGAATTGCATTGAAACATGTATGTTGTCATATATGAAATGAATCACCAGTTCAGGGTCGATGCATGTTACAGGATGCTCGGGGCTGGTGTGTGGGGATGACCCAGAGGGAGGATAAAAGGAGGAGGGAGGTGGGAGGGAGGTTCAGGAGGGGGAACTCATGTACACCCAGTTGGATTCATGTCAATGTATGGCAAAACCAACCAATATAATATTGTAATATAATTAGCCTCCAATAAAAATAAATAAATAAAAAAGCAGAGACATCACTTTGCCAATGAAGGTCCATCTAGTCAAGGCTATGGTTTTTCCAGTAGTCATGTATGGATGTGAGAGTTGGACTATAAAGAAAGCTGAGCACAGAAGAATTGATGCTTTTGAACTGTGGTGTTGGACAAGACTCTGGTGAGTCCCTTGGACTGCAATGAGATCCAACCAGTCCATCCTAAAGGAGATCAGTCCTGGGTGTTCATTGGAAGGACTGATGTTGAAACTGAAACACCAATACTTTGGTCACCTGATTCAAAGAGCTGACTCATTTGAAAAGACCCTGATGCTGGGAAAGATTGAGGGCAGGAGGAGAAGGGGATGATGGAGGATGAGATGGTTGGGTGGCATCACCGACTCAATGGACATGGGTTTGAGTGGACTACGGGAGTTGGTGTTGAACAGGGAGATCTGGCATGCTGTGGTTCATGGGGTTGCAGAGTCAGACACGACTGAGTGACTGAACTGAACTGAACTGATAATGAATGTAATAATGGAATCTTTCTCAAACATCTGGACAATGCCTCACAATGAGATAATGCACTGAGAGCATCAAGCCCAACCCTTTCTTATAATAAGCACTCAGCAACTGTTATTTATTATTATCAATGACTCCCAGAATAATAGTGATAGCCCTGAATGCTCCTCTATGAGATGATACCTATGAAAGTTTTGGTACAGTGGCAAGTCCCTATTCAATACAATACACTGTGTCATCATAGTAATGATTATTTGATCAGAGGGAGGTGACAATTGTCAGACACCAATCACCACCGAGGCATCTGTACATCTGCCTAGACCCACATTTCCAACTGCCTGTTAGACATCTCCTAGGGGCACTTCAAAATCAAGATCACCTAAATAAATTTCATTCTTCCTCCTGGGGTTCCTTTATCAGTGAACCCATCACATCAGCTAATCTCCTAAATACAGAGAATCAGTCATCCTTCCTTCTTACTCCAGCCACCATGTCCTCTCAATTCCAAGTCCTAATGGCTCTGACTCTTTGCTGCTACTGCTACCATCATCCTAGTCGAGATGCTCCTCTCCAGCTGAATTATTACAGGAGCCTCCTGGGGAGGCTCTCTGCCTCCAGGCTTACTCACCTCCTAGTCATCTGAAACACTTTTTACAGAGCGTTTTCTTAAAACAAAGCTAAAAGTGCCATTTCCTAATATTAACACATGAAAGCTTCCTTATGATCCTGTAATGAAATCTGAATCTTTCATTCCATTAATCAGTCTATTAAGAACCTAGGCCACTCCTAGCTTCCTGTCTCCATTAGATTAATCTAGGATCTTAAACAATTGCCAATGATTTCATGCTTTTATAAGCCCCCTTGTCTATAATCATGCTGTTCTCCCTGACTGTTAACTCTGCTTAATGAAATATTCTCATCCATGAAGAACCAATTCAAGGATCATTGAGAGAAATCATCCTGGCCCTCCTTTCAAAGTTAGAACCCTTCTCTTCCTTCTTTGGGTCCCCAAAGAAGGCACCTCATCATACTTCTACCCCCAAACAAATCTCACTGGATGCTTGTTTGCTCTGCACAAGTCTGCCTCTCCACCCCCCAACTTTAAGGACAGAGGTCAAGACTTCCTCATATTGATATGCTCTGGGCCCACAGAGAAAGCAACTAGTCATGTTTAATGAATCATAGATTTTAAAGGTCTTTACCAAGTATCATATGACCTATTTCCATGTATCCATATGAAATGCCAATAGAAAAATATAAAATCTCATCTCCAACCACTTTTCCCTCTGAGAATGCTTTGATTCTATGGAAAGGCCAGCTTGCTCTGGACCATAAAGATTGGGCTGGTTTTGTAAAACAGAGATATGTAAGAGAACAAATGCTCCTAAAAGCCCCCATCCCACTCCTCAACTATCCAACTCTGGAACCAAGAAAAGGCTACAGTAAGAACCTCAAAGAAAGGAAAATGTGACTATTACCAGAGCTGTATTCACTTTATTTCCAGTTTTCCTGGGTTGATAGCCAAGTTCTCATACATGTTTGGGTGCATGAAACTTGAAATTATTTTACTGCTTAGACTTCATGCTGTTGATGAGCATAACAAGCCACCTCGGGCCTGAGAAAAAGTGAAGCCTGATACTTGAGGAGCAAATAGGAAAATCTGCCCTCCTGGGAGCTCTCCCGAGAGACAGTCTTTGCCAGTTCTTGAAAAACGGTAACCAGTTGGGATCAAGAGAACTGGTCTCTGGTCTCAGCAATCTCCCTAACTCACTGCAAGCCCTCTCTCAACTCTCTGGCCTTTTCTGAGCCTTAATTTCATATCAGTTTTTCACTGAAAACACCAACCCCAGGTGTTCATGGGCCCAAATTTAAAGCCTCTGAAACCCAAGAATGAATCTCAGCTCTCCATCTGCCTTTCAGTGTGATCTTGGGAAAGTCACTCTATATCTCTGAACTCCATTTCTAGGTAGCCACAGAGTGGAGGTGAGGATTTGCCACCCTGGGTCAGGCTTCTTCAGATAATGTCTGCAGACCAAACACCTTCAAAGCAGAGGAGGGCACTAGAGTAGAAGATCTATATTTGGAGATGTCTTATAAAATAAATAATGTAAATCTGGAAATCTTTCATGGGAAGGAGTCAGCGCTGATGCTTTTAGCCTGTTTCACTCTCATCCCAACTTGCAGGAGGATGTAGGCTGTGACCACAGTGTTCCCCAAAGAGCAGAATCCCAGACAAGCAGGCAGATGACAGACTGTTCCCATGGCTAAAGGCAAACGCCCCACAGCAGCACAGCCCCCGTACCTCTTGGCTGAGAAGTCACAGAGTCACTCACTTCTTGCATCAATGTCTGGGACTTCAACTGGAGAACTCAATCTTTAGACCCTGGGGTAAAAAATGGAAAGGAGAAATCACAACTTTAGGTAGACACCTGTCTTTCTATCTGGAGGCCCCCTGTTTCTCTAAATTGACTTCTGGCATTAAAAAGAAAGAAGAGTAAAGGTTTACTGAGTATTTAGTACATGTCAGACTCTGTTCCAAGTCATCTATATGCATTCTCTCATTTAATCCACAGAAAGAGACACAGGCTTGAGGTTTCATTATGCTCATTTAACCAGTGAGGAAGCCAAGGCCCAGAGAGATTAAGAAACTTTCCCAAAGTCACACAGCAGACAAGAGGCACAATTTAAACCCAGGCAGTAGACATCAGAATGCACACATGAACCACTCTATTTCACTGCCCCCCTACATTCTACTATCAGGGCATTGATTTATTTACCTCATAGATGTCTGTTTTCCTCTGCTTAATTATAAGCTCCACTAAGGTAACAGCTACCTTTTGTAAGCTTACTAGCTAGCCAGGCACTTATCTAAATTTTGTATGCATGAGGTTATACAACAGAGGCCAGAGACCCCCAGGGAAAAATAGTACAGCTGATAATCAACCCCAGGCAGCCCCCTCTAGCAACTCCAAGGTTGTGGATTATTTTCAGGGTATTCTCTGCCCTTGGGCCCTAGTAAATACCTAAAGAAGTCTGCCTAGAGGGAGGACAGGACAAATGAATGAAAGAACGCTCCCTCCACTATACAGAGTCAAGGGGTCAAGTGAGTTCACCCTCTGGGGCTTCCAGGAAGAAGGCCAGTGTGTTTGGAATTGGGATGAGATAGCTGAGCTTCACCCAGCCTAGAGAGGACAGGCACGTATTCTAGAGATGATCTACCATGGAGAACTGCATAAACGAATCCAAATCAATGGGTCTCTCAAATCCATAGGGAGGAAGTAGCCACAAACACAATCTTGACACCCAGTGTGTCCCAGGTGGGCTTCATGGCACACAGGACCCAACCACTTTTTGCAGTTATCTGACTCAATGATACTCTATTCAGTATTTCCCCTCAATCTGAGTGGTGAGGAAAGAAAAAGAGAACCACACTCAAATACTCTTGCATGTGAGCAAGGCAGTGTCTCCAGAAGTAGCCTCTGTGCTTCTCTGAGAGGTACTGGGGAGCAGGATACTTATTGATTCTGGAAGAGAAAAAAGTTTGAAAAAGGCAGTTTAAAGTCGGTATTTGTGCAAAGTGGTTGGATTTGAGGCTGTTTTTATAGCTGTCTCTCTACTTTTTTTGTGACTCATCTGGTAAAGAATCTGCCTTCAATGCAGGAGACCTGGGTTTCAACCCTGGGTTGGGAAGATCCCCTGGAGAAGGCAAAGGCTACCCACTCCAGTATTCTGGCCTAGAGAATTCCACAGACTGTATAGTCCATGGGTCACTAAGAGTCGGACTGAGTGACTTTCACTCTACTTTTCTATGTTTATTCCAGTATATTTTTAGGATTGTAAGTAATTTTTAGAAACTAAGGGAAAAACTGCAAATGCTGTAATCTAAGATGATTAAGGGCTTCCCTGGAGCTCAGCTGGTAAAGAATCTGCCTGCAGTGAAGGAGACCACAGTTCGATTCCTGGGTCAGGAAGATCCGCTGGAGAAGAGATAGGCTACCACTCTCGTATTCTTGGGCTTCCCTGGTGACTCAGCTGGTAAAGAAACCGCCTGCAATGTGGGAGACCTGGGTTTGATTCCTGGGTTGAGAAGATCCCCTGGAGAAGGGAACAGCTACCCACTCCAGTATTCTGGCCTGGAGAATTCCACGGACTTTATAGTCCATGGGGTTGCAAAGAGTTGGACATGACTGAGCGACTTTCACACAAGATGATTAAAGACCAAAGTTATAAAACATACATATAAAAATTGGCTGGGCTTCCCGAGTGGCTCAGTGATAAAAAATCTGCCTACTAATGCAGAAGACCCAGGTTCAGTCCCTGACCCAGGAAGTACCCACGTGCTGCGGAGCAACGAGGCCCAAGTGTCGTAACTACTGAAGCTCACACACCCTAGAGCCTATGCTTTGCAACAAGAGAAACCACCTCAATAGGAAGCCTCTGCACTACAACTATAGAGTATCCAACTCAGAGCAATTGGAGAAAAGTCTATGCAGCAGTGAAGACTCAGAACAGCCAAAAATAAATAAATAAACAAATAAATGAAATTATGTTTTAAAAAATCGGCGTGTGTGTACTTCATTTTAAAAAAATGGCTTAGGGTTCAGGGATATTAGGTGACTACTTAGAGTATAATGGAATTGGCCAATTCAATACTGTAAAGTTGTTTATATTAATCCAGACCTTATTGAGGTAGCTGAAATGTTAAGCCTTCAAATTATCTGTTCATCTTTTCTAATATTCTTACCACAGAAGCAGAGGTTGAAACATGGTGGGAGCTTTGATAAACCTCCATAATTAATGGAGTTAGTAATTCAGTGAGAGTTCCAAAAGATTCTGCAGCGAGGGAGGGAGGGAATAAAGGAAGGAAGGAAGGAAAGGAAAGGAGAGAGAATTAAAGGTAGAAGTAGTTCATCAAGGGTCATTAAAGGCGTCTGGAGAACTTTCCTCAATCTTTCATGCCCAAGCACAGACTTGAGCCCTGTCAGGATGATACAAGTGTCTGACCCAGGGGGACATTTTCTGGTTAAGTGTCTCCAAGACTCTTGGGATGTCGAATGGAAAAGCAAAACTGCTGACTTTTCAGAAGCTCAAAGGAAAAAAAGATAGCAACAAAAAAGTAAATCATAAAACAATGAAAAGAAAAAAATTTAATGAAACTATATATACACTCACACAGAATTATAGAATGCACTGAGTATTCCATAACAACCCCTTATTACTCCTACCTATAAATTAATTTGTTGAAGCTCTAATACCTAGTAGCTTGAATGTGACTGTGTTTGGAGATACCTTAAAAATGAGGTAATTAAGGTAAAATGATTTTGTATGAATGGGCCCTAATCGAATATGACTGGTGCTCTTACAAAAAGATGATATTAGAATACAAACACACTGAGGAAGACCACCTTAGGGCATAGAGAGAAGAGTGTTATACAAGTAAAGGAAAAAGGCCTTGGAAGAAACCAACCCTGATGAAACCTTGATCTCAGACTTCTAGCCTCCAGAATTGTGAGAAAATAAACTTTTGTTGTTTAAGCTACCCAGTCTGGAGTGTTTGTAATGAGAGCCCTGGCAAAGACCACACATACACACACATATATATAGACCCTAGAGCAAGTTGCTGGGCTGCCCCATTCAGTAGGAGAGCCCTCTGCTGAGGGATCCAGGGTACACCCGAGCAGCAGAAGGGAAAGAATGGCCAGGTGAGCCAGGTACCTGCAGTGAGGATGGACCCTTCAGAGGAAGGCTCAAGGGTCAGAACTATCATGTCTTCCTCAGGAAGCAAGCTTGGTGTTGTCAGAGAGCACATGGAGGCCGTGGTTGTTATAACAGCAGTGTTTCTCATCTGGAGGAGTGGTGTGGTTGTGAAGCCAGGTGTAGTCATGACTGTTGATGGAAGTACAGTTGTGGGTGTTGTCACGGCAGTGGTATTGGCTGGGTGGCAGGTGGTTGTTGAGTGTGTAGTTGTGGGGCTGTAGCCAATAGAAGATACATCTGGTACCAAATGGAGATGGAGGAAGATGAAAACACTACAGGAATAGCCAGCATATGTCCATTTCTCTGTGTTTCTGCTGCCTCACCTAACCAGGATCATTAAAATGCTCATGAAAGCTGGGTTTATTAAATCTAGTCTTGGCCTTTCTAACCTGTACATCACCCAGTAGCTAGAGTAATCTTTGAAAATGAGAAATTATGTAATGTCTGCTGCTTCTAGTACACTCTTACTTCCATGAGGGAAAACCTAGAATTTATGCTGTTCTCTGCTATAAATCTAATATCTACCACAGTGTCCTGTACGTAGTACATGCTGTGTCTATGCTCAGAGATACAAAACCATCCCATAAAAAGTATGTTCAAACATTTCAGTCAAATGAAATGAATAAGTTCTAGAAATGAGCTGCACACATTGTAAACACAGTTAACTAAAGTACATTTTACACTTGAAAAAGAATAAAGTGGGCAGAAGACATTCTACGTGTTGTTTCCACAATAAAAATCTAAATCTAAAAAACAGTTCAAAGATCATAACATAAGGTGAAAATATAGATTCTTTCAGATTAAAGATTGGGTCATGCCCAAATCACTCATCCTTTAAACATCTGAATTTGGATTCATTTACAACAGTTATTCTACACGTATAAGATCAACCTGTATTTTATAAAATAATATCAATAGCTGGTTATACCAGGCTTGAAAAGCAAAGACTTGGATTGGCATCATTTATTTTCCACAAATCCAAATAATACCTTATGTATCATAAAGTTGCTCTGGGAGAAAAAATACACTAATGCTTGTAAAATTTCTCTAATTAGGAGCATCCACATTAGTTCTTCTCAAATTTTAGAGTACATGAGAATCCCCTAAGAAAATTTTTACGCATATGGCTGGTGAGACCCTACCTTCTGAAATGCCACTACAGTTAGGGAACAGAGCCCAGGAATCCTCAGTCCCTGGTGCAGACCGATTTGGCACCATTTACCATTTAAGAGAACCTTCAGCTCTGATCCTTGATGAGTCTGAGTGGTCACTGTTTGAGTGACCACTGAGTGACGGTGAGAAAACACTCACCGTCTTCTAAAACGGTCATTTTGAAAAAGTCACTTGCCTTCTTCAAGTAGGGTTGAAGCCAGAAACAAGGTATTAGCAACTATCAGCATCACCAAACCTGCCACACCTCGAGTCCATAGGACAAGATAAGACCAGGAATAAACAGTGATAAAGACAGTGATAGGAATTGCTTGCATCCCATTAACTCCCACAGGGTATCTGGGGGGAGAAGTGGTTAAATGAATAATTACTACAGGGTGACAAGTTCTTTGACTTCCCTGGTGGCTCAGATGGTAAACCGTCTGCCTATAATGTGGGCAGACTCCAGGGAGGAGAGGAAATGGAAACAATTAAACCAGTTTCGCAGTATACGTGGACAGGAAAAGCCTGACTTAGATGGAGACCTGAGGATGCATGGAATTATAGAGGAAAGAAAGACACGAAGAACAGTAGGGACAAAGGCTTGTTTTCCCTGGAATACAGATATTTTCTCATGCAGCATTTTTGCAAGAATCATGTGCAGAAACTGAATTATTAAAACTTCAAGGGACATTAGATACTGTCATGGTTTTTTAAAACTGTTTTTACCAAGTCTCTCCTTTCTTACCTGGAAGGGCCATAGTCATCAGTGTCAAAGGATAATAACCAAAATGCAACTTCAGCTCAGCCCAGAGCATCCTTCTCAATACCATCGGGATGTGAAGGTCTATACTGGTCCACACTAAGTATATACATTTGCATCATCCAAAACCTGGAAACAATTTTCAGAAAAGGTAAACTTTACCTTGATGTTACTGAAAGGTTATGTCCAGCTGTACACCGCTGAAAAGCCAGTAAACAGGCTAGGTTGGTGGAAAGGCAAGTTTGCTTTATTTCAGATGCCAGCAACTGTGGGGAGGGTGGCAGACATCTGTCCAAAGGATGACTCCCCACCCTGACAAGCAGGGAGTTAGAGCTTTATAGACAGAATGGGGGGGGTTGTGCTTACATGCAGAAACAGCAGTCATCTCTAACAGTCATCTTCAAACGGGTCATCAGTGGTCTGACTAGCGTCATCTTGGTTGTTTTAGGTAGAGTTAATCTTCAGTTCCAGGGTGCACTTGTTCCCATTTCTTTGAGGTCAATTCTCGAAACTGTGGCAGCTCAAGTCCTGGGTACACTCTGGTCATCGTGTAGTTAACTTCTCCACCTGCTGTTTTGGTATCTATATGACAGCTCACAGGACATGGCTCAGAATATTATCTATAGCCCTTGAGAAATAACTATAGGTCCTCTATTATGCTTAATGACTACATTATTATTATTTAGTCTCTTAAGACTCTTGAGAGTCCCTTGGACAGCAAGGAGATCCAACCAAGTCCATCCTAAAGGAAATCAGTCCTAAATATTCATTGGAAGGACTGATGCTGAAGCTGAAACTCCAATACTTTGGCCACCTGATGCGAAGAACTGACTCATTGGAAAAGACCCTGATGCTGGGAAAGACTGAAGGCAGGATGAGAAGGGGATGGCAGAGGATGAGATGGTTGGATGGCATCACCAACTCGATGGACATGAATTTGAGCAAGCTCCGGGAGTTGGTGATGGACAGGGAAGCCTGGCGTGCTGCAGTCCATGGGGTTGTAAAGAGTCTGACACAACTGAGTGACTGAACTGAACTGAGACTGTTTTCCTTTGTTTCAGCATTTCTCACTTCTCTGATTAAACTGATTCTTTGACTAAAATTTTCCACAGGCAAAAGGCAGGCAGAGAATATGGTTGGGGGGCCGGGAGGGGGACGACAAGGACCATATTGTCCTTCTCTGTTTCACTGACGCCTAAACTCCAGCAAAATAAAATAAACCAAAAAGCAAACAAAAACTCCTAAAAATAAAGAGAATAATAAACTGAATGTAATCTCTGAATAAACACTCAAAGATACTGAGCACACAAATCAGTTAAAGCAAGAATTAAATCTCAGTATCATTCAGTGTTTTATTTGGACCATTTAGTTTATTCAGAAATTACATCTTCCAGGGTCCTGGGAATGAGGTGGGAAAGGACTCCACAGTTGAGTGAGCAGTGGAAATATTTTCTCTGAATCCCTCTATTTTCATCACTTTCTCCCTCTGCTCTGACATCTCTGAGTCCTGTGCCTCACCCAATATTTGTACTTTCAATAATATTTCAGTGTGAGAAATACAAGGTTTAAGGCTCATTCGGTTGGTTATAATTAAATGAGATTTTTAGAAAATAATCTAAAACATTTGTGTATCTTTATATTCCCTTTTGCATGCCCCTCAACAACATCAGTCTTCCATGGTTCAGATGGTAAACAATCTGCCTGCAATGCAGAAGACCCCGAGTTCAGTTCCTGGGGGAAGATTCCCTGGAAAAGGGAATGGCTACCCATTCAAGTATTCTTGCCTGGAGAATTCCATGAACAGAAGAGCCTATGGGCTACAGTCCATGGGGTCACAAAGAGTTGAACATGACTGAGTAACTAGAGGGCTTCCCTGGTGGTTCAGAAGGTAAAGAACTCATCTGCAATGCAAGAGACCCGAGTTCAATCTCCAGATCTGGAAGATCCTCTGGAGAAGGGAATGGCTAACAAGACTGAGCGACTGACACTCTTTCAACAATATCAAGAAAATGGCTTCCCTCATAGCTCAGTTGATAAAGAACTGCCTGCAATTCAGGAGACCTGGGTTAGATCCCTGGGTCAGGAAGATGCCCTGGAGAAGGAAATGGCAATGCACTCCAGTAGTCTTGCTAGAGAATCCCATGGACAGAGGAGTCTGGCAGGCTACAGTCAACTGGGTCACAAGAGTCCAAGAGCCTGACACTACATAACGACTAAACCACCATCCCTTCAATAAAGTCATCAGAGAGTGATTCTCAATACCTCTCCTAATTAGTTTTCAAGATATAAATAGACAACAAAGTATCTCCAAATGTCTCAGGAAAGTCTTCCACATAAAAATGATAGAAAAATGAGAGTAGAAGTTCAGTTCAGTTCAGTTCAGTCGCTCAGTCGTGTCCAACTCTTACCGACACCATGAATGAACCACAGCATGCCAGGCCTCCCTGTCCATCTGCTAGAGTCTACCCAAACCCATGTCTGTTGAGTCAGTGATGACATCCAATCATCTTATCCTCTGTCATGCCCTTCTCCTCCTGCCCTCAATCTTTCCCAGCATCAGGGTCTTTTTGAATGAGTCAGCTCTTCCCATCACGTGGCCAAAGTATTGGAGTTTCAGCTTCAACATCAGTCTTTCCAATGAACACCCAGGACTGATCTCCTTTAGGATGGACTGGTTGGATCTCCTTGCTGTCCAAGGAACTCTCAAGAGTCTTCTCCAACACCACAGTTCAAAAGCATCAATTCTTTGGTTCTCAGCTTGCTTTATAGTCCAACTCTCACATCCATACATGACTACTGGAAAAACCATAGCCTTGACTAGATGGACCTTTGTTGGCAAAGTAATGTCTCTGTTTCTTAATATGCTGTCTAGGTTGGTCATAACTTTACTTCCAAGGAGTAAGCGTCTTTTAACTTCATGGCTGTAATCACCACCTGCAGTGATTTTGGAACCCCAAAAAATAAAGTCAGCCACTGTTTCCACTATTTCCCCATCTATTTGACATGAAGAGATGAGATCAGATGCCATGATCTTAGTTTCTGAATGTTGAGCTTTAAGCTAACTTTTTCACTCTCTTCTTTCACTTTCATCAAGAGGCTTTCTAGTTCTTCACTTTCTGCCATAAGGGTGGTATCATCTGCATATATGAGGTTCTTGATATTTCTCCCGGCAATCTTGATTCCAGCTTGCACTTCATCCAGCCTAGCATTTCTCATGATGTTCCCTGCATATAAGTTAAATAAGCAGGGTGACAATATACAGCCTTGACATACTCCTTTTCCTATTTGGAACCAGTCTGTTGTTCCATGTCCAGTTCTAACTGTTGCTTCCTGACCTGCATACAGGTTTCTCAAGAGGCAGGTCTGGTGGTCTGGTATTCCCATCTCTTTCAGAATTTTCCACAATTTGTTGTGATCCACACAATCAAAGGCTTCGGCATAGTCAATAAAGCAGAAACAGATGTTTTTCTGGAACTCTCTTGCTTTCTCAATGATCCAGTGGATGTTGGCAATTTGATCTCTGGTTCCTCTGTATTTTCTAAAACCAGTTTGAACATCTGGAAGTTCATGATTCACGTATTGCTGAAGTCTGGCTTGGAGAATTTGAGTATTACTTTACTAGTATTGAGATGAATGTAATTGTGTGGTAATTTGAGCATTCTTTGGCATTGCCTTTCTTTGGGATTGGAGTGAAAACTGACCTTTTCCAGTTCTGTGGCCACTGCTGAGTTTTTCAAATTTGCTGACATATTGAGTGCAGCACTTTCACAGCATCATCTTTTAGGATTTGAAATAGCTCAACTGGAATTCCATCACCTCCACTAGCTTTGTTCATAGTGATGCTTCCTATGACCTACTTGACTTCACATTCCAGGATGTCTGGCTCTAGGTGAGTGTGAGTGATCACACCATCATGATTATCTGTGTCATGAAGATCTTTTTTGTACAGTTCTTCTGTGTATTCTTGCCACCTCTTCTTCTGCTTCTATTAGGTCTATATCATTTCTGTCCTTTATTGAGCCCATATATGCATGAAATATTCCCTTAGTATCTCTAATTTTCTTGAAGAGATCTCTAGTCTCTCCCATTTTATGAGAGTAGAAGAAAATAAGCAAACAAGCAAATAAATAAACAAACAAACAAGTAAAAAACAAACCCAAACGGGTATCACCCAAGCAAAAAAGGAGGAAATAGAAAAGCTATTAAAAAGAAAAATAAGAGCTCTTAATAATTAAGATTATACTTACTCCAAAATTTTATGACAGGCTTTGAAAAATAACATTGAGGAAATTTTCTAGAAAATACAACCTATCTACAAAGTCAAATGGTTGGGTGTGTTTCAGAAAATAGAGAGGAAGAAACTATTAATTCTTATACTCAAAAAAAAAAAAAAAGAGTCTCCAGACTGGGAGGGCCAACCAAATGCTAAACTTCATGAATAAAAAGATCCCCACAAGAAATAGTACATTATCATGAAATATAAGAATATTAGACATAAGGAGAAGATATTAAAAGACTCCAGAGTAAAAACAAATAAAAAGATACTACACTGAAAGGACAGAGTCAGAATGGCATTGGTCTTCTAAATAGACAAGCTAGAAAATAATGCAGGGATGCTTTCAGAATTCGTGGGAGAAATGATGGTCATGATGATAAAAATTCTGACTACAGTTTTAATACAAAACTGTAATTTGATGACATTGGGAAAATGGGCAGACAGAAAGTAGGGTGGTGGTAGCAGAGAGTCAAATCCTGTTTGCCCTTATAGGATGCCACTAGTTAATGTCCAAATTGACTAAAGAATACCAACATAAGCACATTATTATTAAAATGGAGGTAAAAAACAGAGGAAGAAACCTAAGGATTTAAAATTTTATGAAAAGAAATAGGAAAACAATTTATTATATTTTTTATTAGTAAGCCTTAAAAAATTTAGAGTAAGTTATTTATGTTATTTTTAACACATTTTTTTTAATGGAAATATTGAGCATACTTAGCACCTAGATCTTAGGAAACAGAGCACCTTGGAAAAATGGCTGATTCTGGGACTGAGGCAAATACTTGAGATGAGTTTGGAGCATCTTGCAATGCTAGGAAGTATGGAATGTTGGGGAAAATCCATAATTTAACAGTAAGATTATTAAAGGGACAGAGGAGACAACAGAAAGAGCTCCCAATGACCAGAGCTGGAACAATCTGAACAATAAAAAATAAAGTAATACTGGATTATAACACAAAGTAGACAATAAATCCTATGATTCCATACTGACACAATAAATAATTGAATCAATACATACGTTGGGGAGAAGAGACAAATCTTCACAGAATTCCAAATAATTGATGTAGATACTCCCTCCCCAAGGAGGTGAAGCAAATCTCCCTTCCTCAAGTGTGGGCAGGACACAGTAATTTTCTTCCCTAAAAAGATAGAATGGAGAGGGAGAGAAAAAGACTAACTTTGCAGTGGAGAAACCTGGCAAACACTGTCTGAAGCAGGCAGTCAAGATCAATGTCAACAGAGATAAGTCATGGTGATTGCTTGAGAGATGTGAGGTAAATGGAGCTTTAACTCTGCAGCCTCCTCCCAGAACCCACAACCTAAGTCTAGATACAAGGAAACCATCAGACACAACCAAATCGAGGGGCGTTCTACAAAGGATCTGTCAAGGTCATCAAAAATAAGGAAGGTCTAAAGAACTTACAGCTAAGAGGAACCTGTGAAAATATGATGACTGAATGCAATGTGGTATTCTGAATAGAATCCTGGAAGAGAAAAAGGCCATTAGGTAAAAACTAAGGAAATCTTTGGACTTTGGGTAATATTAATTATCAATGTTCATTCAATAATTGTCACAAATAACCACACTTATGGAAGATATTAACAATAGGGGAAACTAGGTATATGGGAACTCCCTGCACACTGTTCAGAAGTTTTCTGTGAACCTTAAGCTGTTCTAAAATACATTAAGTTTATTTTTAAAGAAGTACATATACCTTTGTTTTAGACATGAAAATGTTAATAGTAATTTGGTATCTGGAAGGGGTCACACACTGGAAACATGGACTAAACTTGACTGTCTTCTCTTTCGAGGATAAGGTCAGTGGACAGACTTCAAGAAAATCACAAATATCCTAATATTGAATGGTTAATTCATATCATTGTACAAAAGTCTACTATTTTGGGGAGGGGCCATAGTAGTCCTAGACGCTTCATGTGTTTGTCACTTTCGCTCTGTGTATATGCAGTTTGCATTAGAGAACCAATTCTCCCTCTTTCTCAGTCAACAAAGTTCAGCTGGCATTGATTTCCTTTGTGGTGATTGGCACAAGGATGGAGAGGTAACCCAAACAAAGGCAAGGATACACAGTCTTCTCACATTTACAGGAGCATTTGAGAAACAGGGACTTCCCATGTTTTTCATTGGGCTTTGAACTGTATGGACATGAGCCTGAAACCAGTGTTGGTCATTATGCCACCAGTAGGTGAAGTGTGCCTACAAGAGAACCATTCAGGCAGAAGGCAAGTGGAGACATAGAGAAACCCCGGATCTCTGACATGGTTTGAGCCCCAGCAACAAGGTCTACTAATTGTGCCAATACAATCCCTTCCAGGTTCAGCGTTGTTTTGAGTCTTCCATCATTTGGAATCAAAAGACCCCAAGTCTAAACCTAGAAGGACATCTACATATGGTGATTTGGCTGGATGACTAAACTTTTCCCGGTCTTAAGAATTTAACTATTATCTGGTCCAATAACCTCCTTCACTAAATGCCTTGCTTGTTGGTTTAGTCACTACGTAGTGAGGGACTCTTTCGCAACCCCATGGACTGTAGCCCACCAGGTTCCTCTGTCCATGGGATTTCCCAGGAAAGAATACTGGAGGAGGTTGCCATTTCCTTCTCCAGGGTATCTTCCTGATCCAAGGATGGAACCCATGTCTCCTGCATTGGCGGCAGATTCTTTACCATTGAGCCACCTGGGAAGCCCCTCACTCAACACCTGATTTGCACCAACTATTGTCACCTAGTTTACTTTGCTGCTGCTGCTAAGTCGCTTCAGTCGTGTCCAACTCTTGTGCGACCCCATAGATGGCAGCCCACCAGGCTCCCCCGTCCCTGGGATTCTCCAGGCAAGAACACTGGAGTGGGTTGCCATTTCCTTCTCCAATTCATGAAAGTGAAAAGTGAAAGTGAAGTCACTCAGTTGTGTCCGACTCTCCGCGACCCCATGGACTGCAGCCCACCAGGCTCCTCCATCCATGGGATTTTCCAGGCAAGAGTACTAGAGTGGGGTGCCGTTGCCTTCTCTGAGTTTACTTTAGGCATGTGGGAATTCTTCTAGGTTCTGGGCACTCAGAGTTAAGACATAGATTTTTTATACTTAAGGACCTGAAAGTTTCAAAACTTTAAGCAGAGGCAGTATTAGCAGGTCCCGTTTTAAAGACAAGGTCCTGACATACAGTCTTTTAAGTACTAGTAGAAAATAGAATCCAAGTTTTTGGATAAATGGCTCTTTCTGGTAGCCAGTAATTTCTCTCTGGTTAAATGTAATCCCGTTCATTCATTTCTATTTGTTTCTTCATCAGTTATAGTGAGGGTCGGCAAACTGTGGACCATGGACCACATCCAGCTTTATAAATAAAGTTTTACTGCAACACAACCATGCCCATGTGTTTATTTATTGTCTGTGACTGCTTTCAAACTGCAATGGCAGAGTTGAATAAATGTGACAGATATGATCTGTATGTATCTGTATACAGATATTTCATCTGTATACAGTACGATCCACACAGCCAAAAATGCTTACTATCCAGTCTTAACAGTAAAGAATTGTCAACCTCTGAACTATATATTGCTATGTGCCAGGCTGCAGAGTTACCCAGATGTTCTTGTCTTCAATAAGCTCACAGGCTAGTGCTTCTTAGTGGGAGACAAGCAAGTTAAGAGACAACAGAGCACATTGTGATAAGATGTGATAGGGAAAGGACAGGACACTGGGAGTGTTAGGAAAAGAATCCAAGGTGGAAGGAGAGAGTCAAGGTCACTCTCTAAGTCTACAACTAAGGAACATTGGAGAGGATTGGGGTGGGGTAGAAGGAATTTCAGGCAGAGGAGATTATCAGTGGTGATAGCTGCAAGGCACTTTGGATTAACAAGAATTTCAGGTTTCCTTGTGTTTTTTATATTATTTAAACTCTTTAAATGTGTATATCATCATACTGAAAAATAAAAATATTCTCTCCAAAAATAACTTTAAAAAACAGGGCTAACAATGAGACAATGTAGCAACCCAAGGATTTTCAGTGATGTGTGTGTGTGTGTGTGTGTGTGTATTTCACTATGGCTAGACTTGAAATCAGGTGGAAAAAGAAGTCCCAAGTGCAGAGGCTAGAACACAGGTTGAGTCAGATTAACAAGGCCCTGAAAAGTCACATGAAGGGGTATGGGCACTGTCATGAAAGAAACACAACTTTTTTTTTATATTGAAGTATAACTGATTTCTATCCTTTGTGTATGATCATTGAACATGAAAGTAAAAGTTATTTTTAAAAAAAGAACTTTATATTTGGGAGCATTTTCAAGAACTAACTAGTTATAACATTGGTAATTGGCCTCCAGCTTGTACAGTATGACTTTTGAGATCAGGAAATTATTTAACCTGACAAGGGGGCTATTTTTATGGGCTCTCTTAGTGGGAGGAGAAGGGTAGCCTCTCCTGCTTATTGTCAACCATGAGGATTCCCTCAGTAAGCTTCCTCTCATCTATGATCCTTCCATTAGCTTCTGAACATTCTGGGAATTCCTGTGGGATGGGAAGTCAGACAGCCTGGATTCCATCTTGAACATATTTGAGCTGTGTGGCCATGAGCAATTTCCTTAACTTCTCTGTGCACAGTTACCCCTCTATATAATATTATATAATGCATGGTATTATATATTGCATGCATGCTCAGTCGTTTAGTCATGTCCGACTCTTAGCAATCCCACGGATTGCAGACCAACAGGCTCCTCTGTCCATGAAATTTCCAGGCAAGAATATGGAACAGTTTGCAATTTCCTACTACAGGTGAACTTCCTGACCCAGGGATTAAAGCCATGTCTCTGGCATTGGCAGGTAGATTTTTTTTATCACTGAGCTACCAGGAAAGCCCACTATATAGTATTAAGTATTATATAGTATTACCTACATCTTGAATTGCTGTGAGTACTAAATGAGATGGTCCATGGAAAGCATTTAGCAGAGTACTAGGCCAAAAGTAAGCACCTAACAAATGTTACTTACTATTCAAGTAGCTGCTATTCAGGTAGTGTTAAAAGAGCAAAGAAGACAGTATGACCTGTTACAGAGGATATCCTGTCACTGCCTGCTCAACAGCCCTTCCTTTGTGAAACCAACTCTTCCTCAAACTGTGCAGAGCCAGTCCAGCATCTGAACAGGGGGGTATAACCACTCATTTTACTATTCCTTTATAGCGATTGCAAAGAAAATATATTCGTTTATTTGGAGACACTAGTTCAGAGACATGGAGAATCATAAATCTTGGAAAGAAAAGGAAAGGTCAACGATTTGCCATCTGTCTGAAGTTTGATACTTGTGGTCAAGCCTGTGCTTGCATACTTTCTTCCAAGCAGCCCTTTCTACTTTCATTCAGCCATAATTGTTAGGGAAATGGAAAGGAAGTAATAGTCAATTGCAGCTATGTGCCAGGCACTGTGTTCTTCATATATAATCCTAACCACAAACCTGGAAAGAAGCATTACCTTTTACACAATAAGTGCAAGGAAAGAGGGGCTGCAAATGTTAAAAATATAACTCACGATATAACTTCTGTTGTCTAGTGTATTGCTGCTGCTGCTACTACTGCTGCTGCTAAGTCACTTCAGTTGTGTCCGACTCTGTGCGACCCCATAGACAGCAGCCTACCAGGCTCCCCCGTCCCTGGGATCCTCCAGGCAAGAACACTGGAGTGGGCTGCTGTTTCCTTCTCCAATGCATGAAAGTGAAGTGAAAGTGAAGTCGCTCAGTTGTGTCCGACTCTTAGCGACCCCATGGACTGCAGCTTACCAGACTCCTAGGTCCATGGGATTTTCCAGGCAAGAGTACTGGAGTGAGATGCCATCGCCTTCTCCGATATTGCCCTGGGGAAGAGCTAATTCCTCACAAGGGGACCATGGTTAGGAATCACTACGCCATCAGGTACTTCCAAGGCATCTCTTGCTCTGCTCTTCTCGCAGGTGTGTCTCTCTGCTTGTCTCTGAACCTCTCCCTGTTACCAGGTTCCTCATGACTTCAGCTTGCTCCTGGTCCACACTACACACCCCAGCCCCAAGTCCTCTCTGCCACCCTTAACTCAGGTCTCTGAACTCACTGATTCATTCTCTCAGTTATAAGTTCCATGGTTCTGAAAGAGAAATCCAATTCTCATTTGCCATGGCAGATCTCAAGTTGTAGTTCACTGGCAGGTCTGTAGTTGGTACCCTAGGATTAGCCATGATCTTGAAAAGAAAGACCTCCACTGGGAGAATACTGCAAATCATTCCATTTGCAGTTTGATCAATGAGGGCTATAAATAGGGTATGGTGACACCAAAGTGGCTGAAGTGAACCAGCAATGACAAAGAACTCTACCACAGGACTTTCCTATCTGTCCAGTGGTTAAGACCCACCTGCCAATGCAGGAGATGCGGGTTCAATACCTGGTCTAGGAAGATTCCACATGCCACAGAGCAACTAAACTCTTGTGCCACAATTACTGAGCCAGTGCTCTAGAGCCTGCACTGTGCAACCAATGAAGCTCACACAGCCTGGAGCCCATGTTCTGCAACAAGAGAAGCCAGCCCAATGGGAAGCCCCATAACACAACAAAGAGTAGCCCCTTGCTAACCGAAATTAGAGAAAGCCTGAAGCAAGGAAGAGTGGCCAAAAATTAATTAATTAAAAAAGAAAAGTCTTACACTAATAAGAATTTATTTATGTTTGACACCAAAATGGTCAGTTGAGTCACTCGGGAATTCATTTATATGTGAGCAACAGAAAATCCAATTCACAGAAGTCTATACATACAAAAGGGTTGTTCTTCCTTTCACAAGACATCTGGATGTAGGCAATCCATAGATTCAAAAATACCAAGGACTCAGGCTTTTTTCTTTCTGTTCCTTCCTATTGATTTGTCACAAGATGGTCACAGTATGGCTGACATATCTCTGGGCATCAAGTTCATCTTTAGGAAGGGGAAAGGAGAGTCAAAGGATTTCACATAGTTGTTCGTGAATTTTACTGAAGAAGGGAAAACTTTCTAAGCACACTTTCTCTTATAATTCGTTATCCAAGGCTACTGGATAATAAAATCCAACCTATACAATGTTTATGACTGGGGTAGACCAAGCAGGGACATCCCGTGACACTGGGGTAGGGACTTAGAGTCTCTGAGATTATGGGATGGAATATGCTGGTTTCCTGAAAATGTCTTAGATTTCTATTAACAGAAGAAAGGCTGAGCAACAAACAGCACCTTCTTTTTTTTTTTTAACGATATATATAAAGCAGGTTTATTCATAACTGACAAAACTTGGAAGCATCAAGATGTCTTTCAATAGGTGAACTGATAAACTGTGGTACATTCAGATAATGCAATATTATTCACTACTGAAAAATAAGCTATCAAACCATAAAAAGACATGAAGTGAAGTGAAGTCGCTCAGTCGTGTCCGACTCTTTCAGACCCCATGGATTATAACCTACCAGGCTTCTTCGTCCATGAGATTCTCCAGGCAAGAATACTGGAGTGGGAACCTTAAATGCACGTGACTAAGGGAATGAAGCCAGTCTTAAAATGTTACCTGCTGTACGACACAAATGAAATGACATTTTGGAAAAGGCAAAACTAAAGACAATAAAAGGATTGGTGATTGCCAGGGGCTGGAGGGTGGGGAGGGGTGAATAGGTGTAGTACAGAGCATTTTTAGGGCAGTGGTTCTGTCTTGTATGATACTATGATGATGTATACACGATATTAAATGTTTGTCAAAACTTAGAGAACACACAACACCTAAAGTGAACTCCAATATAAACTATGGACTTCAGGTGTCAATGACATGCCACTGCAGGTTCATCAGTTTTAACACATGTACTAGTCTGGTTGGGGATGTGGCTAGTGAGAAAAGCTAGCACCTTCTTTAAAAGAGCAATCCGCCAAGACAAGAAACCCTGAATATGTACCCCCTGCAGCTGACCCAGTGCTTCCAATAGATAACAACTTCTCCTTGAGTGAATAAGTAAATGAATGACTACTCTTACTCTTGAAAGAAAGAAGCTAATACCAAGTATAAAGAAGATCAGGGTGATTCTCAGGAGATACAAATATTTCAGAAATATCTGTGAAATCTTGTCTTACTTCTCTGAACCTCAATTTCTTAATCTGTAAAATAAGATTGAATAATCCATTTGCTATAAAGTAAATTTGGGGATTGATTAAATGAAACTACTTATGGGTAAGTTCTTGGAAATCATAAAGAATTAGGAAATACCATTTCGATTTACAAGCAATGGAAACAAAGGCAAGAGGAAACTGGCATGAGTCAATAGGCCTTAAAAATCATCCTTTCCAGGTGTGGAGGAGCTCCACAAATTGAAAAAGAGAAATAGAGCCTGGGGAGATACGTATTCTGATTGGTTCAAGGAGTCATTCCTCTGAAGATGAGAATTTCCATCTGAATAATAAAGGAAGTGGTGAAATATTGGAAATACAACTCGTAATCTTCTGGCAAGTCCAGGACTTGGGCTAAGAAATACAAAGTACAAGCATGAGACATAATAAAGAAAAAGTACAACATTCAGCTCCCCAGGGATATCCTAGCTGGCCCAAAAGTAGTGAAATCACTATTTCCAGATGACATTAAATAGTGGAACCACAGATGAATACAGCTGGCTGCCTGTGGCAGTTGAGCTCAATTTGATTTCAGAGACTTAGTGACAGTTGTTTTTACAAATATTTGAGTTCGCACAGGGTGAAGGAGCATGCCCCATCCCCATGACATCAGATATGGCCACCAGGCTTGATAAGTCCAGTGCATGTAGGCAGAAGTGTCACGAGTCACCTGCAGGCAGAAGCCTGTAAGAATTTGTATACAATTCTCTATTCTCCCTCCCTATTAGACCAACTGGCTCCAAACAATGGGAGCTGCACAAGCCTGGATCCCAGGGTGAGTATGGCATCAAGCAGGAACCCCTCCCCCATGGCCCTCCATGGAAGCAAACAGAAACACAAACAAAGTTGTATTGTTCTAGGCCATCAAATTGTTTCACTGCAGCATAATGTTACATGTCCTAACACCTTTGCAGTTGTGTGGAAGCAGCCACAGGAGGAGTTAAAAAGATTCTTTGAAGCAAGACAGTCTAGGATTGGAGTTTTGGATTGAAGTCTGACACTTCTAATCCATAAATCCCATCACTCTGCACCCTTTATCCTTGCTCATGTTTGTCTATCAGCCTAGATCTGTGATTCTCAGATCTAGTTGCATCTTTGAATCACAATAGCAATTTCAAATGCATGCCCAGCTTCTACCCTACACATTGTGAATTCACTGGTCTTGGGTGGGACCCAAGTATTAACATTTTTTAAGACAAACGTGCAGCTAGGTTTGAGAACTACTTGTCTAGAATTCCTTAGTATTACTTAACTGGTTCACCCTTCAACACTCAGACTGAATCTTCTCCAAAATGTCTTCCTGAACCCAAAGTTTCTACCTAAGCTCCAGCAGCAACCTAGTCACATCTGATCTCAGTAATTAGAACATCACATAAGATTTTCAACTTCCATATCTACTTTCCAACCAGAGTGTGATCTCTCAGAACACAGGGACTATACTAAAATCTTGAAGCACCAACACCTAGGTCCTGGCATCATGCTGTATATATAAAGGCATATATACAATAAATGCTGATTTATTTTAAATAGAGAAAATACTACCTGATTAAAATTAAGAAGAACTTCCCTGGTGGCTCAGTGGTAAAGAACCTGTCAACTAGAAGATGCGGGTTTGATACCTGAGTCTAGAAGATCCCCTGTAGAAGGAAATGGCAATCTACTTCAGTATTCTTGCCTGGGAAAACCCATGGACAGAGGAGCCTGGTGGGTTACTAATTTTGTGAGTGTGTGAAAGTGTGAGGGACTCCCCATCGTGAGTTTCATTTGTATGTACACACATTAATTAAACACATTTTTGTTTCCATTTTGTAAAGTGACTTGTTTTCTTATTCTTATTATTTATTCAAGGCCAGGCATCTTCAACTTGGTGTGGGCTCCCAGAACAAGGTCAAGAGGGGCCAGATTTGAGAGTCAGGTGCCTGGCATTCCCCTAGGTGCTGAGGTGAAGCAGAGAACAATCCTGAACTCCAGTTCCCAAGGAACTCCATTCAGTAGGAAAGAAAACCCGACACCATCAGTTCTGGTACTGGTGATGAGAAGGAAAAAACACACACACTGACAGAGCTGAACACTAAACATGGCATTTGGGACCAGATAACCCTTTGGGGGAGGGGACGCTGCTGCGCATTATAGGATTGTTTATCAGCATCCTTCTCCTCTACCCACTAGAGGACAATTGCCGCTCCCTCCTCCCCCGGGGTAGTGACAACTGCAAATGTCTGTAGATATTACCAGAGTCTCCTGAGAGTAATTACCACCCTTGGTTAAAAAATGCTGTGATAAAGGATGCCTGGAGGGTGTAGGGGTGTGGGCAATCGGTTTAGGTTTAGCTGGGTTGGTCAGGAGCTGCCTCTGGGAAAGTGGGGAGTTTGAGTTGAAACCCAAGGAATGTGTAGGTGGCAGATATGTGGAAGAAATCCAGCAAGTGCAAAGGTGCTGAGGTAGGAAGAGCTCATATATTAAGGAGAAAATAAGGTGTGTTCTAGTATGGCTGAGGCAGAGTGACTGAAGAAGACTGAAAAGAAATGAATCGTGTGCCATTTCAGGTGCTGATGCAAAGGGCTGTATGAATGTATCTGTTTGAAGAGAATTCAGTTATTAGAATAGAAAACACTTTTGTTCTCAAGGGTTAAACCTGCAAGTATATTTTAATGGGGTCGCAAAGAGTCGGACACAACCAAGAGACTGAACATGCTTTAGTGATACTGTTCTAAGTTCAGATATAAAAATCCAGTTTGGGTGTGGTGACAAGAGAAGGCACATGGGGAAAAAGAGAAGAATGTCCTGGCAGTGAGGGGCTTTCCATAGGACTACATGAGGATGCCCAGGCCTAGGAAGCGGGGTCCTGGAAGGGAGAGGCCAAAGTTTGAATCACGTGGGCCCAGAAAGTGCTAAACCCACTGATTCTATACTTACAGCTTTGAATTTATTAGGTGGAGCAGGGGCTGCCTTCAGCTAGTTCATAATGGATGTTTAAAATAATTATGTGTTTTAATGTGTGTTTTTAGAAAACAATGCATCAGAACAATGTTTTGTGGATATTATGGAGGATGACTAAAGTTAACCTAAACCAACTTCAATAAACAATTGCAAAAGGACAATGTGAATATGGCAAAGGTTATACAGTTGCCTGATTTCAAGGAGGCAATGAGTTCAGTCACCAGGTTCCCAACCCTTGGGTCAAGGACCTCTCTGGTCTGAGGCCTGTTAGAAACAGGGTTACACAGTGGGAGATGCGGGATGGACCAGTGAGCAAAGTTTCATCTGTGGCTTCCCATCACTTTCCATTGCTTGCATTTCTTCCTGAACCATCCCCCACCACAGTCTGTTGAAAAATTGTCTTCCACAAAACTAATCACTGGTGCCAAAAAGTTTGAGGAACACTGCTTTAAGCTGTATGAAAAATTCAACTCTGCACCTGTGAAAAAACACACACATTCACTCACACAGAGAACATTTATTCATTCAACAAATACTTAGCTGAGCACCTGCTAGAAGACAAAAAAAAAAAAAAATCACCGAAATCTCACCACACAGAAATAACCATATTTGACATTTTGCACACCTGCACTGTTCTCTCCACCTCCTCCTATTTCTGAATACTTGACTAACAAAAACTATATTTTTTCTACTAAAACCCATTTTTCCTTTTGAATATCATTCCCAATGGTACAAAATTGGCTTTTCCCCCCATCCTAAAAATGACCCATTCTCTTGATCATCATCATACGACTTTCTATTTCTCATGTCAAGACAAAATCTTCAAATAACTTACTTTCACATTCACTTCTCGACTTACAACAATTGCCATTTCTTCCAAGCTTCTATTAATGATGTTTTCTCAGAGGTTGACAATGGTTTCTTAATTTTGTTGTTGTTGCTTGGTTGCTAAGTCATGTCCGACTCTTTGCAACCCCACGGACTGTAGTCCGTCAGGCTCCTATGTCCAGGGTGATTCTCCAGGCAAGAATCTTGGAGTGGGTTGCCTTGCCCTCCTCCAGGGGATCTTCCCAATCCAGGAATCAAACGCAAGTCTCCTGAACTGCAGGTGGATTCTTTACAGTCTGAGCCACCAGGGAAGTCCCCTAAGATAGATGGATTTTGTCAGAGAAAGACCTTGCTTAAAAAGCCCAAGCTGGACCAGATGCAGCAGGCTATTTGGATTTGGAAGTAGGTTGTGGTTTTCCACCTTTACAATGTGTTTGGGCAAATGATTACAGGGAGGCATACAAAGAGGATTTAACTTTTCATTGGGCAGAGGGTTAGATTTGCACAACTCTAACTATCAACTCAAATGCTTATGACGCCACAAAACTAATGTCAATGAACAGAATAGGCTGAGTATGGGATGGTGGGAACCATGGACAGCGGAAGGCACATTCCCTGCCTCCGCCTTTGTGCATCTTCAGCCTGCAGCTGTCTTCCTCCAGATCTTTG
Source organism: Moschus berezovskii (assembly GCF_049115385.1). NCBI lineage: Eukaryota > Metazoa > Chordata > Mammalia > Artiodactyla > Moschidae > Moschus > Moschus berezovskii. The sequence goes on along the minus strand of NC_142467.1, from coordinate 42,854,474 downwards.
CAGAACTTCCTTCTGTACCTTTGGGGCTCACTTACATAGCCTAATGCCCTGCTCTGTATTCCCCATGGTATTTCTCTGGAAGTGCTATAAATGCCCTGCTTATTCATTTATATGTTTCCTGTCTTGTTCATCTCTTTGAAACATAAGGAGTGAAGTCACTCAGTCATGTCCAACTCTTTGTGACCCCATGGACTGTAACCTACCAGGCTCCTCCATCCATGGGATTTTCCAGGCAAGAATACTGGAGTGGGTTGCCATTTCCTTCTCCAGGAGATCTTCCTGACCCAGGGATTGAACCCAAGTCTCCTGCGTTGTAGGTAGACGCTTTATCGTCTGAGCCATTTAATAAACATGCAACAAATAAGGCATTCTGGTGGTAGCAGAACCTGCCAGCCAATGCAGGAGACATAAGAGACATGGGTTCGATCCCTGAGTCAGAAAGATCCCCTGGGGGAGGAAATGGCAACCCACTTCAGTATTCTTGCCTGGAGAATCCCATGGACAGAGGAGTCTGGTGGGCTACAGTCTATAGGGTCACAAAGAGTCGGACATGACTGTAATGACTTAAGATACATACATATAAACATGCACACTGACTGAAATCAAATAACAAACTAAACAACTCATTCAAATGGCCCATCAAAAAAACACTGCAATTTAACTCTCTTGCTCCAAGAGGACAGGTACGGGTGCTCTTGCTGTAGCAATTCTAGCACAGTTTCAGGGAAATATAGCAGTGCTAAAATAATCACCAGAAAACTGAATAGCAATGGAGGTGCTCTATATACTAGATTTTTTCAGGGTCCAGTGTATAAAATGGGGAGTTTCAAAGGAAAATATAAGAAGGACAGAAAATTTTCCTTATTTTTACTACAATAAGAATATCAAAAGGTGTTGATACAAATTTCAAATGTATCATAGTAGCTCAAACTTATTACTCAGGCAAAAATATCCAAAATTGTGGGAAAATTAAGAGAAATTAAGATGCAAATTAAGACATCATTTAAGGCATAAAAGATGTAAGACAAACAGTTCATGAGGTTTATTTTCCAGAATAATATTATTACTGTTATTACCTTAATATGAACAAAATATGTACAGATCTCAGAGACTGAAAAAATTAAGTATACAAAATATTTTTTAAAACAGGGATAAAAGTCAATCTGGACCTTTCCCTGATAAATCCACATAACTTTTTTTGATTCTGTAGGAGGCAAATAAGCCCCTTAGTATAAAGTGTCTTGTGTTTATTAATGGTTTAGTGTATTCATCCATATGCCCTAGCTTAATTTAATGAAACTATATTTCACTGCAAAAAAAAAAAAAAAGGGAGATTGTGTTTCTCCACTAGATGACAGGTTTTATACACACATACACACACAACTGGTGGAAGGAGACCAGGAGGCCCTGATGGCTGTCTTTTGAAATTCATCGTTCTCCTGACACTGAAATCACATACCCTCCCAATGTCTCATTGCTTCTTCTGTTAAGTGAGTGTTCCAAAACCCTCAACAATTTCACCCCCAATAGGGTCAGAAATTGGTTCTTGAGGGAAGGGTAAAAGGAAGAGAGAATAAATCTTGTATATTACATTGGTTTGTTGCCTTCCAAATCCAAGCTCTACCCAACCAATGCTTGTTGTTTTTGTTATTGTGTAGAGGCTCAATTGTGTCCAATTCTTTGGGACCCCAAGGACTGTAGCCCACCAGGTTCCTCTGTCCATGGAATTCTCCAGGTAAGAATACTGGAGTGGGTTGCTGTTTCCTTTTCCAGGGCATTTCCTGATCCAGGGATTGAACACATATCTCCTGCATAAGCAGGCAGATTTGTTACTGCTGAGCCACCATGGAAGCCCAACCAATGCTTAATTTTCCATATTTAATCTGTCCTATGGAGAATTTAAATATCATGTTTCTCTTTAATGTAACAATTTTAAGAGAAATAAAAAAAACAACAAAGTAAGAACCAAGAAAGTTATATGAAATTTAAATCATGTGAAATATAGGGCTACAGGTAGTTTGGCTCAAGAATACACCTCACGGTCCTGAGATGACTCGCTTTTGCTAATCCAGAATACCACAAATGTAAGCAAGAATACCAAGACAATAACAGAGTTTCCAGTGTAAACTCCCCTAATGGTGCTTATCCATGGATCTTGTGCCAGCATCATAGGCTATGGAGATATCAGCAGATCAATGACCAAACAAAACAAAACAAAACAAAAATAGGAAAACACCATCTTGTTAGAGCAATGAGTAGAAGACATTTCTGAATATAAAGTACCCAAACATATTTATCTTTATAAACATTTGGCTAGTTCTGGATAATGATGGGTAAGACCAAATGATCTGAAGTTATAACCATTTGGTGAAATTATATGACAATTTAAAATTCAAAATGCATTTGGGTATGGTAGAAATGTGTATCTTGCTTGTGGTAGTATTTACAGAGGTGTATACATTTGTAAGACTCAAACTGCGTGCTTCAGAGGAGTTTGTTACATGCAAATTACACATACTTTTAAAAATTAATAAGGTAATTATATAAATAATCCTTATTATTACAGGATTATAATAAAGAGATATTAGAAAAGAAAACAACAATTTTTGTTCCTACATAAGTTGATATGGTAGTATTACCTGAAAATACTCAATTAATGAATTTAGTTGTGAATTCTGAGGAAACCAGAATTGAAAGAGACACGTGTACCCCAATGTTCATTGCAGCACTGTTTATAATTGCCAGGACATGGAAGCAACCTAGATGTCCATCAGCAGACAAATGGGTAAGAAAGTTGCGGTACATATACACAATGGAATATTACTCAACTATGAAAAAGAATGCATTTGAATCAGTTCTAATGAGGTGCATAAAACTGGAGCCTATTATACAGAGTGAAATAAGCCAAAAGAAAAACACCAATATAGTATATTAACACATATATATGGAATTTAGAAAGATGGTAACGATAACCTTATATGCAAGACAGCAAAAGAGACACAGATGTATAGAACAGTTTTTTGGACTCTGTGGGAGAAGGCGAGGGTGGGATGATCTGAGAGAATAGCACTGAAACATGTATATTATCATATATGAAACAGATCGCCAGTCCAGGTTCGATGCATGAGACAGGGTGTTCAGGGCTGGTACACTGGGATGACCCAGAGGGATGGGAATGGGAGGGAGGTGGGAGGGGTGTTCAGGATGGGGAACACATGTAAACCCATGGCTGATTCATGTCAATGTATGGCAAAAACCACTACAATATTGTAAAGTAATTAGCCTCCAACTAAAATAAATACATTTTTTTATTTTTTTTTATTTTTTTTTGTTTTTTTTGACCTTTTATTTTATTTTTAATTTATTTTATTGGAGGCAAATTACCTTACATTAATATATTGGTTGGTTTTGCCATACATTGACATGAATCCGCCCTGGGTGTACATGTGTTCCCTTTCTTGAACCCCCCTCCCACCTCCCTCTTCCCCATATCCTCCCTCCAGGTCATCCTCGTGCACCAGCCCCAAGCATCCTGTATCATGCGTCGAACCTGGACTGGTCACTTATGATAATATACATGCTACAATGCCATTCTCCCCAATCATCCCACCTTTACCCTCTCCCACAGAGTCCCATAGACTGTTCTATATGCTTATGTCTCTTTTGCAGTCTCGTATACAGGGTTCATTCTAGAGGAGATCAATCCTGGATGTTCATTGGAGGGACTGATGCTAAAGCTGAAACTGCAATACTTTGGCCACCTCATGCGATGAGTTGACTCACTGGAAAAGACTCTGATGCTGGGAAAGGTTGGGGGCGGGAGGAGAAGGGGACGACGGAGAATGAGATGGCTGGATGGCATCACCGATTCTGTGGACATGAGTTTGAGTGAACTCCGGGAGTTGGTGATGGACAGGGAGGCCTGGCGTGCTGTGATTCATGGGGTCGCAGAGAGTCGGACACGACTGAGCGACTGAACTGAACTGAACTGAACTGATACAGGGTTCAGGTTACCATCTTTCTAAATTCCATATATATGTGTTAGTATACTGTATTGTTTTTCTTTCTGGCTTACTTCACTCTGTATAATTGGCTCCAATTTCATCCACCTCATTAGAACTGATTCAAATGCATTCTTTTTAATGGCTGAAAAATACTCCATTGTGTATATGTACCAAAGCTTTCTTATCCATTCATCTGCAGATGGACATCTAGGTTGCTTCCATGTCCTGGCTATTATAAACAGTGCTGCAATGAACATTGGAGTACATGTGTCTCTTTCAATTCTGGTTTCCTCGGTGTGTATGCCCAGGAGTGTGATTGCTGGATCATAGGGCAGTTCTATTTCCAGGTTTTTGAGGAATCTCCACACTGTTCTCCATAGTGGCTGTACTAGTTTGCATTCCCACCAACAGTGTAAGAGGGTTCCCTTCTCTCCACACCCTCTCCAGCATTTAATGCATGTAGACTTTTGCATAGCAGCCGTTCTGACTGGTGTGAAATGGTATCTCATTGTGGTTTTGATTTGCATTTCTCGGATTATGAGGGATGTTGAGCATTTTTTCATGTGTTTGTTAGCCATCTTTATGTCTTCTTTGGAGAAATGTCTGTTTAGTTCTTTGGCCCATTTTTTGATTGTGTCACTTATTTTTCTGGAATTGAGCTGCAGGAGCTGCTTGTATATTTTGGAGATTAATCCTTTATCAGTTGCTTCATTTGCTATAATTTTCTCCCATTCTGAAGGCTGTCTTTTCACCTTGCTTATATTTTCCTTTGCTATGCAGAAGCTTTTGATTTTAATTAGGTCCCATTTGTTTATTTTTGCTTTTATTTCCAATATTCTGGGAGGTGGGTCTTGGAGGATCCTGCTGTGATTTATGTCGGAGAGTGTTTTGCCTACGTTCTCCTCTAGGAGTTTTATAGTATCTGGTCTTACATTTAGCTCTCTAATCCATTTTGAGTTTATTTTGGTGCATGGTGTTTGGTGTATGGTGTTTGGTGTATGGTGTTCAGGATGGGGAACACATGTAAACCCATGGCTGCTTCATGTCAATGTATGGCAAAAACCACTACAATATTGTAAAGTAATTAGCCTCCAACTAAAATAAATAAATTTTTTTAAAAAAGAAAAAAAATTTGGTTGTGAATCAGAAAACTATTTTTTTTTTTTTTGCCTAAAATTCAAAATTTTATCTGTGTTGTTATAAATAAACTTGAAAGCAGCTTCTCAGGTACATGGTTCTGCTTATTAATCAAAATTTTATTTAAATCTCCTAGTGGGTTCACATAGGATCCTCACCCACAAGAATAAATCAGAAACATGCCAGGCATCATGCTTGGCCCCTTTACATAGCTTAACTCTAATTCTAAAGAGGTGCCAAGGGGAAGGTATTTAGCACAAAGAAAGTGAAAGATCAGAGAAAAACATTAAGTCCCAAGTCTGTTCTTACATGAGTTTGATCTCTAGAGTCAGAATCCCAGCTTAGCATTTATTTAGTTGCTGTGTGGCCCAAGATAAATTATTAATGCTCTTTGAAACTTTCTTTCTCTGTCTGTCAAATTCAGATTAATGCAGGTCCTTCAGGTACTTCCTGATAAACACTGAGGAATACAGAGGAGGGTGACAAAGCCTCTAAACTGTCCTTGATTAAAAAAGGAAAACAGCTAGTGTCTTGGGCTGGAAAAGCTGTTACCACCTTACTTGTGGGGGATAAAATGGTTAGATGGGATATAGGGTTACAGGAAGTAGGCTTTGCTTCCTTTTAAAAAATACTATGTTCCATAAAAACAGCAGGTTCATTTTAGAATGTGCAGTCCAGCATAAAGAAAAGAAAACAAAAATCAACCATAATCCCAACTACCAGAAATAGCCACAATTACCATTTTCATCACATATGCATTTAGAATTTTATCCTTTCAGTGCTTTTCTTAACAGAAACAGTGACCCTATGCAATACATACTACATACAGTATATTGTTGTTGTTGCTTAGTTACTAAGTCATGCCTGACTCTTTTGCAACCTCATGGACTGTAGCTTGTCAGGTCCCTCTGTCCATGGGATTTCCCAGGCAAGAATCCTGGAGTGAGTTGCCATTTTCTTCTCTAGAGGATGTTCCCAACCCAGGAATTAAACTCAAGTCTCCTGCTTTGGTAGGTGGATTCTTTACCACTGAGCCACCTGGGAAGCCCCACTTAATGATCAACACTGTTTTTTCATGTTAGTAAATGCACTGCAGTGACAACGTTGTTAATGGGCATGCTTAATTAACTAAGTAATTGATCCTTTATTATTGGATATTTAGTTTGTTTGTAACATTTTCATGATTATAAACAGCAGCAATGAATCTTTTCTTATACATCTTCATGTATTCTTACTTCACGTATCATCTCCTTAAGATGGAGTGCAGGAAGTTGACCTACTGAATCAAAATATATGCCTCTTGGTTTTAAGATACCTGGAAGACACTTTGACAACTTCAGAGTCAAGACACAAAAAGCCCAAGATTTTGCTATTGCCTATTGTGAACTTGCTTGTTCTTGCTGCTAAACATACCTGTCCTGCAGGTATGTTTAAGAATGATCTCATCATTCAAACTTTTTTAAATCCAGGGTAAACCTGGATATAAAGGAACATAATAGTCAGTTACACAGTGGCGGTTCTGCAGTTTAACAGATGTAAACAAATTCATCCCATATCCATCAGATCAGTCAGTGCCCATATTATGTGAGTGGTTAAAATCTTTAGTATCATTCCTCTGTGGTGGTGTTCTCATTGTCACTAAGATATGCAACATAAGCCATCTGAACTCAAACTGCTGCTGCTGCTGCTAAGTCGCTTCAGTCGTGTCCAACTCTGTGCGACCCCATAGACGGCAGCCGACCAGGCTCCGCCATCCCTGGGATTCTCCAGGCAACTAAATAACTCAAACTAAATAACCCTAATTTGCCTGAACTTGCATTTCTATTAAAATGGCCATGTTGCAACTTCTCACCAGTAGCAATCAAGATTACTCTCATAGCTGAATCTCCTGTTTGTTGCTTCTAAGAATTATTTGCACATAATAAACAGAAAGTTGTTGCACCCAAGAGAGCCAAAAGAAAAAGTCCTTAAAAAACTGGAAATAGAACTGCCATACGACCCAGCAATCCCACTCCTGGGCATACACACCGAGGAAACCAGAATTGAAAGAGACACATGTACTCCAATGTTCATTGCAGCACTGTGTATTATAGCCAGGACATGGAAGCAACCTAGATATCCATCTGCAGACAAATGGATAAGAAAGCTGTGGTAAATTTACACAATGGAGTACTACTCAGCAATTTAAAAGAATACATTTGAATTCGTTCTAATGAGGGGGATGAAACTAGAGCCTATTATACAGACTGAAGTAAGCTGTCTGTGTTGGAAAAGATAAAGAAAACTCAAGAAAGTCCACATTATTCCTACAACATGTTGAAAGTGCTTCAGAATTCACACAATACTAATTTTCTTTTGGTTCTGGTTAAATTACATATACCAGTTTATAGCAAATGGTAAAATCTGTAACTCTGTTCAAAGTTTTAAAAGATTACTTAAGAATAGATTCTTGTATTTCTATGCCACCTTTATAATTCTGGTTTCTTATTTCTTAATTAGTAAATTCAGCGTGCGGGTTCTATCCCAGGCTAATTTATACACTTTCCTTCTCCAAAGCCTGAAAGTGAAAAGTGAAAGTGAAGTCGCTCAGTCATATCCGACTCTTTGTGACCCCATGGACCCCAGCTTACCAGGCTCCTCTGTCCATGGGATTTTCCAGGCAAGAGTACTGGAGTGGGTTGCCATTGCCTTCTCCATAGAGTTGACTACTTGCCTCTTAATAAGATTTTTATATCCCTGCCTCAGAGAGTACCACAGAAATTTAGAGCAAGTTAGTTGCGTTGGCTGGACAAGAGTTCAAAACCTGGGCTTTCCTTATTGCCTCTCATTGGTCTTCCTTTTCCCTCTTCCTCACCATGAACTTCACATTTCAACATCACCTTTTCTCTTGCTCTAACCTGTCTTTCATATTGCTTTTCTTTCTTTGGGTTCATTTTTGGTGGTAGTGGTTTTCTTATTTTGTTTTGCTTTTGCTTTCCTCTAATGCTTAAATCTGTAACAGGATATGTCTTTCTTTAGGAACTAAAAACAGGACATCATAAGAAAGTCAGATGATCAGTCTTCATTCTACTTAAACCTGCTCAAAAGCCCTCTTGAGCTTAACTTCTTTCTCTAGTTTAGGTCTTTGTGAGCATCTTTTTTTCCTCCCATGACTTTACTTCACCAGTGCAGGAAGACTTTAGTTGACTAGCAAGAACAGGGGCACAGAGAAGAAATGGATGGAAACATAAAAGCTCCTACACTGGATCTTCTCCAGTGTTCAGTTCCTTTCTATACTGTAAAGTTCAACTCTAAACTCAAACCCTTTAGGAAACTCTCTGGATATGTATAAGACTCAACAAATTCTATCTCCCAGGAAGTCACATGGACACATACACCAATACTTTTCTTATGTACCTCTGCTTTAAACAAAGGCCATAACTTACACATGTTCCCTAAACCAGGAGCACTAATCGATCCATCTCTGTGGGAACAAATTATTAAGAAGCTAAATCAATATTGAGAAAGTCAACAGATGCTCTAGTATGTTTCCTGCCTTAGAACAAATCTATTTTTCTTACAAACTTTGATGACTCTAAAAATCCCAGTTTTAACCTATAGACTTCTCGTCCATACTCAGCTGAAAGCCAAATCCTTCAGATCCCTCATGTTGAATATACACACAGTTAAACAGGAGTGGAGAAAAATCAGTATGTTCAATTAGACTTTTTGGCTAAAGTGTTGTGACATTGCTCTTATTTCTCAGGTTCCAGAGCCACTTTAAAGTGCCAAAGAGTTGTGAAGACTTTGAGAATCTCCACTATTTATATTTTTAATCTTAAAAATAGGGAAAGTTTGAACCTAAATGTGTCCTCAGAATGGCAAGCTATTTCCCCAACTACAAGTCAAATTATTTTTTATTTCTATTAAACTTTTATCTAACAGAAATTTGAAGTATGAACCCTGTAGCTTGAATTGAAAACACAAACATGTACATTCTAATTCCTATAAGTATTTAAATGGTGTTTACTTTGTTATCAGTATAAATGGCATTTCTCTTCTACATAAACAAATTCAGTCCAGTCATAAACAAATTAAAGAACACTAAAAACAAAACTTTGTAAGTCACTGACACTCCAAAATTACTAAGGTAATTGTATGAAGGTTTTTCCAGTGAGGATGTCAAATCAGGGAAAATTCACCCAAACAAAAGGGCTATGTTCATGATAGAAGGTGGCAAAAGCCCAATATCCAGGTTAATTGGGACATTCTTGGCTCAACAATTTTCTAGTCATAAAACTGTCAACACTGAATTTAGACTCTGTGCCTCAATCCACAGGAATAAAAAATGGGACTGAATCACACCTACAGTGTGTAGGGTTGTCATAAGAGTTAAGTGGCTTAATACTAGTAAAGCAGTTAGCATGGTTCCCGACAAAGGAAACAGGATAAATATTAAAACAAAATAAATATTAACTTCACTGAAATCTTATCCTCAAGTGCTGGATTAGGGTTCAGAAAGGCTCCAATAGGCTTCAGAGCTCCTTGTAAGACAGAATCTTATTCACCTGACCCTGTTCTGGCATTCTTTATTTTTCCCTCTTAAGGCTCTTTCAACTGGGTCAAATTCACCATCTTCCAAAGATGACCAAGATCAGTGATCTGGCTTTTGTTTATTTATTTTTTTTTTTTGCTTTAATGAATTCCATTGAGAATATGATAAAAAGCCATAGGTCCCCCCACGTTGAAAATGCTTATACATACAAAAGGTGAAAAAACCATGGGACAAGGGTTCACACATTCTGTGAAACCAGATTTGGACGTCTGTTAATAATCTTTAACCTAGATTGTACTTCTGACTTAACACAATACACTAGATGGCCCATATTCTACTCTTTGAAGATTTCTGGGCTTAGAAGTGCATCTGCTTACCTGGCTGAAAGTCCTTTGTGGGTGCTGGCATTGGAAGAACAAAGGTAGAGGCCCTCATTGCCATTGAAGCAGTAGTGAACTTCATGGTCGTTGTTGGAGTTGTACTGGTTGTTGTTATTGGTTTAGCAGTGGTGGTCATTGTTGGAGTAGTTGTGAGCATCATTGGCATACAGGTGGTCCTTGATGCTGGAATAGTGGTGGTGGTTGTTTTTGTAATAGTAGTCATGGTCATTGTTGTTTTGTCATGGTCATTATTGTTGGAATAATGGTGGTCATTGTTGTTAGAGTAGTTCTGGTCACTATTGGAGTAATGGTAGTCATTGTTGGTGTAGTGGTGGTTGCTGTTAGAAAAGTTGTTGTTGTTGGAGTAGTTTTGGTTATTGTTGTTGGAGTAGTGGTGGTCATTGTTGTTGGAGAAGTTGTGATTGCTGTTGGAGTGGTGGTTGTTGTTGGAGTAGTTCTGGCCATTATTGGAGAAGTCATGGTCATTGTTGGAGTAGTAGTTGTTGTTGTTGGAATAATGGCTGTCATTGTAGTTGGAGTAGTCTTGGTCATTATTGGAGTAGCTGTGGTCATTGCTAGAGTAGTGGTTGTTGTTGATTTTGTAGTTGTGGTTGTTGTTGGAATAGTGGCGATCTTTGTCACTTGAATAGAGGTGATCATTGTTCTTGGACTAGTCCTGGCTATTGTTGTTGGAGTAGTGGTGGTTATTGTTTTGGGGAAGTTGTAGTTGCTATTGGAGTAGTGGTGGTTGTTGGAGTAGTCCATGGTCGCAAACAGTAGTCCATGGTCATTGTTGTTGGAGTAGTGGTGGTCATTGTTGTTAGAATAGTCTTGGTCATTATTGGAATAGTCTTGGTCATTATTGGGGTAGTTGTGGTCATTACTAGAGTAGTGGTTGTTGTTGTGGCTTTTGCTAGCATAGTGGTGGTCTGTGTCACCTGAGGAGAGGTGATCATTGTTGTTGGAGTAGTTCTAGATATTGTTGCCAGAGTAGTGGTGATTATTGTTGGAGTAGTGGTCATCATTGTTATTGGCATAGTCTTGATCATTATTGGAGAATTCATGGTCGTTTTTGGAGTAGTCGTGGTTATCGCTGGAGTAGTTGTGGTCATTGTTGTTGGAGAGGGTGAGGTTGTTGTTGGAGTAGTCCTGATCATTACTGGAGTATTCCTGGTCATTGCTGGAGTAGTAACTGTCACTGTTGGAGCAGTGGTGGTCATTATAGTTGGAATAGTGGTGGTTACTGTTTTTGGAGTAGTGGTGGTCATTATAGTTGGAATAGTGGTGGTTACTGTTTTTGGAGTAGTGGTGGTCATTGTTGTTGGAGTAGGTGTGGGTTTTGTTGCAGTCACTACTGCATCACAACAGTGGTAGTCAGTGTTGTTGGAATAGTCATGGTTGTTGTTGTTAGGATAGTGGTGGCCATTATTGTTATAGTAGTTCTGGTCATTATTGGAGTAGTCATCCTTATTCTTGGAGTAGTAGTGGATATCGGTGTTGGAGAAATTTTGGTTGCTGTTGGAGAAGTAGTGGTGGTGGTTGTTTTTCTGTGAGGAGTAGTAGCCTTGGTCAATTTTATGCCAAGAGTAGTAGTCTTGCCATTTTTCTTCAAGTAGTAGTGGTGGTGGTCCTTGCTCTTCAAGTAGTAGTAGTGGTGGTAGCTGTCGTTGGAGTAGTGGTGTTTGTTGTCATTGTTGTTGTAGATGGAGCTAGAAATCAACATGAAAGCAATGATTGAATAAGCTGCAGGAAACAAGAGCCGTGTGCTAGGCCTGTGCACCAACACAACCAAGGAGATTGTCCCCCAGCAGAACTCAATCACTTATCCCCCATTAACAGTGAGTTCCTATCATTCAGTTCAGTTCAGTTCAGTCGCTCATCATGTCTGACTCTTTGCAACCCCATGGACTGCAGCATGCCAGGCTTCCCTGTCCATCACCAACTTCCGGAGTTTACCCAAACTCACATCCATTGATCGGTGATGCAATCCAACCATCTCATCCTCTGTCATCCCCTTCTCCTCCCACCTTCAATCCTTCCCAGCACTGGGGACTTTTCAAATGAGTCAGTTCTTTGCACTGGGTGGCCAAAGTATTGGAGTTTCAGCTTCAGCATCAGTCCTTCCAGTGAATATTCAGGACCGATTTCCCCCGGGATGGGCTGGTTGGATCTCCTTGCAGTCCAAGGGACTCTCTCAAGAGTTTCCTCCAACACCACAGTTCTGAAGTATTCATTCTTTGGCACTCAGCTTTCTTTCTAGTTCAACTCTCACATCCATACATCACTACTGGAAAACCATAGCTTTGACTAAATGGACCTTTGTTGGCAAAGTAATGTCTCTGCTTTGTAATATGCTATCTAGGTTGGTCATAACTTTTCTTCAAAGGAGCAAGGGCCTTTTAATTTCACGGCTGCAGTCACCATCTGCAGTGATTTTAGAGCCTCTCCAAATTAAAGTCTGTCACAGTTTCCATTGTTTCCCCATCTATTTGTCATGAAGTCATGGGACCAGAGGCCATCATCTTAGTTTTCTGAATGTTGAGCTTTAAGCCAACTGTTTCACACTTCTCTTTCACTTTCATCAAGAGGCTCTTTGGTTCTTCTTCACTTTCTGCCATAAGGGTGGTGTCATCTGCATATCTGAGGTTATTGATATTTCTCCTGGCAATCTCGATTCCAGCCTGTGCTTCATCCAACCAAGTGTTTCTCATGATGTACTCTTCATGTAAGTTAAATAAGCAGAGTAGACAACCACGTACTTGACCACATACAACCATGTTGCCTTGACGTACTCTTTTTCCTATTTGGAACCAGTTTGTTGTTCCATGTCCAGTTCTAACTGTTGCTTCTTGACTTGCATATGGATTTCTCAGGAGGCAGGTCAGGTAGTCTGGAATTCCCATCTCGTTAAGAATTTTCCACAGTTTGTTGTGATCCACACAGTCAAAGGCTTTGGCATAGTCAATAAAGTAGAGTTAGATGTTTTTCTGGAACTCGCTTGCTTTTGTGATGATCCAATGGATTTTGGCAATTTGATCTCTCTTTCCTTTGCCTTTTCTAAATCCAGCTTGAACATCTGGAAGTTCATGGTTCACATACTGTTGAAGACTGGCTTGGAGAATTTTGAAGATTACCTTGCCAGCATGTGAGATGAGTACAATAGTGCAGTAGTTTGAGCATTCTTTGGCATTGCCTTTCTTTGGGATTGGAATGAAAACTGACCTTTTCTGGTCCCGTGGCCACTGCTGAGTTTTCCAAATTTGCTGGCATGTTGAATGCAGCACTTTCAAAGCATCATCTTTTAGAATTTGACATAGCTCAACTGGAATTCCATCACCTCCACTAACTTTATATGTAATGATGTTTCCTATGGCCCACTTGACTTCTCATTCCAGGATGTCTGGCTCTAGGTGAGTGATCACACCATTGATTATTTGGGTCATGAAGATCTTTTTTATACAGTTATTCTGTATATTTTTGCCACCTCTTCTTAATATCTTCTGTTTCTATTAGGTCCATACCATTTCTGTCCTTTATTGTGGCCATCTTTGCATGAAGTGTTCCCTTGGTATCTCTAATTTTCTTGAAGAGATCTCTAGTCTTTCCCATTCTATTGTTTTCCTGTTTTTCTTTGAATTGATCGCTGGGGAAAGCCTTTTTTTTTTTTTAATCTCTCCTTGCTATTCTTTGAAACTCTGCATTCATGTGGATTTATTTCCTTCTCTCCTTTGCCTTTCACTTCTCTTCTTTTCTCAGCTATTTTTAAGGCTTCCTCAGACTACCATTTTGCCTTTTTACACTTCATTTTCTTGGGGATGGTCTTGATTACTGCCTCCTGTACAAAATCAGGAACCTCTGTCCATAGCCCTTCAGGTGTTATCAGATCTAATCCCTTGAATCTATTTCTCACTTCCACTGTATAATTATAAGGGATTTGATTTCAATCATACATGAATGGTCTAATGATTTTTCCTACTTTCTTTAAGTCTGAATTTAGCAATAAGTAATTCAAGATCTGAGCCACAGTCAACTCCCAGTCTTGTTTTCGCAGACTGTATAGAACTTCTCCATCTTTGGCTGCAAAGAATATAATCAATCTGATTTCAGTGTTGACCATCTGGCAATGTCCATGTGTAGAGTCTTCTCTTGTGTTGTTGGAAGAGGGTGTTTGCTATGACCAGGGCAATCTCTTGGCAAAACTCTATTAGCCTTTGCCCTGCTTCATTCTGTACCCCAAGGCCAAATTTGCCTGTTACTCCAGGTATTTCTTGGACTTCCTACTTTTGCATTCCAGTCCCCTACAATGAAAACGACATATGTTTTGGATGTTAGTTCTAGAAGGTCTTGTAGGTCTTCATAGAACCATTCAACTTCAACTTCTTCAGGATTACTTGTTGGGGCATAGATTTGGATTACTGTGATATTGAATGGTTTGCCTTGGAAACGAACAGAGATCATTCTGTCGTTTTTGAGATTGCATCCAAGTACTGAATTTTAGACTCTGTTGTTGACTATGATGGCTACTCCATTTCTTCTAAGGGATTCCTGCCCACAGTAGTAGATATAATGGTCATCTGAGAAAAATTCACCCATTCCAGTCCATTTTAGTTCACTGATTCCTAAAATGTCAATGTTCACTCTTGCCATCTCCTGTTTGACCACTTCCAATTTGCCTTGATTCATGGACCTGACATTCCAGGTTCCTATGCAATATTGTCGTTTATAGCATCAGACTTTACTTTCACCACCAGTTACATCCACAACTGGGTGTTTTTGTTTTGACTGCACCTCTTCATTCTTTCTGTACTTATTTCTCCACTGATCTCCAGTAGCATACTGGGCACCCACTGACCTGGGGAGTTCATCTTTCAGTGTCCTATCTTTTTGCCTTTTCTTACTGTTCATGGGATTCTCAAGGCAAGGATACTGAAGTGGTTTGCGTTTCTGTTCTCCAGTGGACCATGTTTGGTCAGAACTCTCCACCATGACCCGTCCGTCTTGGGTGGCCCTACACAGCATGTTAGACAAGGCTATGGTCCATGTGATCAGATTGGTTAGTTTTCTGTGATTATGGTTTTCAGTCTGTCTGTCCTCTGATGGAGAAGGATAAGAGGCTTATGGAAGCTTCCTGATGGGAGAGACTGACTGAGGGGAAACTGGGTCTTGTTCTGATGGGCGGGGCCATGCTCAGTAAATCTTTAATCCAATTTTCTGTTGATGGGGCTATGTTCTCTCCCTGTTATTTACTTGGGGGCAATCTATGGTGGAGGTAATGAAGATAATGGTGACCGACTTCAAAAGGTCCCTTGTCCGCACTGCCACACTCAGTACCACCCCCCAACCCCTCCCCACAGCAGGCCACTGCCAACCCACGCCTCCACAGGAGACTCCTGGACACTGATGGGCAAGTCTGGGTCACTGCTGCTTTCTTCTGGGTCCTGGTGTGCACAAGGTTATGTTTGTGCCCTCCAAGAGTCCAAGGGCAGAGAAGCCCCAGCAAGAAGGTAGGTGCTGGAGCAGTGGTTTTGCTACGCTGGAGTGACTTTGAGGAGATACCCCATGTCCAAGGGCAAAGGAGAAGCCCTAGCAACATAGTAGGAGGGACATTTGCGTTAGAATCAAACCCCATGCCCACCAGAGATGCTCAGAGGGTTCAAACAAACCTTGTGCACAACAGGATCCAGAGACCCCACGGAGACAAAACTGTGTTTGAGTATCTCCTGTGGAGGTTCTCATCATTGGTCAACTAGAATCTGTGACTGAGAAGGGAGGAAGACATGGTCACAACAAGGAAACACCTGAATTGAAGTTACGTTTGGGAAGGTTTAGACAAAAAAAAAAAATGACACTTGGGATTTGTACTGAAGAACTTTGTAAAGACTAGTCATGCATATCTGGTTCATGTGTCTTCATAAACATCTGTGAGGAGGGAAAAACGTCTAGAAACTGAGCCATCTTTGTCTTCTCAGTGGTGATGACTAGGACCTAAATAGTAGTCCCCAAGAACCAGGATATTTACCAAATTAATAGCATTCAGGTCAGTCAGTCCTAAGGGTACCCTGCCAACAGACCTGCATCCTAAATGTGGATCCTTTCACACCATTTTCATTTGTAGAGAGATGGATGGACCTAGAGTCTGTCATACGGAGTGAAGCAAGTCAGAAACAGAAAAACAAACGTAATATATTAACACATATGTAGAATCTAGAAAAATGGTACAGATGAACCTATTTGCAGGGAAGGAATAGATATGCAAACATAGAGAATGGATGTGTTGACACAAGGAGGAAGGGGGTGTGTGATGTTTTGGGAGATAAGGACTGACGTATATACAATACCATGTGTAAAATAGGTGGCTAGTAGGAAACTGCTGTTTAGCACAGGGGGCTTACCTTGGTGCTCTGTGGTGACCTAGTAGGGTGGGGATGAGTGTGTCAGTGGGAAGGAGGTTCAAGAGGGAGGGGATATATTGTATACATGTAGCTTATTCACTTCTTTGTACAGCAGAAAGTAAGACAAACATTGTAAAGCAACTATACTCCATTTTAAAAGAAAGACAAAACACACACACAAAGAAAAATAACATATGCTGAATAACACGTTATATACATTTAGTTAGAAGGTGGATAGACATTTTAAGGTTCCTTTCCACCTAAGGATAATAGCAACAGGTAATAACATTGATTCTTTAAAGAGTCAGAAATGATGTAAGATTCCAAACCATTTACTGAAGTACTCAGAGCTACCCAAAGAAAACTGAAACTAGGATTAAGCACAAAAAGGAGAAATTGTAGGATTGAATCAAGCATGTGTATTGTTTTTCTCACCAGACATCATTTTTGCCCATAAAAAGTATTCTTAAATTTCAACTCTACTAACTATAAACTAGAACCTCAGTCTCTTGAAAAGGGGATAATTGGTGTGAAAGTTCCTTTGAGGGAGTCAAGTCAGTTTAATTTGGAAACTAGCTAATTTTTGCCTTAAAGAAGAAAAATGTTTTCTCGACAAAAAAAATTTTTCTCCTGTGATCTCAGTAGTAACGGCTCAATTCTGTTAGTGTGAAAACAGTCATAACTGTATATAAACGAATGGGTATGACTGTTTTCCAATAAAACTTTATTTATAAAACCGTTGGTAAGCCCACTGTATAATCTGATCTGATCTTATGCTACAGTTTGCTGACCTTGGTCTAACAGAGCAGTCAGAGGTTTTGCTGAAGTGAGCAATCCAATCCTCTCCCTTCATTTTGAAATCAAATCTAGAGGAAAAGGAAGCAAGGAAAAAAAATCTGATCAAAGACTAAAGGAATGAAGAAATATAATCAGCTTGTTTAACTAATGTGTCTTCTTTGGTGGTAAATATTTTCTGAGGAAAGATATAGGAAAGTGAAGAAGATCCCTAATAGAGAGTTGAAAAGTAAGCTCATTTTGTGAAAAGTGAAAGAAAACTTTAGCAAAAATTGGATTGAAGGCAGAGACTTATTTGGCTCAGTCATGGACCCATTTCCCACTGGACAGAGCAATGACTTTGTAAATATTTATCTTAAAGAATTTCTGAGCACTTTAAAATTCCCTAATAGTTTCTTTCTATATCACTTTTTTAAAAGCCTAGTCAGCCAGACCAGTCATATAATTTTACAACTCCAAAAACAATCTCTTTCTCAAATACTGCCTCCTCCCACATGTCTCCAGTGCCAGCCTCCTATATGTAGTTTCCCCAGAGTCAGCTAATTTCTGAATCAGATCTGACCTTATTTTACTTTCCTTCATCAAGGACACAAGCAAGTACAAAAGTTGGAAGGTTGCAATATCAAGTTCATTTAAGTTAAAAACGAGATATAGCTTATGAAAGCTATGGCTATTGGGTTCTGTTGTTAAGAGAAAACTTTAGTGGGAGAACACTTACTAGGAAAGAACACTAGGAACCAGGAAATCTTGAAGAATCTGCTCCTTTCATCACATGGTAAGAAAAATTAAGATGTTTACATCGAAGTGGAAGAATGTAATCTTTCTAGGTTTTTGGATTTCACAAAATTTTTAAAAGTCATAAGTGAACAGTTATTGATATGCAAATGTTTTCATACTGCAACAAGCCCATTTTAATTTTTAAACAAGCAAGTTAGTGATATGTACTTTTTAAAAAGTACTTTAAATATGTACTTAAAAAAAATCAAACAGGGCAGAAGGAGGGGGTGAAACTATTTAGGCTCATACAACATATGTACAACAAGACTGAGTTCACCATTGTTAAAGCCAAATTATACAACTACTTGACAGGACCTTATATTACCTATTTTGTATGTGTGAAATTCTCTATGAGTCTTAAAATGTCAAGAAAGGACTTTTAAAACTTCTTGTAAGACATAATCTCAGAGAAAAGTGTCAAGTGGAATAAATTCAGCTCCATAAAGATATTCACTATATCTCAGTGTGGAACAGTGAATGTTTTTTCATGAACCAACTAGCACTCCTGAAGTACTGCTTCAGGAAACCATTTGTTGATTGGGAAGATCCTCTAGCTTATGGTCTTGAATCAAGGTTAGCCTTAATACTTCACTCTACACAAATATAAGCTATTTTATCCCAAGAGTGATTCGAAAACAAGATTATCGGAACCTCATCTTTCTTTTCCTATTAATGGAAGAGAAAGTTAATATCAAATAGAAAATATTTATTTCTGGGAAACAACAGGAAGAGATCGAAGGAAGTAGGGAGACAAACTCACCTGGCTTTATAGTCAACTCTTGGATGATTGTTATGTCATTGAACCACCCCTTCTCCTCAATATGGCAACAATACAAGCCACCATCAGATGGGACACTGTCACATGGGACACTGTCAGATGTCTGTAGTCAAAGACACATCCCTTCTACCAATATTCCCCTTTAGCTTATAACTCTTGTCCTTCTGAACAATGACTTTGTATCCATCAGTCCAGATAATGTCAGTTCTGCAGCCTGTCCAAGAACATGCCCCTCGGCACCAGCACATGGTTGTTACTTCTCCACCACAGGAGCAGGGTAGCCTGACAGACTGACCTACCACTCCAGTCACTCTTGGGTAAGATGTTACACTATCTGTAAATAAAGAGAAACCAGAGCATGAGGTTTCAATATTTTAACTCTTATTTTACTTTTTTTTATATATACCTTATGTGGCTTGAAATTATCTCACTATATCTTGAGTTTTTAAAATTTAGTATAAGCATGTTTCTGTTAACATCATTCTTTAGCAATGCTGCTATGTTCTAGATATATTTGTAGATGAAAGATCATACCAATATTTTTCTGTATTCAGAGTTACTTCCTAATAGGATAGATTTCCAATAGAGAAATTGTCAGATAAAGGGCAGAAATATATTCAGTCTCTTGATTAATATAACCAAATTTTTTCCAAAACATATGAAACAAATGGTGTCTGTTTGTATTTCAGCCTGTATTTGATAAGAAGCTCCTTATTAAATGGGTAATACATCCACATGGCTTTATATCTCCCCTGGATTCAATCACTGTCTCAGCTAAAATCTGTTTCAAAAGTCTGTTTCATTCAAAGTTTTTATTTTCAATTCTATTTTCAATTTTTCAAATGGTTTCCAAAAGTCACCACACAACCCAAATCTTATGGAATAAAAAAACAAAAAACAGAGTTAATACTTTACTTAAAGCATCATTGGCTAGAAAGCACAACCCTAGTAAACTCTAGAAATCAGTTCTTAGGAAAATGAGTTTATAGTATCTATAATTTCAGAAGGAACTGAAGCTTATCAAGAGCATCAGGATCAATCCAAAAAATTCAAGCAGGGATTCCATCTCATGAGTTGATGACAGTGCTGCAGTGGAGCAAGGTCCACTTCCCTAGGTGAAATAAAAAACTTGGTAAATATTCAGTCAAACACAAAATTTTGCCTCTTAAAAGCACACAGGGGAAATTCTAGCCTGTGTCAGGGGCTTAAAAAATCTTGCATTGCCAAATTCAGCCTGAGTGGTCCTTAAAAGAAATCTGAGATTCACAGCCCAGTCTGAGAAATTCTATGGGAATAAAATGCTCATTGTTACATAAAAGTCTATTTTTCTCACTGAAATTCTGATATTTATTTTTGCTTAATATCATATTTTGACTACAATAATTCATGCTAATATAAAAATTTAAGTTACAGAAATGATTTTAAATTGTATTTTTCCTCATATTCCCACCTCTCAGTTCAGTTCAGTTGCTCAGTTGTGTCTGACCCTTTGCAACCCCATGGACTGCAGCATGCCAGGCTTCCCTGTCCATCACCAACTCCCGAACTTGCTCAAACTCATGCCTTTCAAGTCAGTGATGCCATCCAACCATCTCATCCTCAGTTGTCCCCTTCTCTTCCTGCCTTCAATCTTTCCCAGCATCAGGGTCTTTTCAAATGAGTCAGGTCTTCACATCAGGTGGCCAAAGTATTAGAGTTTCAGCTTCAGCATTAGTCCTTCCAATGAATATTCAGGACTGATTTCCTTTAGGATTTACTGGTTTGATCTCCTTGCTGCCCAAGGGACTCTCAAAAGTCTTCTCCAACACCACAGTTCAAAAACATCAGTTCTTCGGTGCTCAGTTTTGTTTACAGACCAACTCTCACATCCATACATGACTACTGGAAAAACCATAGCTTTGACTAGACAGACATTTATCAGCAAGTAATGTCTCTGCTTTTTAATATGCTGTCTAGGTTGGTCATAGCTTTTATTCCAAGGAGCAAGGGTCCATCTCCAGAGATTCTCTTTGAAATTGAAGATATGTCTATTCCTAAAATTTTCCCCTGATACATAGAATGTTTTGAATTATTTTATTTTTATTTACTTATATTTTAAGAAAAATTTTGGCCACACCACAGGCATGAGGGATCTGAATTTCCAAACAGGGATCTAACCCACATTCCTTACGTTGGAATCACGAACTCTTAACCAGGGGAAACCCAGAGAAGTTAAAATATTTTCCTCATAAAAGAAATAGCTTCACATTGTGGGGAAAACAAAAAGCACAAACTTGTAAAATAAAGGGCTCATCTCCTTCCCAGACATCCCCATTTCTTCCTCCTGTTCCCTTCCATGCCATGATAACAACAGTCCACTGTTTGCTATATTCAAGAATAATTCATGTATACACATCCATCTACCTACCCCATTTTTGTGGTTTAAAAACAAATGGCAGGATAAGCTGTACTGTACTGCATTGTGCCTTGTTCACCTACACATAGATTTTATAATTCTTATCATTTAAGCAATTTCTTTGACTTAAGGTTTCAGCCCGGTTCTTTGCTCACTATTGATTACATTAACTTTTAAGAAAGCCCAAGAACACCTACTCTGCTCCACCAAAACCACACACACCCTACACTCGTCCAATCTCAGGGCTTTCAAAGCACAGTCCACCTGTTCACTTACTGTCAGTAGGAGTAGGAGGTCCAGGATGGCTATCCAAGAATGCATGATGCTATTGACCTGAAGGAAAGAGAAAGCAGACAGCTTAATACACCCCTAGTCATATAATATCAGAATTGATACTGCTAGGTAGTGTTTTAGGTGAGTCCAAGGAGCTCAGGTCCATTATGTCACCTCAGCACAGAGAGAATTCAGTCAAAGACTGAAAAGGGATAGATAAGGAGTGATTTATTAAAACAGGACATTTGTGAGACTTACGAGCCGGCAGGTGAGTGCTGTACTGCCCCAGGTACTTGCTAGGTTACATTTTTACAATCAAAGGAAGGGAGAGGAGGGGAGAAAACCACCTTCTTTGTCTTTCTTTGAGTCTTCCATCACTAACTCTTCCTATAAGTCAGGTGGGGGACTTTTTGATCTTAAATGGTGCATCTGGGATCATCATGGCACTATGGAGAAATTATCAGGTCTCAGTACAGTGAGAGTCTTCACTTTGAAATGTCACATTTCCAACTCTGGCAATTGTCTTAACCTCTTCAAACTTTAGTTTCTTCACCTTTATAATGAATGTAATAACGGAATCTTCCTCAAATATATGGACGATGCCTCACAATAAGATAATGCACTAAAAGCATCAAACACAACCTCTTTCTATAATAAGCACTCATTAACTGTTGTTATTAGTGACTCCAAAAAGTATATCATTAGCCCTGAACTCTCCATTGTGAGATGATATGTATGACAGTATTTGTACAGTGGCAAGTACCTATTCAACACTTATACTGTATTATCATAGTAATGATTATTTCATCAGAGGGAGGTGCCAATCATCAGACACCAATCACCACAAAGGAACCAGTAGGTCCACTCCGTCCCACATTTCCAACTTCCTGTTAGACATCTTCCAGGGGCACTTCAAACTCAAGATCACCCTTAAATTTCACTCTTCCTCCTGGAGTTCCTTTACATGAAGCTAATCTCTCAAGTATAGAGAATCAATTCCTTCTTACTCCAATTACCAAGTCCTCTCAATTCCAAGTCTTAAGGGCTCTGCTCTGTCCCTTCTTTGCTGTTACTGCTGGCATCATTCTAGTTGAGAATTCCTCTCCACCATGAATTATTGCCTCCTGGGAGCCTCTCTGCCTCCAGGCTTTACACCCCTCCAATATAGCTTCCACACTCTTGCTAGAGCAAATTTTCCTATAACAGAGCTGAAAATGTCATTCCCTATTCCAATGGTTCCTTATGACCCTGAAACAAAATCTGTTCTTCAATCCTTAAGAACCTAGGCCTTTCTGTCACTCCTAGCTTCCTGTCACCATTAGTTAGAATCCTCTCCCTTCTATGACCCTCAGAGCACATTTTCAAAATTCTATCACAAAACATAGCCCACGAGGGGGTCATTTGCTCTACACAAGCCTGTCTATTCCATCCTATTAAGAACAGAGGTTAAAACAGCATCATTTTTATATGCTCTGGGCTCTGCACAGAGAAACAACAACAAAAAAGCCATGTTTAATGAATCACAGATTCAAAAGGCCTTTACCAAATATCATGTGATCTGTTTCCATGTATGAAAACCAAATGCCAAGATAAAGATATAAAGTCTCATCTCCAACCACTTTTCCCTCTGAGAATCCTTTGACTCCATGGTAAGTCCAGCTTGCTCTGGACCATGAAGCTTCAGCTGGTTTTGTAAAACAGAGAGATACAGTAAGAGAACAAATGCTTCTAAAAGTCCTCCATTTCCACTCTCTGATCATCCAAACCTGGGACCAAAAAAGCTACTGTAAGAACCTCAAAGAAAGGAAAAGGTGATGATTACCTGAGCAATGTTCACTGCTTTCCAGTTTTCCTGGGTTGACAGCCAAGTCCTCATGCACATTTGGGTGCATTAAAAACTATTTGGATTTCATACTCTTGATGAGCATAATGATCCACTTTGGGACTGAGAAAAAGTGAACACTGATACTTGAGGAGCAAATAGGAAAACATGCCCTGAGGGACCTCCCCTTATAGTCACTGCCAGTCCTGGGACAAAGGGAAACTGTACCTAGGATCAGGAGAATTGGCCTCTGCAATGTCTCTAACTCACTGCAAGCCCTCTCGCAATTCACTGGCCTTTTCTGGGCCACAATTCCCCATCACTGACAACACCACCCTCAGGGGTTCATGGGCCCAAATCTAAAGCCTCTCAAACCCAGGAATGAGTCTCAGCTCTCTCTGCCTTTCAGTGTGATCTTGGGAAAGTCACTCCACACCTCTGAGCTCCATTTCTAGGCAGCCACAGAATGGAGGTGAGGATTTGCCAGCCTGCGTAGGGTTTCTTCAGATGATGCCTGCAGACCAAACACCTTCAGAGTAGAGGAGGGCACTGGAGAAGGAGATCCATACTTGGAGACGTCTTATAAAATAAATAATACAAATCAGGAAGCCCTTGCATGGCATACTCGACTGCAGCTCTTTTTCAAACAAAACTTGATTTCTGAGCCTAAATTATACAATAGAGCCTCCTTAAATTAAGTGATGTGAGAACAAAACAACTGAGAGGCATCAGGAGATTAAAGATGTCCAGATGGAGGAACAAAATGGATAAATGAGAGTTCTTATTTAATCACTAAAGTCATGTCTCTTTTGCAACCCTACAGACTGTAGCCCACCAGGCCCATCTGTCCATGGGATTTCCCAGGCAAGGATTCTGGAGTGGATGATCATTTCCTTCTCCAGGGATCTTCCCAACCCAGGGATGGAACTCACATCTCCTCCATTGGCAGGCTGATTCTTTACTACTGAACCACAAGGGAAGCCTGAGAGTTCAGTAGAGCAATGTTAAAAGAAGTCAATGTAAAGCTTTCAGAATTTCAGATTTATTCTAAAAGTGAGTCAAGAATTAGATTTTTCTTTAAGTTTCTGTCAATTCCCCAAGTTTGTACTTTTGCTCTTATCACTCATTTTTCCCCTGGTATGATTACCCGCAAAAAAAGTATATACATCATAAAATCAAAAAAGGCATCTGGACTTGGAAGGAAGTAAGCCAACTGGAAATTGGCAGAAGTGGCCTCTTGCTCTCCAGTTGGCCTGGCCAGAGAATGAAGTGTGAGTAGGAAGAGCAACAGAGATGCAGTGAGGAGAGGGGATGGGATTCCCACATGAGAATTCTCATTCACAAGTCAGGAATTATGGACCTGAGTTTTTTCTTGCCGGGCACTGACCTCATGCATTTCCTCACCCAACAGTTTGTAAAACATGCTGTATTATGTCCATGGTACATTTTGAGAAACTGAGATTTAGGAAAGGCTAGAACAAGAAAGTGAAGTTTTAAAAGAAAAAATAAAGCATACAATGGTGGAGTTGCTATATAACTCTAAGTCATGTTCTCCACAACTGAGGTCTTTTAACACCCACTTAATGCTACTTGATTTAGGTCATATCTGAATGGTCTAGTGGTTTTCCCTACTTTCTTCAATTTAAGTCTGAATTTGGCAATAAGGAGTTCATGATCTGAGCCACAGTCAGCTCCTGGTCTTGTTTTTGCTAACTGTATACAGCTTCTCCATCTTTGGCTGCAAAGAATATAATCAATCTGATTTCGCTGTTGACCATCTGGTGATGTCCATGTGTAGAGTCTTCTCTTGTGTTGTTGGAAGAGGGTGTTTGCTATGACCAGTGCATTCTCTTGGCAAAACTCTATTAGCCTTTGCCCTGCTTCATTCTGTGCTCCAAGACCAAATTTGCCTGTTACTCCAGGTGTTTCTTGACTTCCTACTTTTGCATTCCAGTCCCCTATAATGAAAAGGACATCTTTTTTGGGTCTTGTAGGTCTATATAGAACCATTCAACTTCAGCTTCTTCAGTGTTACTGGTTGGGGCATAGGCTTGGATTACTGTAATATTGAATGGTTTGCCTTGGAAACAAACAGAAATCATTCTGTCATTTTTAAGATTGCATCCAAGTACTGCATTTCAGACTCTTTTGTTGACCATGATGGCTACTCCGTTTCTTCTAAGGGATTCCTGCCCACAGTAGTAGGTATAATGGTCATCTGAGTTAAATTCACCCATTCCAGTCCATTTTAGTTCACTGATTCCTAGAATGTCAATGTTCACTCTTGCCATCTCCTGTTTGACCACTTCCCATTTGCCTTGATTCATGGACCTAACATTCCAGGTTCCTATGCAATATTGCTCTTTATAGCATCGGACCTTGCTTCTATCAATGGTCACATCCACAACTGGGTATTGGTTTTGCTTTGGCTCCATCCCTTCATTCTTTCTGGAGTTATTTCTCCACTGATCTCCAGCAGCATACTGGGCACCTACCAACCTGCAGAATTCCTCATTCAGTATCCTATCATTTTGCCTTTTAATACTGTTCATAGGGTTCTCAAAGCAAGTATACTGAAGTGGTTTGCCATTCCCTTCTGAAGTGGACCCCATTCTTTTAGACCTCTCCACCATGACCCGCCTGTCTTTGGTGGCCCCACACGGCATGGCTTAGTTTCACTGAGTTAGACAGGGTTGTGGTCTGTGTGATCAGTGGAAGTGAGAAATAGATTTAAGTGACTAGATCTGATAGATAGAGTGCCTGATTAACGATGGACGGAGGTTCGTGACATTGTACAGGAGACAGGGACCAAGACCATCCCCATGGAAAAGAAATGCAAAAAAGCAAAATGGTTGTCTGAGAAGGCTTTACAAATAGCCGTGAAAAGAAGAGAAGTGAAAAGCAAAGGAGGAAAAGAAAGATATAAGCATCTGAATGCAGAGTTCCAAAGAATAGCAAGGAGAGATAAGAAAGCCTTCCTCAGTGATCAATGCAAAGAAATAGAGGAAAACAACAAAATAGGAAAAACAAGAGATCTCTTCAAGAAAATTAGAGATACCAAGGGAACATTTCATGCAAAGATGGGCTCGATAAAGGACAGAAATGGTGTGGACCTAACAGAAGCAGAAGATATTAAGAAGAGGTGGCAAAAATACACAGAACTGTACAAAAAAGATCTTCACGACCAAGATAATCATGATGGCGTGATCACCTAGAGCCAGACATCTTGGAATGTGAAGTCAAGGGGGCCTTAGAGAGCATTACTACGAACAAAGCTAGTGGAGGTGATGGAATCCCAGTTGAGCTATTTCAAATCCTGAAAGATGATGCTGTGAAAGTGCTGCACTCAATATGCCAGAAAATTTGGAAAACTCAGCAGTGGCCACAGGACTGGAAAAGGTCAGTCTTCATTCCAATCCCAAAGAAAGGCAATGCCAAAGAATGTTCAAACTACCGCACAATTGCACTCATCTCACACGTTAGTAAAATCATGCTCAAAATTCTCCAAGCCAGGCTTCAGCAATATGTGAACTGTGAACTTCCAGATGTTCAAGCAGGTTTTAGAAAAGGCAGAGGCACCAGAGATCAAATTGCCAACATGCTCTGGATCATGAAGAAAGCAAGAGAGTTCCAGAAAAACATCTATTTCTGCTTCATTGACTACGCCAAAGCCTTTGACTGTGAATCACAACAAACTGTGGAAAATTCTGAGAGAGATGGGAATCCCAGACCACCTGACCTGCCTCTTGAGAAACCTGTATGCAGGTCAGGAAGCAACAGTTAGAACTGGACATGGAACAACAGACTAGTTCCAAATAGGAAAAAGATTACGTCAAGGTTGTATATTGTCACCCTGCTTATTTAACATTGATGCTTTTTAACTGTGGTGCTGGAGAAGACTCTTGAGAGTCCCTTGGACTGCAAGGAGATCCAATCAGTCCATTCTAAAGGAAATCAGTCCTGGGTGTTCATTGGAAGGACTGATGCTAGAGCTGAAACTCCAATACTTTGGCCACCTCATGCGAAGTGTTGACTCACTGGAAAAGACTCTGATGCTGGGAAGGATTGGGAGCAGGAGGAGAAGGGGACGACAGAGAATGAAATGGCTGGATGGCATCACCGACTCGATGGACATGAGTTTGAGTGAACTCCAGGAGTTGGTGATGGACAGGGAAGCCTGGCATGCTGTGATACATGGGGTCACAAAGAGTCGGTCACGACTGAGCAACTGAACTGAACTGAACTGAATGCTACTTAGAAGAGTGTGAGGATGAAGGACTAGAATAAAAGAATTTGGAATGTTACTGAGTCAGTAAAAGGGAATCTGAGGCATAATCAGCAGGGGATTTAATCTCAGGCCACCCAATTTTATTAGGAAATGACTTAGGAATATGGGTCTCCTTGTGCTGAGTCCCAACGTAATAGATATGCTGGGTCTTTAGGGAGCCATTTGGGGCTATTTCACACATTCCTGCAGCCAAACAAGAAATGAAATTAATCCTTGGGCTCCATAGAATGATATGAGCTCCCAGATATCTAGAGAGGTAGGAGTTCACATTCACTTAACAGACTGCCTTTAGCTGGGGGTAAGAAACCTATGGGGCTTCTCAGGTGGTGCTAATAGTAAAGAACCTGCCTGCCAATGCAAGAGATGCAAGAGACATAGGAGACGCTGGTTCAATCCCTGGGTCAAGAAGATCCCCTGCTGGAGGGAATGGCAACCCACTCCAGTATTCTTGCCTGGAGAATCCCACGGGCAGAGAAGTCTGGTGGGCTACAGCCCGTAGAGTTGCAAAAATCAGACACTATTGAAGTAACTTAGCATACACGCACACATAAGAAACCTATGATAATTTTTATTGTGATTGTTATTGTTGTTTGTGTTTGATTATGGTTTCTAATCATTTGGGGCTTTGCAGAATTCTTGGAGAATCTAATAAAACTCTAGACTTTTTCTCCAGAAATGTGTGTGTGTACACATGTACAAACACAATTTATATGTATATATATATATATTTAATGCAGTTCTCGGCCATGCAAGCCTTGTCATCCAAAAATTACATGAAGAAATGAAAAGAAATGTGGAATATTTAGCCAAGGCAAGAAAAGCCCATAGAGGCATGCAGGTTATCTGAGTATGTTGAAAGCATTTTATGTGAATGAAGATGTAGTTTTACCCTGTAAGTGGTTCCAGAGCATAGATTTGCAGGGGAAGCTACCACAGGATGATATCAGAATAACATCAGAATTGAGCAAACATGGTTAAATTCAGGTCTGTCATCTACCAGAAAAGTTATATGACCTTAATATACTCCAAAATGTAAGTGATAATGGTATCTATCTCACAGGCTTTTGTGAAAAGTCAATGAAGTAATCCATATAAAATGCATATTTTAAACAAAGACAAACCTAGGTGTTCAGCTCAGTTTAGTCACTCAGTCGTGTCTGACTCCTTGCGACCCCATGAACCGCAGCACTGCCAGGCCTCCCTGTCCATCACCAACTCCCGGAGTCCACCCAAACCCATGTTCATTGAGTCGGTGATGCCATCCAACCATCTCATCCTCCGTTGTCCCCTTCTCCTCCTGCCCTTAATCTTTCACAGCATCAGGGTCTTTTCCAATGAGTCAGCTCTTTGCATCACATGGACAAAGTATTGGAGTTTCAGCTTTAGCATCATCCTTCCAATGAACACCCAGGACTGATCTCCTTTAGGATGGACTGGTTGGATCTCCTTGAAGTCCAAGAGACCCTCAAGAGTCTTATCCAACACCACAGTTCAAAAGCATCAATTCTTCGGCGATCAGCTTTCTTTATAGTCCAACTCTCACACCCATACATGACCACTGGAAAAACCATAGCCTTGACTAGACAGACCTTTGTTGGCAAAGTAATATCTCTGCTTTTTAATATGCTGTTTAGGTTGGTCATAACTTTCCTTCCAAGAAGTAAGCGTCTTTTAATTTCATGGCTGCAATCACCATCTACAGTGATTTTGGAGCCCAAAAAAATAAAGTCAGCCACTGTTTCCACTGTTTTCTCATTGATTTGCCATGAAGTGATGGGACTGGATGCCATGATCTTAGTTTTCTGAATGTTGAGCTTTACGCCAATTTTTTCACTCTCCTCTTTCACTTTCATCAAGAGGCTCTTTAGTTCTTCACTTTCTGCCATAAGGGTGGTGTCATCTGCATATCTGAGGTTATTGATATTTCTCCTAGGGATCTTGATTCCAGCTTCTGCTTCCTCCTAGGTGTTAGCTTCTCTAATAAATTCCCTGACCCTCCATTTCTTTATCTGTAAAATAGGAATAGTACTTGTACCTTGCTAAAAGATCATTGTGAGATTTAAATAAGGCAATCATGTTAAAACCACATACAACCTAAATCCTCAGTATGTATTATAAATGTTTCATTACAAAAACCAGTAGGGGAAAAGAAAGGTAAATGATAAGAATATGATCTTTTATTTCAGACTGGAAGATAAGGCAAAATAAACTAATAACTAAGAGCATGGAATCAGAGATAGACTTCCTACATCTGGCACCCAAGAGCTGGGCAGCCTTGAGAAAGCTATGTCAGATAGAGATAGAAGCATTGCTAAGAGGGATTGAATGACATGGCTCATGAGAACAGTTGACCCCACACCAGCACATGATCTGTGCTCAGTAAACCCTGATTGAGGAGATGTCACAAAGGGACCAAGAGACCTTCTTATAACATACTCCTCTTCAGCAGTGCCACCTATGGGTATGATCACAAGTGTTGTCTCTTTCAGGATTTATCAAAGAGGAGTGAAATCAAGTTACCAGGGATTTTATAGAAGAAAGTCAAACATCAAATGACCTCTCATTTACTTTCAATTCAGTGTAAAATAGTCCAAGATTTAAATGGAATTAATGACAACATTTTGAAAACTCATTGCTCATCCTTTATCACTTTGCTAGTTGCTACCTTCTCTTCTGCCAGAAAAGAGGCCCCTACCCTTATCTCATCCCATGGACAAAAAAGGTTCAGATCTCTAGCACCTAGTAATCAATATCCAGTCCAGGTTTCCGCCCACGATATGAATTAGTGCATGCCAGAGCTGTTCAACAGGAGATCACCCTTGCATTTCATCTTGATTTGCAATCTTCCTTCAAAATCTATCTGCCTTCTACTTACTCTTGTCTGGCCCCTCCAGTTCCATCTTCTGAACCTTTGTCAGTTGTGTTACATTGCCTCCTTCACATAATTAAAGGATGGCGATTTTCTGACTAATAAGCATATAGAAAGTCACTCCAACTCTCTGTTAATCAGAACAAGAGAAGAACAAGATGACATTTTCTGTTTGGAAGATTGAAAAAAATTAAACAAATGATCATATTGAGTGTAGGGAGAATATTGGAAAGCAGATAGTCTGCAGGTGGGAAAATAAATTGGCACAGGCTTTCTGGAGGGCAATTGTGTAATAGTTATTAAATTTAAATGAACCCATTTCTTTCAACCTAGCATTTCTCCTTCTTGGTCACCATCTTAGCTAGAGAAAACACTTAAATACTTAAGGAGAAACCTACCAGGATGCTCAGTGCAGACTTTAAGAAGGAAGCTTTGGAACTACCTAAGAGGATCAATCCTGGGTGTTCATTGGAAGGACTGATGCTAAAGCTGAAACTCCAATATTTGGCCACCTCATGCAACGAGTGACTCACTGGAAAAGACTCTGATGCTGGGAAGGACTAGGGGCGGGAGGAGAAGGGGACGACAGAGAATGAGATGGCTGGATGACATCACCAACTCGATGGACATGAGTTTGACTGAACTCTGGGAATTGGTGATAGACAGGGAGGCCTGGCGTGCCATGATTCATGGGGTCGCAAAGAGTCGGACATGACTGAGCGACTGAACTGAACTGAACTGAAGTGCCCCTCAATAAGCAATGGATACTATAAGTACCCATAGTACAAAATACAATATAGCAATTTAACACACTGAGGAAGATCTACATGGACCAAAAAAGAAAGTGGTCCAATGTATAATGTTAGGAGAACAAACATGCAGAAGGCTACACACAGTATGATAGCATTTTTTTAAAACTCCACACACAAAATAAAACTATATATTTCTATATCTATTCCCACATACAAGAGGATAGAAAAAGAAATGAACAGTGATCATCTTCAATTAATACCATTGATTAACTTGGAAGAAACTGGGATTAAAGACAGGGAGTCAAAGAAAATGTTAATTTTACTTTTTAAAGATGTATCACTAACGAAGTTATTTTTGTACTATTTGCATAATTTAAAATAAATTACTAATGGTTTGAAAGATGAAGGGGGGGGGTTCCTACTAGTAGTCCCAGCTTCACATCCCAAGACTGGTTTCAGAAATGAGGCAGAGATGGGTAGGAGCCAGTACTGATGCTTTCAGTCTGTTTCACTCTCATCCCAAATTGCAGGAGGATGTAGGCTGTGACCACATTGCAACCCAAAAAGCAGAATCCCAGACAAGCAGGCAGATGACAGACTGTTCCCACGGCCAAAGGCAAACCCCTCACAGCAGCAAGACACCTACCTCCTGGCTGAGGAGTCACTGAGTCACTTGTTTTCTGCATCAATGCTTGAGACTTTGAATGGAGAACCCAACTTTAGACCCTGGGGGGAAGAAAGAAAAAGAGAAAACAAACTTAGGTAGACGCCTGTTTTCATATCTGGGGGACCCCACGGTTGCCCTAAACTGCCGTCTGTCATAAAAGAAGAACAAAGGTTTACTCCGCATTTAGTACGTGCCACACATTGTTTTAGGTGATCTACATGCATTCTTTCATTTAATCCTCAGTAAGAGAAACAGAGTTGAGGTTTCATTATTCCCATTTGACCAGTGAGGAAGCCAAGGCCCAGAGAGATTAACGAACTTTCCCAATGTCACAAAGCAGAGAAGAGGCACAATTTGTACCCAGGCAATGGAATCTAGAACGCCCACATGAACCACTCTATTTCACGACTCCCCTACATCTACTACGGTATGCATTGATTCTACTATCATAAGTATCTCATAGATGTATGTTTTCCTCTGCTTGATTATAAGCTCCAATAAGGTAACAGCTTACCTACACAGAAGAACTGTACAAAAAAGATCTTCACGACCAAGACAATCACGATGGTGTGATCACTCATCTAGAGCCAGACATCTTGGAATGTGAAGTCAAATGGGCCTTAGAAAGCATCACTACGAACAAAGCTAGTGGAGGTGATGGAATTCCAGTTGAGCTATGGAGTCGCAAAGAGTCAGACACGACTGAGCGACTGAACTGAACTAATAATTGCTCATTTCACCACCTCTCTCTGCAGATACCCTGTGGGGGTTAATGGAATGAAAACAATTCCTGTCACTTCCTTTATCATTATTTTTTCCTGGTCTTATCTTGTCCTGTGGACTGGAAGTGTGGAGGGTTTGGTGTTGCTGATTGTTGCTAATGCCACCTTTCTGGCTACTGGCTGAACACTGATTTTGAGTTAGCTTCTCCAATCCTACGTGAAGAAGGCAAGTGACTTTTTTAAAATGACCATTTTAGAAGACAGTGACCACTCAGACTCATCAAGGATCAGAGCTGAATGTGCTCTTCAAAGATGCCAAATCAGTCTGTACCAGGGACTGAGGATTCTCTGGCTCTTTTCCTAACTGGATGGCATCTTGGAAGGCAGGGTCTCACTATGTGTAATAATCTCTTCAGGTGACTCCCATGTGCTCTAAACTTTGAGGAGAACAGATGTGGATACTTTTTATTAGAGAACTTTCATAAGCATTAGTATATTTTTCTTTCAAAGCAACTTTGTGAGATAGAAAGTGTTATTCCTATTTATTGAAGATAAACGATTCCAATCCAAGTCTCCGCTTTTCAAGCCTGATATAACCAGCTGTACACATTATTTAGTAAAGTACTTGTTCACCTCAGTATTATATGAGGTCATTTCTAAATTCACTTGAAAGTGATATCTTTCTTGTCCATTAAAGCTCATGGAATTTTGGCCTATTTAAGAGAGGGTGATATGTGTTGAATAACTGTTACTAATAAGCCCAAATTCAGATGCTTAGGAGGTGAATTTTCACCCTATGTCACACTCTTTGGAGCTGCTTTTTTGATTTTGATTTTGATTGTGGCAAAAATATCTAGCATGATTCTACCCTGTTCAAGCATTTTGAAATGTACAATGTACTACTGTTAATTTTGAATACACTGTGTGCAGCAAAATCCATCTTGCTTAACTAAAATGTAATGTTTGCACTCCCTTTTGATGGCCTTGTTCATTTAGTCATTCATGCCATGTTTTGAGAATACCTACTATGAACCAGACGCTGTAGTAGGTATTAGTGTTGAGGCAGAGAACAACATAATTACCAGCTTTTCCCTCATGGAGCTAACAGTATGCTAGCAGAAGTAGTCATTACATAATAATTTCTTATTTTCAAAGATTATTCTAGCCAGTGTATGAAGTACAGGTGGGAAAGGCCAAGACTAGAGTCCATAATCCCAATTACTGTGGGCATTTTAATGGTCCAGACTTGTAGACCAGATGAGGCAACAGAAACACAGAGAAATGGACAGATGCCAGCTATATCTGCGGTGTTTCCTTCTTCCTCTGTCTCCACTTAGTACCAGACATATCTTCTATTGGTTA
The DNA here is from genome assembly GCF_049115385.1 of Moschus berezovskii. Classification (NCBI taxonomy): domain Eukaryota; kingdom Metazoa; phylum Chordata; class Mammalia; order Artiodactyla; family Moschidae; genus Moschus; species Moschus berezovskii. The sequence continues at coordinate 42,820,527 of NC_142467.1, read as the reverse complement.
CAGCCCCCACAACTACATGCTCAACAATCACTTACCACCCAATCACCACCACCACCACCACCACCACCTCTGGCATGAGGACACCCGACCCACAGTTGTGCTTCCATCAACATTGTGGCTACATCTGACCTCACATCCACACTACCACTTCAAATGAGAACCCCTCTTGAACTCAGGACCATGCCCTTCATGCACTCCCTAACAACCTGAACTCCCTTCCTGAGGAAGACACCATACTACTGACCCTCGAGCCTTCCACCGAAGGGCCCATCCTCACTGTAGGTACCTGATTCAATTGGCCATTCTTTCTCTTCTGCTGCTGAGATGTACTTTTGATCCCTTGACCCTAGCAACTTGTTCTAGGGTATATGTATGTGTGTGTGTGTATGAGTTTGCCAGGGGTATATAACAATTAGCACAGACTCAGCAGCTTAAACAACAAAAGTTTCAGTTCAGTTCAGTTCAGTCGCTCAGTTGTGTCTGACTCTCCGCGACCCCATGAATCACAGCATGCCAGGCCTCCCTGTCCATCACCAACTCCCGGAGTTCACTCAAACTCATGTCCACAGAGTCGGTGATGCCATCCAGCCATCTCATTCTCCATCGTCCCCTTCTCCTCCCGCCCCCAACCTTTCCCAGCATCAGAGTCTTTTCCAGTGAGTCAACTCGTCGCATGAGGTGGCCAAAGTATTGCAGTTTCAGCTTTAGCATCAGTCCCTCCAATGAACACCCAGGATTGATCTCCCTTTACTGTCTCACAATTCTGGAGGCTAGAAGTCTGGAGACCAAGGGGTCAGCAGTGTTGGTTTCTTCCGAAGTCTTTCTCCTGGATCACCTTCTCCCTGCTTCCTCACATGATCTTTCTCCTGTGTTTCTGTGTTCAAATCTCCTCTCTCTGTAAGAACACCAATCATATTTGAGTAGGGCTCATCCATATAGCATCAATTTTATCTTAATTACCTCTTTACAGGCACTATCTCTGAATATAGTCACATTTGAATTCCTACGGGTTAGGGCTTCAACATATGAATTTGCAGGTGGGGACTACATATTTCATCCTGTAGCACTGTGTGTATGTGTGTATAGATTCACTAAATTGTTCCTTTTGTAGTTTCATGATTTTCTTTTTTATTTTTTCCTTTGTGCTATGGAAAGGTCAGCTTTTTTGGTTTTCCAGTGACCTGCCATGGGTCTTGGAGACACTTAGTAAAGGACCAGGAAATTTTACCCTGGATCAGACCTGCCAGGGTGTATCACCCAGTTCTATCCTGCCAGGGCTGAAGTCTGTACTTTAATAGAGATTGATTGAGGAAAGGCCTCTATATTACCTTAAAATATCCCTTGATGTACTGGCTTCTTAATTTCTCTCTTTTTCTTTCTTTTTTCTTTCCCCTTTACTTTTTCTCCTTCTTCCTTCCTTCCCTGGTTTACTCCTTCCTCTCTCCTTTCCTCCTTCCTGAATCCTGCTTGATCCTATATCTTGGAACTCTCACTGAGTTACTAGCTCCATTAATTATGGGGGCTTATTTAATCTCCTACCATGTTTCAACCTCTGATTCACAGGTAAGAATATTTCAAAAAATATCATTTCTTAAAGCTTAGGCATTTCAGCTGTCTCAATAAGACCTGGATTAATATAAACAACTTTACAGCATTGAATTGGCTAATTTCTTTATATTCTGTGCAGTCACCTAAGGTCCATGAATGCTAAGTCAATTTTTATATGTATGTTTTATTATTTTGGTCTTTAAAATAATCATCTTAGAATACAAATTTGCAGTTTTCCCCCTAGATTCTGAAAATTTCTTTAAGAATCTTAAAAAACTGAAGTAAACATAGAAGAGTAAAAAGGCAACTATAAATATAGCTTCAAATCCCACCACTCGTCACAAACATTTATTTTTAGCTGGCTTTTATCAAATATTTTTTTCTCTTCCAGAATCAGAGACCATCCTACTCCCCAGGAACTCTTGGAGGAGCACAGAGGCAACGTCTGGAGACACTGCCTCTCTCACATCCAGGGGTACTTGGGTGTGGTTCTTTTTCTTTCCTTGCCCCTTAGATTGAGGGGAAACACTGACAGAGTGTCACTGAGTCAGATGACTAGAGTCAGCTGTTGGGTCCTGTGCCATGAAGCCACCTGGACACACTGGTGTTAAGACTACATTTGTGGCTCGTTCCTCCCTTCGGATTTGAAAGAGAATAAGAGAGAACGATTGACCTTGATTCATTGGTTAAGTACTGCATGGTAGATCATCTCTAGAATACTTGCCTGTCCACTCTAGGCTGGGTGGAGCTGGGCTATCTCATTCCAATTCCAAACACACTGGTCTGCTTCCTTGAAGCCACAGAGGATGTACTCACATGACCCCGTGGCTCTGTATAGTGGAGGGAGCGTTCTTTCATTCATTTGTCCTTTCCTCCCTCTAGCCAGATTTCTTTAGGTGTTTACCAAGGGCCCAGGGGCAAGAAATGGCAACCCACTCCAGTGTTCTTGCCTGGAGAATCCCAGGGACGGGGGAAGCCTGGTGGGCTTCCGTCTATGGGGTCACACAGAGTCGGACACGACTGAAGTGACTTAGCAGCAGCAGCAGAAGTAGCAGCAGGGGCAAGAATATCCTGAAAATAATTCACAGCCATGGATGAGCTAGAGGGGACTACCTGGGCTTGATTATCAGCTGTCCTACTTTTCCGCAGGGGCTCTGGCCTATGCTGTGTAACCTCACACATCTAAATAAAAATTTTGATGAGTGCCTGGCTACCTAATAAACATAGAAAAGGTAGCTGTTACCTTCAGTTCAGTTCAGTCACTCAGTGATGTCTGAGAGATTTTTTTCTAACCATGAATAGGTGTGGAATTTTATCAGATACTGTTTCTCTATTAGTTGATATGATCATATGATTTTTCTACATTAGCCTATTAAAGTGTTGGTCCATTGATTGATGTTTGAAGATTCTACCAACCTTGTATCCCTGAAGTAAACCCCACTTGATTTTGTGTATATTCTTTTTCATTTCATTTCAGTTCAGTTCAGTTCAGTCGCTCACTCGTGTCCGACTCTTTGCAACCCCATGAATCACAGCACGCCAGGCCTCCCTGTCCATCACCAACTCCCAGAGTTCACTCAAACTCATGTCCATTGAGTCGGGGATGCCATCCAGCCATCTCATTCTCTGTCGTCCCCTTCTCCTCCCACCCTCAATCCTTCCCAGCATCAGACTCTTTTCCTGTGAGTCAACTTGTCGCATGAGGTGGCCAAAGTATTGCAGTTTCAGCTTTAGCATCAGTCCTTCCAAAGAACACCCAATATTGATCTCCTTTAGAATGGACTGGTTGGATCTACTTGCAGTCCAAGGGACTCTCAAGAGTCTTCTCCAGCACCACAGTTCAAAAGCATCAGATCTTCGGCGATCAGCTTTCCTCACAGACCAACTCTCACATCCATAAGTGACCACTGGAAAAACCATAGCCTTGACTAGACGGACCTTGGGTGGCAAAGTAATGTCTCTGCTTTTTAATACACTGTCTAGGTTGGTCATAACTGTCCTTCCAAGGAGTAAGCGTCTTTTAATTTCATGGCTGCAATCAGCATCTGCAGTGATTTTGGAGCCCAAAAAAATAAAGTCTGACACTGTTTCCACTGTTTCCCCATCTATTTCCCATGAAGTGATGGGACCAGATGCCATGATCTTTGTTTTCTGAATGTTGAGCTTCAAGCCAACCTTTTCACTTTCCTCTTTCACTTTCATCAAGAAGCTTTTGAGTTCCTCTTCACTTTCTGCCATAACGGTGGTATCATCTGTATATCTGAGGTTATTGATATTTCTCCCAGAAATCTTGATTCCAGCTTTTGCTTCTTACAGCCCAGCGTTCCTCATGATGTACTCTGCATAGAAGCTAAATAAGCAGTATGACAATATACAACCTTACGTACTCCTTTTCCTATTTGGAACTAGTCTGTTGTTCCATGGCCAGTTCTAACTGTTGCTTCCTGACCTGCATACAGGTTTCTCAAGAGGCAGGACAGGTGGTCTGGTATTCCCATCTCTTTCAGAATTTTCCACAGTTTATTGTGATCCACACAGTCAAAGGCTTTGGCATAGTCAAAAGCAGAAATAGATGTTTTTCTGGAACTCTATTTTTTTCTCCATGATCCAGCGGGTGTTGACAATGTGATCTCTGGTTCCTCTGCCTTTTCTGAAACCAGCTTGAACATCTGGAAGTTCATGGTTCACATATTGCTGAAGCCTGGCTTGGAGAATTTTGAGCATGACTTTACTAGCGTGTGAGATGAGTGCAATTGTGCGGTAGTTTGAGCATTCTTTGGCATTGCCTTTCTTTGGGATTGGAATGAAGACTGACCTTTTCCAGTCCTGTGGCCATTGCTGAGTTTTCCAAATTTTCTGGCATATTGAGTGCAGCACTTTCACAGCATCATCTTTCAGGATTTGAAATAGCTCAACTGGAATTCCATCACCTCCACTAGCTTTCTTTGTAGTGATGCTTTCTAAGGCCCACTTGACTTCACATTCCAAGATGTCTGGCTCTAGGTGAGTGATCATGCCATTGTGATTATCTTGGTCTTGAAGATCTTTTTTGTACAGTTTTTCTGTGTATTCTTGCCATCTCTTCTTAATATCTTCTGCTTCTGTTAGGTCCATACCATTTCTGTCCTTTATCAAGCCCATCTTTGCATGAAATGTTCCCTTGGAAACTCTTATTTTCTTGAAGAGATCTCTTGTTTTTCCTATTCTGTTGTTTTCCTCTATTTTTTTGCATTGATCGCTGAGAAAGGCTTTCTTATCTCCATGCTTTTCTTTAGAACTCTGCATTCAGATGCTTATACCTTTCCTTTTCTCCTTTGCTTTTTGCTTCTCTTCTATACACAGCTATTTGTAAGGACTCCTCCAACAGCCATTTTGCTTTTTTGCATTTCTTTTCCATGGGGATGGTCTTGGTCCCTGTCTCCTGTACAATGTCACAAACCTCTGTCCAGAGTTCATCAGGCACTCGATCTATCAGATCTAGTCCCTTAAATCTATTTCTCACTTCCACTGTATAATCATAAGGGATTTGATTTAGGTCATATCTGAATGGTCTAGTGGTTTTCCCTACTTTCTTCAATTTCAGTCTGAATTTGGCAATAAGGAGTTCATGATCTGAGCCACAGTCAGCTCCTGGTCTTGTTTTTGCTAACTGTATACAGCTTCTCCATCTTTGGCTGCAAAGAATATAATCAATCTGATTTCGGTGTTGACCATCTGGTGATGTCCATGTGTAGAGTCTTCTCTTGTGCTGTTGGAAGAGGGTGTTTGCTATGACCAGTGCATTCTCTTGGCAAAACTCTATTAGACTTTGCCCTGCTTCATTCCGTGCTCCAAGGCCAAATTTGCCTGTTACTCCAGGTGTTTCTTGACTTCCTACTTTTGCATTCCAGTCCTCTATAATGAAAAGGACATCTTTTTTGGGTGTTAGTTCTAAAATGTCTTGTAGGTCTTCATAGAACCATTCAACCTCGGCTTCTTCAGCATTACTGGTTGGGGCATAGGCTTGGATTACTGTAATATTGAATGGTTTGCCTTGGAAATGAACAGAAATTATTCTGCTCAACCAGATGTTCAAGCAGGTTTTAGAAAAGGCAGAGGAACCAGAGATCAAATTGCCAACATCCTCTGGATCATGGAGAAAGCAAGAGAGTTCCAGAATAACATCTATTTCTGCTTCATTGACTATGCCAAAGCCTTTGACTGTGTCGATCACAATAAACTGTGGAAAATTCTGAAAGAGATGGGAATACCAGACCACCTGATCTGCCTCTTGAGAAACCTGTATGCAGGTCAGGAAGCAACAGTTAGAACTGGCCATGGAACAACAGACTAGTTCCAAATAGGAAAAGGAGTACGTCAAGGTTGTATATTGTCACCCTGCTTATTTAACTTATATGCAGAGTACATCATGAGGAACGCTGGGCTGGAAGAAGCACAAGCTGGACTCAAGATTGCCGGGAGAAATATCAATAACCTCAGATATGCAGATGACACCACCCTTATGGCAGAAAGTGAAGAGGAACTCAAAAGCTTCTTGATGAAAGTGAAAGAGGAGAGTGAAAAGGTTGGCTTGAAGCTCAACATTCAGAAAACAAAGATCATGGCATCTGGTCCCATCACTTCATGGGAAATAGATGGGGAAACAGTGGAAACAGTGTCAGACTTTATTTTTTGGGCTCCAAAATCACTGCACATGCTGACCGCAGCCATGAAATTAAAAGACGTTTACTCCTTGGAAGGAAAGTTATGACCAACCTTGATAGTATATTAAAAAGCAGAGACATTACTTTGCCACCCAAGGTCCATCTAGTCAAGGCTATGATTTTTCCCGTGGTCATGTATGGTTGTGAGAGTTGGACTGTGAAGAAAGCTGATCACCGAAGAATTGATGCTTTTGAACCCTGGTGCTTGAGAAGACTTTTGAGAGTCCCTTGGACTGCAAGTAGATCCAACCAGTCCATTCTAAAGGAGATCAATATTGGGTGTTCATTGGAAGGACTGATGCTAAAGCTGAAAGTGCAATACTTTGGCCATCTCATGCGATGAATTGACTCACTGGAAAAGACTCTGATGCTGGGAAGGATTGGGGATGGGAGGAGACGGGGATGACACAGAATGAGATGGCTGGATGGCATCCCCGACTCAATGGACATGAATTTGAGTGAACTCCGGGAGTTGGTGATAGACAGGGAGGCCTGGCGTGCTGTGATTCATGGGGTCGCGGAGAGTCGGACACAACTGAGCGACTGAACTGAAGGAGGAGAGGAACACATTGTGGAAATAATTCAACCAGTTAAGATGTACAGTGGTCAGGAAAAGCCTGACTTACATGAAGCCCTGAGGATGCATGGAATCACAGATGAAAAATGGAACAAAGAACAGTATAACAAAGGCTTGTTTTTCTTGGAATGTAGGTGTTTTCTCATGTAGCACATTTGAAAGATTCATGTGCAGAAACTTGCAAAGAACATTAGGTATTCTCTTGTCCTGGAGTCATGAATTGTTAAAACTGGTCTTACCTGGAAAGGCCATAGTTGCCAGTGTCAAAGGATAATAACCAAGATGACTTAAGCTCAGCACAGAGCATTTCACCCTATAAAATCAGGATGTGAAGGTCTATACTGGTCCACACTTAGTGTGTGCTTTTGTATCATCCAAAACCTGAAAATGTGTGAAAAACATAAACCTCATCTCACAGCCTGACCCCCAGCAAAATAAAACAAAAGCAAAAAAAGTCCTAAAAGCAAAAGAGAATAATAAAAAATGTATTAAGAGCTCTTAGCAGAACAAATTCCCCTGGCTCTAACTGCTAATAACACCTACAAAGGTTGTTTCTTTTCCACATGTTATCTGACCCCTCATCTCTATGTCTTTTCTTAACTTACCATCTCTGGTATTAACATAAATACCCCCACCCTAAAACATCCAAGCCAATCTCAGGTTAAACCCTGTGTCACAAATACCAGGAGAGACCTTCTAGGAAGAGAAGTTGAGTGGATGCAGGAATGAAACGGACTTCTGCTTTACAGATTAGCCATGGAAATCCATCACAGGGACTCCTGGATGGAAGGACTGAGAACACTTACTCAGACAAAGTTGCCCAAGTTCAATCAGCAGCCAGAGAATTAGAGGCCTTTGGACATTTCGGCTGTTGTTAGGCCACAGGAGTCAGTCGGTCTGTCCAAATTCCATTTCTTACACTCTAATTAATGCTGACAGAGCAGGACTTGAGGTTTCATTTCTCTTTTGCATCATAATCTTCTCTTTCCTTTTCCTGAATGGCCTCCCTCAATCTGGAATGTATGATCAAATGTGCTGAGCATTTTTCTCCTGGCCATTAGTGCGTGTGTGCAGACACGTGGAGTGATGGTGTGGGTGTGCTTGCACTCCCTTGTCCACTCATGTAGAGGGTTTTCCAGCATGTACATGAACACCTACGCTGTGTGTATGCATGCTGATAAACTATGCATCAGCCATGGTCCTTCTGGCTACTGTGCAGCTCACACCCGAATACAAATAACTCTCCTCACTGGCAGTGTTTCACACACAGACTCCTCATGGAGCCAAAGGGAAGTTAGGTGGGAATTTTCCCCTTCTCCCATTCTGGGTTCTCCCTCATCCAACCACTTGGCCCCCTTGCCCTGATAACAGAGAAATAAAAGCAGGGCTGCCATCAACCATCCCATAAGCCAAAATCCCTATTAGAGTTTATTGGGCAAGGAAAGAAGAGGTTCAACTGAGGAAATGTATGGTGATTGTTACCAGACAGGCTCGGGTACAAAAAAGCCAATGTCTGGGCCCAATTCCAACACTTGTTAGAGAAACAACTTGATATTGAAGAGAACACGAACCAGATTCCAGGGCTTAAATCTCCTGATATTCATGTCCCTTCTGGACTCCGGATTCAGTGATATATTCCGAACCACAGAATCAGTTAGAAGAGAAATCAAATCAATGCTCAACAACCAAATGTGTTTTCTAAAACAGATTTATCTCATGATTAGTTATTGAATGCTTAATTATATGCCAGGCACTCTGTTACATATTACATGCTAGGCACTCTGCTACAGATAGATAGACAGGTGTATTATTTAATTTTCACAGCCCTAATAAATAGATATTACCATTTCCTATGTAACAGATTATGAAACTGAGGCTTAAGTGAAAGTGAAAGTCACTCAGTCGTTTCCGACTTTGCAACCTCATGGACCGTAGCCCTCCAGGCTCCTCTGTCCATGGAATTCTCCAGGCAAGAATACTGGAGTGGGCAGCCGTGCCCTTCTCTAGGGGCTCTTCTCAACCCAGGAATCAAACCACGGTCTCCTGCATTGCAGATGGATTCTTTACCAGCTAAGCTACCAGAGAAGCTTAAGGGAGCTAAGTGATTGACATTCACAGCAAAAAATGTTGTAAAAACAGAACTGAAGCCAAGACTTTCTGACCTCAAAGCCCTGATCTTAATCACTACACACTCCTTTGATCTGTGATCCTTAGGGCAATACACCATGAGATCAAGCATATCAGTGGCTAGCACCTATCTAGCCCCAGAGAGGGAATTAAAGGATGCACAAATATTCTAGAATTTTTTTTTAATCTTATTTGATTGTAACCAACCAAATGAGCCTTAAATCTTCACATTTCTCACACTGAGATATTATTGAAAGTACAAATCTTGGGTGAGGCACTGGACTCAAACTAAAACAGAGAGGAAAGGATGGAAATGGATTCAGAGAAAATCTTTCCACTCAGTGTTCACTAAACCATGGAATTCTTTTCTGACCCCATTCCTAGGAACCTGGAAGATGTAATCTCTGAATAAATGGAATGGTCCAAATAAAACACTCAATAATACTGAGATTTGTGTGCTTCCAACAACATCACCCAATCTCCCTTCAATAAAGTCATCAGAGCATGAGTCCCGGTCATGCATGCACCTCTCCTAATCACTTTTTAGAACATCAATTTAAAATATGAATAGTAAAATGAAGATCTCCAGACGTTTCAGGAAAGTCCTCATATGAAAAGGATATAAAAACAAGACAGAGACCAGAACAAAACAAGCAAGCAAGCAAATAACCAAAATTAATATCACCCCCCAAAAAAGAGAAGGAACAGAGAAACCATAAAGCCAATCTGTAAAGTCAAATGGCTAGAAGTGTTTCAGAATAATAAAAGATAAAATAGAGAGCAGGAAATTATTAAAGAAATATTTTTCTTAATTCTCATATCCAAAAGACATGAGTCTCCAGATTGGGGGTTCAAACTAGTGTTACACATAATGAATAAAAAATATCCCAGAAAAATACTGTTATGAAATATAAGAATATGAGGACTTCCCTGGTGGTCCAGTGGTTAAGAATCCACCTTCAATGCAGGAAACAGGGATTTGATTCCTGTCTGGGAAGATTACACATGCTACCAAGGAACCAAGAAGGCAACTATGCCTGTGTGCCACAAATACTGAGCCTGCACTCTGAAACCAGTGTTCTGGAACAAGAGACTCCACAGCAATGAGAAGCCCGCACACCACAATAAGAGTAGGCCCTCTCCCTACAACGAGAGAAAGCCCACTGTGCATAGCAGTGAAGACTCAGTGCATCAAAAAACAAATAAATGAACAAATAAATAAATCTTTAAGAAAAGAATATTAGACATACTTAAATGGCTAAGTAATTAATCCCTTATTATTGAACATTTAGGTTGTTTATAACATTTTCATGATTATAAACAGCAGCCATGAACATATTTTCTTGTACATCTTCACATATTTGTTCAATTCTCTCCTTAGAGAGAGTTCAGGAAGGTGATCCTACTGGGTCAAAATACATGCTGCTTGGCTTCAGGACACCTGGGAGACACCTTGACGTCTATGGAGTCAAGACACAAAAAGCCCACGATTTTGCTACTGCCTGTTAAAAATTTGCTTCTCTATTGCTTCTACTTGCTGCTAAACATAGTTAAGTGAGGTCAAGAAAAAGCTCATCATTCAGACCACACTTAAAATCCAGTTTAAGTCTGTACAGCAACAGAATAGTTATTTATATAGTGGCAGTTCTGCTATTTAACAGGCATAAACAAATTCTGTCCATATTCATCAGATTAATCAGTGCCAATACTATGAGAATAGTTAAAATCTTTCATATCATTCCTGTGTGGTGGTGTTCTCATTGTCACTAAGGTATGTAACATAAGGACATCTGACCTCACACTAAATAATCCCACTTTTCCTGAGCTTGACTTTCTCTTACAATGGCCATGCTGCAGGTTCTCACCACAGGATTACTTTCATTCCTGAATCCCTTCATTTTTGTTGCCTCTCAGAGTTATTTGCACATAGTAAAAGGAAAGTTGTTTTACTCAAGGGAGTCAAAAGTAAAGATCTCATTGATAGATTCTTCTTACTTCACACAAAGATGAGCCTTTGATGAACATCATGAGACTATAGTCCCTTAGGTTTTTCTCAAGCTAACTGTGGGGAAAGTGTGAGAACATCCTGCTGCTGCTGCTGCTGCTAAGAACCTTCAGTCGTGTCCAACTCTGTGCAACCCCATAAACGGCAGCCTACCAGACTCTGCCATCCCTGGGATTCTCCAGGCAAGAACACTGGAGTGGGTTGCCATTTCCTTCTCCAATGCATGAAAGTGAAAAGTGGAAGTGAAGTTGCTCAGTCGTATCTGACCCTCAGCGACCCCATGGACTGTAGCCTAGCAGGCTCTTCCGTCCATGGGATTTTCCAGGCAAGAATACTGGAGTGGGTTACCATTGCCTTCTCTGGTGAGAATATCCTACAGAATCACAAAGTTGTTGAAGATCTTAGGACCTTAATAAGTCATCATATACGGAGGATTATATATAGCATGACTCAGCAGTGTCCTCAAAATTTCTCTAAGGAGGACAATTGGATTGGAAAAAGATATTAGGGAGCCCATGTTTAAGCAAGCACACTTTCACTGACATAACATTTTGGGTTGCGATGGTCCCCATTCCACTACATCAATTCAAGGCATGTTATTTCTCTAACAATGACTGAAGTCTTTTTTGGTATGTAATGTTAACTCACTGTCCTAAAATTAATTCATTCTTTTTTTCTAGGAGGAATGTTCTTGAACAGGAGAAAATCTATAGTGTGTATGTGTGTGTGTGTAGAGTGAAATATCACTTCTCAGGTATTTTTAATAAACTAGTTCATTCCTCTGAAATTTAAATTAATTAAAGAATCTCTATTTAAGAGCCAAATACTTTTCTTTATTTATTTTTTGAATTAGAAAGAATCAATCTGGGGACTTGTCTAGTCTTACAATAATGATCTCTAAATGTAACTTGCTTCCAGGGACACATGCAAGTGAATCTGGCTAATAAAGTAGGAAGGAATGAATATGCTTACAGCTTGACTGTTACACCAAACAGCATCTGGAGATTGTGTCACAGTGCCATTCCCATCTGCTCAACAAGAAGGAAAATTAATCAGTTTTATCAATTTAAAAAATACTGAATTTTCACAGAAAACACTAATATTTTCACAGCAAGCACAAATATATTCACATGCCATCTGCTAATGAATGAAAGGTTGAATAGTCATATGGCGAAATACTGTAGGCATTGCAAGAGTTATACCAAGTTACTAACATTAATTAAATAAGGTTGTGCTTCTTAAACCATTTTTTTCATGGAAGCTTCGAAAATGAACCCATTCTTCCTTCTCAGCAGAAAAAAATGCATGTGCCAGGAAAGTTTACCTACAGTTTTAGAGGAGTCAGAGTGGCCCATTTTCAGAACTAGATTAAAAATTACCATTATAGGTTGATAATTAGTAATTTCATGGCAGCAAAGAAACTGGCCAGGAGTGTTCAGAGGACATATGAACATCTAAAGAGCAGAACCACCCTGTTCAAAAATGGAGACTACATTGGTTTTACATTCAAAGTGTAAGTGAAATGTACTAAGATACATCAAACAGGTGGCATCAAAGTCCTGTGCCAGCATGCCCAGACATTAATCCAAAAGTGCTTTAGAAAATACATTATATCAGCCCCAAAGCCAGTGTACCTTACACTACCTAAAACCCCAATATAAAATGATATTTTGCCACGGAGTTTTGATTGTACAAATCTTAATAGTGTTTTGAAATATCTCTTTTGTCATATAGAACATCCCGGAGAAGGCAATGGCAAGCCACTCCAGTACTATTGCCTAGAAAATCCCATGGATGGAGGAGCCAGGTAGGCTGTAGTCCATGGGGTCGCTGAGGGATGGACACGACTGAGCGACTTCACTTTCACTTTTCACTTTCACATATTGGAGAAGGAAATGGCAACCCACTCCAGTGTTCTTGCCTGGAGAATCCCAGGGACGGGGCAGCCTGGTGGGCTTCCGTCTATGGGGTCACACAGAGTCGGACACGACTGAAGTGACTTAGCAGCAGCAGCAGCATATAGAACATATAGTCTTGGATCTCATAAGAAACTGTAGGTCAAATACAATATTCTCTTTTTTTTTTACTGAATATCTATCATATACTGAGCCCTTTATACATGCTTACTTCGATTTCCTTAATCCCGTTTTAGAGATGAGGAAACAGACCTGAAATGGTGAAAGGTGTTCAGAAAAGAAACTGAAGTTACCTGTTGAACAAGAATGTGATGGTGAGCCAGTTATATTTGTGTCGTGTGGGATGGTAGAACGGATTTCTGCATTGGAGAAGATAAAGAAGGTACTAGAATGACAAGAAGGAAAGAATGGTGTTCAATTTGTGGAGGAAATTTTCTACCCACAACAAAAATAAAATGCAAAACTAAAATCAGGAATTACCTGTGACTCCCTCTTAGAGAAATATTCAAGATGGCCTTGAAGCATTACACTGCCATATAGGTATTTCATTATCATGTATGAATCAGATTTAGAAAATAATTTGGGGCTTCCTTGGTGGCTCAGACAGTAAAGAATCTGCCTGTAATGCAGGAGACCCAGGTTTGATTAGTGGGTTGGGAAGATCCCCTGGAGAAGAGAATGCCTACCCACCCCAGTATTCTTGCTTGCAGAATTCCATGCACAGAGGAGTCTGAGCCTGGCAGGCTACAGTACATGGTGTTGCAAATAGTCAGACATGACTGAGCAACTAACACTTTTGCTTTGGAGACTTTATAAATAGATAGGTTTATTTCACTTGTTATACATGGAACAACAGACTGGTTCCAAATAGGAAAGGGAGTGCATCAAGGCTGAATATTGTCACCTTGCTTATTTAACTTACATGCAGAGTACATCATGAGGAACGCTGGGCTGGAAGAAGCACAAGCTGGACTCAAGATTGCCGGGAGAAATATTAATAACCTCAGATATGCAGATGACACCACCCTTATGGCAGAAAGTGAAGAGGAACTAAAAAGCCTCTTGATGAAAGTGAAAGAGGAGAGTGAAAATGTTGGCTTGAAAGCTCAACATTCAGAAAACAAAGATCATGGCATCTGGTCCCATCACTTCATGGGAAGTAGATGGAAAAACAGTGGAAACAGTGTCAGACTTTATTTTTTTGGGCTCCAAAATCACTGCAGATGCTGATTGCAGCCATGAAATTAAAAGACGCTTACTCCTTGGAAGGAAAGTTATGATCAACCTTGATAATATATTAAAAAACAGAGACATTACTTTGCCAACAAAGGTCCATCTAGTCAAGGCTATGGTTTTTCCCATGGTCATGTATGGATGTGAGAGTTGGACTGTGAAGAAAGCTGATCGCCGAAGAATCGATGCTTTTGAACTGTGGTGTTGGAGAAGACTCTTGAGAGTCCCTTGTACCGCAAGGAGATCCAACCAGTCCATTCTAAGGGAGATCGATCCTGGGTGTTCATTGGAAGGACTGATGCTAAAGCTGAAACGGCAATACTTTGGCCACCTCATGCGACGAGTTGACTCACTGGAAAAGACTCTGATGCTGGGAAGGGTTGGGGGCGGGAGGAGAAGGGGACGACCGAGAATTAGATGGCTGGATGGCATCACCGACTCTGTGGACATGGGTTTGAGTGAACTCAGGGAGTTGGTGATGGACAGGGAGGCCTGGCGTGCTGTGATTCATGGGGTCGCGGAGAGTCGGACACGACTGAGGGACTGAACTGAACTGATGCCTACAACCTCGCTAAAGCCTATAACAGTGCATCTCCAGTAGGATACCCAATTAAACTTTGATTTATGCTAATGACATTTCAATTTTGTGAAGCATGGCCTTGGAGGTGGCACTAATCCACCCCCCACTTTTACAAGAACCCCAATCTGTACTTCCTGACCTTATTCAAGTTCTTAATTATCCATCTACATCTTTCCAAGGAGATGAACACATTGACCAAATCAGAAAACAGACTAAGAATATCCAGTTCCTTGAGGTGATAAGAATTGGATGAGACAGTATTGTCCACTGTCTGAGTCTTGGTAATGAACCTCAAAGCAGTGTTCCTGGTACCCTGGCTTCTTCTGCAGTTGTATTCTGGTCACTCCTTTCATAGGACTGATTTCCTGTCTTATCTGTCTCATCTTCCACTTCTCATCAGGAAGCTTCACTAAGAATTCTCAGGGCTATGTTTCCTTTTCCTTTCTTGAAATCTCTTCTTTATTTTCTACCAGACATCTCACCTGACCTTCAGAGTTGACCACTTGCCTGTTAATAAGATCTTAATACCCCTTCCTCTGAGAGCAACACAGAAGTTTAGAGCAAGTTAGTGGTGCTGGCTGGACAAAAGTTCCCAAACCTGGGCTCGTCTTATTGCCTCTTATTGATATTCCTCTTTCCACTTCCTCACCATGGACTTCATGTTTCAACATCATCTTTTCTCTTATTCTAACCTGTCTTTTGTATTTTTTGTGTTTTCTTTTTCCTTATTTCTTTCATTTTTGTCATTTTTGGTGGCAGTGGTTTTCTTGTTTTGATTTGTTTTTGCTTAAATCTGTAAGAGTATGTGGCTCTCTTTAGGAACTAAAAAAGGACAACACAGGAAAGTTAGGTGATCTGAGTTTTCATTCAACATAAATCTGTGCAGAAGACCTCCTGAGCTTCTTTCTCAGGTTTAGGTCTTTGTGGGGGACTTTCTTTTCTTCCCTGCTCCTATGACGTCATACTCAACCAGTACAGGAAAATTGTAGGCAGCTAGCACAGAGAGGGAATGGCTGCAAACATCAATGTCCCTGCATTGCATCTGCTCCTGTCTTCACCTCCTTTCTAAACTGTAAATGTCAACTCTGAACTCAAACTCTTTATGAGACTATCAGGATACATATAAGATTCAACAAATTCTATCCCCCAAGAGGTCACATAGACATGTACACCAATACTTTCCTTCTGAACCTCTGCTTTAAACAAAGGCCATAAATTATCCATGTTCCCCAAACCAAGAGCACTAATCCATCTACTTCTGCTGGCACAAAGTATTAAGAAGCTAAATCAACACTGAGAAAATCAACAGATGCTCTAGTGTGTTTGCTGCCTGGAACAAAACTATTTTTTTACAAACTTTTATGACTCTAAAATCCAAGTTTTACCCTAAAGACATCCCAAAAGAATGAAGGCTTTTCTAATGAGTGTGTCAAATAAGGACAAATTCATCCAAACATAAACTCTAAGTTCATAATAGAAGGTAGCAAAGGCCCAACATCCAAATTAATGGAGACAATCTAGACTCAACTATTTTCATTTCATATGACTGTCAACACTGTACTTATGTATTGTGCCTCAATCTTCAGGAATATAACATAGGATTGACTCACACCTAGGGTTGTCATAAAAATTAAGTCACTTAATACTGGTAAAGTAGTTAGCATGGTTCCTAACAAAGGAAACAGAATAAATATTAACTTCACTGGAATCTTATCCTCAAGTATTGGATTAGGCTTCAGGATGGATTAAATTATCTCTATTCAGAGTTCTTTGTTAGACAGAATCTTATTCACCTGACACTGTTCTAACATTCCCTATTTTTTTCTCATAAGTCTCTGTTCAACTGGGCCAAATTCAAATTTTCCACAGATGTCCAAGATCAGTAATCTGGCATTTTTTTGTTTTGTTTTGTTTTGTTGCTCCTAACGAATTCCATTGAGAAGTTGTTAAAAAGCCATAGTTCCCCCTCACTCTGAAAATGCTTCAACATACAAAAGATGAAAATAATCATGGGAAAAGGGGTTCATAGATTCCGTAAAACTAGGTTTGGTGGCCCGTTAATAATCCTTACCCTAGATTGTACTTCTGCCTTACCACAGTACCCTCGGTGGTCTATATTCTCTCCTTTGAAGTATCTGGACTCAGAAGCATATCTGCTTACCTGGCTGTAGGTCCTTTGTGGGTGCTTGCATTGGAAGAACAGAGGTAGAAGCCCTCACTGTCGTTGAAGCAGTGGTGATCTTCATTGCTGTTTTTGGAGTGGTGGTGCTTGTTGTTACTGGAGTAGCAGTGGTGGTCATTGTTGGAGTAGTGGTGGCTGCTACTGGAGTAGTGGCAGTGGTTGTTCTTCGACTAATAGTAGTGGTCGTTATTGTTGGAGTGGTGGTGGTCATTGTTTGGAGGATAGTCATGGTCATTGCTGGAATGGTGACACTTGTTGTTGGAATAGTGGTGGTCATCGTTGTTGGAACAGTGGTGGGCCTTGTTGTTGGAGTAGTCCTGGTTATCTTTGGAAGAGTGGTGGTTGTTTTTGGAATAGTGTTGGTCATGTTGTTGGAGTGGTCCTGGTCATTGTTGGAGTAGCTGTAGTCATTGCTGGAGCCGTGGTGGTGTTTGTTATTGGAGTAGTCACGGTCATTTTTATTGGAGCAGTCATGGTTGATGTTGTTGGAACAGAGGTGGTGGTTATTGTTAGAGTAGTGGTGGTCACTGTTGATCGAATAGTCCTGGTCATTACTGGTGTAGTCACAGTCATTGTTGGAGAAGTGGTAGTCATTGTTGTTAGAGAAATTGTGGTTGTTTTTTGAGTAGTTGTGGTCATTATTGTTGAAATAGTGATGATTTTTATTGTTGGAATAGTTGTGGTTATTGTTGTTGGAATAGCTGTGGTCATTATTGTTGGAGTAGTGGTGGTCATTGCTGATGGTACTGTTTTGGTTGTTGCAGTAGTGGTCATCATTGTCATTGGAATAGCTGTGGCTGCTGTTGTTGGAATAGTGGCAGTTTTTGTTGGAATAGTCCTGGTCATTATAGGAGCAGTCGTTGTTGTTGTTGGAGTACTGGTACTCATTGCTGGATTAGTGGTGGTTATTTTTATTGGAGCAGTGGTGGTTGTTGTTGGAACAATGCTGGTCATTGTTGCTAGAGTAGAGGTGATCACTGTTGCTGGAGTAGTGGTGGTCATTGTTGTTGGAGCAATGGTGGTGGTTGTTGGAGTGCTGGTGGTGGTTGTGGTGGTGGTGGTTGTTGTGGGTGGAGCTAGAAATCAACATGAAAGTAAGGATTCAATAAGCTGCAGCAAACAAAAGCCGTGTGCTGGGCCTGTGCACCAACACAACCAAGGAGACCATCCCCAGGTGGAACTCAGCACTTATTTCCCATTAACTCAGTTCTCATCATTGGTCAACTAGAATCTGTGACTGAGGTAAAAGTGAAGACATGGCTACAACAAGGAAACACCTGAATTGAAATTATTATGTTTGGGGAGGCAAAAAAAAAAAAGAAAGACACTTGGGATTTGTACTGAAGAACTTTGCAAAGACTAATCATGCACATGAGGTTTATGTGTCTTCATAAACATCTGTGAGGGAAAGAAAAATGTTTTTGTCCTCCCAGTGGTGATGACTGGGATCTAAATAGTAGTCCCCAAGAATCAGAATATTTACCAAATAAACAGCATTCAGTTCAGTCAGTCCTAGGGGTACCTTGCCAACAGACCTGCATCCTAAATGCTGATTCATTCACACCATTGCCGTTTTTAGAGAAGTGGCTAGAGTCTGTCACAAACAGTGAGGTAAATCAGAAAGAGAAAAACAAATAAATTAGTGCATATGTGTAATCTAGAAAAATGGTACAGATGAACCTATTTGCAGGAAAGGAATAGGACATGTGTATGTAAAGAGGGTTCGAAGGTGTGATGTTTTGGGGAGACTACGATTGAAATACACACAATACCATGTGTAAAATAGGTGACTAGTGAGAAACTGCTGTGTATCACAGGGATCTTATCTTGGTACTCTGTGGTGACCTAATGGGGCAGGATGAGGGCATGGGTGGGAGGGAGGTTCAATAGGGAAGCCTATATGTATACATGTAGCTGATTCACTTTTTTGTACAACAGAAAGAAGCACATTGTAAAGCAAATATACCCCATTTTAAAGAAATGTAAGACACACACACACATAAACACCATATGCTGGATAACACAGATGCCTTATGCATTTGATGAAAAGGTAGGTAGACATTCAAGGTTCCTTTCTACCTAAGGAACAATAACTATTTCCAGAGTCAGAAATAATGTAGGATTCCAAACCACTTACTGAAGTCCTCAGAGCTATCCAGAGAAAACTGAAACTAGGATTAAGCACAAAAAGGAGAAATGAATGGGTGTCGCTGTCTTCCAGTAAAACTTTATTTATAAAACTATTTGTGAACTTATTTTATAATCTGATCTGGTCAGTGGCTAAGGTTTGCTGACCCTGGGCTAACAGTGTCGTCAGAGGGTTTGATGGAGCGTGCAATCCAATTTCCTCCCTTCAGCTTGAAATCAAACCTAGACAGGAAGGAAGTGAAAAAAAAAAAAATCTGATCAAAGGACTCTAACAAGGAGGAAACCTAATCGGCTGGTTTAACTAATGTGTCTTCCTCAGTGGTAAATATTTTCTGAGGAAGAAGCTAGGAAGCTAAGGGTAGAAGATGATACTGGGGATGAGCCGTAACAGAAGGTTGAAAAGTAAGCTCATTCTGTGAAAAGTGCAAAAACTTTAGCAAAAAAAACAGATTGAAGGCAGAGAGTCAATTGGGCCCAGTTATATAGCCGTTTTCGAGAAGGAAATGGCAACCCACTCCAGTATCCTTGCCTGGAGAATCCCAGGGACACAGGAGCCTGGTGGGCTGCCGTCTTTGGGGTCGCACAGAGTCAGACATGACTGAAGCAACTTAGCAGCAGCAGCAGCATATACCTGTTTCCCACTGGACAGAGCAGTGATTTTATAAATATTCATCTATTAAAGAATTTCTAAGTAAGCACTACAAAACTTCCCTACTAATTTTTTCTATATCATTTTTGGAAAATATTCATCCTGAGAAATCATACGGTTTCACAACTCCAAAAATGATGTCTTCTACACATGCTGCTTCCTCCCATATATCTGTAACACCAGCATTTTTGGCTTCCTTAAATTGACTCCTAGATGTCGGTTCCCTACAATCACCTATCTTCTGTATCAGAGCTGACCATATTTTACTTGCCTTCGTCGATGACACAAGCCATGTACAAAAGTTGGGAGACTGTAATATCAAGTTCATTTAAATTAAGAAAGAGACAGCTTATGAAGGCCACAACTATTGGGTTCTGTTGTCAAAAGATGACTTAAGTGGGAGAGTATTTACTAGGAAAGAGCGCCAGAAACCAGGAAATCTTGAAGAACTTACTCCTTTTATCAACTGCTAAGAAAAATTAGGATGTCTACAGCAAGATGGGAAAATATAATCTTCCCAGATTTTTGGATTTCACAAGATTCTTAAAAGCCACAAGAGAACAGTTATTGAGATGCAAACATTTTCAAACTGCAATAAAGCTATTTTAATTTTTAAACAAGCAACTTAGTGTTATGGTGTGAAATACGATTCAAAAATTTCAAGACAGGGCAAGGAGGGGGTGAAACTATATAGGTTCACACAACATATACGCAACAAGACTGAGTTGACAACTGTCAAGCCAAATGATACATCCACTTGACAGGACCTTATAATACCTATTTAATTTGTGTGAAATTGTCTATCAGTCTCAAAATGTTAGGAAAGACATTTAAAAATTCTCCTAAAATAATCTCAGAGAAAAAGGCAGTTCTTCAAGTGAAATAAATTCAGCTCCATAAAATGTTCACTATATCTCAGTGTAGAGCAATGATTGCTTTTTAATGAACCAACTAGCACTTCTGAAGTGCTACTTGAGAAAATAGTTTGCTGACTGGGAAGATCCTCCAGCCTATGGTCTTGAATCAAGGTTAGTGTTAACACTTCATTCTACACAAATGTAAGTTATCCTGTTGAAGAGTTATTAGAAAATAGGGTTATAGGAACCTCTTCTTTTTCCCTATTAAAGGAAGAGAAAGTTAATATCAAACAGAAAACACTTATCTCTGGGAACCAACAGGAAGCGATCAAAGGAAGTAGAAAGACAAGCTCACCTAGGTTTATAGTCAACTCCTGGATGACTTTTATGTCACTGAACCACCCTCTCTTCTCAATACGGCAACAATACAAGCCACTGTCAGACAGGCGAGTGTCCTCTATGGTCAAAGATACATCCCTTCTACCAATATTTTCCTTTAGCTGATAACGTTTGTCCTTCTGAAAAGTGACTTTGTATCCATTTGTCCAGATAATGTCACTTTCACAGCCCATCCAAGAACAGGCCCCTCGGCCCCAGCACATGGTTGTGACTTTTCCATCATAGGTGCAGGGTAGCCTGACAGACTGACCCATTATCCCAGTCACCCGTGGGTAAGACATAACATCATCTGTAAATAAAGAGAAACCAGAGCATGAGATGAGGTCTCAATATTTTAACTTTAATTTCATTTTTTCTTTATATATACCTTGGGTGGTTTGAAATTATCTGACTATATCTTGAGTTTTTAAAATTTAGTATATTTTTCTATGTTAACATATTCTTTAGCAGTGTTATTTTTGACTAGATTTATTTGAAGGCGTGCTGCTGCTGCTGCTGCTGCTGCTAAGTCACTTCAGTCGTGTCTGACTCTGTGTGACCCCACAGACGGAAGCCCACCAGGCTCCCCCGTCCCTGGGATTCTCCAGGCAAGAACACTGGAGTGGGTTGCCATTTCCTTCTCCAATGCATGCAAGAGAAAAGTGAAAGTGAAGTCGCTCAGTTGTGTCCGACTCTTCGCGACCCCATGGACTGCAGCCTACCAGGCTCCTCCATCCATGGGATTTTCCAGGCAAGAGTACTGGAGTGGGTTGCCATTGCCTTCTCCGATTTGAAGGCGTAACACCATATAAATGATTCAGGATTACGTCCTAATAGATTTCCAAGAGAATGAATCAGGACAAAAGGTTGAAATATATTCAGTCTCATGGTGAATATGACCAAATTCCTCTCCAAAAGGTTTAAAACAAATGACCTTCCAGTAATACATCAGTGTGTGTACATTTCATCCTGTGTTTGACAGGTATCTGCTTAGCAAATAGGTGATACATAAACATGGTTTATCCTCTCACCTAGAGTCAATCACTGTCTCAACTGAAGCCTGTTTTAAAAACTCTATTGCATTCAAAGTTTTGATTTTTGATTTCTATTGCAATTTTTTAAATGGCTATTGCAAACAAAGTCACCTGACAACTTCTTTCTTTTTTGAAAAAGGAAAAAAGCTAGTGGCTTACTTAAAGCATCACTGGTTAGAAGGCAGAATCCAAGGAAACTCTTTAAAAATTAGTTCTAAGAAAATGAGTTTATAATACTTCCTGGGGAAATTGAGGCTTATCATGGGCTTTAGGATTAACTCAAAAAACTCAAACAGGGATCCCTTCTCGTAAGTTGATGACAGCCCTGCAATGGAGCACAGTTCACTTAGCCAGGTGAAACCAAAAAATTGGAGAAGAGTCAATCAAATATTAAATTTTGCCTCTTAAAAACAAACTGGTGGGAAGACTGTCCTGTGGCAGTGGCTAACAAATCCCTGAATTGCCAAATGCATTCCCAGCAGTCCTGAAAACAAATCTGAGATTTAATAACTAATCATAGTTAAGACTAGACTGTGAGTCTGGGAAAGGGTCTGTGAATAAAGCACTCATTGTTACATAAAATAAGAGTCTATTTTATTTTCACTGGAAAGCCATTAATATTTAGTTTTCTTTAATATCTTTTTTGGATTACAAAGGTAATACATGCTAATTATAAAATTTTAAGTTGTAGAGGTATAATTTTAAAATATGCTTTTCCTCATATTTCCAGTTCTGGAGATTTTTTTGAAATTTAGGATATATCTATTTCTAAAATGTTCCCCAGTTACATAGAATGTTTTGAATTAAAATATTTTCTTTTCAATTTTTTTTTTTTTTTTTTTTTGGCCATTTCACAGGCATATGGGATCTTAGTTCCCCAATGAGAGATGGAACCTACACTCCCTGCACTGGAAGATCAGAGTCTTAACCATTGAAAACCAGGGAAGTTAAAATATTTTCTTTTTAAAGAAATAGTTGTACATGGTAAAAAATAATAATAATAATCAAAAAGCACAAAATGGTACAATAAAGGATTCATCTCCTTTCCACCTATCCCTGTTTCTTCTTCCTGTACCCTTCCACACCATGTTAACAAGGGTTACTGTTTCCTACATACACTTGAGTAGTTCATGAATACTGAACTATCTACCTACCCATGTTTTTTGGTTTAAATGTAAATGTCAGCATAAGCCATACTGCACCACATCATGCCTTATTCACCTACATGTAGATTTTTTAATTCTTAGCATTTAAGCAGATTCTTTGGCTTAAGGTTTCAATCTGATTCTTTGCTCACCATTGACCCCATCAGGCTTCCCTGGTGGCTCAGCTGCTAAAAAACCCACCTACAGTGCGGGAGACCTGGGTTTGAACCCTAGGTTGGGAAGATCCCCTGGAGAAGGGAATGGATACCCACTCCAGTATTCCGGCCTGGGGGATTCTATAGACTGTATATTCCATGGGGTTGCAAAGAGTCGGACATGACCCCATCACCTTCCATAAAGCCAAAGAAGATCTACCATCCTCCACTACACACACACACACCTCCTACACTTCCCAATTCAGGTGGCTTCCAAAGCATAGCCCACCTGTTCACTTACTTATCAGAAGGAGTAGGAGGCACAGGATGGCTACCCAAGGATGCATGACGCTACTAGCCTGAAGGAAAGAGAAAGCATACTGGTTAGTGTGCCCTCCAACCACATGGTATCAGAATCAATACTGCTAGGTGTTTTGGGGACTCCAAGAAACTCGTGTCCCTTATGTCTCAGCACAGAAAGAATTCAGCCAGAGACTTAAAAGTGATACATAATAAGTGATTTATTAGAATAGGATGTCTGTCAGGTTTATAAGCTGGTAGGTGAACATTGTGCGGCCCAGAAGACTTAGTGGGTTACATTTATGTAATCAAAGGAAGAGAGAAGAGGGGAGAAGACCATCTTTTGTCTTTCTTTGAGTCTTCCATCACTAATTCCTCCTACAAGTCAGGTGGAGAAGTTTTTGATCCTATATGGTGCGTCTTGGATCACCATAGCACTATGGAGAAATTATTTCAGGTAAGGGTCCTTCACTATGAATGGTCACATTTTCAGCTCTGGCAAATGCTTAAGCTCTGCAGACCTCAGTTTCTTCTCCTTTTTAATGAATGTAGTAATAGAATCTTCCCCAAACATCTGGACAATGCCTCACAATAAGATAATGCACTGAAAGCATCAAACCTAGCCCTTTACTACAAGAGGCATTCAATAACTGTTGTTTGTTGTTAATAATTCCCAAAATTATATCAATATCCCCGAACTCCCCCCTATGAGATAATGCATATGAACATTTTAGTATAGTGACAAATTCCTATTCAGCACTTACACTGTGAATCATCAAGTAATGATTATTTGATCAGAGGGAGATGCCAATCATCTCACACCAGTCCCTACCGAGGCATCTGTAGGTCTGTCCAGTCCCACATGTTTAGCAGGCAGACTTCCTACAGGGGCACCTCAAACTCAAGATCACCCAAATAATTTTCATTCTGCCTCCTGGGGCTCTTTACAAGTGAACCCATCACATCAACTAATCTCCCAATTACAGAGAATCAGTCATCCTTCCTTCTTACTCCAGTCACCATGTCCTCTTAATTCCAAGTTCTAATGGCTCTGACCCTGTCCCTTCTCTGCTGTTACTGCTGTCATCACTCTAGTCAAGACACTCCTCTCTTGTCTGAATTACAGCAGGAACCTCCTGGGGAGACTCTCTGCCTCCATGCTGACTCCCCTCCAACACATCTGAAACACTTTTTGCAGAGCAAATTTTCCTAAAACAGAGATGAAAAAGCCATTCCCTACTATAAACACATGAATGGCTCCTTATGACCCTGGAAAGAAATGTTATATTCTTCAGCCCACCCAGCAGTCCTTTAAGAACCAAGGTGACTCCTAGCTTCCTGCTTCCATTAAACTAGACTCTGAAATAATTACCAAAGATTTAGTGCTCTAATAAGTCCACTGTCTCTGCTAATGTTCTCCCTGCCTGTTCACTCTGCTCAATGAAATGTTCTCATCTATGAAGAACCAATTCAAGGATCATTGAGAGAAGTCATCCTGGTCTTCCTTTCCCAGTTAGAATACTTCTCTTCCTTCTTTGAGTCCCCAGGGCACTTCCTCATACTTCTGTCCCAAAACAAAGCCCAGTGGGTGGTTGCTTGCTCCACACAAGCCTGTCTATCACCCCTCCCCATTTAAAGACAGAGGTCAAGACTTCCTTATTTTGATTCATTCTGGGCCCTGCAAGGAGAAGCATCTAGGTAAGCCATGTTTAATGAATCACAGATTTGAAATATCATGGGACCTATTTCCATGTATCCAAAACTAAAGCCAAGGAAAAAATATAAAATCTTATGTCCAACTACTTTTCCCTCTGAGAATCCTTTGATTTGCTGGAAAGGCCAGCTTGCTCTGGACGGTGAAGCTTGGGCTGGCTTAATAAAAAGAAAGAAACAGTAAGAGAAAAAATGCACCCAAAAGTGCCTCATCCCCACTTCCCAACCATTGAAACCTGGGACCAAGAAAAAGCTAGTGGAAGAATCAGAAAGAAAAAAAAAAGTGACTATTATCAGAGCAGTCTTCACTTTATTTCCAGTTTTCCTGGGTTAACAACCAAGTTCTCATGCACGTTTGGGTGCATTAAAAACTGCTTGGACTTCATACTGTTGATGATCATGATGATCCACCTCAGGGCTGAGAAAAAGAGAATCCTGATACTTCAGGAGCAGATAGGAAAACTTGCTCTCCTGAGAGATAGTTGCTGCCAGTCATGGGACAAATGGTAACCATACATGGGATCAGAAGAACTGGCCTCTGGTCTCTGCCGTCTCCCTAACTCACTGCAAGCCCTCTCTCACCTCAGTGGCTTTATCTTGGCCTCAATTTCCCATCAGTCTTCCACTGACAACACCTCCCCAGGAGTTTATGGGCCCAAATTTCTAACTCCAGCTTGATCCTCAACTCTCCCTCTTCTTTGCTGTGTGATCTTAGGAAACTCACTCCACATCTCTGAGCTCCATTTAGGCAGCCACAGAGTGGAGGTGAGGATTTGCCAGCCTAGGTAGGGCTTCTTCAGAAGATATCTGCAGACCAAACACATTCGAAGCAGAGGAAGGCACTGGAGCAAGAGATCTATACTTGGAGATGTCTTACAAAATAAATAAAATAAATCAGGAAGTCCTTGCATGGCACACTCAACCACAGCTTTTTTTTTTAAGTAAAACTTGATTTTTGAGCCTAAATTATAGCATGGAACCTCCCTAGATTCAATGATGTGAAAACAAAACAACTGAGAGGAATTAGAGGATTAAAGATGTCCACTCAGAGAAACAAAACTTGTAACTAAGGGTTCTGTTCAGTTCAGTTCAGTTCAGTTGCTCAGTCGTGACCGACTCTTTGCAACCCCATGAATCACAGCACGCCAGGCCTCCCTGTCCATCACCAACTCCCAGAGTTCACTCAAACTCATGTCCATCGAGTCGGTGATGCCATCTAGCCATCTCATTCTCTGTCGTTCTGTAGAGCCATGCAAAAAGGAGTCAGGGAAAACCCTTCAGAATCTCAGATTTATTCTAATAGTGAATCAAGAATGACTACCATGAGATTTAAAAAAAAATGTTTTGTCACTTTGCCAAGTCTGTAATTTTGTCATTCATCAACTGTTTCTCTGGTATGATTAGTAATTTTTAAAAAATTGTAAAACCCAAAAGAGAACAGCTATCTAGAGTGGTAAATGTTCATGTGCCCCTAACAGATTGCCTTTAACTGTGGGTATGAAATCTGACAGTTTTACTGTGATTGTAATTGTTGTTTGTCTGTGTTTGAATTATGCTTTCTAATCATTTGAGGCTTTGAAGAATTCTTCAGTTCAGTTCAGTTCAGTTCAGTCGCTCAGTCGTGTCCGACTCTCCGCGACCCCATGAATCACAGCACGCCAGGCCTCCCTGTCCATCACCAACTCCCGGAGTTCACTCAAACTCATGTCCACAGAGACGGTGATGCCATCCAGCCATCTCATTCTCTGTCATCCCCTTCTCCTCCCGCCCCCAACCTTTCCCAGCATCAGAGTCTTTTCCAGTGAGTCAACTCGTCACATGAAGTGGCCAAAGTATTGCAGCTTCAGCTTTAGCATCAGTCCCTCCAATGAACATCCAGGATTGATCTCCTCTAGAATGGACTGGTTGGATCTCCTTGCAGTATAAGGGAGTCTCAAGAGTCTTCTCCAACACCACAGTTCAAAAGCATCGATTCTTCGGCGATCAGCTTTCTTCACAGTCCAACTCTCACATCCATACATGACCACGGGAAAAACCATTGCCTTGACTAGACGGACCTTGGTTGAAGAATTCTTAGAGACTCTAATAAAAGTGCTAGGCTTTTTCCCACCACAAAAGTCTGTGTGCAAATATACACACACAATTTAATATAGGTACCATTATATTTTTCATTTTTAATATACAAATACATTTATATATGCATATATTCATAAATTTATATACATATATTGGAGTAGGAAATGGTAACCCACTCCAGTATTCTTGCCTGGGAAATCCCATGGACAGAGGAGCCTGATGAGCTACAGTCCATGGGGTCATAGAGAATCAGACACAACTGAGCAACTAAACAAGAACTTTTACATATATAAAAACATAGTTAAATATATATGTACACATATATATTTAAAGCACCTCTCAATCAAGGAAGCCTTTCCATCCAAAAATGTCATGGAGAAGTGAAGAAGGAATTGGGAATATTTAGCCAAGGCAAGAGAAAGCCCACAGAGGCACACATATTCTCTGAATAGGTTAAAAGCATTTTTATGTGAATAAAGAAGTAGTTTTATTCTATAAGTGGTTCCAGAAAGTAGATGGGGGTGGGGGCACCATAGCATGATATCAGAATGGCATCAGAGTTGAGCAGACATGGGTCTGTCAGCAACCAGACAACTTGTATAACTCTCATGGACTCTAAAACAGAAATGATAATGGTATTTATCTCACAGGCTTTTGTGGAAAATCAAATGAAATAATGCATGTAAGATGCATAATACTGAAACAAAGACAGACCTCAGTAGGTGTTAGCTTCTCTAATAAACTCTCTGACCCTCCATTTCTTTATCTGTAAAATGGGAATAGTACTTGTACCTTGCTAGAAGATCATTGTGAGATTTAAATAAGGCAATCATGCTAAAACCCATGTACAACCTAAATCCTCACTATGTATTATAAATGTTTCATTACAAAAACCAGTAGAGGAAAAGGAAGGTCAATGACAAGAATATGATCTTTTATTTCAGACTGGAAGATAAGGCAAAATAATAAATAAGAGCATAGAATCAGAATTAGACTTCCTGGATCTGACACCCAAGAGCTGTGCAGCCTTGAGAAAGCTATGTCATATAGAGATAGAAGCATTGCTAAGAGGGATTGAATGACATGGCCCATGAGAACAGTTGACCCCACACCAGCACATGATCTGTGCTCAGTAAACTCTGGTTGAGGAGATGTCACACAGGGACCAAGAGACCTTCCTATAGCAAACTCCTGGACAAAGAAGTTTGGACTTTTGGCACCTAGTAAGCAGGTTTTGGAGAAGGCAATGGCACCCCACTCCAGTACTCTTGCCTGGAAAATCCCGTGGATGGAGGAGCCTGGTAGGCTGCAGTCCATGGGGTCGCTAAGGGTCAGACACGACTGAGCGCCTACACTTCACTTTTCCCTTTCATGTATTGGAGAAGGAAATGGCAACCCACTCCAGTGTTCTTGCCTGGAGAATCCCAGGGACGGGGAAGCCTGGTGGGCTGCCATCTGTGGGGTCGCACAGAGTCGGACACAACTGAAGCGACTTAGCAGCAGCAGCAGCAAGCAGGTTTTAGAAAAGGCAGAGGCACCAGAGATCAAATTGCCAACATCCGCTGGATCATGGAGAAAGCAAGAGAGTTCCAGAAAAACATCTATTTCTGCTTCATTGACTATGCCAAAGCCTTTGACTGTGTGGATCACAATAAACTGTGGAAAATTCTGAAGGAGATGGGAATACCAGACCACCTGACCTGCCTCTTGAGAAACCTGTATGCAGGTCAGGAAGCAACAGTTAGAACTGGACATGGAACAACAGATTGGTTCCAAATAGGAAAAGGAGTACGTCAAGAATGTATATTGTCACCCTGCTTATTTAACTTCTATGCAGAGTACATCATGAGGAACACTGGGCTGGAAGAAGCACAAGCTGGAATCAAGATTTCCGGGAGAAATATCAATAACCTCAGATATGCAGATGATACCACCCTTACGGCAGAAAGTGAAGAGGAACTCAAAAGCCTCTTGATGAAAGTGAAAGAGGAGAGTGAAAAGGCTGGCTTGAAGCTCAACATTCAGAAGACAAAGATATGGCATCTGGTCCAATTACTTCATGGGAAATAGATGGGGAAGCAGTGGAAACAGTGTCAGACTTTATTTTTTTGGGCTCCAAAATCACTGCAGATGCTGATTGCAGCCATGAAATTAAAAGACGCTTACTCCTTGGAAGAAAAGTTATGAGCAAGCTAGATAGCATATCAAAAAGCAGAGCCATTACTTAGACAACCAAGGTCGGTCTAGTCAAGGCTATGGTTTTTCCATTGGTCATGTATGGATGTGAGAGTTGGACTGTGAAGAAAGCTGATTGCCAAAGAATTGATGCTTTTGAACTGTGGTGCTGGAGAAGACTCTTGAGAGTCCCTTGGACTGCAAGGAGATCCAACCAGTCCATTCTAAAGGAGATCAATCCTGGGTGTTCATTGGAAGGACTGATGCTAAAGCTGAAACTCTGATACTTTGGCCACCTCATGCGAAGAGTTGACTCACTGGAAAAGACTCTGATGCTGGGAGGGATTAGGGGCAGGAGGAGAAGGGGACAACAGAGAATGAGATGGCTTGATGGCATCACCAACTCGATGGACATGAGTTTGAGTGAACTCCGGGAGTTGGTGGTGGACAGGGAGGCCTGGCGTGCTGTGATTCATGGGGTTGCATAGAGTCGACATGACTGAGCAACTGAACTGAACTGAATCAACATCTGGGTTGGTAAAGAATTCACCTGCAATGAAGTAAGATCCCAGTTCTATCCCTGGATCAGGGAAGATCCCCTGGAGGAGAGCATGGCAACCCACTCCATTATTATGGCCTGGAGAATTCCATGGACTCTGCAGCCAGGCGGGCTACAGTTCACAGAATAGCATAGAGTCAGATACAACTGAAGCAACAGAGCATAAGCACAGTCAACATCTAGTCAAGGTTTCCCATCCTTTCACTGTACAAGTCAGTGCATGCCAAAGCTGCTCAACATGAGATCACCCTTGCATTTCATCTTAATTTAGAATCTCCCTTAAAAACCTTTCTGCCTTCCACTCACTCTTGTCTGCCTCCACCCTCGGCTACCAATTTCATCTTCAGAGCCTATATCAGTGATATTACATTGCCTCCATCACAGAGTTAAAGGATGACTGCTAAACATATAGAAAGACACTCCAGCTCTCTGATAATCAGAACAAGAGAAGAAGGAGATGAAATTTTCTACTCGGCAGAGTGAAAAAAATAAACAAATGGTCATATCAACTGTAGGGAGAATATGGGATAGCAGATAAACTGTGGGTGGAAAATTAAATTGGTACAGCCTTTCCAGAGGACAATTTTTTAATAGCTATTAAATTTAAAAGCATACATTTCTTTCAACCCAGCATTTAACCTTCTTGGTTACCATCCTAGCTAGAGAAACACTTGCTTAAATGCTTAAGGAGAAACCTACTAGGATGCTCCCTGCAGACTATTTAAGAATGAAGCTTTGGAACAACCTAAGTGCCCCTCAACAAGCAATGGAAACTACAAGTATCCATAGTACAAAATACTATACAGCAATTTAACATACTGATGAAGATCTACATGGGCCAATAAAGAAAGTGGTCCAATGCATGTTAGGTGAATACATGCAGAAGTCTGATAACATATTTTAAAATTTCACACCTAAAACCATATATTTCTTTATATATACCCACACATAAGGGAATAGAAAAAGATCTTAACAGTGATCTTCTTCAACCAATAACAATGATTAACCCAGGGAATAAACTGGGGTTAAAGGCAGGGAGCGAACGCTATCTCCACTTTTAAAAATGTATCCCTAACAAAAATACAGGCTTCTGTGGTGGCTCAGTGGTAAACAATAAGCTTGCCATAACAAGAGACATGGGTTGGATTCCTGAGTCATGAAGATTCCCTGGAGAAGGAAATGGAAACCCACTCCAGTATTCATGCCTGGGAAATCACACGGAGGAAGGAGCCTGGCAGGCTACAGTCCATGGAGTTGCGGAAGAATCAGACATGAATTAGTAACAAAACAACAGTAAAAAAAAAAAAAAAAAATTGTCCTATTTGCATAATTTAAAATAAATTACTAAAATTTTCAAAGATGAATGGGGAATTTTCCTATGAGCAGTCACAGCTTCAGACCCCAAGACTGGGTACAGAAATGAGGAAGAGACAGGTAGGAGCCAGAACTAATGCTTTTAGCCAGTTTCATTCTTATCCCAGATTGCAGAAGGATGTAGGCTGTGACCACAGTGTGACCCAAAGAGCAGAAATCCCAGAGAAGCAGGCAGATGACAGATTTCCCATAGTCAAAGGCAAACCCCTCATAACTGCACAGCCCCCCTACCTCTTGGCCGAGAAGTCACTGAGTCACTCCCTGCATCAATGGTTGGGACGTTGACTGAAGAACCCAAACTTTAGACCCCGGGGGAAAAAAACAAAAGGAGAAACAAACTTAGGTAGATGTCTGTCTTCTTATCTGGAGGGGCTCACATTTGTGCTAAACTGACTTCTGGCATTAAAAACGAAAAAGAGCAAAGGTTTACTGAGTAAACCTTTTATTTAGTACATGGCACACACTGTTCTATTTTAACTACATGAATTCTCTCATTTAATCCTCAGAAAAAAACACAGGGTTGGGGTTTCACTAGTCAAAGGTTCCTTTTGACCAGTGAGGAAGCCAAGGCCCAGGGAGATTAAGGAACTATCCCAAAATCACACAGCAGAGAAGAGGCACAATTTGTACCCAGGCAGTGGACATCAGAACATATACATGAACCACTCTATTTCACAGCCCCCCTCAACATTCTATCATGTCATTGATTTATTTACCTCACAATGCTGTTTTCCTCTGCTTGATTATAAGCTCCACTAAAGATCCATATGTATATATATATATATATATACACTTACTAGCTAGCTAGGCACTCATCTAAATTTTGTATGCATGAGGTTACACAACAGAGGGCAGAGAACCCCAGGGAAAAGTAGTACAGCTGATAATCAAGCCCAGGCAGCCTCCTCTAGCAACTCCAAGGTTGTGGATTATTTTCAGGGTATTCTCTGCCCCTGGGCCCTAGTAAATACCTAAAGAAGTCTGGCTAGAGGGAGGAAAGGACAAATGAATGAGAGAATGCTCCCTCCACTATACATGTGAGTACACCCTCTGGGGCTTCAAGGAAGGAGACCAGTGTGTTTGGAAATGGGATGAGATAGCTGAGCTCCACCCAGCCTAAAGTGGACAGGCAAGTATTCTAGAGATGATCTACCATGGAATAATGAACCAACAAATCAAAGTCTATGTGTCTCTCTTACTCTCTAAAATCCATAGGGAGGAATGGGCCACAAACATAGTCCTGACACCAGTGTGTCCCAGGTGGCTTCACGGCTCACAGGACCCAACAGTCGTCTCTAGTCATCTGACTCCGTGACACTCTGTTCAGTGTTCCCCTCAATCTAAGGGGAGAGGAAAGAAAAAGAGAGAACCACACCCAAGTACCCTTGCATGTGAGTAAGACAGTGTTTCCAGAAGTTGCCTCTGGGCTTCTCTGAGAGAGAAGCCTCTCTCTCCTGGGGAGCAGGGCAATCTCTGATTCTGGAAGAGAAAAAAGTTTGATAAAAGGCAGCTAAACGTTGGTGTTTGTGTTGAGTGGTGAGATTGGGGGCTATTTTTATAGTTGTTTTTGTATTTTTCTTTCTTTTCTTCAGTTTTTCTTCAAAGATTGTACATAATTTTTAGAATCTAGGGGAAAACTGCATTCTAAGATGATTACTTTAAAGACCAAAGGTATAAAATATACATATAAAAATTTGTTTAGGGTTCATGGACCTCAGGTCACTACTTAGAGTGTATAGGAATTGTGTGTGTGTGTGCTCAGTCATATCTGACTCTATGCAACCCCACAGACTATAGCCCGCCAGGTTCCTCTATCAATTAGCCAATTCAGTACTATAAATTTGTTTAAATTAATCCAGATCTTATTGAGGCAGCTGAAATTCCTAAGCCTTCAAGCTATCTTGAGATTCTTTTCTAATATTCTTACTCAGAATCAGAGGTTGAAACATGGGAGTTTTGATAAGCTCCCATAATTAATGGAGCTAGTAACTCAGTGAGAGTTTCAATATGTAGGCTCAGGAAGGATTCAGGAGGGAGGGTGGGAGAAAGGAAGTAAGGATGGAAGAAAGAAGGAAAGAGAAAGAGAGAAATAAAGACAGAACCTGTTCATCAGGAGATATTTTAAGGCATCCGAAGGCCTTTCCTCAACCAATCTCTTACACCTAAGTAGAAAGTTGAGCCCTGGCAGGATGGAACTGGTGTCTGACCCAGGGTGATATTTCCTGGTTCTTTACTAAGTGTCTCCAAGACTCAAAGGAAGTCGACTAGAAAACCAAATATGATGGCTTTTCAAAAGCACAAAGAAAAAAAGGAAATAAGCAAAAAGGAATAATTTTATGAAACTATAAATAAACACACACACACACACACACAGTGTTATGGGATGAAATATGTGGCCTGCAGCCCACTCACAAATTCATATGTTGAAGCAATAACACCTAGTAGCTTGAATGTGACTGTATTTGGAGATAGCACCTTAATGTTATATGGATAGGCCCTAATCGCATACGACTCATGTTCATGTTCTTACAAAAACAAATTATTCGAACACAAACACACAGAGGAAGACCACATTAAGACACAGGAAGAAAAATGTTATCTTTAAGTCCAGAAGAAAGTTCTTAGAAGAAATTAACCCTCATGATACTTGTTCTCATACTTGTAGCCTCCAGAATTGTAATAAACATTTGTTGTTTAAGTCGCTCAGATTGTGGTATTTGTTATGACATCACTGGAAAACTCACACACAGACACACATGCAATAGACCAAATTGTTGGGCTGTCCCATTCAGTAGGAGAACCGTCTGCTAAGGGATCCAAGGTACATCTGAGCAGCAGAAGGGAAAGAATGGACAGTTGAACCAGGTACCTGCCGTGAGAATGGACACTTTGATGGAAGGCTCAGGGTCAGCAGTATCCTGTCTTCTTTAGGAAAGGGGCTCGGTGCTGTCAGAGAGCATGTGGAGGCCATGTTTGCAAGCACAGAAGTGGTTCTCATCTGAATTGGTGGTGTGGTTTTTGAGGTCAGGTGTAGTCAGGATAGGTGTGTTGCAAGCACAGCTGTGGGTGTCCTCATGCCAGGGGTGGTGGTGGTGGTGGTTAGACAGTGAATGGTTATTGAGGCGGTAGTTGTGGGGGCTGTAACCAATAGAAGATACATCGGGTACTAAGTGGAGATGGGGAAGAGAGAAACACTACAGATATAGCTGGCATCTGTCCATTCCTCTGTGTTTCTGCTGCCTCAGTGGTCAGTCCACAAGACTGGACCATTAAAATGCCAATGATAACTGGGATTATTAAGTCTAGTCTTGGCCTTTCTAATCTGTTCTTCACATACTGGCTAGAGTAATCTTTGAAAATGATAAATTGTTATGTAATGTCTGATTCTCCAAGTACACTGTAAGCTCCACAAGGGAAAAACGGAAATTGATGTTGTTCTCTGCTATAAATCTAACACCTACCACATTGACCTGTACATAGCAGGTGTTTCCAAAATATGGAATGAATTAGCAAATGAATGAGCCCATAAAAGTGAGTCCAAACAAAACATTTCAGTCAAGCAGGAGAAATAAGCTCTAGAAACTTGCTGCACACATGGTACCCATGGTTAACAATAGTATATTGCAAAGTTGAAAAACTCATGAAGATGATAAAATTCATGCTAGGTGTTATTTCCACAGGAAAAATCAAAATCTAAAAAGAGTGATTTCAAATTGTGTACTATATGGTGAAAATGCAGTCTCTTTCAGACTAAAAGTTGGGTCACGCCCGAACAACTTACCCCTTAAACATCTGAATTTGGGTTCATTAGTAGTAGTTACTCTACACATGCCATCCTCTCTTAAATATACCAAATTTCCATTAATCCTAATAGGCCAGAAAGATTCATTAGTTTCAAGTGAACTTAGAAATGACCTCATGGTGTTTTGAGGCCAATCCATATTTTATAAAATAATGCCAACAGCTGGTTATATAAGTGTTCAAGAGCAAAGACTTGGATTGGCATCATTTATTTTCCACATACCCAAACAATACTGTCTCACAAAGTTTCTTTGGGAGAAAAATACACTAATGCTTATGAAATTTCTCTAATTAGGAGTACCCACATTAGTTCTTCTCAAATTTTAGAGCCTATGAGAATCACCTAAGAAAATTTCTACACATATGGCTAACAAGACTCAGCCTCTGAGATACTAGTCCAGCTATGAACAGAGCCCAAGAATGCTTAGTCCCTAAGGCAAGCTGATTTGCCATCTTTGAAAAGCACATTCAACTCTGATCCTTGTGGAGTCTGAGCAGTCACTTTTAAAAAATGGTCATTTTAGAAAGGGCACAAAAGATAAAAAACAGATCATCCACCAGGCACTGCCTTCTTCAAGTAGGGTTGAAGAAATTCACTTACTTAGTGTCTCGTTGGTAGCAGGAAAGGTGATTATAGCAACCATCAGCATTGCCAAACTCTGCAAACCTCCAGTCCCCAAAACAAGATTAAGTTCAGTTCAGTTCAGTTCAGTTCAGTCACTCAGTCGTGTCCGACTCTTTGTGACCCCATGAATCACAGCACGCCAGGCCTCCCTGTCCATCACCAATTCCCAGAATTCACTCAAACTCATGTCCATCGTGTCGGTGATGCCATCCAGCCATCTCATTGTCGTCCCCGTCTCTTCCCGCCCCCAATCCCTCCCAGCATCAGACTCTTTTCCAGTGAGTCAACTCTTCGCGTGAGGTGGCCAAAGTATTGGAGTTTCAGCTTTACCATCAGTCCTTCCAATGAACACCCAGGATTGATCTCCTTTAGAATGAAATGGTTGGATCTCCTTGCAGTCCAAGGGACTCTCAAGAGTCTTCTCCAGCACCACAGTTCAAAAGCACCAATTCTTCGGTGATCAGCTTTCTTCACAGTCCAACTCTCACATCCATACATGACCACGGGAAAAACCGTAGCCTTGACTAGACGGACCTTGTCTCTGCTTTTTAGTATGCTATCTAGCTTGCTCATAACTTTCCTTCCAAGGAGTAAGCGTCTTTTAATTTCATGGCTGCAATCAGCATCTGCAGTGATTTTGGAGCCCAAAAAAATAAAGTCTGACACTGTTTCCACTGCTTCCCCATCTATTTTCCATGAAGTGATGGGACCAGATGCCATGATCTTAGTTTTCTGAATGTTGAGCTTCAAGCCAACCTTTTCACTCTCCTCTTTCACTTTCATCAAGAAGCTTTTGAGTTCCTCTTCACTTTCTGCCATAAGGGTGGTGTCATCTGCATATCTGAGGTTATTGATATTTCTCCCGGAAATCTTGATTCCAGCTTGTGCTTCTTCCAGCCCAGCGTTCCTCATGATGTACTCTGCATAGAAGTTAAATAAGCAGGGTGACAATATACATTCTTGACGTACTCCTTTTCCTATTTGGAACCAATCTGTTGTTCCATATCCAGTTCTGACTGTTGCTTCCTGACCTGCATACAGGTTTCTCAAGAGGCAGGTCAGGTGGTCTGGTATTCCCATCTCCTTCAGAATTTTCCACAGTTTATTGTGATCCGCACAGTCAAAGGCTTTGGCATAGTCAATGAAGCAGAAATAGATGTTTTTCTGGAACTCTCTTGCTTTCTCCATGATCCAGCGGATGTTGGCAATTTGATCTCTGGTGCCTCTGCCTTTTCTAAAACCTGCTTGAACATCTGGAAGTTCATGGTTCACTGAAGCCTGGCTTGGAGAATTTTGAGCATGACTTTATTAGCGTGTGAGATGAGTGCAATTGTGTGGTAGTTTGAGCATTCTTTGGCATTGCCTTTCATTGGAATTGGATGAAGACTGACCTTTTCCAGTCCTGTGGCCACTGCTGAGTTTTCCAAATTTGCTGGCATATTGAGTGCAGCACTTTCACAGCATCATCTTTCAGGATTTGAAATAGCTCAACTGGAGTTCCATCACCTCCACTAGCTTTGTTCGTAGTGATGCTTTCTAAGGCCCACTTGACTTCACATTCCAAGATGTCTGGCTCTAGGTGAGTGATCACACCATCGTGATTATCTTGGTCATGAAGATCTTTTTTGTACAGGCAAAAACAATGATAAAGAAAGTGACAGAAACTGCTTTCATTTCATTAGCTCCCACAGGGTATCTGGGGAGACTGGTGGTTAAATGAGCAATTACTACAGGGTGACAAGTTCTCTAATGGGGGGACTCCAGGGACTTCATTGATTAGCTCTAGTAGTTTTCTGGTAGAGTCTTTAGGGTTTTCTGTGTAGAGGATCATGTCATCAGCGAACAGTGAAAGTTTTACTTCTTCTTTTCCAATTTGTATTCCTTTTATGTCTTTTTCTGCTCTGATTGCTGTAGCCAAAACTTCCAGAACTATGTTGAATAGTAGTGGTGAGAGTGGGCACCCTTGTCTTGTTCCTGACTTTAGGGGAAATGCTTTCAGTTTTTCACCATTGAGGATAATGTTTGCTGTGGGTTTATCATATATAGCTTTTATTATGTTGAGGTATGTCCCTTCTATTCCCACTTTCTGGAGAGTTTTTATCATAAATGGATGTTGTATTTTGTCAAAGGCTTTCTCTGCATCTATTGAGATAATCATATGATTTTTATTTTTCAGTTTGTTAATGTGGTGTATTACGTTGATTGATTTGCGAATATTGAAGAATCCTTGCATTCCTGGGATAAAGCCCACTTGGTCATGATGTATGATCTTCTTAATGTGTTGTTGGATTCTGATTGCTAGAATTTTGTTAAGGATTTTTGCATCTATGTTCATCAGTGATATTGGCCTGTAGTTTTCTTTTTTGTGGGGTCTTTACCAGGTTTTGGGATTAGGGTGATGGTGGCCTCATAGAATGAGTTTGGAAGTTTTCCTTCCTCAGCAATTTTCTGGATGAGTTTGAGTAGAATAGGTGTTAGCTCTTCTCTAAATTTTTGGTAGAATTCAGCTGTGAAGCCGTCTGGACCTGGGCTTTTGTTTGCTGGAAGCTTTCCGATTACTTCCTCTAGTTTCGTGCTTGTGATGGGTCTGTTCAGATTTTCTATTTCTTCCTGGTTCAGTTTTGGCAAGGTGTACTTTTCTAGGAATTTGTCCATTTCTTCCAAGTTATTCATTTTATTGCCATATAATTGCTGATAGTATTCTCTAATAATCCTTTGTATTTCTGTGTTGTTAGTTGTGATCTCTCCATTTTCATTTCTAATTTTATTGATTTGGTTCTTCTCCCCTTGTTTCTTGATGAGTCTGGCTAGTGGTTTGTCAATTTTATTTACCTTCTCAAAGAATCAGCTTTTGGCTTTGTTGATTTTTGCTATGGTCTCTTTTGTTTCTTTTGCATTTATCTCTGCCCTAATTTTTATGATTTCTTTCCTTCTACTAACCCTGGGGTTCTTCATTTCTTCCTTTTCTAGTTTCTTTAGATGTAGAGTTAGGTTATTTAGTTGACTTTTTTCTTGTTTCTTGAGGTGTGCCTGTATTGCTATGAACTTCCCCCTTAGCACTGCTTTTACAGTGTCCCAGAGGTTTTGGGTTGTTGTGTTTTCATTTTCATTCATTTCTATGCATATTTTAATTTCTCTTTTGATTTCTTCTATGATTTGTTCATTATTCAGCAGCGTATTTTCAGCCTCCATATGTCGGCATTTTTAATAGTTTTTCTCCTGTAATTGAGATCTAATCTTACTGCATTGTGGTCAGAAAAGATGCTTGGAATGATTTCAATTTTTTTGAATTTACCAAGGCTAGATTTATGGCCCAGGATGTGATCTATCCTGGAAAAGGTTCCGTGTGAGCTTGAGGAAAAGGTGAAATTCATTGTTTTGGGGTGAAATGTCCAATAGATATCTATTAGGTCTAACTGGTCTATTGTATCATTTAAAGTTTGTGTTTCCTTGTTAATTTTCTGTTTAGTTGATCTATCCATAGATGTAAGTGGGGTATTAAAGTCTCCCACTATTATTGTGTTATTGTTAATTTCCCGTTTCATACTTGTTAGTAATTGTCTTACATATTGTGGTGCTCCTATGTTGGGTGCATAAATATTTATAATTGTTATATCTTCTTCTTGGATTGATCCTTTGATCATTATGTAGTTTCCTTCTTTGTCTCTTTTCACAGCCTTTGTTTTAAAATCCATTTTATCTGATATGAGTATTGCTACTCCTGCTTTCTTTTGGTCTCTATTTGCGTGGAATATCTTTTTCCAGACCTTCACTTTCAGTTTGTGTGTGTCCCTCGATTTGAGGTGGGTCTCTTGTAGACAATATATATGGGGGTCTTGTTTTTGTATCCATTCAACCAGCCTTTGTCTTTTGGTTGGGGCATCAACCCATTTACGTTTAAGGTGATTATTGATAAGTATGATCCCATTGCCATTTTCTTTATTGTTTTGGGTTCTGTGTTTCCAGTCTAGAGAAGATCCTTTAGTATTTGCTGGAGAGCTGGTTTGGTGATGCCGAATTCTCTCAGCTTTTGCTTGTCTGTAAAGCTTTTGATTTCTCCTTCATATTTGAATGAGATCCTTGCTGGGTACAGTAATCTGAGCTGTAGGTTATTTTCTTTCATCACTTTAAGTATGTCTTGCCATTCCCTCCTGGCCTGAAGAGTTCCTGTTGAAAGATCAGCTGTTATCCTTATGGGGATCCCCTTGTGTGTTATTTGTTGTTTTTCCCTTGCTGTTTTTAGTACTTGTTCTTTGTGTTTGATCTTTGTTAATTTGATTAATATGTGCCTTGGAGTATTTCGCCTTGGGTTTATCCTGTTAGGTACTCTCTGTGTTTCTTGGACTTGGGTGATTATTTCCTTCCCCATTTTAGGGAAATTTTCAACTATTATCTCCTCAAGTATTCTCTCATGGTCTTTCTTTTTGTCTTCTTCTGGGACTCCTATGATTCGAATGTTGGGGCATTTAATATTGTCCCCATTTCTTTTAATTCTTTTTTCTTTTTCCGTCTCTGTTTCATTTATTTCTACATTTCTATCTTCTAGCTTGCTTATCCTGTCTTCTGCCTCCATTATTCTACTGTTTGTTCCCTCCAGAGTGTTTCTGATCTCATCTATTGCATTATTCATTGTATGTTGACTCTTTTTTATTTCCTCTAATTCCTTATTGAACATTTCTTGCATCTTCTCAATCCTTTTCTCCAGTTTATTTATCTGTAACTCCATTTTGTTTTCCAGATTTTGAATCATTTTCACAATTATAATTCAAAATTCTTTATCCGGTAGGTTCCCTATATCTTCCTCTTTTGTTTGTGTTGGTGGGCATTTATCCTGTTCCTTTACTTGTTGGGTATTTCTCTGCTTCTTCATCTTGCTTATATTGCTGTGTTCAGGGTGGCCTTCCTGTCTTCTGGTAGTTTGTGGAGTTCTCTTTATTATGTAGTTCCCTCGTTGTGTGTGGGGTTGGATGGATGACTTGTCAAGGTTCCCTGGTTAGGGAAGCTTGTGTCGATGTTCTGGTGGGTAGAGCTGGATTTCTTCTCTCTGGAGTGCAGTGAAGTGTCCAGTAATGAGTTTGAGATGTCAGTGGGTTTGGAGTGGCTTTGGGCAGCCTGTATATTGAAGCTCAGTGTTATTCTCCTGTGTTGCTGGATAGTTTGCATAGTATGTCTTTCACTGAAACTTGTTGACACTTTGGTGGTGTCTGGTTTCAGTGTATGTATGGAGGCATTTGATGAGTACCTATCAATTAATGTTCTCTGGAACAGGAGATCTCTGGTGTTATCAGGATTTGGCCTTAAGCCTCTGCCTCTGGTTTTCAGTCTTATTCTTGCAGTAGGCTCAAGGTTTCTCCCTCTGTTACTTCCAAGGAAGTTCCTTCTGTTGAAAAAGCTCTTCTGTTTTCTGGTCTCCTCAGTGTCCAATTCCCGTCCTGATACCTGGATGCGGTGGTGGACACTTTTTTTTTTTTTTTCCCAGCTCACCTATTCAGTCCTGCTATGGGGAGGGAGGAACAGCTAACAAATATCCCTGGCGTCTGTGGGGAGTGCTCGTGGTGTCTCAGCTACACTGGGAATGCTCCCGCTCGAGGCGTGTGTGCTTTCCCTGTTTATGCTTCTTAGGCTTTAGGTTGCTCTGCTTGGAGCTGTCCGCGGCTGGCACTGGGTTGCATGCACTTCCCAGGTCTGAGCGGCTCAGGTTCAGGTCCTCGGGTACTCGACAAAGGCGCAGACTTGGCTGGGCCTGCGTTTTGTGCCTTCCCCAGTCCTAACAGCTCAGGTGACCAGGCGTTTGGCGAGCGCGGTCGCTGCGACTTATCGCCATCCTGGTCCCTGCCGCTCAGTTTTCTGGGAGTACAACCAGCGCACTTTCTCAGGCGGATATCGACCGGCCCAAACCCAAGAAGTCCTGGCCAGCAAGGAAGCCTGCCTGCAGCTTGGCATGGGATGCCTCTCTGGGGCCGCAGCTGCCCGCCCCCCCCCCCCCCCCCCCCCCCGGCGCTGGCTGCCCTCCCCGCCCGCCTTGGTGGGGACTGGGGGATGGGCCGCCCACTGCCGGCTCGCTCCGCTCAGCGCCCTGTTCTGTGGGCGGGGCTGGCAGAGTCCTGGGTTGGGGCTTTTTGCAGGCTTTTCCTAGCCTTTTCGCCTTTTAGCTGTAACTTCTGCTTTGGTATCTTAAGTTCGAGCCCTCAGTTTGCCCTGGGGCATTCAAGCCCGGTTCTCCCTCTAAGCGCTGCTGCCGGCGCCTCCCTGCCCAGCCCCTGCCTGCTAGTGGGGGGCGCAGGCATCTGCGCTGCTTCTGCACTGAGAGTTTCCTCTGGGCACTTAGTCTGTGAGTTTTAATTATTTATGTCTTTCGTCTCCCAGTTATGCGGCCCTCTGAGGTTCCAATCGCCAGTGTTTCCAGGTGTTTGGAAACTTCTCTTTTTTTTCTTTTTAAGCCTCCCTTCCCAGGACGGAGCTCCGTCCCTCCCTCTTTTGTTTCTCTTTTTATCTTTTTATCTATTTCCTACCTCCTTTCAATGACTATGGGCTGCTTTTCTGAGTGCCTGATGTCCTCTGCTGGTATTCAGAAGTTGTTTTGTGGGATTTACTCAGCGTTCAAATGTTCTTTTGTTGATTTTGTGGGGGAGAAAGTGGTCGCCCTGTCCTATTCCTCCACCATCTTCCCGTGCTCCCCCCTAAAACACATAATTATTTTAAAAATCCATCGTGAACTAGCTGAAGGCAGCACCTACTCCACTCTACTGATTCAAAGCTGTAAGTTTGGCAAGACTGGGTCAGCTGCTTCCAGGTCCATGTGATTCAAACTTTGGAGTCAAACATTGGCTCTCTTATTCCAGGACCCACCATCCTAGGCCTGGGCATCCTCAGAGAGTCCTATGGAAAGCCCCACACTTCCAGGACCCTACCCTGTCTTTCCCCATGTACCCTCTCCTGTCATGCCAATC
Organism: Moschus berezovskii; assembly: GCF_049115385.1. Taxonomy (NCBI): domain Eukaryota; kingdom Metazoa; phylum Chordata; class Mammalia; order Artiodactyla; family Moschidae; genus Moschus; species Moschus berezovskii. The sequence goes on along the minus strand of NC_142467.1, from coordinate 42,777,717 downwards.
AAACTGGATTTTTACATCTGAACTTAGGACAGTATCACCTAAAGCATGTTAATAAATGTTAAAATATGCTCTGCAGGTTTAGCCCTTGATAGCAAAAGTGCTTTCTATCGCAAGAATGGGATTCTCCTCAAACAGATACATTCATACAGCCCTTTGCATCAGCACCTGAAATGGCACATGATTCTCTAGCTTCATTTCTTTTCAGTCTTCCTCAGTCACTCTGCCTCAGCCACACTAGAACACACCTTACTTTCTCCCTCTTAATATATGGGCTCTTCCTGCCTCAGCACCTTTGCACTTGCTGGATTTCTTCCACATGTCTGCCACCTACACATTCCTTGGTTTCAACTCAAACTCCCCACTTTCCCAGAGGCAGCTCCTAACCAATCCAGCTTAAGCTACACCGATTCTTCATATCCCCATGCCTTCCAGGCATCCTCTATCATAGCAGTTTTTAACCAAGGGTGATATTTCCTCTAAGGGAGACGTTGGTAATGTCTACAGACTTCTGCAGTTGTCACTACCTAGGGGTGGGGGTGGGGGGGGCGAAACAAGTGCCCTCTAGCAAATAGAGTCCAGGTATGTTGATAAACAATCCCATAATGCACAGTACAGTCCCCTCCTACAATGCATTATCTGGACCCAAATGCCATATTTGAGAAGTTTAGCTCTATCAGTGTGTTATGATTTTGCTTCTCATCATCAGTACCAGAACTTATGGTGTCAGGGTTTCTTTCCTGCTGAATAGATTTCCTCGGGAACTGGAATTCAGGGTTGTTCTCTGCTTCACCTCAGTACCTAGAAGAGTGCCAGGCACCTTGACCCTCAAATCTTGTCCCATTTATCCTTGTCCTGAGAGTCCACAGCAAGTTGAGGATGACTGGCCTCAAGCAAATGGTGAGGATAAGAAAATATGTCACTTTAGAAAATGAAAACAAAAATGTGTTCAATTAATGAGTGTACATACAAATGAAGCTCGCAATTGGGAGTTCTTCATGCTTTCATGTACTCAAAAAATTATCTTTAAAGCCATCAGTGAAAGATTGGTTCCTCTACTTTTTAAAATGTGCAAAATTTCTAAGTTCAAATATATGGTTTTAATTATGTTGTTGCTGCTTACTCACTAAGTAGTGTCTGCCTCTTTTGTGACCCCAGGAACTGTAACCCACTAGGCTCCTGTCCGTGGGATTTCCCAGGCAAGAATACTAAAGTGAGTTTGCCATTTCCTTCTCCAGAGAATCTTCCCAACTCAGGGATCGAACACACGTTTCTTCCATTGGCAGATGGATTCTTTTACTACCGAGCCACCAGGATAGCCCTGGTTTTAATTATACCTGTATCCTAATGTCACAAGCGATTGTAGAAAATGTAATCTCAATGATCTCAAAAGACAAAAACGAAGGTCAATACATTCTATATTATTAGCATAGCCACAGAAAATAATTTAATATTAATTAAATACCTTACCTTCCTTCCTTCTAACCCACTCTTCCCCTTGTGTGTGCTCAGTTAGTGAGTGGTGTTCAACTCCTTGCAACCCCATGGACTGTAGCCCACCAGGCTCCTCTGTCCATGGGATTTCCCAGGCAAGAATACTGGAGCAGGTTGCCATTTCCTACTACAGGGGATCTTCACAACCCAAGGATGGAAGCTGTTTCTCTTTAGTCTCACATATTGGCAGGCAAATTCTTTACCACTAACACCACCTGAAAAGCCCATTCTTCCCCTCAGTTATCAAAAAAATTTTCTACACTATGATAGCCAAATTACCCATTATCAACTTTTCTAAAACAGATACATTTGTCAGAAAAATAATCAGGGACCATATAGCAAGAGATTTCTGAATGCAATACCACAGAAATTATATACTTACTACTGATGATGGTAAAGCGTCTGTCTACAATGTGGGAGACCTGGGTTCGAGCCCTGGGTTGGGAAGATCCCCTGGAGAAGGAAATGGCAATCTACTCCAGTACTATTGTCTGGAAAATCCCATGGACAGAGGAGCTTGGTAGGCTACAGTCTATGGGGTCGCAAAGAGTCGGACACGACTGAGCAACGTCACTCACTTCACTGATGATAGATCTCCTATCACTATAAACTACACATACACAGAGACAAGCTGATTCTCTGTAGTGCTTTTCTTTTTTTTCACTTCTATTTTTCTCCCAAATAACATGTCCAGATGTTCAAGTAGGTTTTAGAAAAGGCAGAGGCACCAGAGATCAAATTGTCAACATCCGCTGGATCATGGAGAAAGCAAGAGAGTTCCACAAAAACATCTATTTCTGTTTCACTGACTATGCCAAAGCCTTTGACTGTGTGGATCACAATAAACTGTGGAACATTCTGAAAGAGATGGGAATACCAGACCACCTGACCTGCCTCTTGAGAAACCTGTATGCAGGTCAGGAAGCAACAGACAGAAATGGACATGGAACAACAGACTGGTTCCAAATAGGAAAAGGAGTATGTCAAGGTTGTATATTGTCACCCTGCTTATTTAACTTATATGCAGAGTACATCATGAGGAACGCTGGGCTAGAAGAAGCTCAAGCTGGAATCAAGATTGCCAGGAGAAATATCAATAACCTCAGATATGCAGATGACACCACCCTTATGGCAGAAAGTGAAGAGGAACTAAAAAGCCTCTTGATGAAAGTGAAAGAGGAGAGTGAAAATGTTGGCTTGAAGCTCAACATTCAGAAAACGAAGATCATGGCATCTGGTCCCAACACTTCATGGGAAATAGATGGGGAAACAGTGGAAACAGTGTCAGACTTTATTTTTTTGGGCTCCAAAATCACTGCAGATGTTGATTGCAGCCATGAAATTAAAAGACGCTTACTCCTTGAAAGGAAAGTTATGACCAACCTAGATAGTGTGTTAAAAAGCAGAGACATTACTTTGCCAACAAAGATCCGTCTAGTCAAGGCTATGGTTTTTCCCGTGGTCATGTATGGATGTGAGTGTTGGACTGTGAAGAAAGCTGATCGCCGAAGAATTGATGCTTTTGAACTGTGGTGTTGGAGAAGACTCTTGAGAGTCCCTTGGACTGCAAGGAGTCCAACCAGTCCATTCTAAAGGAGATCAATCCTGAGTGTTCATTGGAAGGACTGATGCTAAAGCTGAAACTGCAATACTTTGGCCACCTCATGCGAAGAGTTGACTCACTGGAAAAGACTCTGTTGCTGGGAAGGAATGGGGGCGGGAGGAGAAGGGGACGACGAAAATGAGATGGCTGGATGGCATCACCGACTCGATGGACATGAGTTTGAGTGAACTCCGGGAGTTGGTGATGGACAGGGAGGCCTGGCGTGCTGTGATTCATGGGGTCATAAAGAGTCGGACACGACTGAGCGACTGAACTGAACTGAACATGTCACTGGAATTACTGCTACACCAATGTATGTGTGGAAATACTTCTAATAGGTGTAAAAAAGTCAGGACAATATTGTAAATCAACTATACTTCATTTAAAAATATATTAAAACTTAGGCATAAAAAATGACCTACTCTAATATCCATGGGGTCGCGAAGAGTCGGACACAACTGAGCGAGCTCACTTTCATGCACTGGAGAAGGCAATGGCAACCCACTCCAATATTCTTGCCTGGAGAATCCCAGGGACGGCAGAGCCTGGTGGGGGCCATCTATGGAGTTGCACAGAGTCGGACACGACTGAAGCAGCTTAGCAGCAGCAGCAGCACTCTAATGTCATTCAATGTTCCTAGTAAGACTTAGAGCTCAGGGATAGTCTCTAATTCTGTGTACCACCTGCTTTCTACTCACCTGCATGTCTTGTTCCACAGAATGCTGCTGGGCGTGCCAGTAGTCATTGTGCTCAGGGGTTTCCAACATTTTGAAAATGCTCAATTAAACAAAGTTAAGCAGATTCCCAGAACCTGTAACATTCCATCACAAAACTTCCGGAAGGAAAGGGAAAATAGAGCATGAATCATAAATTCAAAGGCCCACAAGACACAAAGCAGGTAACAAACATGAGGCTTCAGGCAAGGCAAGGGCTGAGGGATGTGGTGCCATCTAGTAGGGCCCTGACTGCATAGGGATGCCACCCAACGTGTCAGGGCTTTCCTGACAAGTTACAAATCTGGGCTTTAATTTGAAATCTGCATGTTTATGCATATTGTCTTGGATTTTTTTAAAAATGCATTGTAGTTGGAACATAATTTTTTTAAGTCAGATTAATCTGGCCCCATTGGTGAAAACTAGTAAACAATGTTTATCAATATTCTTTGATCATATAACCTTTATTCAGAGGTATTATTTTAATTGCCAAGAATTTAACAAAAGTATAAAAAACATTGCCTTCAAAAACAAGCATCCAGCCCTCATGGACCACTTTGGTGTGAGTAGCTCTGAATGACCCCCAAATTACTAAAGCATGAGTTACTTCAGGGTTTACACAAAGTGAAATTAATCTCCAGTCTTTTAACTGTTCATGTAGAAATGCTTCTAAATGATTAAAATTATACTTACATTTAGCCTTTGTCTAATTCTTCTTAGAAAACCAAATTTTAATTGAGTGGTAAAAAAGAAATATAACACAGATATTGATTCAATATGAAAAAGACCTTTTATCTCTCCAAAACAATTTTAAAAATCAAAGAGGTTTGAGGACAATTTAGCATTTTCTAGAAACTGGTAACACTCTCAAAATATACTATTATATTTGCAAACTCTATTCTCTAAAACAGAAAGCCTCTCTGATACTCCCTCCCTCTCTTTTTCCCTTGTATTTATTTCTGCCCTGCCTCATTCTAAAAATCACAGCCTGCCAGTTGTCAACATAAGCACCTAGAACTGTGGCACTGATGTAGCAAAAATATCATAAACTATATGGCTATTGATTTTCTTCTCCTGCTGTCCTCATGGTCTACTCAATACCATTGCTTCTTCTAACTGCTAAAGCACCATCTTCCTCCCAAAGAAAGCATTTAATGCCTTGTATTTCCAGATCCCTGAGAAACCAAATTTGTCTATAATGGCAAAATCACGCTCACCTCCATTTTTCTATTGGGTAAATAAAAACCTGTACACACCATGATTTGCAACCTTGGGGACCCTAAGCAGTATCACATTTGGAGTCAGTTGATTTAAAAAAAAAAAAAGGACAATCATGAAATGATTGCATGTTAAGTCCTTTAAGTACCAGACTAGATGTCCTGATTCTAAGTTGTATTCAGGTATTCTTGACAGCCTTGGTAACTGAGGTAGAAGTGTTTTTTCCTGTCTTCCCAATGAGAATTCCTGATGGAAAACAGGATTCATGAGGTCTAAAGAGAATGTATAATTCAAAGAAGTATGTTCCATGTTTTAAAGACACCACTGCAATGATCCGGAGAAAGCAATGGCACCCCGCTCCAGTCCTCTTGCCTGGAAAAGCCCATGGACGGAGGAGCCTGGTAGGCTGCAGTCCATGGGGCCGCAAAGAGTCAGACATGGCTCAGTGACTTCACTTTCACTTTTCACTTTCATGCATTGGAGAAGGAAATGGCAACCCACTCCAGTGTTATTGCCTGGTGAATCCCAAGGATGGGGAAGCCTGGTGGGCTGCTGTCTATGGGGTGGCACAGAGTCGGACACGACTGAAGTGACTTAGCAACAGCAGCAGCAGCAGCAGCAGTTGCAATGATCAGTAAGTTTGAGCCAGTTTAGTATAAAAAATTAGGACTCTGTGACAGAGGTTGACTTTACACAGTTGAGCTAGCATCACTGTACCCAGTGTCCCTGACTCATAGGAATGCCATGGGAAACCGACTGAAAAATTGTGCAGCTGACTGAAAGGACTCTGACACGGTATCTGATCACTGTCTTCTACTGTCAAGGGCATAACACTTTAGAATCTGGATGCAGGACTTAGTTTTCAGTAATGTCGACATCGTCTTCTGCTTGGATAGGCTTCAGAGCTGCATTTTTCAAAGCTCCAATGCGAGAATCTTTCAATGGAATCACACTGTAGAATAACATGAGTAAGAGAAAAGAAGATCACTTCTCAAGTATGAGCAGCACATTTGTTTATGTTCATTCAAGCCTGGGTATTTGCATTTCTCAGAGTCCCATTCAAACATCCTATGAAATAAATAGAAGCTTCCAGAATTGTGAATATGAAGTTACAAGAAATTATTTTTAATAAGAAGGTAGAAAGGCACACTTTTTGGTTTCAAAAAACTCACACTGGTCTCTTTCAAGACACTCGTGCAATAGACACAGAAATTTATAATCTAAGAAGACAAATACCACACATCAAATTGAAGTACTAAACCAGGATGCACAGTCTCAAAGATGGCCAGGAAATGGTTTGGCTGGTGTTTTTCTAGATGAGGACTGTGACCCTTCAGCGAATGTTATTTAGTGGTATGTATCCTGTATTTAAGATAAATATAAGTATACAAAATATATAAGTATACAAAAAAAACAAAATGGCTGTCTGAGGAGGCCTTACAAATAGCTGTGAAAAGACAGGAAGTGAAAAGCAAAGGAGAAAAGGAAAGATATACCCATTTGAATTCAGAGTTCCAAAGAATAGCAAAGAGAGATAAGAAAGCCTTCCTCAGTGATCAATGCAAAGAAATAGGGGAAAACAATAGAATGGGAAAGACTAGACATCTCTTCAAGAATATCAGCGATACCAAGGGAACATTTCATGCAAAGATGGGCTCAATAAAGGACAAAAATGGTATGGACCTAACAGAAGCAGAAGATATTAAGAAGAGGTGGCAAGAATACACAGAAGAACTGTACAAAAAAGATTTTCATGACCCAGATAATCACGATGGTGTGATGACTCACCTAGAGCCAGACATCCTGGAATGTGAAGTCAAGTGGGCCTTAGGAAGCATCACTATGAACAAAGCTAGTGGAGGTGATGGAATCCCAGTTGAGCTATTTCAAATCCTGAAAGATGATGCTGTGAAAGTGCTGCACTCAATATGCCAGCAAATTTGGAAAACTCAGCAGTGGCCACAGGACTGGAAAAGTTCAGTCTTCATTCCAATCCCAAAGAATGCTCAAACTACCACACAATTGCACTCATCTCACATGCTAGTAAAGTAATGTTTAAAATCCTCCAAGCCAGGCTTCAGCAATACGTGAACTTCCAGATGTTCAAGCTACTTTTAGAAAAGGCAGAGGAACCAGAGATCAAATTGCCAACATCCGCTGGATCATGGAGAAAGCAAGAGAGTTCCAGAAAAACATCTATTTCTGCTTTATTGACTATGCCAAAGCCTTTGACTGTATGGGTCACAATAAACTGTGGAAAATTCTGAAAGAGATGAGCATACCAGACCACCTGACCTGCCGCTTGAGAAACCGTATGCAGGTCAGGAAGCAACAGTTAGAACTGGACATGGAACAACAGGCTGGTTCCAAATAGGAAAAGGGGTACATCAGGCTGTATATTGTCATCCTGCTTATTTAACTTATATGCAGAGTACATCAAGAGAAACGCTGGGCTGGAGGAAGCACAGCTGGAATCAAGATTGCCAGGAGAAATATCAATAACCTCAGATATGCAGATGACACCACCCTTATGGCAGAAAGTGAAGAAGAACTAAAGAGCCTCTTGATGAAAGTGAAAGAGGAGAGTGAAAAAGTTGGCTTAAAGCTCAACATTCAGAAAACTAAGATCATGGCATCTGGTGCCATCACTTCATGGCAGACAGATGGGGAAACAGTGGAAACAGTGGCTGACTTTATTTTTGGGGGCTCCAAAATCACTGCAGATGGTGACTGCAGCAATGAAATTAAAAGACACTTACTCCTTGGAAGGAAAGTTATGACCAAACTAGACAGCATATTAAAAAGCAGAGACATCACTTTGTCAACAAAGGTCCGTCAAGTTTATGTTTTTTCCAGTGGTCATGTATGGATGTGAGAGTTGGACTATAAAGAAAGCTGAGCACCAAAGAATGGATGCTTTTAAACTGTGGTGTTGGAAAAGACACTTGAGAGTCCCTTGGACTGCAAGGAGATCCAACCAGTCCATCCTGAAGGAGATCAGTCCTAGATATTCATTGGAAGGACTGATGTTGAAGCTGAAACTCCGATACTTTGCCCACCTGATGCAAAGAGCTGACTCATTGGAAAAGACCCTGATGCTGGGAAAGATTGAGGGCAGGAGGAGAAGTGAATGACAGAGGATGATATGGTTGGATGGCATCATTGACTCGACAGACATGGGTTTGGGTGGACTCTGGGAGTTGGTGATGGACAGGGAGGCCTGGCATGCTGCGGTTCATGGGGTCGCAAAGAGCCGGACAGGACTGAGCAACTGAACTGATACAAAATATCAGAGCATATCAGATGCAGTAAAATTGTATTGCTTCACCTAAGCGTGTTCTAGATCACAGAGTCAAAAATCACACCATGCCTTAACAGTCAAAATAGAAAGCCATGGGTTAGGTGAGTTTTATAACATGCATGCTGACACATCGAGAGTACACAAAGGTCATTTGTGGAGTTTTGATATCAATGCTTTTTTAGAAGTTATCTGTAGGCATTATTTTTATTACCTAAGCCTGCACAGAAATTATATGAAATGCACTGAATCGTGACTCAGCTCTGATCTTTAAACAGATTAGTCATACATGTGTGGAAACAGGTTAGGTTCAGCAGCTCAAAATGAGTCAAAGTGATATTGCTGCCCCAAAAATAACATCATGAGTAAATACACCTTTCTGTTTTTGTTTTGTTTGCTTTTCTATATTATACAGCATCTTCCTCAATAAATATTTTCTTTTCTAATTAGGTGATTAGAAACTGAAACTTTAAAGAAGTAAACATTGAAAGAACAAAAATGAACTAACAGGATGTTATCATTCATGATTTTCTGTATGTAGGGAGCACTTATTCTTTCCACTCTTGGAAGCTGACAGTCAAAAACTCCTTAAAGCCTGAGTTTTGGACTCTAAGAGACCTGCTGTCAGGTGTGACCTTGGATGTCACTTAACATCACTAAACTTGTTTTCTAATTTGCAAACTGAGAGTAATACTACTGCCTGTCTCAAAGGTTTATTGCTGTGAAGGGCTTGTCTGCAATAATAAAATCCAGCGTCTATGGAACACTTGCAATATGCTGGAGATTATTCAAGGCATATTTTGTGGACTGGCTCATGTGATTAACTCAGATGTAGGAAAGACTGGATACAAATATCCAATGAAAGAGAACTAAGAATAACGGATGGCAGTTAAAGAGGGATAAATTCAGATTCAAAGAAAGACTTTGCTTAAAGCCCAAGCTGGACCAGATGAAGCAGTTTATTTTGTTGGAAGTAGGCAGTGGTTTCCTACCTTTACAGATGCTTGGAGAAATGACTGCAGGGATGCATACAAAGAAGACTGAATTTTTTATTGGGTGAAGGGGTAAATTTGAAAAAACTGTAAATTGAAATACCAGTGAGGCCAGACGACTAATGTAAATGAACAGAGCAGGCTGGGTACGGAATGATAGGGGATGGAGGGAACCGTTGGGAGCTAGAGGCATGTCCCTACCCACTGCCTTTGCGGGTCTTCAGCCTGGAGGTGTCTTCCTCCAGATTTTTGCAGAGCTGCCTTCTGCTTCTTTGGCGCTTACTCACATAGCCTACTGCCCAGCTCCAGTATTCTCCATGGTATTTCTCTGGAAGTTCTATAGGCCCTGCTTACTTATTTATATGTTTTCTGTCTGTTCTGCTCATCTTTTTGGAATATAATAGAGATTCAACAGACATGCAAAAAACAAAGCACTGAATGAAATCAAATAACAAACTAAACAACCCATTCAAATGATCCCTGAAACAATATCTGCAGTTTAGTTCTCTTGCTCTAAGAGATAAGGTTTAAGGTGTTATTTCTATAGCAGTTTTGACACAATTCCAGAGAAATATAGAGATGCTTGGAGAAGGAAATGGCAACCCACTCCAGTGTTCTTGCCTGGAGAATCCCAGGGACAGAAGAGCCTGGTGGGCTGCTGTCTATGGGGTCGCACAGAGTCGGATACAACTGAAGCGATTTAGCAGCAGCAGCAGCAGAATAGAGATGCTGAAATCATCACTGGAAGGTTGAACAGCAATGGAGGTGCTCTATATACTAGATTTTTCAGGATCCAGAGTATTTAATGGAGAACTCGGAAGGAAAAGAGGAGAGGGACAGAGAAATTTTCCTTATGTTTACTAGAGTAAGAACATCAAAAGGCTTTTTACACAAACCATTTCAAACTTACTGTAGTAGCTCTGCCTTGCTACCCAGGCAAAAATATCCTAAATTGAGGAAAAAATTAAGAGAAAATTAAACATGAAAGCCAAAGGGTTCATGAGATTTTTTTCCAAACCAGTATATTATTACTATTATTATTTTAATATTAGCAAAATCAGTACAGTTCTCAGAGTCTAAAAAGAATTAATTTAGAAGAATATTTTTAAAAAGAAAGAGAAAAAAATCAATCTGGACCCTAACCTGATAACTCCAGGTAACTTCTCTTGAATCTCTAGGAGCCAAATAAGCCCCTTGGTATAAAGTATCTTGTGATTCATAAGTTTAGTGTATTGACCTACATGCCCTAGCTTACTTTAATGCCATTATATTTCACTGAAAAAAAACCCTGAATATTGAGCTTCTCCCATAGATGACAGGTTTTACACACACACACACACACACACACAACTGGTGGAAGGAGACCAGGAGGCGTTGGATAACTGTCATGTGAAACCCTTTGTTCTTCTCCTAGCTCTGAAATCATGTACCCTCCTAATGTGTCTTGAGCTTCTTCTATTAAGTGGGTGTTATAAAACCATCAACAGTTTTACCCCCGATAGGGATAAAAATTTGTTATTGAGGTAAAGGGAAAAGAACAAAATGGGAGGGAACAAATCTTGTATATTACAATGGCTTTTGACTTCCAAATCTCAACTTTACACAACCAATGCTTATTTCTCCGTTTTTAAATTCTCAGAATTTAAATATCATCTTTATGGAACAATAAATTTAAGATAAATTTTTTAAAAAAGGTAAGAACCAAGGAAGTTATGTGAAACTAAATCATGTGGCTCAAGAATACTCCTGTGGGCTCAAGAATATTTCTGAATATTTCAGTACTGAGGTGACTTACTTCTCCTAATCAAGAATGCCACAAACATGAGCAACAATGCCAAAATAGTAACAGAGATTCCAATGTAGACTCCCTTGTTGGTGCTCATCCATGTTTCTTGTGCCAGCGCCGTAACCTACAGAAACATCAGCAGATCAAACACAAAACAGAAAAATAAAACAACCTTGTTAGAGTTATAGGCAGAAAACATTTCAGAAAATAATATACCCAGACACATTATTGTTTATTGGCCCCTGGCTAGTTCTGGATCACGAAGGGTAAGAACAAATGATGTAAAGTTATAGCCTTATAATGAAATTCTAAGACAACTCAAAATTCAAAATGTATTTGGGGGTGGTGGAAATGTTTACATCTTACATCTTACTTGCGGTGGTATTCAGAAAAGGGTACAGATTGGTCAAAACTCAAACTGTGTGCTTCAAATGAGTGTGCTTTATTATTATTATTTACACATATTGTAGAAATAATAAGCTCTTTTCATAAATGATCCTCTTATGATACTAATAAAAAACAATTTTGGTTCCTATATAAGTTGCCATGGTGGTGCTATTTGAATGTGTTCAGTTCCTGAAACTGGCCATTAATTTAAAAACTTTCTTGAACTAGAATTCAAGATTCTATGTCTTTATAAATGGGCATGAAAGTAGCTGCTCAGATTCATGGCTCTGCTTAACAATTAAAATGCTGTGCAATTGGGAAAAAATTCCTAGTGTGAGGGATCATGACTTCCAGGACTAAACCCAAAATATACCAGGCCATCATGCTTGCCTCCTTTACATAGTTTAATTCTAATTCTAAAGATGTCCCACCAGGTAGGTATTTTAACAGAAAGGAAGTGGAAAATCAGAGAAAAAGATTAAGTCTCAAGTCTCCTCCTGCATAAGAGTTTAATCTCTGGAGTCAGAATCCCAGATTAACTTTTATTTAGTTGCTCTGTGACCCTAGAAAGTTATTTAGCCTCTCCAAACCTCTTTTTCTGTCAAATGCAGATTAAATGGGTTCTTGGGCAAGGTACTTCAGGTACCTCCTGATAAACACTAGAGGAATACAGAGGAGGGTGACCTAGCCTCTGAGCTGTCCTTGCCTAAACGGAAAACAGTCGGTGCCTTGGGAGGGAAAAGCTGTGTTATCACCTTACTTGTGGGAGGGAAAGCAGTTAGATGGAACACAGGGTTACAGGAAGCAGTCTTTGCTTGCTTTTTAAAAAATATTATGTTACATAAAAACTGGAAGTTCATTTTAGAGTGTGCAGCTCAGGGTAAAGAAAGGAAAACAAAAATCAACCATAATTTCAACATCCAGAAATAGTTACTATTACCATTTTTCATTACATACTCTTCTAGAATTTTATCTTTCTAGTACTTTTTTTTTCTTTTTTTTTTTATTTATTGGAGGCAAATTACCTTACATTAATATATTGGTTGGTTTTGTCATACACTGACATGAATCCGCCCTGGGTGTACATGTGTTCCCTTTCTTGAACCCCCTTCCCACCTCCCTCTTCCCCATATCCTCCCTCCAGGTCATCCCCGTGCACCAGCCCCAAGCATCCTGTATCATGCGTCGAACCTGGACTGGTGAATCATTTCACATATGATAATATACATGCTACATTGCCATTCTCCCAAATCATCCCACCTTCACCCTCTCCCACAGAGTCCCAACAGACACAGTTACCATATCCAATGTATACTACAGTATATACATCATTTTATTTTGTATCTATAACCTATATATAATGTTTTTTTTCTTTTCATTTTTGGCAATGTTACATGGCATGCGGGATCTTAGTTCCCTATCAGCCATCGAACCTCTACTTACTTCATTGGAGGCATGAAGTCTTAATCATTGGACTGTCAGGGAAGTCCCAATGCTATCTGAAAAGTTAGTTTTTTCATTTAACAATTGACACTGTCTTCCTATGGTATTAATTACACTGCAGTGACAACATTTTTAATGGCAATAAATGGGCATGCTTAATTGATAAGCTATTGATCTCTTATTATTGAACATTTAGTTTGTTTATAACATTTTCATGATTATAAACAGCAGCAATGTATATCTTGTCTTGTACATCTTTATGTATATGTTCATTCTCTCCTTAAGATGCAGCTTAAGTTGACCTACTGGGTGGATATATATGCTGCTTCGTTGCAAGATACCTGGGAAACACCTTGATATCTTCATGGTCAAGACACAAAAGTCCCATGATTGTGCTACCACCTATTGTGAACTTGCTTCTATATTGCTCACATTATATAGAAGAGATTAATTGCTACTAAATATACCTGTCCTGCAGGTAACTGAGGTCAAAACAGTCATCATTCAGAGTGTTTGTTTCTTTTTTTAAACTAGAATAAGTCTGACTGATATGACATTTACATGGTGGCAGTTCTGCTATTTAACAAGCACAAACAAATTCAGCCCATATCCATCAGATCAATCAGTACCCATATCATCAGAGTGATTACAATCTTTCATATCATTCCTACGTGGTAGTGTTCTCATTGTCACTAAGTTATGCAATATAAGGCCATTTGACGTCACATTAACCCCACTTTGCTTGAACTTGAATTTCTCTTACAATGTCCATGCTGCAATTTCTCACCACTTGCAATCAAGATCATTCTCATACCTGAATCTGTTCATGTTTTTTGCTTCTAAGAGTTATTTGCACATAGTGAAAGGAAAGTTGTTTCACCCAAGGAAGCTAAAGTAAAAATGTCACTGATAAATTATTCTAACTTACACACAAAGATGAGGCTTTGATGAACATCATGAGACTATAGTCCCTTGGATTGTTCCCAAGCTAATTGTGGGAAAATTTCAAAAACAAATTACAGAATCACAAAGTTGTAGAAGACCTTAGGACCTTAATACATCCTCAGATTATATATAGAAAGACTCAGCAGTGGCCTCAAAATTTCTCTATAGGAGGAAAATTGGATTGGAAAAGCATATTAGGGGGCCTATGTTTAAGGAACCACACTTTTACTGATATAATATTTTTGGCAGGGATGGACCTCATTCCACTACATCAATTCAAGGCATATTATTTCTCTAACAATGATCTAAGTCTTTCTTGGTACGTAATGTTAAGTCACTATGCCTGAATTAATTCACTCTTTTTTTCTTATTTTCTGGTCAGGAGAAATTCTGTCTTGGGTGTATATGTGTGTCTTGGTAAAACAACACTTTTCAGGTATTTCTAACAAAGTAGTGCATCTATATAGACTTGTAAAATTAACTAAAGTATCCCTATTTAAGAGGCAAATTCTTTTCTTCCTTTATTTTTTAAATTAGAAAGAATCAATCTGTGGACTAGTCTGACAATAATAATCTCTAAATGTAACTTGATTCCAGAAGAGACATATAAGTGAATTAGGCTAATAAAATAGGAAGGAATATGCTTACAGTTTGATTGCTATGCCAATGGGGAGCTGGAGACTGTGTCACAGTGCCATTTCCATCTGCTCAACAAGAAAGAAAATTAATAAGAATTACAAAAAGATATTGAACTTTCCTGCAAACACCAAATATATTTACACTGCCTTCTGGTAATGAAGGGAAAGTTCAATAATCGTGTGGCCTAATGCTGTAGGCATGCCAAGAGTAATACCAAGTTACTAACATTTATTAATTTAAGCAGTAAGGTTGTGCTTCTTAACCATTTTTCATGGACCCTTTGAAAGTGAACCCTTTATTTTTCTCCCTATGGAAAAAAAAATGCATGCTCACAGAAAATTTACTGACAACTTTAGACAAGTCACAGTGACCGATTCTCAGAACTAGGTTAAAAATTACCACGTACAGATAAATAATCAATATTTTCATGGCAGCTCAGAAATTTCCAATGAGTGCTCAGAGGTCATTACACATCCAAAGAGCAGACCACTCTGTTCAAAATGAACATTACATTGGATTTACACTCAAAATCTGAGTGAAATGCACTAATATACCTCAAACAGGTGGCATCCAACTCCTACATTCTATGCCAGTGTTCCCAGACACTGATCCAAAGGTGCTTTAGAAAATATCTTACATCACTCCCAAGGCCAGTATACCTTAT
The DNA here is from genome assembly GCF_049115385.1 of Moschus berezovskii. Classification (NCBI taxonomy): domain Eukaryota; kingdom Metazoa; phylum Chordata; class Mammalia; order Artiodactyla; family Moschidae; genus Moschus; species Moschus berezovskii. The sequence continues at coordinate 42,762,538 of NC_142467.1, read as the reverse complement.
ACTACCTAAAATCCCAATATAAAAGGATACTATGCCTTAAAGTTTTGAATGTCCAAATTTTAATATTGTTTTGAAATATCTCTTTTGTCACACAGAACATATACTGTTGGCCCTTCTAAGCAATTATAGGTCAAACACAGGATTCTCTCTTTACTGAGTATCTATTATATACAAGCACTTTACATCCTTATACCAATTTTCTTAATCCGAAATTTTAGATAAGGTGCTGAAATGGTTGAAGTTTCCACCTCTACGAAAGGACAAGAGCCTCAGCTCATAACCACCGCACACACTATGTTCCCATCCAATGTAAACTCAGCATGTCTCAGAGATTCCCTTACTACTGACAAAGCTATAAAACCGTCATTTTCTAAATGGTAGTGAAAATGAGCTAATCACATCCCCTTAAATTTTCACACTTTATATTACTGTATCTACAATTTATACATTGCAACACTACTTCTTCAAGAGACAAAAAGAGTATCTACAGTCTAGTCTCTGTGTATGACTTATGTTATAACCTTAAAACCTTAAGCTATAGAATGAGTGATGTAAAAAAATAGCAAGGACTTGAGTCAGATAAAACTTGACTTCAGTGCTGACCTGTCACTTACCAATGTGACCTTGATCAATGTACTTTACATACACATTATATATACATATGCACGTATATACATGTATTTATATTTCTAGCTGAGGTAACCTGGAACTACAAGCTGTTAATAGCATCGGTCTCATAAAGTTGTCACATTAGATGATGCATGTAAGGTGCTTAACACCATATTAAACAAATATCAGGTATCACAATTATGTTGCTATATAACAATAGGAGCAATGGGGAAGGAACACCATGCAATGGATTTTCCAAATATCATGTCCTCATGCCTTACAAACGTAGTGAGGAATGAAACAACTTGCCCATGGGCAGGCAGTTGAATTGGAAGCTGTTTGTCTCCAAAGTAGAATTAAATGTTCTCCTCAGTCTGGCAATGGCAAGAAATAAACCTGCCCTGAAAGAATTAAATGGGATAATATACAACAATTTGCTGGCACATACATCTGAAAAGGTAGGTGCAGGCCATATGAAAACAAAAATTCCTTCTGGACTAAAATTCTTTGCTTTGTGAGGCTTTAGCCCACTAAAGTGTGACTCGGGCACTGTGAGGATTTGGCCAAATGGCCTCAGAGATGCTGCCAAGACAGCAGCAGTCACAGAAGTCGTAGGGACACAGCTGCTCCAATGTCTGTTCCATGCTGGCAAGTCTACCTTGACCAAGTTTTAGTGACATACTTTAGAGAACAATTTCTCATTTTCTACTTTGTTCTTCCCCACAAAAGTATGGGGTACAGTTGCTCCAACTGCTCATACCTGTATTTTTATCTGCTTTCTCTTTTTATGCCAAGAAACAGTTCACACCAAGGATTCCACTTTCAAAACCAAATGTCACTATTAGCTAATTTCAATAAAATTAGTCCCTCTCTGAGTCCCGCTGCATGTCCATTTTCAATTAAGAGCTTCCTTGAATGATTGGCAAGTAGGTCACTCTGGGTGTCTGCTACAGATTAACACCTCCTGAGCAGGATGAATCATACGCACAAGTCTTACAAAGTCTGACCTTGTTTGGATGCTTCACAGGCACATGGACAAATAAGCCAGTTCTGCATTACAAAGGGGTTCACATGTGGCACTCTCCAAATTTACCACCATAGGTAACAGAGTTAGCTGGGAAAGATGACAATTCAATATCATCTTTCTCCATTACAGGACAAACAGACTAATCTTACATCTCAAAAGAATATGCACTTCCCGAAACTAGGGAGAACTGGGAGACTTTTGGAGAGGAATAGCACAGTCCTAGTGGGGCCTGCCTCTTAGGTTCTGGTGTCCATGTCCTCAACCCAATTCAAAGTGTCCATGTGAAATGAAAGCTCGACAAGGCAGCAGGGGAGCCTCCTGGCTTGGTGTAGTTTCTGGGGCTTAGAGGAAGCATAAACAGGTGACCAGTTTGGTCTGAACCATTTTGGATTTAATTGTTTTAAGGCTGTCTCCAGGGAAGTACGCCTAGAAGTAAGTTGAAAGACAAGGCTGATTCATTTTATTTAGATATATGTGGATATGCATGTGGATGGTCCCAAATCATCCAAGCTGCCTATGTCACTCAAATGTACATATTTCTGGGCATTCTAAGTAGCCGTCATAGTTGCCACTCTATCACTTACCTTGTAACTCTGTCCCCAGATCTTTATCTCAAAAGCTTGTAAAAATAAGTAACATTTCCTCCATTTTCCAAAGAATAAAAACAGATTCAAAGAGGGTAATAAGACATTTGATCAAGTTGCATAGCTGAGTGGAATAGCCATTGTTGGCATTCAAGTCATGCTTGTCTTATTTTAGAATATGTGCTCTTAACAATGTGCTAATATTTCTCAAAATTTGAATGCTCCCAGGTGTTCAGGAAAGAAACTGAAGTTACCTGTTGAACAAGAGTGCCACGGTGAGCTGGTTATGTTTGTTTCATACAGGGTAGTAGACTGGGTTTCTGCTGTCTGAGTTGGAGAAGATAAAGAAGCTATAGGAATGACAAGAACAGAAAAATAGTGTTCAATTAGTGGAGGAAAATTTACACCCCCAGGAGTAATAACAAACAAAACTAAATCAGAAATTACCTTTTGACTCTTTCTTAGAAATATATTAATAGATGTCCTTGAGGTATTACCCTGCTATGTAGGCATTTCATTATCATGAATAAATCTGATCTAGATAATGATCTGAGAGCTTAACAACAGAATTATGTCACTTTTTATACTTCTTTTGTTGTTCAGTTGCTAAGTCGTGTCTGACTCTTTGCAACCCCATGACCGCAGCATGCTATGTTTCCCTGTCCTTCTCTGTCTCCTGGAGTTTGCTCAAACTCATGTCCATTGAGTCAGCAATACTATCTAACCATCTCATTCTCTGCCACCTTCTTCTCCTTTTGCCTCAATCTTTCCCAGCATCAGGGTCTTTTCCAATGAGTCAGCTGTTCGCATAAGGTGGCCAAAGTATTGGAACTTCAGCTTTAGCATCAGTCCTGGGGTTGTCATAAGAATTAAGGGGCTTAATAATTATAAAGCAGTTACCATGTTTCCTGACACAGGAAACAGAGTAAGCATTGAAATCTTATCCTCAAGTGTTGGGTTAGGCTTCAAAATGGATTAAATGATCTCTATTCAGAGCTCCTTGTAAGACAGAATCTCATACACTTGGCCCTGTTCTGGCACCTTTATTTTTTCCTCATAATTCTATGTTAAACTGGACTGAATGCACCATCCTTCTAAGATGTCCACGACCAGTGGTCTGGCTTTTTTCTTCTTTTTTGGCTATTAATGATTCCTTTGAATCTAATAAAAACCATAGGTCCATCTCACTCTAAATATGCTTAAAGATACAAACGATGAATATAAGAGGGTACAAGTATTTCACAGATTCTGTGAAGCCAGGTTTGGAAACTTGTTAAGAATCCCTCCCCTAGATTGTACATCTGCCTTAACACTGTGCCCTGGATGGTGTATATCCTCTAGTTTAAAAATTTCTGCACTTAGAAGTACTTTGCTTACCTGGCTGGAGGTGCTTTGTGTGTGCTGGCATTGGAACAGTAGTAGAGGACCTTGCTGTCACTGGAACAGTGGTGACCATCACAGTTGGAGTTGTGGTGTTGATTGTTGTTGGCACAGCAGTGGTGGTGGTTGTTGGAGAAGTGGTGACCATTGTGGTTGGAGTAGTGGTGGTGGTGATGGTTGGAGTTGTGGTGGTGGTTGTTTTGGGGGTAGCAGCATTGGTTGTTGAAATGATGGTAGTCGTTTTTGGAGTAGTAGTAATGGTTGGCTTTCCTGTAGTTTTGGTTGTTCTTGGAGGAGTGGTGGTGGTGGTTGTGATTGTTGGATTCATGGTGGTTGTTTTTGGGGTAGTAGTGGTGGTTGTTGGAATAGTGGTATTCGTTGGAGTAGTAGTAATGGTTGTCTTTCTTGTAGTGGTGGTTGTTCTTAGAGTACTGGTGGTGGTGGTTGTTGGAGTCATGGTTGTTGTTGTTTTGGGGGTAGTAGTGGTGGTTGTTGGAATAGTGGTAGTCGTTGTTGGAGTACTAGTAATGGTTGTCTTTCTTGTAGTGGTGGTTGTTCTTGGAGTGGTGGTGGGGGTTGATGGAGTCATGGTGGTTGTTGTTTTGGGGGTAGTAGTGGTGATTGTTGGAGGAGTGGTAGTCATTGCTGGAGTAGTAGTAATGGTTGTCTTTCTTGTAGTGGTGGTTGTTCTTGGAGTACTGGTGATGGTGGTTTTTGGAGTCGTGGTTGTTTTTTTTGGGGTAGTAGTGGTGGTTGTTGGAATAGTGGTAGTCGTTGGAGTAGTAGTAATGGTTGTCCTTCTTGTAGTGGTGGTTGTTCTTGGAGTAGTGGTGGTGGTGGTTGTGGTTATGGTTGCTGGAGTCGTGGTTGTTGTTGTTTTAGGGGTAGTAGTGGTGGTTGTTGAAGTCATAGTTGTTGTCTTAGGGGTAGTAGTCGTGGTTGTTGGAATAGTGGTAGTCGTTGTTGGAGTAGTAGTAATGGTTGTTTTTCTTGTAGTGGTGGTGGTTCTTGGAGTACTGGTTGTGGCGGTGTTGGTTGTTGGATTTGTGGTGGTTATTATTTTGGGGGTAGTAGTGGTGGTTGTTGGAGGAGTGGTAGTTATTATTGGAGTAGTAGTAATGGTGCTCTTTCTTGTAGTGGTGGTTGTTCTTGGAGTAGTGGTGGTGGTGGTGGTGGTTGTGGTAGGAGTCGTGGTGGTTATTGGAATAGTGGTAGTCGTTGTTGGAGTAGTAGTAATGGTTGTCTTTCTTGAAGTGGTGGTTGTTCTTGGAGTAGTGGTAGTGGTTGTCTTTCTTGTAGTGGTTGTTCTCGGAGTAGTGGTGGTGGTTGTCTTTCTTGTAGTGGTTGTTCTCGGAGTAGTGGTGGTGGTTGTCTTTCTTGTAGTGGTTGTTCTCGGAGTAGTGGTGGTGGTTGTCTTTCTTGTAGTGGTTGTTCTCGGAGTAGTGGTGGTGGTTGTCTTTCTTGTAGTGGTTGTTCTTGGAGTAGTGGTGGTGGTTGTCTTCCTTGTAGTGGTTGTTCTTGGAGTAGTGGTGGTGGTTGTCTTTCTTGTAGTGGTTGTTCTTGGAGTAGTGGTGGTGGTTGTCTTTCTTGTAGTGGTTGTTCTTGGAGTAGTGGTGGTAGTTGTTGTTGTAGTAGTAGTGGTGGTGGTCGTTGTTGTTGTTGTAGGTGGAGCTAGAAATCAACATGAAAGCAAGGATTCATCAAGCAGCAGGAAGCAAGAGACTCGTGCTGGGCCTGTGCACCAACACAGCCAAGGAGACTGTCCCCAGGCAGAACTCAGCACTTATCTCCCATGAACTCATTGGTCAACTAGAATCTGTGACTAAGCAAGGAGTGAAGACATGGTCACAACAAGGCAACACCTGCATTTAAAGGATGATATTTTGGGAGGTGTTGATATTAAAAAATGACACATGGGATTTGTGTTGAAGCACTTTGTAAAGACTAGTCATACATATCAGATTTACATATCTTCCAAAACATCTGTGAGGGAGAGAAAAGTGTCTAGAGCCTGAAGCTGTCTTTTTCCACTTAGCAGTACATGACTAGAACCCAAATAGTAGTTCCCAAGCACTAGGATATTGACCAAGTAAATAACATTCACTTCTGTCAATTCTAAGGGTACCCTCCCAACATATCTGCAACCCAAATGTGGATTAATTCACATCATTAACATACGCTGGATAACAAAGATGCCATATGCCACCTGAGAAGCCCTAAAAACAGTCATAGATAGTATATACATGAATGGATGGGGTTGTGTTCTAACAAACCTTTATTTATTAAAAAAAAAAAAAAACGTTGGTGAGCTTATTTTATAATCTGATCTGGTCCTATGGCTAGAGTATGCTGACCTGGGTCTAACAGTATAGTTAAAGATTTTGAAGAACAGTGCAGTCTCAATCCCCTCCCTTCAGTTTGAAATGAAACCTAAGAAAAAGAGGAAGCAAGAAAATAATCTGATCAAAGGAGGATAACCAGGAGGAAATTTAATCAGCTTGTTTCACTAATGTGTCTTGCTCAGGAGTAAATATTTCCTAAGGAAGAAGCTAGGACACTAAGGCTAGGAAAAGCTGCTGAGGAAGAGCCCTAAGAGAGGGTGAAAGTAAGCTCATTCTGTGTAAAGTGCAAGAAAACTTAAGTAAAGTATTGAGTTGGAGGCAGAGAGTCATTTTGGCTCAGTTATGAACCTGTTTCCCACTGGACAGAGCAGGGACTTTGCAAATATTCATTTATTAAAGAATTTATAAGCACTATAAATGTCCCCTATTAATTTCTGTCTTCCTCCAGACCAATCATATAATTTCACAACTCCAAAAATAATCTCTTCTCCACACACAGCCTCCTGCCCCATGTGTATAGCACCAGCATCTGTTGGCTTTCTTAAATTGCCTCCCAGATGTTTTCCCAGAGTCAGCTATTTTCTGCATCAGAATTGACCTTATTTTACTTGCTGTCATCAAATAAGTTAAGTGTCCTTGATGAAGTTAGGAAAAATTATGAAATTAAAATATCAAGTTCATTTAAACAAAAAAAGAGACCTAACTTATAAAGGCTCTGAGTATTGGGTTCTGTTTTCATTAGAAACTTTAGTGGCAGCATGCTTACTATGAAAGAGCACCAGAGACCAGGAAATTGTTTCGAAGCTACTCCTTTCACCAAGTGGTAAGAAAAACTAAAAAGTCTACATCAAGATAGAAAAACATAAACTTCCCAGACTTTTGGAATTCACAAAATTCTTAAAAGCCAAAAGTGAACAGTTATTGAGATGAAAATGTTCCCATATTACAATAGGGCAATTTTAATTTTTAAACAAGCAATTTAGTGATATGATGTGAGTGAAAGTGAAAGTTACTCAGTTGTGTGCGACTCCATGGACTAGAGAGTTCATGGGATTCTCCAGGCCATAATACTGGAATGGGTAGCCATTCCCTTCTCTAGGGGATCTTCCCAACTCAGGGACTGAACCCAGGTCTCCCATATTGCAGGCTGATTCCTTACCAGCTGAGCCATGATATGGTGTGAATTGTGATTCAAAAAATCCAAGGGTAGAGGGAGGGGATGAAACTATATAGACTCTTTCAATGTATGTGCAACAAAATTGAGTTGACAATTGTCAAAACCAAATGATACATCCATTTGACAGGACCTTATATTATCTGTTTTATATGTGTGAAACTCTCTATGAGTCTTAAAATGTTAAGAAAGAACATTTGAAAATTCTTCAAAAAATGACCTCAGAGAAAAGGTCAGATTTTCAAGAAGAAGAAATTCAGCTCCATAAAAATACTCACTATATCTCAGTGTGGAACAGTGAATGCTTTTTCGTGAACCAACTAGTATTCCTGAAGCACTGCTTCAGGAGAGAGTTTGCCGACTGGGAAGATCCTCTAGCCTATGGTCTTGAATCAAGGTTAGACTTAACACTTCACTCTACACAAATACAAGATATTCAGTTGAAGAGTTATTAGAAACAAGATCATAGGAAACTTTTCTTTTCCTACTAAAACAGAAAACTCTTATCTCTGGGAACCCACAGGAAGTAATCAAAGATGTGGAAGATAAGCTCACCTGGATTGATCCTCAACTCTAGGGTGGTTTTTATGTCATTGAACCACCCTCTCACCTCAATCCGGCAACAATACAAGCCACTGTCAGACACGGCAGCATTGTTTATGGTCAAAGACACATCCCTTCCACCAATATTTCCATTTAGCTGATAACGTCCATTCCTCCGATAGGTGACTCTGTATCCATCAGTCCAGATAATGTTAGTTCCGCACTGTAACCAAGGACATGCCCCTCGGCCCCAACACATGCTTGTGACTTCTCCATTATAGTGGCAGGGTAGAGTGACAGACTGACCCACCACTCCAGTCACTCGATGGTAAGAATTTACACCATCTGTAAATAAAGAGAAACCAGAGCGTGAGGTCTCAAAATTTTAACTTTTATTTTCATTTTGTTCTTTATATAGCATATGTCGTTTGAAATTATCTAACTCTATCTTGAGTTTTTAAATTTAATATATGCATTTTTCTTATAAACATATTCTTTAGCAGTGTTATTATTAACCAGATATATTTGAAGATTAAACATCATATAAACATTCTTTTGTATTCAGGATTACTTCCTACTAGGACAGATTTATGAGAGAAAGTATTAGAATAAAGGGCAGGAATACATTCAGTCTTTTGGTGAATATGATTCAAATTCCTCTCCAAAAGGTTTGAAATAAACGACACTCCAGTAATGTATCAGTGTGTATGCATTTTATCCTGTGTTTGACAGGTATCTGCTTATAAATGTTAATACATACATGTGGTGGCTTTTCCTCTCCCCTAGATTCAATCACTGTCTCAGTTGAAATCTGATTTTAAAACTTTTAAAATTTTGATTTTCAATTTTATTGCAATTTTTAAATGGCTGGCAAAAAATTTCACCTCACAAATCTCTAAGTTAAAGAAAAAATAGCTAATATTCTACTTACAGCACCATTGGCTAGAAGGCAGAAGCCTAGTAAACTCTTTAGAAATCAGTTTTTAGAAAAAAGGGTTTATAATACTCTCAGAAGGAACTGAGGCTTATAATGCGCTTTGTTGTTTTTGTTTAGTTGCTTAGTTGCACTGGACTCTTTGCCACCCCATGGACTGTAGCCCTCCAGACTCCTCTGTTCATGGAATTTCCCAGGCAAGAATACTGGAGTGGGTTGCCATTTCCTTCTCCAGGGGATCTTCCCGACTCTGCAATCAAACCCATGTCTCCTGCATTGGTAGGTGGGTTCTTTACCACTGAGCTACCTGGGAAGCCCATCATGGGATTTAGGATCGATTTTAAAAAATTCAAGCAGGGATCCCTTCTTGTAGTTGATGACTGTCCTGCAATGGAGCACTGTCCAGTTCGCCAGGTGAAACCAAATAATTGGACGATATTCCATTAAATATTAAACTTTACCTTTAAAAGCAAACAGGCAGGAAAACTCTCTCCTGCAGCAGTGGTTTAAAAAACTGTATTGCCAAATGAAGTCTGAGTGGCCCTTAAACGAAATCTGAGATTCAACAACCAGTCATAGTTAGAACCGGGCTGTACGTCTGGGAAATGCTCTGGGAATAAAACACTCATTGCTATATAAAATAGCTTTTATTACTGGGATTCTGATTATATGTAATTTTGCTTAATATCATTTTTGAATTATAAAGGTAATTTATGCTGATTATAGAAATTTGTCACAGAATATAATTTTTAAATGTACTTTTCCTCATATTCCTACCTCTGGAGATTTTTTTTAAACTTACTCCTAAAAATTTCCCTTATCTCATAGAATGTTAAAATATGAGGTAAATTAAATAAGTTTATTAAAAATTAAATTTTTTTATTGACTAAAAAAATTTTTGGCCACATGACACCGCATGTGGGATCTTAGTTCCCCAACCAGGGATAGAACTCGTGCTTCCTGCATTGGAAACACAAAGTTTTAACCACTGGAAAACCAGGGAGGTTAAACAGTCACACGTGGTTAAAAACATCAAAAAGTACAAAATGGTACAATAAAGGACTTGTCTCCTTCCCAGCCATCCCCATTTCCTCTTCCCACCCTCGTCCACGGTTACTCTTTCTTACATGCACTTGAGTAGTTCATGCATACACAACCACCCACCTACTCTTTTTTTTATATTTAAACACAAATGGCAACATAAGCTGTACTGTACTGCAGCATGCCTTATTCACCTACCCGTAGATTTTTTAATTCTTAGAATTTAAACAATTTCTTTGGCTTAAGGTTTCAGCTTGGTTCTGTGCTCACTAGTGGGTCCCATTACCTTCGACAAAGCCCTAGGTGTTAACCTCTACGTTCCTCTACCACACCCACACACCCCCTACACCACCCTCTACATCCTTGGGGTTCCAAAGCACAATCCACCTATTCACTTACCTGGCAGGAGTAGGAGGCCCAGGATGGCTACCCAAGGATGCATTGGCCTGAAGGAAAGAGAAAGCAGACTGCTTGGTGTGGCCCTCAATCAGATGGTCTCAGAACAAGTCTTAATTCTCAGATTGCAACTTCTCCCTTCACCCTTACACGGTGAATCACATAGGCCTGCCTGCTGGAAGAAAGACCACACTTGCAAATGCTTCAGCTCTCTGTCTGCTCCAGGTGACTGACAGCTCTGCCCCTTCCAACAGACAGGCAAAGCTGTCCTCTGAAACAGTCCCTACTTACCCAGCTCCTCTCCTACACTTAGAGTCCAAACTGACTCTAGGTGCTGACGGAGGAGATTAGGGAGCAAACACAAGGAAATGAGAGGAAGCAGGGAACTCCAGAGCAAAGACCAGACTTCCCATGGCAAAGGTACACTTAGCCTTAGCCTTCAAGATGAGTCACCTGGCGTTCTGGTGAGAGGAGGGTACTTCTTCCTTTGTGGTCACAATGGCTAGTCCCCAGCCTTAGTTAAATCATCAAACGTCCACTGAACTAAGAACTGAGAGTTGTGAGTTTCACTTATGGCTCAGGAGACTGCCTCTCAGTTAGCTCTAAGGAACCACGCCCAAGAGGGTTGGAGAGATAAGCTTGTGTGTGATTTTGGAGAAGTACAATCAAACATCTCAGTAGAAAGTTGTTACTAGGTACAAGAAACAAATACCTCAATCAATGCCTTTAGGGTTTTTCCAAGTACAATAAGATGAAACTTGGATTCATAAAATTTTCTCCTGTAAACATCTATCTGAAGGCCTGTTTTACCAGTTTTCCTAGAGCATAGAGTACTTCATTTTGGATCACTGCACAGAATTCCTTTAAGGGTATATTGAGTATCAGTGACTACAGTGGTTAGTGACTTAATTCTTACAGAATAGACAGCAAGGGACATTCCTTAGCTGTCAGTGCCCTCTCATGGTTATAAATTCAATTATGGTTTAGGAGGCAGTTCATGACCATTTTATCCCATAGTGCAGAGTATACCTTTTTCTCAGTCAGGCCAGTATTTTGATGATCTTCAGTGTGTTCTTACTGGACTCAGTTGTGTCTGACTCTGCGACCCCGTGAATCACAGCACACCAGGCCTCCCGGTCCAACACCAACTCCCGGAGTTCACTCAAACTTATGTCCATCGAGTCGGTGATGCCATCCAGCCATCTCATTCTGTTATCTCCTTCTCCTCCTGCCCCCAATCCCTCCAAGCATTAGAGTCTTTTCCAGTGAGTCAACTCTTCGCATGAGGTGGCCAAAGTATTGGAGTTTCAGCTTTAGCATCAGTCCTTCCAATGAACACCCAGGACTGATCTCCTTTAGAATGGACTGATTGGATCTCCTTGCAGTACAAGGGACTAGGCACTGCTAATAGTAGCCAAAAGTCTTTGGACAACATGTCTTTCAAATCTGTTTTGGTCCAGGCAAAATCCCCTGTGTTGCTTCTTCCCAAATGTAGAGCTACACTATTACGATCTTGAGTTCATAAATAAATATATACATGTATAGCTCTTGCTGCTGCTGCTGCTGCTGCTAAGTCACTTCAGTCGTGTCCGACTCTGCAACCCCATAGACGGCAGCCCACCAGACTCCCCTGTCCCTGGGATTCTCCATATTCAAGTTGCCTAGTCATCATTTTTATCAGAGACTTATTCATACATTTTGTAATGCAAGAAATCACAATCTTGTAAAATAAGTAAGTAACATAGTTAGTAGCATTAAAAGGGTCATAAGTAAATATTTAGGCCAAGAGTTTCAGTTAGGTGTGATCCAGTATATTACCAGCTCATCCAACTCAATCTGTCCTGTACAAATCACTATCTTAAAAGTAATGAAATACTTGTATTGTTCACAAGGCATCCAGCCTAATTCCTTAGTGTTATTAGGATGATTATCCTTAGTTTAACTGTTCCCAATGTAAGGGAGCTTTTAAACTTAAATGATTTAAATAATCTGGTGGGAGTCATATAAATCCACCCTGTAACTGAAAGAGGGTCCCTCCTAATAATCAGGAAGTTATATTTGCTGACTGAAATTTAGTTTGTTATTACTGAACTTGAGTAACTTTAAAAGAAAATTCATATTATAGACATGGTCAAAGAAAGCACCATTGATTGGCCAAGTGAGGGAGTCCAATCTAGTAATATCAATAGTTGCTCAATCAGAACTATAGATTTCTCATGGAATAAATTTCCTAAGGGTCATCCAGTTAGACCCGTGGAGAGGAGAAATCCACCAAGGTAACCCAGAAGTACTAGATGTAGGTAACTGATCATAAGCCTAACAACTGGATTAATTTTTAAACTCTGTATAAGACTTACACCATGACAGAAAAACATGGATTTTTGAAAAAGTTAAAGAAATTATCAAAAATAATTATAATATATGATTATATCCATATTTGTATAATTATAACTATATAATATGACATTATCATCTAATGTAACTATTATGCTGAAAACACTGTCAATAATCATACAGGTCAGGTCAGGAATCTAGGGACAGCTGTCCGCTTCTGATGTTGTCTTCTCTTTGTCTTGGTGGGAGTGTAGTTTCTCCTCTGTTTGAACTTTGTTTTAAGGTGAGTCTAATGGCTCCAGTTGGAGAAGGCACTGGCGACCCACTCCAGTACTCTTGCCTGGAAAATCCCATGGACGGAGGAGCCTGGTAGGTTGCAGTCCATGGGGTCGCTGAGAGTTGGACATGACTGAGCGACTTCACTTTCACTTTTCACTTTCATGAACTGGAGAAGGAAATGGCAACCGACTCCAGTGTTCTTGCCTGGAGAATCCCAGGGACTGCGGAGCCTGGTGGGCTGCCGTCTATGGGGTTGCACAGAGTCGGACATGACTGAGGCGACTTAGCAGCAGCAGCAGCAACGGCTCCAGTGCAGGAACTCTTTCCAAGTGGAAAATACAAATCCAAAAGTCAGTTTCTTTCTGTGCACGAGCTAATCAAGATTATCTGACAAGTGTCCTTTGATCTAGGTTGGAGACAGTCCTTTAAATGATGCATAATCTTCTCGTTATAGGTCATGGGGCATCTGATATTCATCCAAAGATAGATTACAATGATAAGCTTCAGAAACAAACTTAGAGTGTCCTTTTAATAATTCAATTAAACTTTACAATAATGTAACCTAACAACGGGGGTCTATTCAGAAGTGAGTCTTGGGCAGTAAATACAGACCTAAATTAACAATACTAGAATTTAATATCCATATATGTATTTTTTCTCTTTAAAATTATGCTGACTTCTATCAAATACAGTCAAATTAAGAGTAATTTGTTTGCAAAAATAAGTCTGCTTTCAGTAAACTTGGCCTGATTACTTACATAAGTGTAATTGATCATACAATCCTTTCAAAAATTGGTTTAGGTGGAACTTTTTATAAAGAATCTCAGATTAAATTTTTAAAAGGCTTCTTTCTCAAGGCAAGAAAAGTCATCCCAAGGGCATGCCATCAGATCCCACCTGTGATACCTAAAGATCTGGGTTAATTTCTTTCTTCTCAGTGTTCCAAAGTGTCTTCAGATTCCTGCAACTGTCAGGAGGTGGACTTTCTTATTTATTTCATAAGTCTGCTAGCAACCTAAGGGTTTGCAATTTTGGAGGGATCAGGTAGAAAGAAAAGATACCTGTTTCAATTTTGCTTACAAAGGTATCACTAACCAATTGCTGTAAGTCATAATTAATTTAAGGGGAAAGGTTTCCTTATACCTGGAAAACAGATTAAAAAGCGGTAATATTTCAGACCAGAAAAACCATAAAAACTATACCATGTTCATCAGTTCACTCAGTCCTACGTAACTCATTCTTGATCTTTTGTTAACAGTTTTATAAAGCTTTTAAAAGCCTGCACTTGTCAAAATTCCTTTCTGTGAATTTTCTTGAAAATGAAGCATTTTTGCAAAGGCATCAGGATCAAACAATAACTGTCTATGAACAACAAAGATTTTTAAAGACATGGTTAAAGGTCCGATTGTGATGCAATTGACAAGGAAATTTCTTTACTGCTGTGACAGAACATTTTAAGATAATAATCAGAATTAAGACTGATAACATTTTACTATGACATACCAGATTCTTAGGAATTCCAATAATTTCTAGAGTATATATAACATTTCACCGTACAATATAGCCTAAGGAAGTTTATCACCATCCCTTTGAAATGCTTCCCATGCAGTTAATATACAATATAAGCCTCAGTTCAGTTCAGTTCAGTCGCTCAGTCGTGTCCGACTCTTTGCGACCCCATGAATCACAGCACGCCAGGCCTCCCTGTCCATCACCAACTCCCGGAGTTCACTCAAACTCATGTCCATCAAGTCGGTGATGCCATCCAGCCATCTCATTCTCTGTCATCCCCGTCTCCTCCCACCCCCAATCCTTCCCAGCATCAGACTCTTTTCCAGTGGGTCAACTCGTTGCATGAGGTGGCCAGAGTATTGGAGTTTCAGCTTTAGCATCAGTCCTTCCAATGAACACCCAGGATTGATCTCCTTTAGAATGGCCTGGTTGAATCTCCTTGCAGTCCAAGGGACTCTCGAGAGTCTTCTCCAGCACCACAGTTCAAAAGCATCAATTCTTCGGCGATCAGCTTTCTTCACAATCCAACTCTCACATCCATACATGACCACGGGAAAAACCATAGCCTTCACTAGACGGACCTTGGTTGGCAAAGTAATGTCTCTGCTTTTTAATATGCTATCTAGGTTGGTCATAACTTTCCTGCAAAGGAGTAAGCGTCTTTTAATTTCATGGCTGCAATCAGCATCTGCAGTGATTTTGGAGACCAAAAAAATAAAGTCTGACACTGTTTCCACTGCTTCCCCATCTATTTCCCATGAAGTGATGGGACCAGATGCCATGATCTTTGTCTTCTGAATGTTGAGCTTCAAGCCAACCTTTTCACTCTCCTCTTTCACTTTCATCAAGAAGCTTTTGTGTTCCTCTTCACTTTCTGCCATAGGGTGGTGTCATCTGCATATCTGAGGTTATTGATATTTCTCCCAGCAATCTTGATTCCAGCTTGTGCTTCTTCCAGCCCAGCGTTCCTCATGATGTACTCTGCATATAAGTTAAATAAGCAGGGTGACAATATACAGCTTTGACGTACTCCTTTTCCTATTTGGAACCAGTCTGTTGTTCCATGTCCAGTTCTAACTGTTGCTTCCTGACCATACAGGTTTCTCAAGAGGCAGGTAAGGTGGTCTGGTATTCCCATCTCTTTCAGAATTTTCCACAGTTTATTGTGATCCACACAGTCAAAGGCTTTGGCATAGTCAATGAAGCAGAAATAGATGTTTTTCTGGAACTCTCTTGCTTTCTCCATGATCCAGCGGATGTTGGCAATTTGATCTCTGGTGCCTCTGCCTTTTCTGAAACCAGCTTGAACCTCTGGAAGTTCACAGTTCACATACTGCTGAAGCCTGGCTTGGAGAATTTTGAGCATGACTTTACTAGCGTGTGAGATGAGTGCAATTGTGCGGTAGTTTGAGCATTCTTTGGCATGCCCTTTCTTTGGGATTGGAATGAAGACTGAACTTTTCCAGTCCTGTGGCCACTGCTGAGTTTTCCAAATTTGCTGGCATATTGAGTGCAGCACTTTCACAGCATCATCTTTCAGGATTTGAAATAGCTCAACTGGAGTTCCATCACCTCCACTAGCTTTGTTCGTAGTGATGCTCTCTAAGGCCCACTTGACTTCTCATTCCAAGATGTCTGGCTCCAGGTGAGTGATTATGCCATCGTGATTATCTTCATCGTGAAGATCTTTTTTGTACAGTTCTTCTGTGTATTCTTGCCACCTCTTCTTAATATCTTCTGCTTCTGTTAAGTCCATACCATTTCTGTCCTTTATCGAGCCCATCTTTGCATGAAATATTCTAGTTAATTTAATATTATTATCTTTGATAAAGAGAGAAAACAATTCTCTTAGGTGTTTCAGGACCTTTTGGAAAATCTCAAAGTAAGCTAGAGGTCAAATGAACTCCATGTAGAATTTGATCTCTGGCAAGTTTGCAAAAAATATCAAAAGGCTTTAAAAAAAAACACTTGGTTAGGTGGCATCACAGGTCACTGTGAAACAACATTTATTCATTTAACCAAAAAACAATAAAATATTTCAAAGGCAAATACAGAGAGTTATAAAAAATTAATTAAATTACAAAGAAAATTAACAATCTGTTACAAAAAGCAGATCAATATTCTTAAGAAAACTCTCCCCTCTTAATAGAGAGAAACCAAATTCAGGTTTTGTACCATTTTACCTTTAATATTGAAATTCATTTGCCCAATCAAAATAATTCTAACCTTAGTTCTGCCCAAACATAGAATCCTTTCTAAAGTTTCTTTTTTCCTCTCAAACCTACAGTTTTCTATACTTAAAATAATCTGTCTCCTCTTTCCTTTTTAGAAATAACTAGCATTAGAACTGGAGAAGGAAATGGCAACCCACTCCAGTATTCTTGCCTGGAGAATCCCAGGGACGGGGGAGCCTAGTGGGCTTCTGTCTATGGGGTCACACAGAGTCGGACACGACTGAAGTGACTTAGCAGCAGCAGCAGCAGCATTAGAACAAAATTATTTTCTTTTTCCTTAATAAAATGTACTTTTATTTCTATATCTTCTTCTTACTTGCATACAAAGATGTTTTCCATATTAACTTTATAGGCTGATTACTTAGAACTATCAAATTTTTTAAAATATTTATTTATTTGACTGCATTGGGTCTTCATTGGGGCATGCAGGATGTTTAGTTGCAGCATGCAAACTCTCAGTTGGGGCACATGGGGTCTAGTTCCCTTACCAGGGATCAAACCCAGGCCCCTGCATTGAAAGTACAGAGTTTTAAATCACTGAACCACCAGAGAAGTCCTGAATTATCAACTTTCAAAAACCTTAATTTCTAGTGAAAACTGTCTTTATATTAGCATCCCATAGATTGGCAAACTTGAAATATTATGTATTAAAACTCAACATGAAAAAACTAAGATCATTCAAAATTGGGAAAGAGTACATCCTGCTTATTTAACTTACATGCAGAGTACATCATGTGAAATGCTGGGCTGGATGATGCACAATCTGGAATCAAGATTGCCGGGAGAAACATCAATAACCTCAGATATGCAGATGACACCACCCTTATGGCAGAAAGCAAAGAGAAACTAAAGAGCCTCTTGATGAAAGTGAAAGAGGAGAGTGAAAAAGCTGGCTTACAACTCAAAGTTCGAAAAATGAAGATCATGGCATCCGGGCCAGTCACTTCATGGCAAATAGTTGGGGAAACAATGGAAACAGTGACAGACTTTATTTTCTTAGGTTCCAAAAACACTGCAGATGTGACTGTAGCCATGAAATTATAAGACACTTGTTCCTTGGAAGAAAAGCTATAATCAACCTAGACAGCATATTAAAAACAGAGGCATTACTTTGCCAACAAAGGTCCATCTAGTCAAAGCTATGGTTTTTCCAGTAGTCATGTATGGATGTGAGAGTTGGACCATAAAGAAAGTTGAGCACCGAAGAACATTGCTTTTGAACTGTAGTGTTGGAGAAGACACTTGAGAGTCCCTTGGACTGCGAGGAGATCCAACCAGTCCATTCTAAAGGAAATCAGTCCTGAATATTCAATTGAAGGACTCTTGCTGAAGCTGAAGCTCCAATACTTTGGCCACCTGATATGAAGAACTGACTAATTAGAAAAGACTCTAATGCTGGGAAAGATTGAGGACTGGAGGAGAAGGGGACGACAGAGGATGAGATGGTTGGATGGCATCACAGACTCGATGGACACGTGTTTGAGCAAGCTTTGGGAGTTGGTGATGGACAGGGAATCCTGGTGTGCTGCAGTCCATGGGGTTGCAAAAAGTCAGACACAACTGAGTGACTGAACCGAAGATTGTGGCATCCAGTCCCATTACTTCATGGAAAAATAGAAGGGGGCAAAGTGGAAGCAGTGATAGATTTTCTTTTCTTGAGTACCAAAATCATTGTGAATGGTGACTGTAGCCATGAAATTAAAAGACACTTGCTCTTTGGAAGAAAAGTTATGACCAACCTAGACAGTGTATTAAAAAGCAGAGGCATCCCTTTACTGCTAAAGGTCCATATAGTCAAAGCTGTGGTTTTTCCAGTAGTCATGTGAGAGTTGGACCACAGAGAAGGCTGAACATTGAAGAACTGACACTTTCAAATTGTGGTACTGGAGAAGACTCTGGAGAGTCCCATGGACTGCAGGAAGATCAAACCAGTCAAACCTAAAGGAAATCGACCTTGAATATTCATTGAAGGACTGATGCTGAAGCTGAATCTCCAATACTTCGGCCACTTGATGCATAGAGCTGACTCATTGGAAAGATCCTGATGCTGGGAAAGATGGAAGACAAAAGGAGAAGAAGGCAGCAGAGGATGAGATGGTTAGATAGCATCACCAACTCAATAAACATGAATTTTGGCAAATGCGGGAGATAGTGTAGGACAGGGAAGCATGGTGTCCTGAAGTCATGGGGTCGCAAAGAGTTGGACTAGACTTAGTGGCTAAACATAATTTCTAAAATGCATGCACTTTCTTAGGGAAAATGTCACAATGTGGCACCAAATGTATTTATTAACAGTCCTGAATCTTTAGTTTCTCTGCAAAATGATGCCCATATTCAGTAATTAATGTTTCAGCTACCTTGTTTTATTTGGAAGGGAACTTGATATTTAATAAACTTTCATCATTCAACTTAATGTAGGAAAATCCTAAAGTTTCAAGTTACCAAATATTTAGAGAGACTAGTTATAAGTATACATTGCTAAAACATGATTATATCTAGAGTTTACCTAAAATCTCTTATCTCATTTACATTTAACAGACTTATATTTTATAAAAAAATGTCATCATACCAAGTTATTTTCCTTGCTGACAAGAAGATCTTATTGTAGTAAATCTTGGTATAATAAAAGTAATACATTTAATGTTGATGGCTGTAAAAACATGTCTATATTAATTAAACCGACAAATTTTTACTTTTACTTCAAATATTAATTTAATACTAAATATTTCTTAGTTCACATGAACCTAATATTCATTTGGGTTAATTTCTTTTATATTTTGAGAATCTATGTAAGTATATCAAGTAAATAGAGTTCATTTACAAGTTAATTTTGGTAATGATCTCCAGAGGTAGACATATCATATCTATAAGGCTCACAATCAGTTCAGTTCAGTTCAGTTCAGTCACTCAGTCGTGTCCAACTCTCCGCGACCCCATGAATCACAGCACGCCAGGCCTCCCTATCCATCACCAACTCCCGGAGTTCACTCAAACTCATGTCCACAGAGTCGGTGATGCCATCCAGCCATCTCATTCTCGGTCGTCCCCTTCTCCTCCCGCCCCCAACCTTTCCCAGCATCAGAGTCTTTTCCAGTGACAACCAGAGATTTCATAGCTTCATTTTTAAAACTTAGTCATGAATCAGGTATTACAATACACTAGTATTTTAAATGACAGTTGGAATAAGTTATTTACTTGCTTGAATTTTAAAAAGGTTTCTCCTTTTTCTTCTTAGTCTCAGAAATTAGAGATGGTCTAGATACTAGTTCCTGAGAGCCCTGGTAAAGTCTTTACATCTCAAGGCACCAGGAGAGAAATGCGAACTTCTCCTAGGAGGAACAAGTCCAACTTCCCACCTAATCACCCAATCCAGATTTATCCAGCCTCTTTCAACCAACCTCGCAGTGTCTTCTAACTTCAGGGAGGTGGGAGAGAGGGGAGCAGTTATCAATTATACACTGCCAAATAAAACTCAGGATCGTCAGTCAATAATCAGGAGACATGAGAACCAAGAAATGTCTACTCAAATTCATCTGGACTCGTCGAGGATGCAGACAGACACAGAGATCCTGCTGGTCTTGGAAGTACCAAGGGCTCTTGATCCTCATTAAGTTCAAGCAAAGGAAAGTCTGGCCTGTGTCTCTTCATGGTCCCCAAAACAGTCAACTGAAATAATAATGCACAATGTACCTGTGAGTTTCTGTTTTATTTGGAGACTTACTGAGTACAAGGAGATGGCCTCTCAGAGAGCTCCGAGGAACTGCGGTGGGGTGCAGGAGGGGATGTCGGCATGTCTGTGATATTGAAACTGTGCAGTCAAGGGCACACAGTAGAAGGCTGCTAGTCACCAGGAACAGACATCTCAGTTAACTGATTTTAGTGCTTTTCTAAGGATGGGAAGGTGAAAGAAATTTGGATTCATGAAATTTTCTCTCAAAAATATCATCTGAAGGCCTATTCTGCCAGTTTTCCCAGAGCACAGGATGTCTCATTACTGATCTCTGCCCTGACTGCTTTCAGGGTGTGTTGAGAGTCAGCTACTGTCATGGCTACAGATTCAATCTTGGTAGAGCCAAGTGGGGAGCAACATTCTTTAGAAGCCACAAGAATTAAGCAAAAATGCAAATAATTATGCCTACCCATTCATGCTACAGGATGTCTCAGGCCGCATCTTACTGAGTGATACAGGAGACTGTTTCAGGAAGCAGAGTCTGGACTAGACAG
Organism: Moschus berezovskii; assembly: GCF_049115385.1. NCBI lineage: Eukaryota > Metazoa > Chordata > Mammalia > Artiodactyla > Moschidae > Moschus > Moschus berezovskii. The sequence goes on along the minus strand of NC_142467.1, from coordinate 42,741,925 downwards.
GTTCAGATCACAGCTCTGTCACTTGATTTCCTCATTTGGAGAATAGCACTCAAAATATTTGCTCTATCTCTATTTTATAAAAGTTCATAAGAATTTTTATTATGAGAAATAAGGCTGTGGGAGCCCTGTCTGGGGATGCTTCAGTCTGAAGAAGGCCTTGGTTGGAGGAGGCTCAAGTCTTAGAGTTTCCTTGACCTACTTGAACACAAGTTCCCTCCTGTTGCTAGGCCTTCACATGCTGTGCCCTGAACTACTTGCTAAAAATTAACTCTTCCATAAAACCAAGAGGTATGATTATATGTCTTTAATAGTCCTCCTAGGGGTCGCAATAGTCGGACATGACTGAAGCGACTTAGCAGCAGCAGCAGCAGCAGCAATAGTCCTCCTAGGGGTCGCAAAAAGTTGGATACAACTGAGCAACTAAGCACAGCACAGTTTTATGATGCTATGCGTGTGAATTCAAGTAGGCAACAAGAGGTGTTCTACCAAAGAATAGCATATTTCTGGGTATCTGCTTTCCTCTTTTTCACTGCCTCTATACTCTTGGAGGGGACCCTATTGACCCCACTTCAATCAGCACCAAAGGCTAGGGGGGAAAATCTGAAATGCCTCATACAAAAGTAGGCCATGTCTTATTTATTTGGGAGACACAGCCAAAGCCCAGTATATCAGTGATAAAAATGTTCTAATTTAATTCAATTCTAACACTCTTATTAATAATATATTGACAGTAACAGAGCATGATTCAATGCATCAAGGAGGAAAAATATCCAGAATTGTGCAATCAGGCAGAGACAGGAATAAGTAAGCAACTAATTAAATTGGACAGAATGATAAAAACGATAAACTTATAATAGGACTACGTCACTACCTGACTTACAACCCTCCTATGGTTCTTTCAGGGAAAAAAAAATCTAACTCCTTACTCAGATTTACAAAACCCTCAGTTCAGTTCAGTTCAGTCGCTTGGTTGTGTCCGACTCTTTGTGACCCCATGAATCTCAGCACGCCAGGCCTCCCTGTCCATCACCAACTCCCGGAGTTCACTCAAACTCATGTCCATCGAGTCGGTGATGCCATCCAGCCATCTCATTCTCTATCATCCCCGTCTCCTCTTGCCCCCAATCCCTCCTCCCAGCATCAGAGTCTTTTCCAGTGAGTCAACTTTTCTCATGAGGTGGCCAAATTATTGGAGTTTCAGCTTTAGCATCAGTCCTTCCAATGAACACCCAGGACTGATCTCCTCTAGAATGGACTGGTTGGATCTCCTTGCAGTCCAAGGGACTCTCAAGAGTCTTCTCCAACACCACAGTTCAAAAGCATCAATTCTTCGGCAATCAGCTTTCTTCACAGTCCAACTCTCACATCCACACATGACCACTGGAGAAACCATAGCCTTGACTAGACAGACCTTGGTTGGCAAAGTAATGTCTCTGCTTTTTAATATGCTATCTAGGTTGGTCATAACTTTCCTTCCAAGGAGTAAGCGTCTTTTAATTTCATGGCTGCAATCAGCATCCGCAGGGATTTAGGAGTCCAAAAAAATAAAGTCTGATGCTGATTCCACTGTTTCCCCATCTATTTCCCATGAAGTGATGGGACCAGATGGCATGATCTTCGTTTTCTGAATATTGAGCTTTAAGCCAACTTCGTCACTCTCCTCTTTCACTTTCATCAAGAGGCTTTTTAGTTCCTCTTCACTTTCTGCCATAGGGTGGTGTCATCTGCATATCCGAGGTTATTGATATTTCTCCCGGAAATCTTGATTCCAGCTTGTGCTTCTTCCAGCCCAGCATTCCTCATGATGTAGTCTGCATATAAGTTAAATAAGCAGGGTGACAATGTGCTGCCTTGACATACTCCTTTTCCTATTTGGAACCAGTCTGTTCTAACTGTGGCTTCCTGACCTGCATATAGGTTTCTCAAGAGGCAGGTCAGGTGGTCTGGTATTCCCATGTCTTTCAGAATGTTCCACAGTTTATTGTGATCCACACAGCCAAAGGCTTTGGCATAGTCAATGAAGCAGAAATAGATGTTTTTCTGGAACTCTCTTGCTTTCTCCATGATCCAGTGAATGTTGGCAATTTGATCTCTGGTTCCTTTTCTAAAACCAGCCTGCCCCACCAATCTCTCAGATTTCTTTTACCATTCTCTCCTTGCCCACAGGGCTCCAACAAATGGAGTTCCTTCAAATGTATCCCTACTTTAGGAGCTTTTCCCTACTGGTGCTTCTGCCTAGATCCCTATTCTTTCACCCCATCATTTTCAAATTTCTTCTATTCATTCTGATCTCTGCTTAAATTTCACCTTCTCAGACATTCCCTTGGTCCTTCTATCTAAAGCAGCCAACCAGTCACTGCCTTTTTTTCAGTTCTCTGAATTTATTTACCTTGTTTCCTATGATGCATTTGTGTGTGTGTGTGTGAGAGAGAGAGAGAGAGAGAAAGAGACAAATCCATCTCTCCATCTCTCCTCCCTCTTGTACAGTGATATCCAATAGGACATTCTGTGATGCTGGAGCTCTATGGGTGTTGTGCAAGCACTTGCAATCTGCCATTACAAGCAACGAATTAATTTTTTTTCCATTTAACTTGATTTATATATAAGTTTAAATAGACAAACATGGCTACTGCGTTGGATGGCACTTGACATAGACTATAAATAAATCCCTTCAAGGTAGGCCACTCCCTTTCATTCTCTATCCTGGAAAACAACTTGTTAGGGATGCAATGGGTATTGACTGAATAAAGAATGAAAGCACAAAGGCACAGAGAGAGACTGTTGATTGACTGAGGGATTGGAGTTTTGGATGGGGGGAAGTCTGTTCAAAATGTGACATATGAGCTTCACAACTGAGAATGGGAAATAGGTAAAGGGTGTTAAGTGGAAGAAATGATGAGTAAGAGGCAAGACAGGGACATAGAACCAAGGCTCTGTGATGTGCAGTAAGTGTACAATTCCATAGGACTGACTGAATTTTCTGACAAGCTGTCTCCCACGGGAGCCCCCTATGTCCTCAAGGGTCCCAAACAGCACAATGGATTTTTTCAATTTGAGCTATTCAGCAGTTGCTACTCTAGAATCAACTTTGTGACCCCTTGAAGATATATCCCAGTTGAGGAATAAGGTTCAGGCAGCAAACGTGAATTTCCAGCTGCTTCCTCCACAGGAAATGAAGCCCCAGTGCAGGCACAGAGAATAGAGGATCAGACTCACCTTTGAGAAGGAATGCAGGGGCCACTATGGTGAGAAGCATGAGGACCTATCAGGAAGCTACTGCAATATTTCTGTCTGCGGGTGCTTCAGTCTGAAGAAAGCCTTGGTTGGAGGAGGCCCTAGTCTTAGAGCTTCCTCGACCTACTTGAACACAAGCTCCCTCCTGTTGCTGGGCCTTCACACATGTTGTGCCCTGAACTACTTGCTAATAATCAACCCTTCCATAAAACCAAGAGGTATGATTATATGTCTTTCACAGAAGAGACGAGGGCGAGCAGCTCAGGCCCTGGTTGTTTCAACCCAGGACCAGCAGGACTTCCTGCAGAGTGTGGAGTAATAGCCTAAAGATGACTCCAAGCGATGTGGCCTGAACAACTGGAAAGACTGGAGGTGCCACCAACTGAGATAGGGGTGGCTGTGTATAACAGTTTGGGAGGAAATAGCGTGGACTTCAGACATTTGAGTTTGAGATTTCTCAGACACCCAAGTGAAAACTGTTCAGGAGAGGGGATCTGGGCTGAAAATACTTATTTGAGAGACATCAGCCTAGAAATGGGATTTTAAAGCCATGAACCAGAGTTGATGCTCAGGGGATGTCCTTGGCTTAGAGACTAGGCCCTGGGGCCTTGTGCAAAAGGTGGAGGTGGAAGAGACACCATCACACACATAGAAACAAGCCAGTGAAGCAGGAGGAAAGGTAAATAGTTAATGGGATCCTACTGCAGCCAAGTGAAACAAATGCATTAACAAAGAGGCAATGATCATGAATCAAATGCCGCAAAGGCAAGGAATGAGATTTGCCTATAAGACAGAGCAACCTGGAGATCATTAATGACCTTAATGAAAGCGGTTTCGCGCAAGAATAGTTGAATGACTGTTCACGTTCCCAATCTATGTTACATCTCAAGAAAAGGGTTTACCAGGAAAGGGAAAATGAAAAGAGAATTAAAAACTGAAGTCAGGGAACTCTTTCAAGGAATTTTGTGACAAAAAATAAAAGGGAGGGGGAGTTTGGAAGTAGGATTAAGAGAAAGATGATAAAAATAACAGCATGTTTGTATGATCTGGAGATGACTGAGTGGAAGAATTGATTTGGGCAAGGAAAAAATGCATGGAGCAATACAGGGACAGAATCACTGTCCAATTAGGGGATTCTACTGAGACATGACTGCGGATAGCACATCTTCGAGAGCAAATGGATGAGGGACTCAAACATGACCACTTGGAAGTGCTGAGGTGCCACTGGAAAGCAAGGGGTCATGAAAGCAAGACCAGCCCAGGAGGTGCCTGTGGAAAGCAAGGGGTCATGACAGCAAGATCAGCCCAGGAGGCCAATGCTCTCCAGCTATCTGCAATTGCCAGCTATGAGGAAGAACCCACATCAAAGATAGTTATTTTTTAAACCTTCTCCAGTATTTAAATAATTCCATCAATTATCTTCCCCATCTTAAAGCATTCAGGCGTTTCCTAAGACCAAAGTTGAAACTCTAAAAGCTGCCCAAAAGACTTCCCAAGCTAGCCACACCCTTCCTTCTATCCCAAGCCTAACAAAACTCCAAGCCAAAACTTGCTAATCTTTGCAAGATCAAGTTTCTAACACACACAAGAATACTATCTAACCTGCAAAAGTCAGAAGCAAATATCAGGCTCCTCCTTTACATTTTACAAATATTGTAACTTTACAAACCACAGACATTGATGACCAAAATTGTTCACATAGATACACATACTCCTATTCCCATTTCCTTGACTACTATATAACACACATCTAACAGATAAGGAGAGATTCAACAAAGGGATGTATTGACTTTAAGTCACACAGCTTTTGTTTCTTTGTTTGTTTCTTCCCCTTGAACGCCTTGTGGGATTTTAGTTTCCCAATCACAGATCGAATCAATGCCCCATGCAGTGGAAGCTCTGAGTCCTACCACTGAACTGTCATGGAATTTCCCACACAGCTTTCAAGTGAGCCTCAATGAGTAGTCCTTCCTCCAAAGGTACCACACAATTCTGCTCAGGTTAATTTTACTCTCTCTTTCCCTCACTGATGTTGCCCAGGGAAAGTTTAAACAATTCCAGTGTGTAAGTCCATGATTCTATTCCTCTCTCAAGAGATAGAAATCCATTTTATATGAATGACCCAATTTCTATTGGGTCATTCATCATTGTGTTAAGATTCCATATTTTACTGAGAAAGTTCAAGCAGCAAAGTTCCAGTTTTCTCTTCAGCGTAAGACAGAGGTGGATGTAAGTACATCCATCAATGTATTTGGATTCAATCTGTGATTGGGAAATCCCACAAGCCATGCAGGGGGACCAAAAAAACAAACAAAAGCTGTGTGACTTAGAGATAATACATTCCTTTGCTGAGCTGAAGAGAAGTACAGTAGTTTCCAGAGAATTATACTTACAGGTGAGTTAGGAGGTAGTTTTCCAGCTTCTCTGGTGGTCTGTCACTGATTCTGTCTCTTTTCTCTTTATGGGTAAAGATGGAATTCTTGTCCTTATCTCTTTGCCACACCTTTCCAGAGAATGTTGGAAAGTATCTTTAGAAGTTAAAATTCTCTAGTCTGCCAGTCTTTTTGCTGGTTTTGATCCAGTCACTAAACACATTACCAGGAGATTTTAGTGAGTTGAAGTAGAATTTGCTCTCTGCTAGGCTGCTTTTATTTTTTAATTGAAGAAGAGTGGATATACAATATTATACAAGTTACAGGTGTATAATGTAGTGATTCACAATTTTTAAAGGTTATGCTCCATTTACAGCTATTATAAAGTATTGGCTGCTGTACAATATGTGCCGTATAGTATATCCTTGTAGCTTATTTTATATCTAGTGGCTAATACCTTTTAACCACCTACCGTTGTTTCCTCTCCCCCATTCCCTCTCCCACTGGTAATCACAAGTTTGTTCTCTATATTTGTGAGTCTGTTTCCTCATCAATTATATTGACTAATCTGTTTTATCTTTTACATTCCACATATAAGTGATTTCAGTACTACAGTATATTTCTTTCTCTGACTTATGTCACTAAGCATCAGTTCAGTTCAGTTCAGTCACTCACATGTCCGACTCTTTGCAACCCCATGAATCATAGCACGCCAGGCCTCCCTGTCCATCACCAACTCCCGGAGTTCACTCAAACTCATGTCCATCGAGTCGAGGATGCCATCCAGCCATCTCATTCTTTGTCGTCCCCTTCTCCTCCCGCCCCCAATCCCTCCCAGCATCAGAGTCTTTTCCAGTGAGTCAACTCTTCGCATGAGGTGGCCAAAGTATTGGAGTTTCAGCTTTAGCATCAGTCCTTCCAATGAACACCCAGGACTGATCTCCTTTAGAATGGACTAGTTGGATCTCCTTTCAGTCCAAGGGACTCTCAAGAGTCTTCTCTAGCACCACAGTTCAAAAGCATCAATTCTTTGGGATCAGCTTTCTTCACAGATACCCTCCAAATCCACCGAAGCTGTTGCAAATAGCAACATTGTGCCTGTATATATACACATTGTAACTTCTTTATCCATTCATATTTATGGACAATTAGGTTGCCTTCATATCTTGGCAACTGTAAATAAGGCTCCTATGAATATTGGGGTGCATATATCTTTTTGAATTACTGCTTCTTTGGGGGGACGATATATAACCAGGACTGGAATTGCTTAGTCCAACCATAGTCCCATTTTTAGTTTTCTTATAAACTTCCATAATGTTTTTCATTAAGGCTGCACTAATTTACATTCCCACCAACAGTGTACAAGGGTTCTCTTTTCTCCATATCCTGCCAACATTTGGTTTTGTGTTCTTTGTTATGAAAGCCATTCTGACAGGTGTGAGGTGATACCTCATTGTGGTTTTGATGTTTTGATTTGCATATCCCTGAAGAGAAGCAATGTCTAACAAGTGCTTGTTGACCATCTTCATGACCCCTTTGGAAAAATGTCTGCTGAGGTCTTCTGTCCATCTTTTAACATGTTTTATTTTGACGTTGCATTGTATGAACTGTTTATATATTTTGGATATTAGACCTTTATTAGTCATATCATTTGCAAATAATTTCTATGTTTCATTATGTTGCCTTTTTGTTTTGTGATGGTTTCCTTTGTTGTGCAAAAGCTTTTAAGTATAATTAGTTCCCATTCATTTTTGTCTTTCTTTTTTTTTTTTTTTTTCAGCTTCAGTAATAAAAATTTATTGAGAATTCCTGGGGTGGTGGTTATCACCTCTGGATCACGAGGGAGGAATCAACACCGTAGCAAATCACTGAGAAATCACACTATCCCCAAACCCCTGGCCAACACAGGGAGGAAAGTCATTGCCCCAGAAATGGTCAGTCTTTGTTCATCAGAAGGGTTGGGAGGAGTGATGCAGAAGGACCTTCTCATGATGGTGGGATGGGGATGGGGTGGGTCCCAAGGTGACTCCTCAAACACCAGGGCAAAAACAGATCCACTTTCTCCCTGGAGGCAGAGTTCTTGGTCAACCAGGCTCATTTCTTACCCTTGATGAGACTGTCACTTCCCCGGGTGAAACTTTCATCCTGGAGGTTGAGCAAGAGGTTGTCAGCAGTGAGATAGATACGATTCTGTGAGGTGGCGATCGTCTTGGAGATGTTCTGGGCTGCCCGGATCTTGCGCAGCTTGATATAACCTGGGTTCTTGCTCAGGGCCTCTCCCAAGTGAGCAGGATGCAGTTAAGGGGCCACACGAGGTCAGATCTCAATCTGTCCAGTCCTGCCTACTCCCTCCACTTGGCCCTCCCCTGGGCTGTCAGATTCAAGGTTGAGCTCAAGTGGCTCGTGCCCAGCCCCACCTGTCGGCCTCCCTGCAGGCAGCTGCCAAGAACTGGAGGCAGCAGCAGACGTGGAGGTGAGGCCAGCCTGCTCTTGATCTGCCTCATGGCAGGGAGCCAGCCCTCGAGTGCTATTTTTGTTTTTCTTTCTCTTGCTTTAAAAGGAGCAGATGCAAGGAAACAAAGCTACTTTTTTTTTTAACGTACAGGTTTTCTAATTCAACATGTATTCTCTCGCTTGCTGACTGCAACATGGGGAAACCCAACCACCACACCCCCTGGTCAATACATCCTGCTGCCAACCAGGCCAATGGGTGTGACCTGAGACCTCAACACTCCCAGCTGCCTGAGCAAAGTAAGCAGGAGTCCATTGTTCCCCTAAACAATGAGCAATGGCCCCCAGATGTCCCCTTGCTCCAGGGCCAGCATGCTGTTGGGGAGCCAGACTGAAGCCTCTGAAAGATTGGTGGCGGGTCAGGGAGTAGGGAGGAGGGTGGTCATGACTGCCCCTGGGACCTCTACAGCTGAGAGCTCAGCCTGAGGCAGGGTGTGGGGGATGGAGGGCATGGTGAGGGGGAATAAATGAGATAAACTTACACTCATGACAGAAGCCCCAGGCCCCAATAAATCCCAGAGGCACAGCCCTGAGGACAGAACAGAAAGTCACTTAGGCCCTGGGTGGAGCCATCCTGCAACCCCTCCATAGGATGGACACTGGGCCTGTCTCTGGGTGAGGTCAATGTGTCACTCCAACCTCAGCCATGGACACCATGTGGTGAATCAAGAGGATGGTGGCTGTGGGTGTGTAGAGGTGAGCATAGGGGTGCTGAAACATAGCAGGTGGGTGGTGATGGCGCTGACAGACTTTAACTCATCATGACTGAGCCCTGGGCATTCAGTCTCCCCACCTGGGCCACAAGCCAGGCCCCCATCCTCATACTCTGCCCAGGAAGCCAGGCACAGCTGAACCCTCCCAGCCCCTGGGTCTAGTCCTGGCCTTGGCAAAATGGTCTCTCCCTCCCAGAGGATCCAGCCTCACCTCCAGGGCCTTAGCAGTCACCTTAATGTCCCAAGAAGGCCCCTGGTCACACCTGGGTTCCCCAACCCCATGCCAAGCAATTCTGGGCATCGAGGGTGCTTCAGGCATCCTCTCTTCCACACCAATTAAGAACTGGGACTCTGGCAGGCTCCAAGGGGAAGGTTAGTGCCAAGGGAACCAGGACTGAACACATGGCCCCCAGCACAGGGCACTTGGCACAGTTGGGACCAGGCCTCTTCTACAGATCTCCCAGCTCTGGTTGCTAGATAGGGGCCAGCCCCAAATTCACTCAAGTCCCCCTGGTCAGATGGTCATAGGCCAATGACTCAGCTACTCAGGGGTACGGTGTGTACTACTTGCTCCAGCTTGCTCCAAAGCAGCTGCCACCAGGTCTGCTTATCCTTCCCCAGGGCTGTGTCGGGGTCTCGTCCTTGTACTTGGTGATGTAAGAGTAGATATCATGCAGGATACTCATGCGATTGAATTGACTCAGGTCCAAAGTGAGATATGCACTTGGATCCTGGTAGCTGATGGCAGGCCATCTGGGTGATGTTGGCATAGTAAATCTCCACCTAGCTCTTGTAGCTAAGGATGTCTTTGGTGTGGTGCAGCTTCTGGGAGGAAAAGTCCTTGCCCAGCTCATGCTCAGATGTGGAGCAGGAATCTGTGAAGGCCTAGGCCACCACTGACAGGCAGGCGTCAGTGCTGCTGCTCTTGTGGATGTTGAATAGGACCTGTCGGTTCTTGATCATCTTCAACCAGAAGCACAGGAACAGGCAGTTTTTCTTCCAGGTGTGATGCATATCTGCAACATATATCTGGTGCCAATCGGCCAGCTCGTCCAGGAAATCAAACATGTACCTGATGGCCAGGAGCAAGGCTGAGCCCCAGTGCATGCTGAAGATGATTTGGAAGAGGGCATCCATAAACTTCTGTAGTGTGCCCTTGATGGCCAAAAGCCGCATCAGGAAGTTCTTGAAGACCGTCTTGCTGCCTCAGTCACCTCTAAGCTGTTCCAGGTGGTCATGGTTCTTGACCAGGAACACTGCTATTTTATATCAAAGAGTGCTCTGCCCATGTTTTCCTCTGGGAGTTCTATGGTTTCTGGTCTATTTACGTCTTTAACCCCTTTATTTTTGTATGTGATATTGAGTGAGTGAGTGAGTCAAAGTCGCTCAGTTGTGTCCGACTCTTTGCGACCCTGTAGACTATACAGTCCATGGAATTCTCCAGGCCAGAATACTGGATTGGGTAGCCTTTCCCTTCTCCAGGGGATCTTCCCAACCCTGGGATCGAACCCAGGTCTCCCACACTGCAGGCGGACTCTTTACCAGCTGAGCTATCGTTCTTCTACCTGTAGCTGTCCAGGTTTCCCAGTACTTCTTTTTGAAGACTGTCTTTTCTCACTTGTCTATTCTTGCCTCTTTTGTCATTGATTAATTGACCAAAAGTATATGATTCTGAATTCTCCATCCTCTTCCATTGATCCTTCTGCCTGTTGAGCCAGTACCGTAATGTTTTGGTTACCATAGGTTTGCAATATAGTCTGAAGTTGGGGAGTGTGATTTCTCCACCTCTGTTCTCTTTCTCAATATTGTTTTGGTCGTTTGGGCCTTTGTATTTCCACATAAATTTTAAAATTGTTCCTAGTACTTTGAAAGATACTATTGGTATTTTGGTAGGGATTGTATTGAATCAATAAATTGCCTTGGGTAATTTTAACAATATTATTTAACAATATTAATTATTGATAAATATTAATAAAATATTTTCATTAATAATTATTAATATAAAATTTGATATATAACACATAATACATTATATAATCATATGTATATTAAATAGTATATAAAATATATGGATATTTATATATTTATGTAAAATTTAAAATATAAATTTATATAAATATTGATAAATATTATAATCAACACTTAACAATATTAATTATTTTAACAATCATTTTAACACTATTAATTCTCCCAACCCAAAAACATGGTATAATTTTCTATCTGTATTATCTTCAGTAGTTTGCCAAGTACAGGTCTTTCACCTCCTTAGGCAGTTTTATGCTAGGAATTTCATTCTTTTTGAGGTAGGCTGTTTTTAAAAGATTCAGTACAGGTCTTGAGTTAGGGTCAGACTTTAGACCTGAAAAGTCATAGGAATTTTGAGACTGTTTATACAAGAAAGGACTTTAACTACCTGGGGCCAAACCTCGTGATCTGTATGTGAATAAACTGAGGACCAGAGAGAAATAGAGGAGAGGACCCACAGAAGTCACTCGGGACAAATGCAGAAGGGAAAGCCAGGTTCACCTACCCCTACTCCACTGTTCCTCTTCCTCAACAAACATCATTCCACCAATGTTTTTGTTGTTGTTGTTCGCAACACTCAGCTTGTGGGATCTTAGTTCCTCAACCAGGGATATAAAGCCACACCCTCTGCAATCATAGCTCTGAGTCCTAACCAGGGAACTGCCAGAGAATTCCCATTTATTTCACCAAATGTTCATCAAGCATCCCATACTAAGCAATGGAACATTTTAAGTAGATAAAGCAAACCCACAATCTCCACCCTTGAAAGTTTATGAAAACAAGCCACCACTTTCAGGATGAATGAAGTCATCGTAGGAAACAAGCTTATGGTTACCAAAGGGGAAGGTGGGAGATAAAGTAGGAGTATACAATTAACAGATACACACTACTAACAGAAGCAGAAGATATTAAGAAGAGGTGGCAAGAATACACAGAAGAATTGTACAAAAAAGATCTTCACGACCAAGATGATCACGATGGCATGATCACTCACCTAGAGCCAGACATTTTGGAATGTGAAGTCAGGTAGGCCTTAGAAAGCATCACTACGAACAAAGCTAGTGGAGGTGATAGAATTCCAGTTGAGCTACTTCAAATCCAGAAAGATGATGCTGTGAAAGTGCTGCATTCAATATGTCAGCAAATTTGGAAAACTCAGCAGTGGTCACAGGACTGGAAAAGGTCAGTTTTCATTCCAATCCCAAAGAAAGGCAATGCCAAACAATGCTCAAACTACCGCACAGTTGCATTCATCTCACACGCTAGTAAAGTCATGCTCAAAATTTTCTAAGCCAGGCTTCAGCAATATGTGAACCATGAACTTCCAGATGTTCAAGCAGGTTTTAGAAAAGACAGAGGCACCAGAGATCAAATTGCCAACATCCGCTGGATCATGGAAAAAGCAAGAGAGTTCCAGAAAAACATCTATTTCTGCTTCATTGACTATGCCAAAGCCTTTGACTGTGTGGATCACAATAAACTGTGGAAAATTCTGAAAGAGGTAGGAATACCAGACCACCTGACCTGCCTCTTGAGAAACCTGTATGCAGGTCAGGAAGCAACAGTTAGAACTGGACATGGAACAACAGACTGGTTCCAAATAGGAAAAGGAGTACGTCAAGGCTGTATATTGTCACCCTGCTTATTTAATTTGTATGCAGAGTACATCATGAGGAACGCTGGGCTGGAAGAAGCACAAGCTGGAATCAAGATTCCTGGGAGAAATATCAATAACCTCAGATATGCAGATGATACCACCCTTATGGCAGAAAGTGAAGAGGAACAAAAGAGCCTCTTGATGAAAGTGAAAGAGGAGAGTGAAAAGGTTGGCTTGAAGCTCAACCATCAGAAAACAAAGATCATGGCATCTGGTCCCATCACTTCATGGGAAATAGAAGGGGAAGCAGTGGAAACAGCATCAGACTTTATTTTTTGGGCTCCAAAATCACTGTGGATGCTGATTGCAGCCATGAAATTAAAAGACGCTTACTCCTTGGAAGGAAAGTTATGACCAACCTAGATAGATTATTAAAAAGCAGAGACATTACTTTGCCAACCAAGGTCCATCTAGTCAAGGCTATAGTTTTTCCAGTGGTCATGTGTGGATGTGAGAGTTGGACTGTGAAGAAAGCTGATTGCCGAAGAATTGATGCTTTTGAACTGTGGTGTTGAGAAGACTCTTGAGAGTCCCTTGGCCTGCAAGGAGATCCATCCAGTCCATTCTAGAGGAGATCAGTCCTGGGTGTTCATTGAAGGACTGATGCTAAAGCTGAAACTCCAATACTTTGGCCACCTCATGCGATGAGTTGACTCACTGGAAAAGACTCATGCTGGGAGGGATTCGGGTCAGGAGGAGAAGGGAACGACAGAGAATGAGATGGCTGGATGGCATCACCGACTCGATGGACATGAGTTTGAGTGAACTCCGGGAGTTGGTGATGGACAGGGAGGGCTGCCATTCTGTGATTCATGGGGTCGCAAAGAGTCAGACATGACTGAGTGACTGAACTGAACTGAACTGATACATAAAATAGACAAGCAACAAAGATTTACTGTATATCATAGGAAACTGGTGACTCAGATGGTAAAGAATTCACCTGCAAGTAAGAGAGCCAGGTTAGATCCCTGGGTTGGGAAGATTCCCTGGAGAAGGGAATGGCTACCCATTCTCAGTATTCTTCCCATGGACAGAAGAGCCTGTCAGGTCACAGTCCATGGAGCTGCATAGAGTCAGACAAGACTAAGTGGCTTACATTTCACGCTATAGGGAACTATATTCACTATCTTGCAATGAACTATAATGGAATATAATCTGAAATACATACACACATATGTGAATCACTTTGCTATAAACCTGAAACTAACATAATACTCTAAATCAACTGTACTTCAATTTAAAATAAAGGAGTTGGAGACGCCTGGCTCCCGGCGGCGCAGACGCGAGAGACGCCCGGCTCCCGGCACAACCGACCACGTGCAGAATCGTGGCTGAGAGGAGCTGCCCCGCAGCCAGGGTTAGGGCGGTGGCCGAGAGGAGCTGTACCACGTCCAGGAGGCGGTGGCTGCTTGGGCACCGGAGGGCCGAGAGGAGCTGATCCACATTCAAAGCAGGAGGCGCGGCCTTGAGGAGATACCCCTCGTCCGAGGTAAGGTACAGCGGCTGCGCCTTGCTGGAGCAGCTGGGAAGAGGTACTCCACGATCAAGTGGAATATAAGAATCCAGTGTTCTGGGGAGGAAGGAACAAGATGGCGGAGGGATAAGACGGCGAGACCACTTTCTTCCCCACAAATTCATCAAAAGAACATTTGAATGCGGAGTAAAGTCCACAAAACAACTTCTGAATACTGGCAGAGGACATCAGGCTCCCAGAAAAGCAGCCATTGTCTTCTAAAGGAAAGAGAAGAAATCAAGCTCCACCCACCAGAACACTGACACATGCCTCCCTAACCAGGGAACCCGGACAAGTCACCCGTCCAACCCCACACACAGCGAAGAAACTACATAATAAAGAGAACTCCACAAACTGCAAGAAGAGGGAAAGGCCACCCCAAGCAAAGCAATATAAGCAAGATGAAGAGGCAGAGAAATACCCAGCAAGTAAAGGAACAAGATAATTGCCCACCAACACAAACAAAAGAAGAAGATATAGGGAATCTACCTGATAAAGAATTTCAAATTTTGATGGTGAAAATGATTCAAAATCTTGAAAGCAAAATGGAGTTACAGATAAATAACCTGGAGAAGAGGATTGAGAAGATGGAAGAAAGATTTAATAAGGACTTAGAAGAAATAAAAAAGAGTCAATATACAATGAATAATGCAATAGATGAGATCAGAAACACTCTGGAGGGAACAAACAATAGAATAACAGAGGCAGAAGACAGGATTAGCGAACTAGAAGATAAAATTGTAGAAATAAATGAAACAGAGAGGAAAAAAGAAAAACGAATTAAAAGAAATGAGGACAATATTAGAGACCTCTGGGACAATGTTAAATGCTCCAACATTCGAATCATAGGAGTCCCAGAAGAAGAAGACAAAAAGAAAGACCATGAGAGAATACTTGAGGAGATAATAGTTGAAAACTTCCCTAAAATAGGGAAAGAAATAATCACCCAAGTCCAAGAAACCCAGAGAGTCCCCAACAGGATAAACCCAAGGCGAAATACTCCAAGACACATATTAATCAAATTAACAAAGATCAAACACAAAGAACAAATATTAAAAACAGCAAGGGAAAAGCAGCAAATAACACATAAGGGGATTCCCATAAGGATAACAGCTGATCTTTCAACAGAAACTCTTCAGGCCAGAAGGGAGTGGCAAGACATACTTAAAGTGATGAAAGAAAATACCCTACAGCCCAGATTACTATACCCAGCAAGGATCTCATTCAAATATGAAGGAGAAATCAAAAGCTTTACAGACAAGCAAAAGCTGAGGGAATTCAGCATCACCAAACCAGCTCTCCAACAAATACTAAAGGATCTTCTCTAGACAGGATACACAGAAAGAGTGTATAAACTTGAACCCAAAGTAATAAAGAAAATGGCTACGGGATCGTACTTATCAATAATTACCTTAAACGTAAATGGGTTGAAATTTTCAAAAAGGCTAGGAAACAATTCTCATAGCCATCAATAGTTCAGTGTTGAGTTCATGAATAGTTTTTAAAGTTTGGGACAAACTGTAGTATTTGCTATTTGAAGTACTATTTGTAATTGGCATATTACGATGTAACATTGGTCTTCATTTCCAACTTAAAACGCCTAAAAATGCCTAACAGATTTTTAGATTTGTGAATTTTAGTTGAAATGTATTTTACGATGTTACTAAACCTGCAGAAATATTGAAATATTTCAGAGAACTTATTCACTGTACATTTAATTTATTTTATTTATAAAAGTTATGAACTGTAGAAAGTTTTACTTGTTGGGTCAAATGCTTGTTGCTTCAAATGCGTTGCATTTGAAGTGCTAGTTACAAGAAAATCAAATACCTTCAATGTATAAATGCTATTAAGTTTTTAAAGGACTCTGGAGTATAAGTCAGTTTGTTTAAAGAAATTTAGTCTATTCAACCTGAATCAGCTCTGTCAAACATTAATTAAAAGCCTCATTTTAAAATAAATAAATAAATAAATAAATAATGGTGGTGGGAGGGAGGGTTGGGAAGCTGGCTGGAGGTGGAGGTGGTGAAGTTTATAAATCTAATTAAAAATGAAGTTGCATTTCCATTTTCCAAATCCACCCATCCACCAGCGTACTGTGTCACTAGACATTATGTACGATTTTACTTTGCGACAGAAACCATTACATTTAAAAATTCATTACAGCAAGGTGAGTTAGACACATGATGGATGCAGCTTTAATTCTGCCATATATTATTACAGTTAAAATGTAAATGATGAAAAATATTTTGTGCTTATCAGCATTTATGTAGAAATGTGTTTTACAGTGATATATGATGTTATATTTCTATTATTGTGATGAAAAAAAAAAGCAATACAAAAAGACGAAGTGTTTATTAAAACATGAAAAAAAAAAAGAAATAAATGGTTTTGCAGCACTGAAGAGATTATAGAAAGTAAATAAGCTAGATCAGACCTGTTTTATGTAGTAATTTTATAGTTTATTTTAATTATTTCAGTTGTAAAATATTGTTATACTGTTAATTAGTTCTGATTGTTCATATTAAACTATTGTAATGCAAATAAATAAATAAATAAATAAAATTAAAACAAAAACAAAAAAAAAAAGAAAGTAAATAAGCTAGATCAGACCTGTTTTAGGTAGTAATTTTATAGTTTATTTTAATTATTTCAGTTGTAAAATATTGTTATACTGTTAATTAGTTCTGATTGTTCATATTAAACTATTGTAATGCAAAAAAATAAATAAATAAATAAAATTAAAACAAGAAAAATAAATAAATAAATAAAATAAAGGAGTTGAGTTACACTGTTCCCCAATATAATTTATATACCTCTCTCACATATTAATACCATGTCCATTGATGTTCCAGGTTTTGAAGTTGTGAATGAGAGGATGTCAGAAAATGGAATATGAGCTAAGTGGGCTCCTGCTCACACAGCTAGAGGGTACTGCATACTGTAAAACAGAACATCTCCCCAAATTATGAAATAATGGGTCCTTTTTCTTCCTCCCCAAAACCAAAATAATGTTTTCTGCTTAAAAACACTGACATCAGAGATTTGTTTAGGGATGAAAACTTTCACTTTTAGCGATGTGTTTTGCTGCATTATTCCATGATTTTAAGTCATTTCTTCCATCCATTTTAGGGAAGATGGGTGGATCAGAAAACAAAAAAGCATGATAGCACTGGGCTTTCATCAGATAAGGTAAGGGAATATTCTGAAGGACTCAGTACTCTTCCAAACCAAGCCCACTGCAAGACTTGGCCACCAACTGAACTCCTGTGCTAGTAGAAGTTATTCAAAATGTGTGCTGAGCTTTATCAAAAGTTTTGTCAAGGCACTGCATTTGTAGTGAGCTTTGGGACTTACCACACTGACAACAGAACCCTGTTTGTTAACTAGCTATGTTGCTAAAGAATGTAGACATTTTAAAATTTCAAAACTTCAAAATGTCAAAAATCAAAAATGAATTACTTCAAGTGAAAGGAACAATATTGAAATAAATTACTTTCTCAAATGACTACCTTGAGAAAAAATATATATTTAGTAATATACTGAATGGTATATATCTTTAAAAATATACTATTGTTCTATTGTCTTGATACTTCAAATACAATCACATCCTTTGACACAACATTCCCATGTCCAGAATCATAAATATTGGAAGTATACAAATGCACATAGGTTTTTGTATAATTGAAATGGGAGAAAAAAAATTAAATATCTATGTGTGGGGAAGTGATTTACTAGATTAAGCACATTTGTTTTACTTAATACTACATAGCTGTCTAAGTAAAGGCTGTTATCCCATTCTCACAGGGAATGATGAGCTTCTGTAAGTAGTGGAAAAAATTAGATTACCGTGTGTGTGTATGAGTGAAAGAGAGAGAGAGAAAATAAGAGAATAGCCCAGAACTTTGCTAAATCTAGAGCCACTAGCTACATGTGGCTATTGAGCAAATAAAAAGTGACTAGTCAGAATGGAGATGTCCTCTAAAAGGAAAATACTCACTGAACTGTGAAGAACTAAAATGAATAAAAGCAACAACAACAAAAAAAAAATAAGAAAAAACCAAAAACACTGCATTTCTACTGGACAGTGCTGACCTAGGACTGTTCCTGGGGAGCGGGACTGGGGAAAAATTTTGATGGAGAGGACAGGGAATAGGGATTTCCACTTTTAATTGTTTTTCAGAGAGCACTGAAGATTTTAAAAATCAGAGTAGCAATGCAAGCAAAATTTATCATTTAGTTAACATTATGTGTCAGTCTTAATTTCTTAGTTTTGACAAATGGTACCACGGTTATGTAAGCTGTTAACCAAAAAAACAAAAAAAAATATGCTGAATACAGGAACTCTATACTATCATTGCAATTTTTCTGCAAATCTCAAATTATTTCAAAATAAAAACCTAAAAAAAACAACAATGAGGGAAACAAGCACTCTAATAAGATGTATCTTCTGCTTAGAGATTCTTACTTGGAGTCTCAAAGTACTTACTGTAAAGTAACTCACCTACCCACAGTTCCTTGAAAACACATTTGCTTGAAACAAGGCAGCTAAGATTACTAAATATCATATTCCTTAGCTCCCACCTGAAATTCCATCAATTCAGAAAACTCCTTTCTCCTTTGGTGATTAGAAGCTGTCTGGCTGCTGCTTAGGTACCAGGAATTTTTGCTGGCGTAAGAGGCTTGCTCAGAGAACAGGAAAGGTGCCACCTCTACAAGGATTTCACTGAGGCCTGGGCAGCTAGAAGTTTTCAAAGCCCCTTCACTTGCTCCTTGCTGCCTCATCAGCTCCTTGCTTCAGCCCTCAGACTAAACCAACACTAAGGTCAAGAGGTTTTTGCTAAGATCTCATCATGAACTTTGAGATTTAAAAAATGAATCAAAAATCAATATTATTAGTGTAACAACCTTCACCTTATTTATACAGGTGTTACTTTTAACTTAAAGGTTTCAAGATCAAGAACTAAACTCAGCATGATAATGAGTAGGAATGGCAGGTAAAACTGGATAACAAAATTTAAAACAGATCTGATATAAATAAATAGATACATGGTTATTTCAGAACTGGCCAAACGAAGATAAATTTAAACACTGCATTGGAGTGTAAAATACTCTTATTTTACATGAAGTAGGTTTAAAAGGCATGAAATGTAGAAATTACAAAGGACAACATGTCAGATTGTCATGAGGCATGTTGTTAAGTATAGACTATAAAGCTGTAACAAAATATTTTCCAAAGGTGACCCACCCACAAAACAATTATATTAAAAATAATGTGGGTATTTAAACAGACATTATACTACCACATGACACCTGCATAGCTTAAATAATATTTTTAAACATCACTACCTTCTCTGGAAAAAGAGTCACACCATAAGCAGAAGGAGCTTGACTAAGAATTACAAAAGAAAACTGCTACTATGTAAATGAGTGACCTTTATAATTATAGTCAATACACTGAAAAAAAGATGTAGAGGATCTAGACTCTTGAAAGTCACATTTCTGACTCATTCTCTACTGCACAGCTTTTCCACTGAAAGCTGGTTAAAATCTAAGCTTTCCTTAAGCTTGAGAACTCTCCAACCAAGTGTCCCATCTGCCTCTCTCCTTTTACCCTCTTTCCAGCTGAGTTCCAGAAAAGAATGATGAAAATCTTTAAAATTATAGATCTAGGGCATCTCTACTTACCTCTGGAAAGACTTTCTCAGTAGAAATCTGGGGACAAAATTAATTTTTATTCAGTTTTAAAAAATTCAAACTTAAGTGAAAATTTAAATGGAAATAAGACAGAGAATGAGATGGCTGGATGGCATCACCGACGTGATGGACATCAGCTTGAGTGAACTCCAGGAGTTGGTGATGGAAAGGGAGGCCTGCCATTCTGTGATTCATGGGGTCGCCAAGAGTCGGACACGACTGAGCGACTGAACTGAAATGAACTGAACTGAACTGAAACATAAGGGGATGTTCCCAAATAAATGAATGACAAGACAAACCACTTGGGTTTCTGCCTTGGGAATGTGAACACTAAAAGTGATAGGCAGATAAAGCATGGCAAGATCTTAAATTTTCAGTCTGAAAAGATCAGGGAGCCTCTCCGGGCCCTGTGGGTGTCTATGGCAGAGATCTAGCAGAAAAATTTCTAAGGCACTTCTAAGAGAAAAATCACACATTCAATCATTTTATGTTGTTTTTAATTAAGTTACCACTTGTCATCACCCAGACCCTTTGGGGGTTCCTTGATAGTTTGTTATCTTTCTGCCATCTTCCTCATTACACATCACTGATACAGAGTTGATCCTACCCTGAAAACCAGGGTCCCAATCCCTGCTGGAACCACTCTTGACACATCTGGAGTGATGCTACACACTACTGCTGGTTGTGACCCTGAACTTATCCAAAGTCTTCATTTCTTTCTATGAGGAGGAGGGTGGACAGGAAAACATTGCGATCATACTTAAATCAATTCTTTTATTACAAAAAATTGGAGAAAATGATTCAAACAGTTATAGATGCACATGAAAGGAAAAAGTGAAACTTGTGACTATTTGCCCCGTGGAATAACCATATTAACTTTGCAATATGCTTCTGGAATATTTTACATTAAAAGAAAAAACAGAATTAACTATGCTATTTTAGAACTTTTTCTTTTTATTAGCAACATAGATTTCTCCTTTGACAAGTAACAGAAGCTCTGTGAAACTAGGGATTTTGTCTGTTTCCTTCACTGTTATATTTCTAGGAGCTAAAACACTGTCTGGCACAAAGTAGGTGCCAAAAATTGTTCACTGAATGAATGAATGAGATCTTTCTTCCTGTCAGATCAGTCGGAAGTTCCACGGGGTCAGGGATGTGTCTATTTGGTCTCTGTGATCCCAGCACCAGAGTACCTGGCACAAGGTAAGCACTCAGTATCTGCTGAACTAGCAAAACAACCCAATGATGAAACCACCTAATTTTTTAACTGTTCCAGTGTGTTGACAATACCACAATAACCAGCTATTCCCCAATCCATGGAAAAAGTCTCTCACAAACACTGTTGCAAATGTTGTCCTTATATATAGATCCTTGTTTAAAGACTTTTTTAGGATAAGAATCCCTTTTGTGGGGCAATCATTGACCTGGTTTAAATCTGTTCTGAAATCTCGTCCCCCTAGAATTTCATAAGTTAAAAACACTTAAGATTAATTTTTCAGCTTGTTTAAAAGCCACTGCCTTGAACTTTGCAAAATGATCTCCCTTTCAAATCTCCAGGAGAAAACAAATGCTTCCCAATCCTGTCTAGATGCAGCCTGAACACTGTAACAGGCTGCCTGCATCCTTGGTGACCAACATCTCCTGCATGCAACACAGTAGCAGTTTAGTCATCACCCAGAGATGCCGTTTTCAGGCATCATCAGGATTCATCCAGCAGAAAGGAGGAAGAAGACAGGAGAGTAATAGACTTCCAGGGCCTGAGCTGGAAGAAGATGCTGAGAAACTAAGAGCTGGACAAGACCAGAAACAGGAGCTTAAGAGTATTTTTGAGTTCCCCAACAAGTGAAGGTACAGAGCTCTATCTGAATTCTCC
Organism: Moschus berezovskii; assembly: GCF_049115385.1. Taxonomy (NCBI): domain Eukaryota; kingdom Metazoa; phylum Chordata; class Mammalia; order Artiodactyla; family Moschidae; genus Moschus; species Moschus berezovskii. Next base: position 42,720,330 of record NC_142467.1, on the reverse strand, counting down.
AATGGAAAAGTTTTTCCAGAAAGTTACCTTGCTGCTTATTTAATTTTTTCACTCCAAAGATATTAAGTAAATCTCTATTATGTGTCAGAGCTGTGCCATAACTGGGGAGGAAAACAACGGTCAGGATGGACCTACTCTCCACCGTCTTGGCACTGAAGCTTATGGACCATTGTCGAAGCACGAAGGGATCTGACTCTGACAAATAAAGATGGCTAGAGACCTTCACCTACTTTCCACCAGGGAACAGAATTTGTGTCCCAGTCACTGCTTCTTCTTTTATGAAAAACACTGCTCCATTTCTCTCCATGAATGGAGAAGTCGGTCAGAGACCTTTCCCTTTGTGTACACCCCAAGCAAAACTGGTCAACACACACTGAGCGTACTTCCTTTTTCTCCAGGAGCATCTGCCACACCACAGGCCTTGCTGGGCCATCTTCTTAACCGACACCAAGGAGAGCTGTGCATTGGCACTTACTGTGGCAGAGTCAACATTCAAAGAAGTATAAACCTTGAGGCTTTTAGGGAATCTTTAAGACCATCTCCTGCAGTTTCCTAACTTCAAACTCCTGTAGTTTCCTAACCCCTTCTATGGATCACAGAGCTCTTTGAGAATCAGTGACCCCTTTAGACTTCCTGTATTGGAAAAGACACACATATATCTCAGCACGTAATTTCCCCTGTATTTTCAGGAGTTTCATGCACACATCATGTAATAGAATATCTAGAATTCCAGAGATCCCATATTAAGAATTCTTACTCTCTATAAAAGCCCACTTGAACTCTAATGTCCCAGTTAGCAGTCTCAGAGTTGGTTGGATGGAACACAGAGGCAATGTAGTGCCTGTGTATTACCACACAGGTCCCAGCTCAATCCTCGAGTGAGCTAGTTATCTTTAAAATATGGAAAAACTGCTCGGTGCCAAGGACAGAATTTCTAAAATCACTCAGCTGAGCCATCTCATGTTTTCAAAGAAGACAACACCAAGCCCCAAAATGCAGTGGTTGAATCTGGTGGCGTTGAAAGGTACAAGCAGCCCAGAGGTTGTTAGGATTGCTGCCCACTGTTGGCGGAGCAGTAATACTCATATGGATCCTCCACTTCATATACGTTTTCCTCAGTGATATAGATGTTTTCCTCGGGGTTCATCCCCTCTGCTCCTGCATTTGCCAACCTTGAAGGAGAAAGGTTGGCCAAAGTGATGAGACTGTGGAAATAAAGTATTGTAGTTGAGTTAAGCATTTTCTGGACAGCATGTTACAGAAGTGAGAGAACGGGCTTTGCTGAAGAGTTAGCAACCAAGGCAGTATACGATCCTTGATCATGTCCTGACTAGGAAGGGAAAACATAAAATAGCAATTAAATAGTCTGGGAACTATTCTGTACAAATTCAAATTAATCTGAAATTTCTTAGGTATAAAAGTGGAATTGTGTTATCTAAGAGAATATACTTATTCTGAGCAAGTGCACACTAAAGTGTTTATGTGAAGTGTCAAGATGTCTGAAACACCTGTACAAATGTTTCAGAAAAAAAACAAAATTGTATACATAAAGAGAGAAACAAAGTAAATGTGACAAAATATCAAATAACATGCTCAAATTGCTCTGTCATTTCAATTATTATGTGGGTTTAAACAATTCCAAAAAGTAAAAGGAATATGTTATGGATCCAGTGAGACTTGAGTTTGAATTCTACCTCTGTTGCTTGCCATCCATATGATCTAGGCTAAGTCAGATTTGCCTTTTCCATTTATTCATTCAAGAACTATTTAGTGTCTTACACACTGAGCCCATGCATCAAGAGATACAACAGTGAACAAAACACAAAAAGCTCCTGGAGGCTGTATATTAGTAAACTTAGGGTGTTTGGATCCTCATCTATACAATGGCAATAAGACTTTTCTCTCACAGGGCTGCTGTAAGGAACACTTATCCAGTCAATCCTCAAATATTAATGAAGTGTGTACTGAGTCAGGTGTGCACTAGGGGATAGAGTTGTCAATGTGGCTGATAAGTTGCTAATTTCTATGGAGTTTACATTTATAGGTAGAGATAAAACATTAACCCAATATTTTCATAAAGAAGGAACTAGTAGTACATGTAAATGCAAATATTACCTACTGATATTACAACATTTCAGGTTTCAGCTCTAATAAATAATGGTTATAGATCATATAAAGCCATGATGATTAAATGTGCTATTTGGTCTTATTTGACTTTTTTACTGCAGACTATTTTGTCTTCATAACTCGACTATCTTGTGTGTGTGAATGCTGTCACTTCAGTCCTGTCCAACTCTTCACGATCCTAGGGACTGTAACCTTCCAGGCTCCTCTGTCCATGGGATTCTCCAGACAAGTGTGGGTTTTCATGCCCTCTTCCAGGGGATCTTACCGACCAATAGAGTGAACCTGCATCTCTTATGTCTCCTGCACTGGAAGGCAGGTTCTTCACCACTAGCACCACCTAGACTTAGTCTAAAATTATTAGTGGTTCAGATAGTATTCAGTGGACAGAATCATTTTTTTTCTTAAAATATATTTCACTCTTCCCATGTCCCAAATGTCACAGAAACCCAGTAAAAGTTATATAAGCTTTGTGTGTGTGTGCTGCTGCTACTGCTAAGTTGCTTCAGTCATGTCCCACTCTGTACGACCCCATAGACGGCAGCCCACCAGGCTCCCCCGCCCCTGGGATACTCCAGGCAAGAACACTGGAGTGGGTTGTCATTTCCTTCTCCAATACATGAAAGAGAAAAGTGAAAGTGAAGTCACTCAGTCGTGTCCAACTCTTCGCGACCCCATGCACTGCAACCTACCAGGTTCCTCAATCCATAGGAATTCCAGGCAAGAGTACTGGAGTAGGTTGCCATTTCCTTCTCAGTTGTGTGTGTGTAGTGTAGTGTAATTAGGAATGGAGACTAATTCTGCAATATGACAGACAAGCAGTTTTCAACTCTGTTTGTACACTACAATTACTCAGAAAATTTTTAGAACAATAAGGGCTTCTGGTGGCTCAGATAGTAAAGAATACACCTGCAATGCAAGAGACCCGAGTTTGATCCCTGAGTCGGGAAGATCCCCTGGAGAAGGGAAGGGCCACCCACTCCAGTATTCCTTCCTGGAGAATTCCATGGACAGAGGAGCCTGGCAGGCTACAGTTCATGGGGTCACAAAGAGTTGGACATAACCTAGCAACTATTTCACTTTTTCACTACGATGAGACCTGTTCCACAAAGATTCTGACTCATTTGCTCTGGGGTAGACAAATATGTTTAAATGACCTAGGTGATCCTAATAGGCAATCAGAGTTCAGAATAACCAGGCTGGGTTATAAAACGCTCTGAGAGTAGACTCTAAGATTCTCATTCACTTCTGTAAACAATGACCACCTAGGGCCTGGGTGTAGTAGATGCTCCATCAGTTGAAGGGTCATCCGAGATTCCCACCTTCTCCTACCCTACACATGTATCTTCTCTTTTCTATCAGAATACCCTAAGTAAAAGGGCTAAGAAAAGTCAATTTAATAAAATAAATGAGATAAAAAAACAAAACAGGGAGGAAAAGATTGTTTAGGGAAATCTTGTCTACTGGTTAAGATTGAATTACATCTGACCACTGATATGAGTCTTGGTTTATTACATAAACTGTGGTAGAAAGTAATAAAGAGGTATTTTCATATTTAACAAACATAGGGAGTGCCTACTACATATCTGGTAGTATGCCAAGCACCAGGGACCCAAAAATGAATTGTGAGCCCTGACATCATTAAGCTTATCTTCCAGTGGGGAAGCATTTAAGAAAAATGTAAATAGAAAAAATAAAATAATTTCAAACTGTGATGTGACAGAAAGAAAAGTACTGCAGCAAAATGGATTAACCTAGAGATTATCATATGAGTGAAATAAGACACAGAAAGACAAATATTGTATCATTTATATGTGAAAGCTAAAAACATTACAAATAGGTTTATTTACAAAACAGAAACAGACTCACAGACACAGAAAACAAACTTATGGTTGCCAAAGGGGAGAGGGGAGGAGAGATGAATTAGGAGTATGGAATGAACAGACACATACCACTAAGATGAACTTTAAGCTCAGTTCTGAAAGAAGAGAATGAGTCAGCCAAATGAAGAGCCCAGGTGAGCATTCTGGATTGAGTAAAGCCCTGGTAAAGATGGTGATAAGTGGCCGAAACTGAAAGCATGACTGGAATAAAAGAGTGGCACATGGTAAGGTCTGAAATGGAGGTTGGGCTAGATACTATAGAACCCTAGAAGTCATAATCAGGAGCTTGGGTTTTATCCTAAGACATAAGAAATAATTGAAGGCCAGAAATATGATATAACCTGGTTTCGAGAAAATCACTTTGGTTGCTATGTGGAGAATGAACTAAAAGGAGGTATGAAAAAAAGAGCAGGCAGTAAGTCATGAACTGCCTCAGAGTAAGGTAGTGACAGAGAGCCACAGAATCATGAATGGATTTTAGATATGTTTTGGGAAAAGTGCAGGAAGTGAAGCTGGATTGCGTGTAGTTGGGATTGTGTGTTAGGAGTGAAGGAGGAGAGAATTCAAGGATGGCTTCTAGCTTAGGCAACCAGTTGGATGGTAGTGAAACAGTATGATGAAGACCCAGGGAGAGGGGGCAGGGTTTTAAAAAGGTGGGATATAGACTCTAGAGCTCCTTTTTGGATACAGTAAGGTGGGAGACATGTAAGTGGAGATAACACCTAAACAGCTGGACAATCAGTACCAACATGCTTGAGTACGGAAGACAGAAACTAAGGATGACATTTAAGTCTATGGAAATACAGGTTATCATCATCCAGAGGGTATGGAGAGAGGAAAAACACAAGCTCTGGGGAATCTCAACACCTAAAGATCATGCTGAAGAAGAGAAAATAATACAAATGACTGAAAAGGAGTGGCCAAACTGACAGTGATGTTTCAGAAGTCAAGAGAAGGAAGACTTTTTTGGAATGAGAAAGGTTCAACTTAGGTGAGTATTACTGAAAGATGGATGTACTGCAATGAAGACAGAGGTATCTGCTGGGTTTATCAAAGTGGAGATCACTGAGCTTGAACTAAAACTACTTCCTAGGCAATTCAGGTGTAAAAGCTAAATGGGGTGGGAGTGTTTGAAGAGTACAGAGGAATGAAATATAGGAATAACTCTTCTGAGAAAAATGCCTGTGAAGGAAAGGAGAGAAACGGGAGTAGCTGGAGAGCAATGTGTGAACTAGATCTTATTTTTATGCTAATAAAAAAAAAGCACAGATAGGAATGGAGACAGAGATGATTCTGGAGAAAGCCGTCAAAGGAAGAAGGAAGTCAAAGTCGTTGACTTTGGCAAAGTCAAATGGCAATGGCAAAGTCGTTGAAACAGGCTTTTAATACTTCATCAGTGCAGTGAGAAGGGAGGGAGGTTTGCGGAGCAGTGAAATGTGTGATGCTCATCTCAGACACTGCACTAAGAAGATACAAGATTGCTGCACATCTCTGAGGGCCAATTTAGGCTTTGCTGTCGTGATTAAAAACCTGTCACCCTCGTTGTGTGATTTTCTCTAGCAGCTGCTAGGGAAAAGACTGCAAATTGTACACAACTTTCCCATCTATTCTTCTAAGTAGTCATGGTTTGAGTTTTGGCAGTAATCATATGTGTGTACAAAACATGAATTCTCCTACTCTTCATCAACCTCTTTCCACACCCTTTCACACAAACCATAACGGTCCCCAATACCAGGCCTTGGCAGAACTCAAAAAGTGGGTGTTATCATTGCTCCTTATCTACCTGTAGACTCCATATTCATGTGGTCAATTCCCAAACTCCACTGCTACCTCTACCTAAACTAGGGTAAGTGGGAGTGAGTAGCTTCTTCCTCTGAACAATTCACTTACCATTAATGGCAGAATAACAAAAAGGTAAGCAGGATAGCCCTAGTTTCAAATCCTCTATCAATTAACAGTGTCACGTTGGACTAAAAGTTACTTAACCTTTAAACACAATGGCTTTCCAACCAGTAAATGAGAATAATATTAGTACCTTTCTCAACATGGTAATTATGAGGATTTAATGCACAAAGATTGCTGGGAGAAATATCAATAACCTCAGATAAGCAGATGACACCACCCTTATGACAGAAAGTGAAGAGGAACTCAAAAGCCTCTTGATGAAAGTGAAAGAGGAGAGTGAAAAGTTGGTTTGAAAATCAACATTCAGAAAACAAAGAACATGGCATATGGTCCCATCACTTCATGGGAAATAGATGGGGAAACAGTGGAAACAGTGTCAGACTTTATGTTTTTGGTCTCCAAAATCACTGCAGATGCTGATTGCAGCCATGAAATTAAAAGACGCTTACTCCTTGGAAGGAAAGTTATGACCAACCTAGATAGCATATTAAAAAGCAGAGACATTACTTTGCCAACAAAGATCCGTCTAGTCAAGGCTATGGTTTTTCCAGTGGTCATGTATGGATGTGAGAGTTGGAGTGTAAAGAAAGCTGAGCGCTGAAGAATTGATGCTTTTGAACTGTGGTGTTGGAGAAGACTCTTGAGAGTCCCTTGGACTGCAAGGAGATCCAACCAGTCCATTCTAAAGGAGATCAGTCCTGGGTGTTCATTGGAAGGACTGATGCTAAAGCTGAAGCTCCAATATTTTGGCCACCTCATGCGAAGAGTTGACTCACTGGAAAAGACTCTAATGTTGGGAGGGATTGGGGGCAGGAGGAGAAGGGGACGACAGAGAATGAGATGGCTGGATGGCATCACCCACTCGATGTTGGTGAGTTTGTGTAAACTCCAGGAGTTGGTGATGGATAGGGAGACCTGGTGTGCTGAGATTCGTGGGGTCACAAAGAGTCAGACACGACTGAGAGACTGAACTGAACTGAACTGAATGCACATAAAGCACTTGGAAGCATAATGCACATAAGCCACATAGGATGAGCAGCTCATCCCAGTTTCCCTGGACTGTTCCAGTTCTAGCACTGAAAACCCATATAATCGGACCCCTCCTTCAGTCCTGGGAAGTTTTGAGATGGTTTGTAATCCTACGCACAGTTGATGTTTACAGATGAGTAAGAAAGGCTACTAAAATAATAGAGGTATAAGGCCTTGGCCTCTGCCCCAAAAAGAAGAGAATATTTCAGAATTATTTAAGTATGTGAGGCTTTCGGAGTGATGGAAGTGTTTGGTCATTGATTGTGGTGATGGTTTCCTGAGTGAAATCATCTCAAAAATTCATTAAGTTGGACACATTTTAAATATACAGTTTATCGCATATAAATTATACTTATTTTTATTTTGGGGGGCTCCAAAATCACTGCGGCTGCTGATTGCAGCCATGAAATTAAAAGATGCTTACTCCTTGGAAGGAAAGTTATGACCAACCTAGATGGTATATTAAAAAGCAGAGACATTACTTTGCCAACCGAGGTCCGTCTAGTCAAGACTATTGTTTCTCCAGTGGTCATGTATGGATGTGAGAGTTGGACTGTGAAGAAAGCTGATCACTGAAGAATTGATGCTTTTGAACTGTGGTGCTGGAGAAGACTCTTGAGAGTCCCTTGGACTGCAAGGAGATCCAACCAGTCCATTCTAAAGGAGATCAATCCTGGGTGTTCATTGGAAGGACTGATGCTAAAGTTGAAACTGCAATACTTTGGCCACCTGATGCGATGAGTTGACTCACTGGAAAAGACTCTGATGCTGGGAAGGATTGGAGGCGGGAGGAGAAGGGGACGACAGAGAATGAGATGGTTGGATGGCATCACCGACTCTATGGACACGAGTTTGAGTGAACTCCGGGAGTTGGACAGGGTGATGGACAGGGAGGCCTGGCGTGCTGTGATTCATGGGGTCGCAGAGTCGGACACGACTGAGTGACTGAACTGAACTGAACTGAACTTAGAAGTAAAATGTTTGCTGAGTGCCACAATGGAGGAAAATAACAAATACTGCAACCTTGACCATGACCCAGTGTTAAAGGAACCTGCTGCCCTTCTTTAAAGAACCACACAAATAAGATAGAAAATGCATAGAAGGAAGTCACTGTTGATTCGTGAATTTAAAAGATTCATATTCTTTACAAAATAAGAAAACAGGTACTAGAATCAACCTGCCTGAATTTGAATTCCAGCTTTGTCACTTACTGATTCTGAAACCTTGAGAAAACCCTGAAAGTTTACCATCTCTAAGTATTACTCTCCTCTGCTGTAAAAAATGGGGATGACAGTACTACCTACCTTATAAGATGGTGATGATGATAAACATAAAAACATGCTTGTTACATGGTAAGCACTGAATAAAAATGAGCTATTATTAATCCTGTGTTTGAAAGGACTAAACAGTATTCATTCTACTCGATATAACCTAATGATTATAATCCCTAATTTTGGGTTGGTTTCTATATTAACAGTTCCTTATCACAGGGAGAGAGAAGCACCATCAAATAACACGTTTGAGAATTAAACCACCAGAGATAAGAATCAGAGCCAGGAAAAAACATTTTGGGGTCAGTCCTAAGATGGTGGAGGAATAGGACTGGGAGACCACTTTCTCCCCCACAAATTCATCAAAAGAATATTTGAACGCTGAGCAAATTCCATAAAACTTCTGAATGCTGGCAGGGGAAATCAGGCACCCAGAAAGGCAGCCCATTTTCTTCGAAAGGAGATTACGTGGCAAAGGGCAACTCCCAGCAGAGAAGCAACCCAGATGCTTGCATCAGCCACTAGCAAGCAGGCGCAGGACAGAGAGGTGCAGGCTGCATTGCTTAGGGTAAGGACTGGGCCTGAACGTCCCGAGGGCAATCTGAGGGAACTAACTTGAGATAGCTTTCCAGACTGTGGGATAGCTATCCTGCGACAAGGCCTAACTTAAGACACCACCAGGCCTGCTCACAGAATAAAGGACTGAGCAGAACTAGCTGGCTGTGGACCGGCTCATCCCCTGCTTGAGACAGGCAGGCGAGGGCAGCCAGAGCTGGAAGGGGGCAATCATGACCCCAGGGAGGCATCCTCTACCAAACTGCAAGCTGGCTTCATTGCTAACCAAGACTTCTTGGGATTCTGGATGGTCAACATCCACTGGGAAGGTCACAACCAGAGATCAGCTCCCCAGAAGAGACACTCAGCACACCTGAGAAGGCGCACCCATTGTAAACCCAGAAAACCAAGCGGCTGGGATGAGGGAGGCAATAAGACGCAGCCTCCAAGGAGTTGGGGGAGGAGCGCAACTGCACTCGCCAAACACCTGGTCACCTGAGCTGCTCGGACCTGGGAAGGGCACAAAACGCAGGCCCAACCAAGTCTGCACCTCTGTGGAGTACCTGAGAACCTGAACCTGAGTGGCTTAGACCTGGGAAGTGCATGCAACACAGGGTGCACCTTAGAGAGTTGCCCGCAGAGCAACCTAGACTCTGAGCAGTGTAGACTTGGAAGAACACACGCCATGAGCAGGGGCACACTCAGTGTGGCCAAGACACTGCAAGCACTCCCCACACACGCCAGTGATATTTGTTTGCAGTGTTCCTCCCTCCCCACAGCACGACTGAACAAGTGAGCCTAAAAAAGTGACCACCACCACTCCCTCATGTCAGGGTGGAAATTAAGACACTGAAGAGATCAGCCAACAGAAGAAGCTAAAATAAATAGAGGGAACTGCTTTGGAAGTGACAGGTGCAATAGATTAAAACCCTGTAGTTAGCACCAACTACATTGGAAGGGGCCTATAGATCTGGAGAAGTATAAGCCAGATCAAGGATCTGTCTGAAAATGAACTGACCCCACACTGTCTGCAACAGCTCCAGAGAAAGTCCTAGATATAATTTTTTACTATTATCATTTTATAAATTTTCTTACACTTAAAAAATTTTTTAAGTTCTCTATTACTCCTTTAATTTTCATTTTTATAACCTACTATTACCTTGAAAAAAAAGACCCTATTTTTAAAGCAAACTTCATATATATATTTCATAATTTTTGTGACTTTGTTTTCTTTTTTTTAATATTGTATTTTTGAGAATCTAACCTCTACTATAGATTTTTAATCTTTGCTTTTTGGTATTTGTTATCAACTTTGTACCTTTAAGAACCCAATCTTCAGTAACCATTTTTACCTGGGAGTGAGATTACTGGCCTGATTGCTCTATCCCCCTTTTGACCTTCTTTTTTTTCCACCAGGTCGCCTCTATCTCTTCCCTTCCCCTTCTCTTCTCTACCCAACTCTGTGAATCTCTTTGTTTGTTCCGGGCTGTGGAGAACACTAAGGGAACTGATTACTGGCTGGACCTGTCTCTCTCCTTTTGATTCCCCCTTTTCTCCTCCTGGCTACCTCTGTCTCCTTCCTCACTCTATTCTTCTCTGTGTAACACAGTGAACCTCTCTGAGGGATCCAGACTGTGGAGAGAACATAGGAAGTCATTACTGGCTAGCTTGCTCTCTCCCCTTTTGACTCCCCCTCTTCTCCTCCTGGTCACCTTTATTTCCCTCCTCCATCTTCTCTTCTCCATGTAACTCTGTGTACCTCTCCAGGTGTCCCTCACTGTGGAGAAACTTTTCATCTTTAACCTAGATGTTTTATCATTGGTGCTGTATAGACGGAGAAGTCTTGAGGCTACTGTAAGAATACGACTGAAAACCAGAGGCAGGAGGCTTAAGTCCAAATCCTGAGAACACCAGAGAACGCCTGACTCCAGGGAACATTAATCGATAGGAGTTCATCAAAAGCCTCCATACCTACACTGAAACCAAGCACCACCCAAGGGCCAACAAGTTCCAGAGCAAGACATACCATGCAAATTCTCCAGCAACACAGGAACATGGCCCTGAGCTTCAATATACAGGCTGCCCAAAGTCACATCAAACCCACTGACATCTCAAAACTCACTACTGGACACTTTATTGCACTCCATAGAGAAGAAATCCAGCTCCTCCCACCAGAACACTGACACAAGCTTCCCTAACCAGGAAACCTTGACAAGCCACCCATCCAACCCCACCCACAGTGAGGAACCTCCACAATAAAAAGGAACCACACACTGCCAGAAGACGGAAAGGCCACCCCAAACACAGCAATATAAACAAGATGAAAAGGCAGAGAAATACTCAGCAGGTAAAGGAACAGGATAAATGCCCACCAAGCTAAACAAAAGAAGAAGAGATAGGGAGTCCACCTGATAAAGAATTCAGAAGAATGACAGCGAAAATGATCCAAAATCTTGAAAATAAAATGGAGTTACAGATCAATAGCCTGGAGACAAGGATTGAGAAGATGCAAGAAATGTTCAACAAGGACCTAGAAGAAATAAAAGAGTCAATATATAATGAATAATGCAATAAATGAGATCAAAAACCCTCTGGAGGGAACCAACAGTAGAATAATGGAGGCAGAGGATAGGATAAGTGAGGTAGAAGATAGAATGTTAGAAATAAATGAAACAGAGAGGAAAAAAGAAAAAAAGAATTAAAAGAAATGAGGACAACCTCAGAGACCTCTGGGACAATGTTAAATGCCCCCAACATTAGGATCATAGGAGTCCCAGAGGAAGACAAACAGAAAGACCATGAGAAAATATTTGAGGAGATAATAGTTGAAAACTTCCTGAAAATGGGGAAGGAAATAGTCACCCAAGTCCAACAAACCCAGAGAGTCCCTAACAGGATAAACCCAAGGCGAAACACTCCAAGACACATATTAATCAAATTAACAAAGATCAAACACAAAGAACAAATATTAAAAGCAGCAAGGGAAAAACAACAAATAACACACAAGGGGATCCCCATAAGGATAACAGCTGATCTTTCAATAGAAACTCTTCAGGCCAGGAGGGAATGGCAGGACATACTTAAAGTGATGAAAGAGAAAAACCTACAGCCCAGATTACTGTATCCAGCAAGGATCTCATTCAAATATGAAGGAGAAATCAAAAGCTTTACAGACAAGCAAAAGCTCAGAGAATTCAGCATCACCAAACCAGCTCTCCAACAAATGCTAAAGGATCTTTTCTAGACAGGAAACACAGAAAGGATGTATAAACTCAAACCCAAAACAACAAAGTAAATGGCACTGGGATCATCAGTTCAGTTCAGTTCAGTTCAGTCGCTCAGTCGTGTCCGACTCTTTGCGACCCCATGAATCACAGCACGCCAGGCCTCCCTGTCCATCACCAACTCCCAGAGTACACTCAAACTCATGTCCACAGAGTCGGTGATGCCATCCAGCCATCTCATTCTCCGTCGTCCCCTTCTCCTCCCGCCCCCAACCTTTCCCAGCATCAGAGTCTTTTCCAGTGAGTCAACTCGTCTCATGAGGTGGCCAAAGTATTGGAGTTTCAGCTTTAGCATCAGTCCCTCCAATGAACATCCAGGATTAATCTCCTTTAGAATGGACTGGTTGGATCTCCTTGCAGTATAAGGGACTCTCAAGAGTCTTCTCCAACACCACAGTTCAAAAGCATCGATTCTTCGGCGATCAGCTTTCTTCACAGTCCAACTCTCACATCCATACATGACCACGGGAAAAACCATTGCCTTGACTAGACGGACCTTGGTCGGCAAAGTAATGTCTCTGCTTTTTAATATACTATCAAGGTTGGTCATAACTTTCCTTCCAAGGAGCAAGCGTCTTTTAATTTCATGGCTGCAATCAGCATCTGCAGTGATTTTGGAGCCCAAAAAAACAAAGTCTGACACTGTTTCCACTGTTTTTCCATCTATTTCCCATGAAGTGATGGGACCAGATGCCATGATCTTTGTTTTCTGAATGTTGAGCTTCAAGCCAACCTTTTCACTCTCCTCTTTCACTTTCATCAAGAGGCTTTTGAGTTCCTCTTCACTTTCTGCCATAAGGGTAGTGTCATCTGCATATCTGAGGTTATTGATATTTCTCCCAGCAATCTTGATTCCAGCTTGTGCTTCTTCCAGCCCAGCGTTCCTCATGATGTACTCTGCATATAATACTTATCAATAATTACCTTAAATGTAAATGGGTTGAATGCCCCAACCAAAAGACAAAGATTGGCTGAATGGATACAAAAACAAGACCCCTAAATATGTTGTTTACAAGAGACCCACCTCGAAACAAAGGACACATACAAACTGAAAGTGAAGGGTTGGAAAAAGATATTCCATGCAGATAGAGACCAAAAGAAAGCAGAGGTAGCAATACTCATATCAGATAAAATAGACTTTAAAACAAAAGCTGTGAAAAGAAACAAAGAAGGACACTACATAATGATCAAAGTGTCAATCCAAGAAGATATAACAATTATAAATATATATGTACCCAACATAGGAGCACCACAATATATAAGACAAATGCTAACAAGTATGAAAGGGGAAATGAACAGTAACACAATAATAGTGGGAGACTGTAATACTCCACTCACACCTATGGATAGATCAACTAAACAGAAAATTAACAAGTAAACACAAACTTTAAATGATACAATAGACCAGCTAGACCTAACAGATATCTATAGGACATTTCACCTAAAACCAATGAATTTCACCCTTTTCTCAAGTGCACATGGAACCTTCTCCATGATAGATCACATCCTGGGCCATAAAACTAGCCTTGGTAAATTAAAAAACATTGAAACCATTTCAAGCATCTTTTCTGACCACAATGCAGTAAGATTAGATGTCAATTACAGGAGAAAAACTATTAAAAATTCCAACATATGGAGGCTGAACAACACGCTGCTGAATAACCAAAATATCACAGAAGAAATCAAAATATGAATATAAACGAATGAAAATGAAAACACAACAACCCAAAACCTATGGGACACTGTAAAAGCAGTGCTAAGGGGAAAGTTCATAGCAATACAGGATTACCTCAAGAAACAAGAAAAAAGTCAAATAAATAACCTAACTCTACACCTAAAGCAACTAGAAAAGGAAGAAACGAAGAATCCCAGGGTTAGTAGAAGGAAAGAAATCTTAAAAATTAGGGCAGAAATAAATGCAAAAGAAACAAAAGAGACCATAGCAAAAGCTGGTTCTTTGAGAAGATAAATAAAATTGACAAACCATTAGCCAGACTCATCAAGAAACAAAGGGATAAGAATCAAATCAACAAAATTAGAAATGAAAATAGAGAGATCACAACAGACAACACAGAAATTCAAAGGCTCATAAAAGACAACTATCAGCAACTATATGCCAATAAAATGGACAACTTGGAAGAAATGGACAAATTCTTAGAAAAGTACAACTTTCCAAAACTGAACCAGGAAGAAATAGAAAATCTTAATAGACCCATCACAAGCACGGAAATTGAAACTGTAATCAAAAATCTTCCAGCAAACAAAAGCCCAGAACCAGATTGCTTCACAGCTGAATTCTACCAAAAATTTAGAGACGAGCTAACACCTATCCTACTCAAACTCTTCCAGAATATTGCAGAGAAAGGTAAACTTCCAAACTCACTCTATGAGGCCACCATCACCCTAACACCAAAACCAGACAAAGATGCCACAAGAAAAGAAAACTAGAAGCCAATATCACTGATGAACATAGATGCAAAAATCCTTAACAAAATTCTAGCAAACAGAATCCAACAACATATTAAAAAGATCATGCATCATGACCAAGTGGGCTTTATCCCAAGGATTCAAGAATTCTTCAATATCCACAAATCAATCAACATAATACACCACTTTAACAAATTGAAAGATAAAAACCATATGATTATCTCAATAGATGCAGAGAAAGCCTTTGACAAAACTCAACATCCACTTATGATAAAAAAAAAAAAAACCCTCCAGAAAGCAGGAATAGAAGGAACATACCTCAATATAATAAAAGCTATATATGACAAACCCAAGCAAACATTATCCTCAATGGTGAAAAATTGAAAGCATTTCCCCTAAACTCAGGAACAAGACAAGAGTGCCCACTCTAACCACTACTATTCAACATAGTTCTGGAAGTTGTGGCCACAGCAGTCAGAGCAGAAAAAGAAATAAAAGGAATCCAGATTGGAAAATAAGAAGTAAAACTCTCACTGTTTGCAGATGACATGATCCTCTACATAGAAAACCCTAAAGACTCCACCAGAAAATTACTAGCACCAGGACTGCAAAAAGGTCAGTCTTCATTCCAATCCCAAAGAAAGGCAATGCCAAAGAATGCTCAAACTACCGCACAATTGCACTCATCTCACACGCTAGTAAAGTCATGCTCAAAATTCTCCAAGCCAGGCTTCAGCAATATGTGAACTGTGAACTCCCAGATGTTCAAGCAGGTTTTAGAAAAGGCAGAGGAACCAGGGATCAAATTGCCAACATCTGCTGGATACTGGAGAAAGCAACAGAGTTCCAGAAAAACATCTATTTCTGCTTCATTGACTATGCCAAAGCCTTTGACTGTGTGGATCAAAACAAACTGTGAAAAATTCTGAAAGAGATGGGAATACCAGATCACTTGACCTGCCTCTTGAGAAACCTGTATGCAGGTCAGGAAGCAACAGTCAGAACTGGTCATGGAACAATAGACTGGCTCCAAATAGGAAAAGGAGTACGTCAAGGCTGTATATTGTCACCCTGCTTATTTAACTTATATGCAGAGTACATCATGAGGAACGCTGGGCTGGAAGAAGCACAAGCTGGAATCAAGATTACTGAGAGAAATATCGATAACATCAGATATGCAGATGACACCACCCTTATGGCAGAAAGTGAAGAGGAACTCAAAAGCCTCTTGATGAAAGTGAAAGAGGAGAGAGAAAAGGTTTGCTTGAAGCTCAACATTCAGAAAACAAAGATCATGGTATCTGGTCCCATCATTTCATGGGAAATAGATGGGAAAACAGTGGAAACAGTGTCAGCCTTTATTTTTGGGGGCTCCAAAATCACTGCGCATGCTGATTGAAGCCATGAAATTAAAAGACGCTTACTCCTTGGCAGGAAAGTTATGACCAACCTAGATAGTATATTAAAAAGAAAAGACATTACTTTGCCAACCAAGGTCCGTCTAGTCAACGCTATGGTTTTTCCAGTGTTCATGAATGGATGTGAGAGTTGGACTGTGAAGAAAGCTGATCGCCGAAGAATTGATACTTCTGAACTGTGGTGCTAGAGAAGACTCTTGACAATCCCTTGGACTGCAAGGAGATCCAACTAGTCCATTCTAAAGGAGATCAGTCCTGGGTGTTCATTGGAGGGACTGATGCTAAAGCTGAAACTCCAATACTTTGGCCACCTCATGCGAAGAGTTGACTCACTGGAAAAGACTCTGATGCTGGGAAGGGTTGGGGGCGGGAGGAGAAGGGGACAACAGAGAATGAGATGGCTGGATGGCATCACCGACTTGATGGACATGAGTTTGAGTGAACTCCAGGAGTTGGTGATGGACAGGGAGGCCTGGCATGCTGTGATTCATGGGGTCGCAAAGAGTTGGACACGACTGAGCAACTGAACTGAACTGAATCAATGAATATAGTACAGTTGCAGGACATAAAATCAGCACATAGGTTTGATACACTTTCCTATACCCTAACAATGAAAAAACAGAGAAATTAAGGAAACAATTTCATTCACCATTGCCACAAAAAGAATAAAATACTTAGGAATATATCTACCTAAAGAAACAAAAGACTTATATATAGAAAACTTAAAACACTGATGAAAGAAATCAAAGAGGACACAAATAGATGGAGAAATATACCATGTTCATGGATTGGAAGAATCAATATAGTGAAAATCAGTATACTACCCAAAGCAATCTATAGATTCAATGCAATCCCTATCAAGCTACCAACGGTATTTTTCACAGAGTTAGAACAAATAATTTCACAATTTGTATGGAAATACAGAAGGGAGAGACGCCGGCCCCAGTGGCGCAGACGCAAGAGATGCCGGCCCTGGCGGCTCAGACGCAAGAGACGCCGGTCCCGGAGCAACCGACCAGCAAAGAGGCGCAACCGACCAGCAAAGAGGTGCGGCCGAGAGGAGCTACCCCACACCTGAGGCCAGGGCCAGCAGCCGAGAGGGGCTGCCCCACGTCCAATACGCGGTGGCTGCACGGGTGCAGGAGGGCCGAGAGGAGCTACTCCACCTTCAAGGTCAGGAGGGGCGGCCTTGAGGAGATACCCCTTGTCCAAGGTAAGGTACAGCGGCTGCACTTTGCTGGAGCGGCTGTGAAGAGATTTTCCATGACCAAGGTAAGAGAAACCCAAATATGACGGTAGGTATTGCGAGTGGGCATCAGAGGGCAGACACACTGAAATCATAATCACAGGAAACTAGTTGATCTGATCACATGGACCACAGCCGAATGTGGTCCACTGGAGAAGGGAATGGCAAACCACTTCAGTATACTTGCCTTGAGAACCCCATGAACAGTATCAAAGGGCAAAATGATAGGATACTGAATGAGAAATTCTCCAGGTCGGTAGATGCCCAGTATGCTACCGGAGATCAGTGGACAAGTAACTCTAGAAGGAATAAAGGGATGGAGCAAAAGCAAAACCAATACCCAGCTGTGGATGTGACTGGTGATAGAAGCAAGGTCCGGTGCTATAAAGAGCAATATTACATAGGAACCTGGAATATTAGGTCCATGAATCAAGGCAAATTGGAAGTGGTCAAACAGGAGATGGCAAGAGTGAACATAGACATTCTAGGAATCAGTGAATTAAAATGGACTGGAATGGGTGAATTTAACTCAGATGACCATTATATTTACTACTGTG
Source organism: Moschus berezovskii (assembly GCF_049115385.1). Lineage (NCBI taxonomy): Eukaryota > Metazoa > Chordata > Mammalia > Artiodactyla > Moschidae > Moschus > Moschus berezovskii. The sequence continues at coordinate 42,702,631 of NC_142467.1, read as the reverse complement.
GGCAGGAATCCCTTAGAAGAAATGGAGTAGCTGTCATGGTCAACAGAAGAGTCCGAACTGCAGTACTTGGATGCAATCTTAAAAATGACAGAATGATTTCTGTTCGTTTCCAAGGCAAACCATTCAATATTACAGTAATCCAGGCCTATGCTCCAACCAGTAATGCTGAAGAAGCCGAAGTTGAATGGTTCTATGAAGACCTACAAGACCTTTTAGAACTAACACCCAAAAAAGATGTCCTTTTCATTATACGGGACTGGAATGCAAAAGTAGGAAGTCAAGAAACCCCTGGAGTAACAGGCAAATTTGGCCTTGGAGCACGGAATGAAGCAGGGCAAAGGCTAATAGAGTTTCGTCAAGAGAACGCACTGGTCATAGCAAACACCCTCTTCCAACAACACAAGAGAAGACTCTACACATGGACATCATTAGATGGTCAACACCGAAATCAGGTTGATTATATTCTTTGCAGCCAAAGATGGAGAAGCTGTATACAGTTAGCAAAAACAAGACCAGGAGCTGACTGTGGCTCAGATCATGAACTCCTTATTGCCAAATTCAGACTGAAATTGAAGAAAGTAGGGAAAACCACTAGACCATTCAGATATGACCTCAATCAAATCCCTTATGATTATACAGTGGAAGTGAGAAATCAATTTAAGGGACTAGATATGACAGATAGAGTGCCTGATGAACTCTGGACGGAGGTTCGTGACATTGTACAGGAGACAGGGACCAAGACCATCCCCATGGAAAAGAAATGCAAAAAAGCAAAACGGCTGTCTGAGGAGGCCTTACAAATAGCTGTGAAAAGAAGAGAAGCGAAAAGCAAAGGAGAAAAGGAAAGATATAAGCATCTGAATGCAGAGTTCCAAAGAACAGCAAGGAGAGATAAGAAAGCCTTTCTCAGTGATCAATGCAAAGAAATAGAGGAAAACAACAGAATAGGAAAAAACAAGAGATCTCTTCAAGAAAATTAGAGAGTCCAAGGGAACATTTCATGCAAAGATGGGCTCGATAAAGGACAGAAATGGTATGGACCTAAGAGAAGCAGAAGATATTAAGAAGAGGTGGCAAGAATACACAGAAGAACTGTACAAAAAAGATCTTCACGACCAAGATAGTCACGATAACGTGATCACTGACCTAGAGCCAGACATCTTGGAATGTGAAGTCAAGTGGGCCTTGGAAAGCATCACTATGAACAAAGCTAGTGGAGGTGATGGAATTCCAGTGGAGCTCTTTCAAATCTTGAAAGATGATGCTGTGAAAGTGCTGCACTCAATATGCCAGCAAATGTGGAAAACTCAGCAGTGGTCACAGGACTGGAAAAGGTCAGTCTTCATTCCAGTCCCAAAGAAAGGCAATGCCAAAGAATGCTCAAACTACCGCACAATTGCACTCATCTCACACGCGAGTAAAGTCATGCTCAAAATTCTCCAAGCCAGGCTTCAGCAGTATGTGAACCGTGAACTCCCAGATGTTCAAGCAGGTTTTAGAAAAGTCAGAGGCATCAGAGATCAAATTGCCAACATCCACTGGATCATGGAGAAAGCAAGAGAGTTCCAGAAAAACATCTATTTCTGCTTCATTGACTATGCCAAAGCCTTTGACTGTGTGGATCACAATAAACTGTGGAACATTCTGAAAGAGATGGGAATACCAGACCACCTGACCTGCCTCTTGAGAAATCTGTATGCAGGTCAGGAAGCAACAGTCAGAACTGTACATGGAACAACAGACTAGTTCCAAATAGGAAAAGGAGTACGTCAAGGCTGTATATTGTCACCTTGCTTGTTTAACTTATATGCAGAGTACATCATGAGGAACACTGGGCTGGAGGAACCACAAGCTGGAATCAAGACTGCTGGGAGAAATATCAATAACCTCAGATATGCAGATGACACTACCCTTATGGCAGAAAGTGAAGAGGAACTCAAAAGCCTCTTGATGAAAGTGAAAGAGGAGAGTGAAAATGTTGGCTTGAAGCTCAACACTCAGAAAACAAAGATCATGGCATCTGGTCCCATCACTTCATGGGAAATAGATGGAAAAACAGTGGAAACAGTGTCAGACTTTATTTTTTTGGGCTCCAAAATCACTGCAGATGCTGATTGCAGCCATGAAATTAAAAGACGCTTACTCCTTGGAAAGAAAGTTATGACCAACCTTGATAGTATATTAAAAAGCAGAGACATTACTTTGCCAACAAAGTTCCATCTAGTCAAGACTATGGTTTTTCCTGTGGTCATGTATGGATGTGAGATTTGGACTGTGAAGAAAGCTGATCACCGAAGCTGATCACTGAACTGTGGTGTTGGAGAAGACTCTTGAAAGTCCCTTGTACCGCAAGGAGATCCAACCAGTCCATTCTAAGGGAGATCGATTCTGGGTGTTCATTGGAAGGACTGATACTAAAGCTGAAACTGCAATACTTTGGCCACCTCATGAGACAAGTTGACTCACTGGAAAAGACTCTGATGCTGGGAAAGATTGGGGGCGGGAGGAGAAGGGGATGACGGAGAACGAGATCGCTTGATGCATCACCGATCTGTGGACATGAGTTTGAGTGAACTCCATGAGTTGGTGATGGACAGGGAGGCCTGACGTGCTGTGATTAATGGGGTCACAGAGAGTCAGACACGACTGAGCACTGAACTGAACTGAACAAAAAAACCTCAAATTGCCAAAGCAACCTTGAGAAAGAAGAATGGAACTGGGGGAATCAACCTGCCAGACTTCAGGCTCTACTACAAAGCCACAGTCATCAAGACAGTATGGTACTGGCATAAAGACAGAAATATAGATCAATGGAACAAAATAGACAGCCTAGAGATAAATCCATGCACCTATGGACACCTTATCTTTGACAAAGGAGGCAAGAATATTCAATGGAGAAAAGACAATCTCTTTAACAAGTGGTACTGGGAAAACTGGTCAGCCACTTGTAAAAGAATGAAACTAGAACACTCCCTAACACCACACACAAAAATAAACTCAAAATGGATTAAAGATCTAAATGTAAGACCAGAAACTATAAAACTCCTAGAGGATAACATAGGCAAAACACTCTCTGACATAAATCACAGCAGGATCCTCCATGACCCACCTCCCAGAATATTGGAAATAAAAGCAAAAATAAACAAATGGGACCTAATTAAAATTAAAAGTTTCTCCACAGCAAAGGAAACTGTAAGCAAGGTGAAAAGACAGCCTTCAGAATGGGAGAAAATAATAGCAAATGAGGCAACTGATAAAGAATTAATCTCAAATATATACAAGCAACTCCTGCAGCTCAATTCTAGAAAATTAAACAACCCTTTAATCAACAAATGGGCCAAAGAACTAGACAGACCTTTCTCCAAAGAAGACATACAGATGGCTAACAAGCACATGAAAAGATGCTCAACATCACTCATTATCAGAGAAATGCAAATCAAAACCACAGTGAGGTACCATTTCATGCCAGTCAGAATAGCTGCTATCCAAAAGTCTATAGGCAATAAATGCTGGAGAGGGTGTGGAGAAAAGGGAACCCTCTTACACTGTTGGAGGGAATGCAAACTAGTACAGTCACTATGGAGAAAATTGTGGAGATTCCTTTAAAAACTGGAAATAGAAAACTGGAAATTGCCATATGACCAACAACCCCACTGCTGGGCATACACACCAAGGAAACCAGTATTGAAAGAGACACATGTAGCCCAATGTTCATTGCAGCACTGTTGATAATAGCAAGGACATGGAAGCAACTTAGATGTCCATCAGTAGACAAATGGATAAGAAAGCTGTGGTACATATACACAACAGAATATTACTCAGCAATTAAAAAGAATATATTTGAATCCATTCTAATAAAGTGGATGAACACTATTATACAGAGTGAAGTAAGCCAGAAAGAAAAACACCAATACAGTATACTAATGCATATATATGCAATTTAGAAAGAAGATAATGATAACCCTATATGCGAGACAGCAAAAGAGACACAGGTGTATAGAACAGTCTTTTGGACTCTGGGAGAGGGTGAGGGTGGGATGATTTGGGAGAATGGCATTGAAACATGTATTTTATCATATGTGAAACGAATCACCAGTCCAGGTTCGATGCATGATACAGGATGCTTGGGGCTGGTGCACTGGGATGACCTGGAGGGATGGGATGGGGAGGGATGTGGGAGGGGTGTTCAGGATGGGGAACACATGTATAACCGGGGCGGATTCATGTCAATGTATCACAAAACCACTACAATATTATAAAGTAATTAGCCTCCAATTTAAATAAATTTATATTAAAAAAAAAAAACAAGCATCCAGCCCTCATGGACCACTTTGGTGTGAGTAGCTCTGAATATCCTCCAAATTACTCAAGCATGAGTTATTTCAGAGTTTACTCAAAGTGAAATTAATCTCCAGTCTTTTAACTGTTCATGTAGAAATGCTTCTAAATGATTAAAATTATCCTTACATTTAGCCTTTGTCTAATTCTTCTCAGAAAACCAAATTAAATTGAGTGGTGAAAAAGAAATATAACACAGGTATTGATTCAATATGAGAAAGACATTTTATCCCTCCAAAACAATTTTTAAAATCAAAGTGGTTTGAGGACAATTTAGCATTTTCTAGAAACTGGTAACACTCTCAAAATATACTATTATATTTGCAAACTCTATTCTCTAAAACAGAAAGCCTCTCTGATACTCCCTCCCTCTCTTTTTCCCTTGTATTTATTTCTGCCCTGCCTCATTCTAAAAATCACAGCCTGCCAGTTGTCAACATAAGCACCTAGAACTGTGGCACTGATGTAGCAAAAATATCATAAATTATATGGCTATTGATTTTCTTCTCCTGCTGTCTTCATGGTCTACTCAATACCATTGCTTCTTCTAACTGCTAAAATACCATCTTCCTCCCAAAGAAAGCATTTAACGCCTTGTATTTCCAGATCCCTGAGAAACCAAATTTGTCTATAATGGCAAAATCACACTCACCTCCATTTTTCTATTGGGTAAATAAAAACCTGTACACACCATGATTTGCAACCTTGGGGACCCTAAGCAGTATCACATTTGGAGTCAGTTGATTTAAAAAAAAAAAAGGACAATCATGAAATGATTGCATGTTAAGTCCTTTAAGTACCAGACTAGATGTCCTGATTCTAAGTTGTATTCAGGTATTCTTGACAGCCTTGGTAACTGAGGTAGAAGTGTTTTTTTTCTAATTCCCAATGAGAATTCTTGATGGAAAACAGGATTCATGAGGTCTACAGAGAATGTACAATTTTAAGAGGTACGTTTCATGTTTTGAAGAGACCTCTGCAATCATCAGAAAGTTTGAGCCTATTTAGTATAAAAAAAGAGAACTCTGTGACAGAGATTGACTTTACACAGTTGAGCTAGCATCACTCTACCCAGTGTCTCTGATCATAGGAATGCCATGGGAAACTGACTGAAAAATTCTGCAGCAGATTGAAAGGACACTGACACGGTATCTGGTCACTGTCTTCTACAGTCAAGGGCATAACACTTTAGAATCTGGATCCAGGACTTAGTGATAGTCATCAATAATGTAGACATTGTCTTCTGCTTCGATAGGCTTCAGAGCTGCATTTTTCAAAGCTCCAATGTGAGAATCTTTCAATGGAATCACACTGTAGAAAGAATAACATGAGTAAGAGAAAAGACACTTCTCAAGTATGAGCAACATATTTGTTTATGTTCATTGAAGCCTGGGTATTTGCCTTTCTCAGAGCCCCATTCAAACATCATACGAAATGAATAGAAGCTTCCAGAATTGTGAATATGAAGTTACAGGAAATTATTTTTAATAAGGAGGTAGAAAGTCACACCTTTTGGTTTCAAAAAACTCACACTGTTCTCTTTCAAGACACTAGTGCAATAGAACACAAAAATTTATAATCTAAGAAGACAAATACCACACATCAAATTGAAGTACTAAACCAGGATACACACTCTCAAAGATGGCCAGGAAATGGTTTGGCTGGTGTTTTTCTAGGTGAGGAATGTGACCCTTTAGCAAATGTTATTTAGTGGAATGTATCCTGTATTTAAGATAAATATTTATAAGTATTCAAAATATCAGAGCATATCAGATGTAGTAAAATTGTATTGCTTCACCTAAGTGTGTTCTAGATCACAGAATCAAAAATCACACCCTGCCATAACAGTCAAAATTAGAAAGCCATGGGTTGGGTGAGTTTTATACATTGCATGCTGACACATCGAGTGTACACAAAGGTCATTTGTGGAGTTTTGATATTAATGTTTTTTTAGAAGTTGTCTGTAGGCACTATTTTACCTAAGCCCACCCAGAAATGATATGAAATGCACTGAATCTTCACTCAGCTCTAATCTTTAAACAGATGAGTCATACATGTGTGGAAACGGGTTAGGTGTCAGCAGCTCAAAATGAGTCAACATGATATAGCTGCCCCAAAAATAACATCATGAGGAAATACACCTTTCTGGTTTTGTTTTGTCTGCTTTTCTATATTATACAGCATCTTCCTCAATAAATATTTTCTTTTCTAATTAGGTGATTAAAAACTGAAACTTTAACAAAGTAAACATTGAAAGAACAAAAATGAACTAAAAGGATGTTATCATTCATGGTTTTCTGTCTGTTCAGTTCAGTTCAGTTCAGTCGCTCTGTCGTGTCCGACTCTTAGCGACCCCATGAATCACAGCACGCCAGGCCTCCCTGTCCACCACCAACTCCCAGAGTTCACTCAAACTCACTCCAACTCACCTCCATTGAGTCAGTGATCCCATCCAGCCACCTCATTCTCTGTCGTTCCCTTCTCCTCCTGCCCCCAATCCCTCCCAGCAGCAGAGTCTTTTCCAGTGAGTCAACTCTTCTCATCAGGTGGCCAAAGTACCATCAGCTTTAGCATCAGTCCTTCCAATGAACACCCAGGACTGATCTCCTTTAGAATGGACTGGTTGGATCTCTTTGCAGTCCAAGGGACTCTCAAGAGTCTTCTCCAACACCACGCAACAACACAACTATCTGTAAGGAGTACTGTTTTTTTTTCCACTCTTGGAAGCTGACAGTAAAAAACTCCTAAAAGTCTGGTTTTGGACTCTAGGAGACCTGCTGTGTGATGTGACCTTGGATGTCACTTAACATTTCTAAACCTGTTTTCTAATTTGCAAACTGAGAATAATACTACTGCCTCTCACACAGGTTTACTGCTGTCAAGGGCATGTGAGAAATAATAAAATCCAACATCTATGGAACACTTGCAATATGCTGGAGATTATTCAAAGTGTATTTTGTGGACTGGCTCATGTGATTAACTCAGATGTAGGAAAGATTGGGTACAAACATCCAATGAAAGAGAATTAGAATAATGGATGGCAGTTAAAGAGGGATGAATTTGGATTCAAAGACTTTGCTTAAACCCCAAGCTGGACCAGATGAAGCAGTTTATTTTGTTGGAAGTAGGTAGTGGTTTCCTACCTTTACAGATGCTTGGGAAATGACTGAAGGGATGCATACAAAGAAGATTGAATTTTTTATTGGGTGAAGGGGTAAATTTGCAAAAACTGTAAATTGAAATACCAGTGAGGCCAGACAACTAATGTAAATGAACAGAGCAGGCTGGGTATGGAATGATAGGGCATGGAGGGAATCGTGGGGAGCTAGAGGCATGTCCCTACCCCCTGCCTTTGCGGGTCTTCAGCCTGGAGGTGTCTTCCTCCAGATTTTTGCAGAGCTGCCTTCTGCTTCTTTGGGGCTTACACATAGCCTACTGCCCTGCTCCAGTATTCCCCATGGTATTTCTCTGGAAGTTCTATAAGGCCCTGCCTATTCATTTATATGTTTTCTGTCTGTTCTGCTCATCTTTTCATAATATAATAGAGATTCAATATACACGCAAAAAACAAAGCACTGAATGAAATCAAATAACAAACTAAACAACCCATTCAAATGATCCCTGAAACAATATCTGCAATTTAGTTCTCTTGCTCTAAGAGATAAGGTTTGAGGTGTTATTTCTGTAGTAGTTATGACACAATTCCAGAGAAATAGAGATGCTTGAAGAAGGAAATGGCAACCCACTCCAGTATTCTTGCCTGGAGAATCCCAGGGACAGAGGAGCCTGGTGGGCTGCCGTCTGTGGGGTCGCACAGAGTCGGATATGACTGAAGCAAATTAGCAGCAGCAGCAGCAGAATAGAGATGCTAAAATCATCACTGGAAGGTTGAACAGCAATGGAGGTGCTCTATACACTAGATTTTTCAGGATCCAGAGTATTTAATGGAGAACTTGGAAGGAAAAGAGGAGAGGGACAGAGAAATTTTCCTTATGTTCACTAGAGTAAGAACATCAAAAGGCATTATTAACACAAACCATTTCAAACTTACCGTAGTAGCTCAACCTTGCTACCCAGGCAAAAATATCCTAAATTGAGGGAAAAATGAAGAGAAAATTAAACATGCAAGCCAAAGAGTACATGAGATTTTTTTTCCAAACCAGTATATTATTATGATTATTACTTTGAGTACAGCTCTCAAGAGTCTAAAAAAAATTAATTTAGAAGAAAGAATATTTTTAAAAAAAAAAAAAAAATCAATCTGGACCCTAACCTGATAACTCCAGGTAACTTCTCTTGAATCTCTAGGAGCCAAGTAAGCCCCTTGGTATAGAGTATCTTGTGATTCGTAGGTTTAGTGTATTGACCTACATGCCCTAGCTTACTTTAATGCCATTATATTTCACTGAAAAAAAACCTGAATATTGAGTTTCTCCCATACATGACAGGTTTTACGCACACATACACACACAACTGGTAGAAGGAGACCAGGAGGCGTTGGATGACTGTCATGTGAAATCCTTTGTTCTTCTCCTAGCTCTGAAATCATGTACCCTCCTAAATGTCTCTTGCACTTCTTCTATTAAGTGGGTGTTATAAAATCATCAACAGTTTTACCCCCGATAGGGATAAAAATTTGTTATTGAGGGAATGGGAAAAGAACAAATGGGAGGGAACAAATCTTGTATATTACAGTGGCTTTTGACTTCCAAATCTCAACTTTACACAACCAATGCTTATTTCTCCGTACTTAATTTCTCCTATGGAGAATTTAAATATCATGTTTATGGAACAATAAATTTAAGATAAATAAAAAAAGAACAAGGTAAGAACCAAGGAAGTTATGTGAAACTGATATCATATGGAATGTATAGCTACATGCATTTAGCTCAAGAATACTCCTGTGGGCTCAAAAATATTTCTGAATATTTCAGTACTGAGGTGACTTACTTCTCCTAATCAAGAATACCACAAACATGAGCAACAATGCCAAAATAGCAACAGAGATTCCAATGTAGACTCCCTTGTTGGTGCTCATCCATGTTTCTTGTGCCAGCGCCGCAGGCTATAGAAACATCAGCAGATCAAACACAAAACAGAAAAATAAAACAACCCTGTTAGAGTTATAGGCAGAAAACATTTCAGAAAATAATATACCCAGACACATTATTGTTTATTGGCCCCTGGATAGTTCTGGATCATGGGGGGTAAGACCAAATGATGTAAAGTTATAGCCTTAAAATGAAATTCTAAGACAACTCAAAATTCAAAATGTATTTGGGGGTGGTGGAAATGTTTACATCTTACTTGCGGTGGTATTCAGAAAAGGGTACAGATTGGTCAAAACTCAAACTGTGTGCTTCAAATGAGTGTCCTTTATTATTATTATTTACACATATTGTAGAAATAATAAGCTCTTTTCATAAATGATCCTCTTACGATACTAATAAAAAACAATTTTGGTTCCTATATAAGTTGCCATGGTGGTGCTATTTGAATGTGTTCAGTTCCTGAAACTGGCCATTAATTTAAAAACTTTCTTGAACTAGAATTCAAGATTCTATGTCTTTATAAATGGGCATGAAAGTAGCTGCTCAGATTCATGGCTCTGCTTAACAATTAAAATGCTGTGCAATTGGGAAAAAATTCCTAGTGTGAGGGATCATGACTTCCAGGACTAAACCCAAAATATACCAGGCCATCATGCTTGCCTCCTTTACATAGTTTAATTCTAATTCTAAAGATGTCCCACCAGGTAGGTATTTTAACAGAAAGGTAGTGGAAAATTAGAGAAAAAGATTAAGTCTCAAGTCTCCTCCTGCATAAGAGTTTAATCTCTGGAGTCAGAATCCCAGATTAACTTTTATTTAGTTGCTCTGTGACCCTAGAAAGTTATTTAGCCTCTCCAAACCTCTTTTTCTGTCAAATGCAGATTAAATGGGTTCTTGGGCAAGGTACTTCAGGTACCACCTGATAAACACTAGAGGAATACAGAGGAGGGTGACCTAGCCTCTGAGCTGTCCTTGCCTAAACGGAAAACAGTCGGTGCCTTGGGAGGGAAAAGCTGTGTTATCACCTTACTTGTGGGAGGGAAAGCAGTTAGATGGAACACAGGGTTACAGGAAGCAGTCTTTGCTTGCTTTTTAAAAAATATTATGTTACATAAAAACTGGAAGTTCATTTTAGAGTGTGCAGCTCAGGATAAGAAAGGAAAACAAAAATCAACCATAATTTCAACATCCAGAAATAGTTACTATTACCATTTTTCATTACATACTCTTCTAGAATTTTATCTTTCTAGTACTTTTCTTAACAGACACAGTTACCGCATCCAATGTATACTACACTATATACATCATTTTATTTTGTATCTATAACCTATATATAATGGTTTTTTTGCTTCATTTTTGGCAATGTTACATGGCATGTGGGATCTTAGTTCCCTAATCAGCCATCGAACCTCTACTTACTTCATTGGAGGCATGAAGTCTTAATCATTGGACTGTCAGGGAAGTCCCAATGCTATCTGTAAAGTTAGTTTTTTCATTTAACAATTGACACTGTCTTCTCATGCCAGTAAGTACACTGCAGTGACAACATTTTTAATGGCAATAAATGGGCATGCTTAATTGATGTTATTAATCTCTTATTATTGAATGTTTAGGTTGTTTATAACATTTTCATGATTATAAACAGCAGCAATGTATATCTTGTCTTATACATCTTTGTGTATATTATACATCCATTCTCTCCTTAAGATGCAGCTTAAGAAATTGACCTACTGGGTGGATATATATGCCGCTTGGTTTCAAGATTCCTGGGAGACACCTTGATATCTTCATGGTCAAAACACGAAAGTCCCACGATTGTGCTACCACCTATTGTGAACTTGCTTCTATATTGCTCACATTATATAGAAGAGATTAATTGCTACTAAATATACCTGTCCTGCAGGTAACTGAGGTCAAAAACAATCATCATTCAGAGTGTTTGTTTCTTTTTTTTTTAACTAGAATAAGTCTGACTGACATGACATTTACATGGTGGCAGTTCTGCTATTTAACAAGCACAAACAAATTCACCCCATATCCATCAGATCAATCAGTACCCATATCATCAGAGTGATTACAATCTTTCATATCATTCCTACGTGGTAGTGTTCTCATTGTCACTAAGTTATGCAATATAAGGCCATTTGACGTCACATTAACCCCACTTTGCTTGAACTTGAATTTCTCTTACAATGTCCATGCTGCAATTTCTCACCACTTGCAATCAAGATCATTCTCATACCTGAATCTGTTCATGTTTTTTGCTTCTAAGAGTTATTTGCACATAGTGAAAGGAAAGTTGTTTCACCCAAGGAAGCTAAAGTAAAAATGTCACTGATAAATTATTCTAACTTACACACAAAGATGAGGCTTTGATGAACATCATGAGACTATAATCCCTTGGATTGTTCCCAAGCTAATTGTGGGAAATGTCCAAAAACAAATTACAGAATCAAAGTTGTTGAAGACCTTAGGACCTTAATATGTCATCATATGGGGAGGATTATATACAGAAAGATTCAGCAGTGGCCTCAAAATTTCTCTATAGGAGGAAAATTGGATTGGAAAAGCATATTAGGGGGCCTATGTTTAAGGAACCACACTTTCATTGACATAGTATTTTTGGTGGGGATGGCTCCCATTCCACTACATCAATTCAAGGCATGTTATTTCTCTAACAATGATCTAAGTCTTTCTTGGTACGTAATGTTAAGTCACTATGCCTGAATTAATTTACTCTTTTTTTTCTTGTTTTCTGGTCAGGAGAAATTCTGTCTTGGGTGTGTATGTGTGTCTTAGTAAAATATCACTTTTCAGGTATTTCTAACAAAGTAGTGCATCTATATAGACTTGTAAAATTAATTAAAGTATCCCTATTTAAGAGGCAAATTCTTTTCTTCCTTTATTTTTTAAATTAGAAAGAATCAATCTGTGGACTAGTCTAACAATAATAATCTCTAAATGTAACTTGATTCAAGAAGAGACATATAAGTGAATCAGGCTAATAAAATAGGAAGGAATATGCTTACAGTTTGATTGCTATGCCAATGGGGATCTGGAGACTGTGTCACAGTGCCATTTCCATCTGCTCAACAAGAAAGAGAATTAAGAAGAATTACAAAAAGATATTGAACTTTCCTGCAAACACCAAATATATTTACACTGCCTTCTGGTAATGAAGGGAAAGTTGAATAATCATATGGCCTAATGCTGTAGGCATGCCAAGAGTAATACCAAGACTCAGAGGTAAAGCGTCTGCCTCCAATGCGGGAGACCCGGGTTCGATCCCTGGGTCGGGAAGATCCCCTGGAGAAGGAAACGGTAACCCACTCCAGTATTCTTGCCTGGAGAATCCCATGGACGGAGAAGCCTGGTAGGCTACAGTTCATGGGGTCACAAAGAGTCGGACACAACTGAGTGACGGAATGGAACGGAACATTTATGAATTTAACTAGTAAGGTTGTGCTTCTTAACCATTTTTCATGGACCCTTTGAAAATGAACTGTTTTTTAATTTCTCCCTATGGGGGAAAAAATGCATGTTCAAAGAAAATTTACTGACAATTTTAGACAAGTCAGAGTGACCCATTCTCAGAACTAGGTTAAAAATTACCACTTACAGATAAAGAATCAATATTTTCATGGCAGCTCAGAAAGTTCCAGTGAGTGCTCAGAGGTCATTACACATCTAAAGAGCAGAACCACTGTTCAAAATGAACATTACATTGGTTTTACATTCAAAATGTGAGTAAAATACACTAAGATACCTCAAACAGGTGACATCCAACTCCTACATTCTATGCCAGTGTGCCCAGACACTGACCCAAAGGTGCTTTAGAAAATATCTTACATCACTCCCAAGGTCAGTATACCTTATACTACCTGCTGCTGCTGCCGCCGCCAAGTCATTTCAGTAGTGTCCGACTCTGTGCAACCCCATAGACGGCATCCCACCAGGCTCCGCCGTTCATGGGATTCTCCAGGCAAGAACACTGGAGTGGGTTGCCATGTCCTTCTCCAATGCATGAAAGTGAACAGTGAAAGTGAAGTAAAATCCCAATATAAAAGGATACTATACCTTAAAGTTTTGAATGTCCAAATTTTAATAGTGTTTTGAAATATCTCTTTTGTCACACAGAACATATACTGTTGGCCTTTCTAAGCAACTATAGGTCAAACGCAGGATTCTCTCTTTACTGAGTATCTATTATATACAAGCACTTAACATCCTTATACCAATTTTCTTAATCCAAAAATTTAGATGAGGTGCTAAAATGGTTGAAGTTTCCAATTCTACTAAAGGACAAGAGCCTTAGCTCATAACCACTGCACACATGATGTTACCATTCAATGAAAATACTGCAGGTCTCAGAGATTCACATATGACTGACAGAGTTATAAAACCATCATTTTCTAATGGTAGTGAAAATGAAGTAACCATATTTCCCCTAAGTTTTCACAGTTTACACTACTGTATCTACAATTTAAACATTCCAATGCTACTTATTCAAGAGACAAACAGAGTATCTACAATCTAGTCTCTGTGTATGACTTATGTTATAACCTTAAATCCTTAAGCTATAGAATGAGTGTTGTAAAAAAAATAGCAAGGACTTGAGTCAGATAAAACTTGAATTCAATGCTGACATGTCACTTACCAATGTGACCTTGATCGATGTCCTTTACATACACATTATATACATATGCACGTAAATGTATGTATTTATATTTCTAGCTGAGGTAACCGTGAACTACAAGCTGTTGATAGCACCCATCTCATAAAGTTGTCACATTAGATGATGCATGTAAGGTGCTTAACACCATATTAAACAAATATCAGGTATCACAATTATGTTGCTATATAAAAATAGGAGCAATGGGGAAGGGACACCACACAATGGACTTTCAAAATATTATGTCCTTCACTCCTTAAAACATGTAGTGAGGAATGAAAAAACTTGCCCATGGGTGTGCAGCTTGAAACTGCCATGGGCAGGCAGTTGAATTGGAAGCTGTTGATCTCCAAAGTAGAACTAAATGTTCTCCTCAGTCTGGCAATGGCAAGAAATAAACCTGCCCTGAAAGAATTAAATGAGATAATATACAACAATTTGTTGGCACATGCATCTGAAAAGGTAGGTGCAGGCCATATGAAAACCAAAATTCCTTCTGGACTAACATTCTTTGCTTTGTGAGGCTTTAACCCACTGAAGTGTGACTCGGGCACTGTGAGGATTTTGGCAAAATGGCCTCAGACATGCTGCCAAGATGGCAGCAGTCACAGAAGTCGTGGGGACACAGCTGCTCCAATGTCTGTTCCATGCTGGCAAGTCTACCTTGACCAAGTTTTAGTGACATATTTTAGAGAACGATTTCCCATTTTCTACTTTGTTCTTCCTCTTAGCCTAAAAGTATGGGGTACAGTTGCTCTAATGCTCATACCTGTATTTTTATCTGCTTTCTCTTTGTTTCTGTGCCAAGAAAGAGTTCACACCAACGATTCCACTTTTAAAACCAAATGTCACTATTAGCTAATTTCAATTAAATTGGTCCCTCTCTGAGTCCCACTGCATGTCCATTTTCAATTAAGAGCTTCCTTGAATGATTGGCAAAATAGGCCACCCTGGGTGTCTGCTACAGATTAGCACCTCCTGAGCATGATGAATCATATGCACAAGTCTTACAAAGTCTGACCTTGTTTGGATGCTTCACAGGCACATGGACAAATAAGCCAGTTCTGCATTACAAAGGGGTTCACATGTGGCACTCTCCAAATTTACCACCATAGGTAACAGAGTTAGCTGGGAAAGATGACAATTCAATATCATCTTTCTCCATTACAGGACAAACAGATTAATCTTACATCTCAAAAGAATATGCACTTCCCGAAACTAGGGAGAACTGGGAGACTTTTGGAGAGGAATAGCACAATCCTAGTGGGGCCTGCCTCTTTGGTTCTGGTGTCCATGTCCTCAACCCAATTCAAAGTGTCCATGTGAAATGAAAGCTCGACAAGGCAGCAGGGGAGCCTCCTGGCTCAGTGTAGTTTCTGGGGCTTAGAGGAAGCATAAACAGGTGACCAGTTTGGTCTGGACCATTTTGGATTTAATTGTTTTAAGGCTGTCTCCAGGGAAGTACACCTAGAAGTAAGTTGAAAGACAAGGCTGATTCATTTTATTTAGATATATGTGGATATGCATGTGGATGGTCCCAAATCATCCAAGCTGCCTATGTCACTCAAATGTACATATTTCTGGGCATTCTAAGTAGCCGTCATAGTTGCCACTCTATCACTTACCTTGTAACTCTGTCCCCAGATCTTTATCTCAAAAGCTTGTAAGAATAAGTAACATTTCCTCCATTTTCCAAAGGATAAAAACAGATTCAAAGAGGGTAATTTGTTCAAGTTGCATAACTGAGTGAAATAGCCATTGTTGGCATTCAAGTCATGCTTGTCTTATTTTAAAATATGTGCTCTTAACAATGTGCTAATATTTCTCAAAATTTGAATGCTCCCAGGTGTTCAGGAAAGAAACCGAAGTTACCTGTTGAACAAGAGTGCCACGGTGAGCTGGTTATGTTTGTTTCATACAGGGTAGTAGACTGGGTTTCTGCTGTCTGAGTTGGAGAAGATAAAGAAGCTATAGGAATGACAAGAACAGAAAAATAGTGTTCAATTAGTGGAGGAAAACTTATACCCCCAGCAGAAATAACAAACAAAACTAAATCAGAAGTTATCCTTTGACTCTTTCTTAGAAATATATTAATAGGTGTCCTTGAGGTATTATCCTGCTATGTAGGCATTTCGTTATCATGAATAAATCTGATCTAGATAATGATCTGAGAGCTTAACAACAGAATTATGTCACTTTTTATACTTCTTTTGTTGTTCAGTTGCTAAGTCGTGTCCGACTCTTTGCAACCCCATGACTGCAGCATGCCATGTTTCCCTGTCCTTCTCTGTCTCCTGGAGTTTGCTCAAACTCATGTCCATTGAGTCAGCAATACTGTCTAACCATCGCATTCTCTGCCACCCTCTTCTTCTTTTGCCTTCAATCTTTCCCAGCATCAGGGTCTTTTCCAAAGAGTCAGCTGTTCGCATAAGATGGCCAAAGTATTGGAGCTTCAGCTTTAGCATCAGTCCTAGGGTTGTCATAAGAATTAAGGGGCTTAATAATTATAAAGCAGTTACTATGTTTCCTGACACAGGAAACAGAGTAAGCATTAACTTCACTGAAATCTTATCCTCAAGTGTTGGGATAGGCTTCAAAATGGATTAAATGATCTCTATTTAGAAATCCTATAAGACAGAATCTCATTCATTTGGCCCTCTTCTGGCACCCTTATTTTTTCCTCATAATTCTATGTTAAACTGGGCTGAATGCACCATCCTTCTAAGATGTCCACAACTAGTGGTCTGGTTTTTTATTTTGCTATTAATGATTCCTTTGAGAATCTAATAAAAACCATAGGTCCCTCTCACTCTGAAAATGCTTAAAGAAACAAAAGATGAATACAAGAGGGTAAAAGTGGTTCACAGATGCTGTGAAGCCAGGTTTGGAAACTTGTTAAGAATCCCTACCCTAGACTGTACATCTGCCTTAACATCGTGCCCTGGATGGTGCATATCCCCTACTTTAAAAACTTCCGCACTTAGAAATACTTTTGCTTACCTGGCTGGAGGTCCTTTGTGGGCACTGGCATTGGAAGAGCAGAAGTAGAGGACCTCGTTGTCACTGGAGCAGTGGTGACTGTCACGGTTGGAGTAGTGGTGTTGATTGTTGTTGGCACAGCAGTGGTGGTGGTTGTTGGACCAGTGGTGACCATTGTGGTTGGAGTTGTGGTAGCTGTTGTTTTAGGGGTAGCAGTGGTGGTTGTTGGAGGAGTGGTAGTCGTTGGAGTAGTAGTAATGGTTGTCTTTCTTGAAGTGGTGGTGGTTCTTGGTGTAGTGGTGCTGGTGGTAGTGGTTGTTGG
The DNA here is from genome assembly GCF_049115385.1 of Moschus berezovskii. NCBI lineage: Eukaryota > Metazoa > Chordata > Mammalia > Artiodactyla > Moschidae > Moschus > Moschus berezovskii. The sequence goes on along the minus strand of NC_142467.1, from coordinate 42,685,269 downwards.
AGGAGTGGTGGTGGTTGTCTTCCTTGTAGTGGTTGTTCTTGGAGTAGTGGTGGTTGTCTTTCTTGTAGTGGTTGTTCTTGGAGTAGTGGTGGTGGTTGTCTTTCTTGTAGTGGTTGTTCTTGGAGTAGTAGTGGTTGTCTTTCTTGTAGTGGTGGTTCTTGGAGTAGTGGTGGTAGTTGTTGTTGTAGTAGTAGTGGTGGTGGTTGTTGTTGTTGTTGTAGGTGGAGCTAGAAATCAACATGAAAGCAGGGATTCATCAAGCAGCAGGAAGCAAGAGACTCGTGCTGGGCCTGTGCACCAACACAGCCAAGGAGACTGTCCCCAGGCAGAACTCAGCACTTATCTCCCATGAACTCCAAGTTCTTGTCATTGGTCAACTAGAATCTGTGACTAAGCAAGGAGTGAAGACATGGTCACAACAAGGCAACACCTGCATTTAAATGATGATATTTCGGGAGGTGTTGATATCAAAAAATGACACATGGGATTTGTGTTGAAGCACTTTGTAAAGACTAGTCATACATATCAGATTTACATATCTTCCTAAACATCTGTGAGGGAGGGAAAAGTGTCTAGAGCCTGAAGCTCTTTGTCCTCTCAGCAGTACATGACTAGAACCCAAATAGTAGTTTCCAAGCACCAGGATATTGACCAAGTAAATAACATTCACTTCTGTCAATTCTAAGGGTACCCTCCCAACATATCTGCAACCCAAATGTGGATTAATTCACATCATTAACATACGCTGGATAACATAGATGCCATATGCCACCTGAGAAGCCCTAAAAACAGTCATAGATAGCATATACATGAATGGATGGGGCTGTGTTCTAACAAACCTTTATTTATTAAAAAAAAAAAAAAACAAAACTATTGGTGAGCTTATTTTATAATCTGATCTGGTCCTATGGCTAGAGTATGCTGACCTGGGTCTAACAGTATAGTTAAAGATTTTGAAGAACAGTGCAGTCTCAATCCCCTCCCTTCAGTTTGAAATGAAACCTAAGAAAAAGAGGAAGCAAGAAAATAATCTGATCAAAGGAGGATAACCAGGAGGAAATTTAATCAGCTTGTTTCACTAATGTGTCTTGCTCAGGAGTAAATATTTCCTAAGGAAGAAGCTAGGACACTAAGGCTAGGAAAAGCTGCTGAGGAAGAGCCCTAAGAGAGGGTGAAAGTAAGCTCATTCTGTGAAAAGTGCAAGAAAACTTAAGTAAAGTATTGAGTTGGAGGCAGAGAGTCACTTTGGCTCAGTTTGAACCCGTTTCCCACTGGACAGAGCAGTGACTTTGCAAATATTCATTTATTAAAGAATTTATAAGCACTATAAATGTCCCCTATTAATTTCTGTCTTCCTCCAGACCAATCATATAATTTCACAACTCCAAAAATAATCTTGTCTCCACACACAGCCTCCTGCCCCATGTGTACAGCACCAGCATCTGTTGGCTTTCTTAAATTGCCTCCCAGATGTTTTCCCAGAGTCAGCTATTTTCTGCATCAGACTTGACCTTATTTTACTTGCCATCATCAAATAAGCTAAGTGTCCCTGATGAAGTTAAGAAAAATTATGAAATTGAAATATCAAGTTCATTTAAATGAAAAAAGAGACCTAGTTTATAAAGGCTCTGAGTATTGGGTTCTGTTTTCATTAGAAACTTTAGTGGGAGAATGCTTACTATGAAAGAGCACCAGAGACCAGGAAATCCTTTCAAACCTGCTCCTTTCACCAAGTTGTAAGAAAAATTGAAATGTCTACATCAAGATAGAAAAACATAAACTTCCCAGACTTTTGGATTTCACAAAATTCTTAAAAGCCAAAAGTGAGCAGTTATTGAGATGAAAATGTTCTCATATTGCAATAGGGAGATTTTAATTTTTAAACAAGCAATTTAGTGATATGATGTGAGTGAAAGTGAAAGTCACTCAGTTGTGTGCAACTCTTTGCAACTCCATGGACTAGAGAGTTCATGGGATTCTCCAGGCCATAATACTGGAATGGGTAGCCATTCTCTTCTCTCAGGGATCTTCCCAACTCAGGGATCGAACCCAGGTCTCCCACATTGCAGGCTGATTCTTTACCAGCTGAACCATGATATGGTGTGAATTGTGATTCAAAAATCCAAGAGTAGAGGGAGGGGATGAAACTATATTATAGACTCTTTCAATGTATATGCAACAAAACTGAGTTGACAATTGTCAAAACCAAACGATACATCCATTTGACAGGACCTTATATTATCTGTTTTATATGTGTGAAACTCTCTATGAGTCTTAAAATGTTAAGAAAGAACTTTTGAAAATTATCCGAAGAAATGACCTCAGAGAAAAGGTCAGATTTTCAAGAAGAAGAAATTCAGCTCCATAAAAATACTCACTATATCTCAGTGTGGAACAGTGAATGCTTTTTCGTGAACCAACTAGTATTCCTGAAGCACTGCTTCAGGAGAGAGTTTGCCGACTGGGAAGATCCTCTAGCCTATGGTCTTGAATCAAGGTTAGTCTTAACACTTCACTCTACACAAATACAAGATATTCAGTTGAAGAGTTATTAGAAAACAAGATCATAGGAAACTTTTCTTTTCCTACTAAAGGAAAAGAAAGTTAATATCAAACAGAAAACTCCTATCTCTGTGAACCCACAGGTAGTGATCAAAGAAGTAGGAAGATAAGCTCACCTGGATTGATCCTCAACTCTAGGGTGGTTTTTATGTCATTGAACCACCCTCTCACCTCAATCCGGCAACAATACAAGCCACTGTCAGATACGGCAGCATTGTTTATGGTCAAAGACACATCCCTTCCACCAATATTTCCATTTAGCTGATAACGTCCATTCCTCCGATAGGTGACTCTGTATCCATCAGTCCAGATGATATTAGTTCCACACTGCAACCAAGGACATGACCCTCGGCCCCAACACATGCTTGTGACTTCTCCATTATAGTAGCAGGGTAGAGTGACAGACTGACCCGCCACTCCAGTCACTCGATGGTAAGAATTTACACCATCTGTAAATAAACAGAAACCAGAGCATGAGGTCTCAAAATTTTAACTTTTATTTTCACTTTGTTCTTTATATAGCTTATGTCGTTTGAAATTATCTAACTGTATCTTGAGTTTTTAAATTTAATATATGCATTTTTCTTATAAACATATTCTTTAGAAGTGTTATTATTAACCAGATATATTGGAAGATGAAACATCATATAAACATTTTTCTGTATTCAGGATTACTTCCTACTAGGACAGATTTATGAGAGAAAGTATCACGATAAAGGGCAGAAATACATTCAGTCTTTTGGTGAATATGATTCAAATTCCTTTCCAAAAGGTTTGAAACAAATGACACTCCAGTAATGCATCAGTATGTGTGCATTTTATCCTGTGTTTGACAGGTATCTGCTTATAAATGTTAATACATACATGTGATGGCTTTTCCTCTCCCCTAGATTCAATCACTGTCTCAGCTGAAATCTGACTTTAAAACTTTTAAAATTTTGATTTTCAATTTTATTGCAATTTTTAAATGGCTGGCAAAAAATTTCACCTCACAAATCTTCTCTAAGTTAAAGAAAAAATAGATAATATTCTACTTACAGCACCATTGGCTAGAAGGCAGAAGCCTAGTAAACTCTTTAGAAATCAGTTTTTAGAAAAAAGGGTTTATAATACTCTCAGAAGGAACTGAGGTTTATAATGCGCTTTGTTGTTTTTGTTTAGTTGCTAAGTTGCACTGGACTCTTTGCCACCCCATGGACTGTAGCCTCCCAGACTCCTCTATTCATGGAATTTCCCAGGCAAGAATACTGGAGTGGGTTGCCATTTCCTTCTCCAGGGGATCTTCCCGACTCTGGGATCAAACCCATGTCCCTTGCATTGGTAGGTGGGTTCTTGAGCCACCTGGGAAGCCCATCATGGGATTGAGGATCGATTTAAAAAAATTCAAGCACGGATCCCTTCTTGTGAGTTGATGACTGTCCTGCAATGGAGCACTGTCCAGTTAGCCAGGTGAAACCAAGTAATTGGACGATATTCCATCAAATATTAAACTTTACCTTTAAAAGCAAACAGGCAGGAAAACTCTCTCCTGCAGCAGTGGTTTAAAAAACTGTATTGCCAAATGAAGTCTGAGTGGCCCTTAAACGAAATCTGAGATTCAACAACCAGTCATAGTTAGAACCGGGCTGTACGTCTGGGAAATGCTCTGGGAATAAAACACTCATCGCTATATAAAATAGCTTTTATTACTGGGATTCTGATTATATGTAATTTTGCTTAATATCATTTTTGAATTATAAAGGTAATTTATGCTGATTATAGAAATTTGTCACAGAATATAATTTTTAAATGTACTTTTCCTCATATTCCTACCTCTGGAGATTTTTTTTAAACTTACTCCTAAAAATTTCCCTTATCTCATAGAATGTTAAAATATGAGGTAAATTAAATAAGTTTATTAAAAATTAAATTTTTTTATTGACTAAAAAAATTTTTGGCCACATGACACCGCATGTGGGATCTTAGTTCCCCAACCAGGGATAGAACTCGTGCTTCCTGCATTGGAAACACAAAGTTTTAACCACTGGAAAACCAGGGAGGTTAAACAGTCACACGTGGTTAAAAACATCAAAAAGTACAAAATGGTACAATAAAGGACTTGTCTCCTTCCCAGCCATCCCCATTTCCTCTTCCCACCCTCGTCCACGGTTACTCTTTCTTACATGCACTTGAGTAGTTCATGCATACACAACCACCCACCTACTCTTTTTTTTATATTTAAACACAAATGGCAACATAAGCTGTACTGTACTGCAGCATGCCTTATTCACCTACCCGTAGATTTTTTAATTCTTAGAATTTAAACAATTTCTTTGGCTTAAGGTTTCAGCTTGGTTCTGTGCTCACTAGTGGGTCCCATTACCTTCGACAAAGCCCTAGGTGTTAACCTCTACGTTCCTCTACCACACCCACACACCCCCTACACCACCCTCTACATCCTTGGGGTTCCAAAGCACAATCCACCTATTCACTTACCTGGCAGGAGTAGGAGGCCCAGGATGGCTACCCAAGGATGCATTGGCCTGAAGGAAAGAGAAAGCAGACTGCTTGGTGTGGCCCTCAATCAGATGGTCTCAGAACAAGTCTTAATTCTCAGATTGCAACTTCTCCCTTCACCCTTACACGGTGAATCACATAAGCCTGCCTGCTGGAAGAAAGACCACACTTGCAAATGCTTCAGCTCTCTGTCTGCTCCAGGTGACTGACAGCTCTGCCCCTTCCAAAAGACAGGCAAAGCTGTCCTCTGAAACAGTCCCTACTTACCCAGCTCCTCTCCTACACTTAGAGTCCAAACTGACTCTAGATGCTGACGGAGGAGATTAGGGAGCAAACACAAGGAAATGAGAGGAAGCAGGGAACTCCAGAGCAAAGACCAGACTTCCCATGGCAAAGGTACACTTAGCCTTCAAGATGAGTCACCTGGCGTTCTGGTGAGAGGAGGGTACTTCTTCCTTTGTGGTCACAATGGCTAGTCCCCAGCCTTAGTTAAATCATCAAATGTCCAGTGAACTAAGAACTGAGAGTTGTGAGTTTCACTTATGGCTCAGGAGACTGCCTCTCAGTTAGCTCTAAGGAACCACGCCCAAGAGGGTTGGAGAGATAAGCTTAAGTGTGATTTTGGAGAAGTTACAATCAAACATCTCAGTAGAAGGTTGCCACTAGGTACAAGAAACAAATACCTCAATTAACGCCTTTAGGGTTTTTCTAAGTACAATAAGATGAAACTTGGATTCATAAAATTTTCTCCTGTAAACATCTATCTGAAGGCCTGTTTTACCAGTTTTCCCAGAGCACAGAGTACTTCATTTTGGATCACTGCACTGAATTCCTTTCAGGGTATATTGAGTATCAGTGACTACAATGGTTAGTGACTTAATTCTTATAGAACCAGATGGCTAGGGACATTCCTTAGCTGGCAGTGCCCCCTCATGGTTATAAATTCAATTATGATTTAGGAGGCAGTTCATGACCACTTTATCCCATAGTGCAGAGAATACCTTTTTCTCAGTCAGGCCAGTATTTTGATGATCTTCAGTGTACTCTTACTGGACTGCTGCTGCTGCTGCTAAGTCACTTCAGTCATTTCTGACTCTGTGTGACCCCATAGACGGAAGCCCACCAGGCTCCCCCGTCCCTGGGATTCTCCAGGCAAGAACACTGGAGTGGGTTGCCATTTCCTTCTCCAATGTGTGAAAGTGAAAAATGAAAGTGAAGTCGCTTAGTCGTGTCCGACCCTTAGCGACCCCACGGACTGCAGCCTACCAGGCTCCTCCATCCATGGGATTTTCTGGGCGAGAGTACTGGAGTGGCTTGCCATTGCCTTCTCCGACTAGGCACTGCTAATAGTAGCCAAAAGGCTTTGGACCACATGTCTTTCAAATCTGTTTTGGTCCAGGCAAAATCCCGTGTTTTTTCTTCCCATATGTAGAGCTACACTATTACAATCTTGAGTTCATAAATAAATATATACATGTATAGCTCTTAAATAAATATATATGTTCAAGTTGCCTCGTTATCATTTTTATCAGAGGCTTAGCCACACATTTAGTAATGCAAGAAATCACAATCTTGTAAAATAGGCCGAATACAAGTAACATGCTAGTAGCATTAACAGGGTCATAAGTAAATATTTAGGCCAAGAGTTTCAGTTAGGTGTGATCCAGTATATTACCAGCTCATCCGACTCAATCTGTCCTGTACAAATCACTATCTTAAAAGTAATGAAATACTTGCATTGTTCACAAGGCATCCAGCCTAATTCCCTAGTAGGCTGATTATCCTTAGTTTAACTGTTCCCAATGTAAGGGAGCTTTTAAACTTAAATGATTTAAATAATCTGGTGGGAGTCATATAAATCCACCCTGTAACTGAAGGAGGGTCCCTCCTAACAATCAGGAAGTTATATTCGCTGACTGAAATTTAGTTTGTTACTTTTGAGCTTGAGTAAAATTAAAAGAAAATTCATATTATAGCCATGGTCAGAGAAAGCACCATTGATTGACCAAGTGAGGGAATCCAATCTAGTAATATCAATATCTGCTCAAACAGAACTATAGATTTCTCATGAAATAAATTTCCTAAGGGTTATCCAGTTAGACCCGTGGAGAGGAGAAATCCACCAAGGTAACCCAGAGAAGTACTAGATGTAGGTAACTGATCATACGACTAACAACTGGATTAATTTTTAAACTCATGGTGTAAGTGTAAGACTTACACCATGATAGAAAAACATGGATTTTTTAAAAATGTCCAAGAAATTATCAAAAAGAATTATAATATATGATTATATCCATATTTCTATAATTATAATTATATAATATGACATTATCATCTAATGTAACTATTATGCTGAAAACAATGTCAATAATCATACAGGTCAGGTCGGGAATCTAGGGACAGCTGTCCACTTCTGATGTTGTCTTCTCTTTGTCTTGGTGGGAGTGTAGTTTCTCCTCTGTCTGAACTTTGTTTTAAGGTGAGTCTAACGGCTCCAGTGCAAGAACTCTTTCTAAGTGGAAAATACAAATCCAAAAGTCAGTTTCTTTCATCTGTTCTGTGCACGAGCTAATCAAGATTATCTGACAAGTGTCCTTTGATCTAGGTTGGAGACAGTCCTTTAAATGATGCCTTTCCAAAATGCATAATCTTCTCGTTTTAGGTCATGGGGCATCTGATATTCATCCAAAGATAAATAACAGTGATAAGCTTCAGAAACAAACTTAGAGTGTCCCTTTAATAATTCAATTAAACTTTACAATAATGTAACCTAACAACAGGGATCTATCTCAGAAGTGAGTCTTGGACAGTAAATACAGACTTAAATTAACAATACTAGAATTTAATATCCATACATGTAATTTTTCTCTCTAAAATTATGCTGACTTCTATCAAATATAGTCAAATTAAGAGTAATTTGTTTGCAAAAATAAGTCTGCTTTCAGTAAACTTGGCCTGATTACTTATATAAGTGTGATTGATCATACAATCCTTTCAAAAATTGGTTTGGGTGGAACTTTTTATAAAGAATCTCAGATTGAATTTTTAAAAGGCTCTATCTCAAGGCGAGAAAAGTCATCCCAAGGGCATGCCATCAGATCCCACCTGTGATACCTAAAGATCTGGATTAATTTCTTTCTTCTCAGTGTTCCAAAGTGTCTTCAGATTCCTGCAACTGTCAGGAGGTGGACTTTCTTATTTACTTCATAAGTCTGCTAGCAACCTAAGGGTTTGCAATTTTGGAGGGATCAGGTAGAAAGAAAAGATACCTGTTTCAATTTTGCTTACAAAGGTATCACTAACCAAATTGCTGTAAGTCATAATTAGTTTAAGGGGAAAGGTTTCCTTATATCTGGAAAACAGATTAAAAAGCGGTAATATTTCAGACCAGAAAAACCATAAAATCTATAACCATGTTCATCAGTTCACTCAGTCCCATGTAACTTATTCTTGATCTTTTGTTAACAGTTTTATAAAGCTTTTAAAAGCCTGCACTTGTCAAAATTCCTTTCTGTGAATTTTCTTGAAAATGAAGCATTTTTGCAAAGGCATCAGGATCAAACAATAACTGTCTATGAACAACAAAGATTTTTAAAGACATGGTTAAAGGTCCGATTGTGATGCAATTGACAAGGAAACTTCTTTACTGCTGTGACAGAATATTTTAAGATAATAATCAGAATTAAGACTGATAACATTTTACTATGACATACCAGATTCTTAGGAATTCCAATAATTTCTAGAGTATCTAAAACATTTCCCCAAACAATATACCCTGAGGAAGTTTATCACCATCCTTTTGAAACGCTTCCCATGCAGGTTAACATACATATAAGCCTAGTTAGTTTAATATTTTTGATAAAGAGAGAAAACAATTCCCTTAGGTGTTTCAGGACCTTTTGGAAAATATCAAAGTAAGCTAAAGGTCAAATGAACTTCAAGTAGAATTTGATCTCTGGCAAGCTTGCCAAAAATATCAAAAGGCTTTAAAAAAAACACTTGGTCAGGTGGCATCACAGGTCTCTGTGAAACAATACTTTATTCACTTAACCAAGAAACAATAAAATATTTCAAAGGTAAATACAGAAAGTAATAAAAAATACTTAAAATACAAAGAAAATTAACAATCTGTTACGAAAAGCAGATTAATATTTTTAAGAAAACTTTCCCCTCTTAATAGAGAGAAACCAAATTCAGGTTTGTACCATTTACCTTTAATATTGAAATTCATTTACCCAATTAAATTAATTCTATCCTTCAGTTCAGTTCAGTTCAGTTCAGTCGCTCAGTCATGTCCGACTCTTTGCAACCCCATGAATCAGTCTGCCCAAACATGAAATCCTTTCTAAAGTTTCTTTTTTCCTCTCAAACCTACAGTTTTCTATACTTACAATAATCTGTCTCCTCTTTCCTTTTTAGAAATAACTAGCATTAGAACAAAATTATTTTCTTTTTCCTTAATAAAATGCATTTTTATTTCTTATATCTTTTTCTTACTTGCATACAAAGATATTTTCCATATTAACTTTATAGGCTAATTACTTAGAATTATCAAATTTTTTAAAATATTTACTTATTTGACTGCATTGGGTCTTCATTGGGGCATGCAGGATGTTTAGTTGCAGCATGCAAACTCTTAGTTGAGGCACATGGGGTCTAGTTCCCTGACCAGGGATCAAACCCAGGCCCCTGCATTGAAAGCACAGAGTCTTAATCACTGAACCACCAGAGAAGTCCTGAATTATCAACTTTCAAAACCTTAATTTCTAGTGAAAACTGAGAAGCAAGCAATTATATACTGTCTTTTACATTAGCATCCCATAAATTGGCAAACTTGAAATACTATTTATAAAAACTCAACATGAAAAAACTAAGATCGTTCAAAATTGGGAAAAGAGTACATCAAGGCTGTATATTGTCACCCTACTTATATAACTTATATGCAGAGTACATCGTGAAATGCTGAGCTGGATGAAGCACAAGCTGGAATCTAGATTGCCGGGAGAAACATCAATAACCTCAGATATGCAGATGACACCATCCTTATGGCAGAAAGCGAAGAGAAACTAAAGAGCCTCTTAATGAAAGTCAAAGAGGAGAGTAAAAAAGCTGGCTTATAACTCGAAGTTCGAAAAATGAAGATCATGGCATCCGGGCCAGTCACTTCATGGCAAATAGTTGGGGAAACAATGAAAACAGTAACAGACTTTATTTTCTTAAGCTCCAGAATCACTGCAGATGGTGACTGCAGCCATGAAATTATAAGACACTTGTTCCTTGGAAGAAAAGCTATGATCAACCTAGACAGCATTTTAAAAAGCAAAGACATTACTTTGCCAACAAAGGTCCGTCTAGTCAAAGCTGTGGTTTTTCCAGTAGTCATGTATAGATGTGAGAGTTGGACCATAAAGAAAGTTGAGCACTGAAGAATTGATGCTTTTGAACTCTAGTGTTGGAGAAGACACTTAAGAGTCCCTTGAACTTCAAGGAGATCCAGCCAGTCCATCCTAAAGGAAATCAGTCCTGAATATTCAATCGAAGGACTCATGCTGAAGCTGAAGCTCCAATACTTTGGCCACCTGATATGAAGAACTGACTCAATAAGACTCTGATGCTGGGAAAGATTGAGCACTGGAGGAGAAGGGGACGACAGAGGATGAGATGGTTGGATGGCATCACAGACTTGATGGACACGCATTTGAGCAAGCTTTGGGAGTTGGTGATGGACAGGGAAGCCTGGTGTGCTGCAGTCCATGGGGTTGCAAAGAGTCGGACACAACTGAGGACTGAACCAAAGATTGTGGCATCCAGTCCCATCACTTTATGGCAAATAGAAGGGCGCAAGGTGGAAGCAGTGATAGATTTTCTTTTCTTGATTACCAAAATCATTGTGGATGGTGACTGCAGCCATGAAATTAAAAGACACTTGCTCTTTGGAAGAAAAGCTATGACCAACCTAGACAGTGTATTAAAAAGCAGAGGCATCCCTTTGCTGCAAAGGTCCGTATAATCAAAGCTGTGGTTTTTCCAGTAGTCATGTGAGAGATGGACCACAAAGAAGGCTGAACACTGAAGAACTGATGCTTTCAAATTGTGGTGCTGGAGAAGACTCTGGAGAGTCCCATGGACTGCAGGAAGATCAAACCAGTCAAACCTAAAGGAAATCAACCCTGAATATTCATTGAAGGACTGATGCTTAAGCTGAATCTCCAATACTTTGGCCACCTGACCCATAGAGCTGACTCATTGGAAAGATCGTGATGCTGGGAAAGATGGAAGACAAAAGGCGAAGAAGGCAGCAGAGGATGAGATGGTTAGATAGCATCACCAACTCATGAACATGAATTTTAGCAAATGCCAGGGGATAGTGAAGGACAGGGAAGCATGGTGTCCTGAAGTCATGGGGGTCACAAAGAGTTGGACTAGACTTAGTGACTAAACAACATAATTTCTAGAATGCGTGTGCTTTCTTAGAGAAAATGTCTCAATGTGGGACCAAATATATTTATTAACAGTCTTGAATCTTTAGTTTCTCTGCAAAATGATGCCTATATTCAGTAATTAATGCGGACAATGCTCTGTGATTGCAGTAAGTGTACAATTCCATAGGACTGAATTTTCTGACAAGCTGTCTCCCACGGGAGCCCCCTATGTCCTCAAGGGTCCCAAACAGCACAATGGATTTTTTCAATTTGAGCTATTCAACAGTTGCTACTCTAGAATCAACTTTGTGACCCCTTGAAGATACATCCCAGTTGAAGGATAAGGCTCAGGCAGCAAACATGAATTTCCAGCTGCTTCCTCCACAGGAAATGAAGCCCCAGTGCAGGCACAGAGAATAGAGGATCAGACTCACCTTTGAGAAGGAATGCAGGGGCCACTATGGTGAGAAGCATGAGGACCTATCAGGAAGCTACTGCAATATTTCTGTCTGCGGGTGCTTCAGTCTGAAGAAAGCCTTGGTTGGAGGAGGTCCAAGTCTTAGAGCTTCCTCGACCTACTTGAACACAAGCTCCCTCCTGTTGCTGGGCCTTCACACATGTTGTGCCCTGAACTACTCGCTAAAAAGCAACCCTTCCATAAAACCAAAGGTATGATTATATGTCTTTCACAGAAGAGACGAGGGCGAGCAGCTCAGGCCCTGGTTGTTTCAACCCAGGAGCAGCAGGACTTCCTGCAGAGTGTGGAGTAATAGCCTAAAGATGACTCCAAGCGATGTGGCCTGAACAACTGGAAAGACTGGAGGTGCCACCAACTGAGATAGGGGTGGCTGTGTATAACAGTTTGGGAGGAAATAGCGTGGACTTCAGACATTTGAGTATGAGATTTCTCAGACACCCAAGTGAAAACTGTTCAGGAGAGGGGATCTGGGCTGAAAATACTTATTTGAGAGACATCAGCCTAGAAATGGGATTTTAAAGCCATGAACCAGAGTTGATGCTCAGGGGATGTCCTTGGCTTAGAGACTAGGCCCTGGGGCCTTGTGCAAAAGGTGGAGGTGGAAGAGGCACCATCACACACATAGAAACAAGCCAGTGAAGCAGGAGGAAAGGTAAAAAGTTAATGGGATCCTACTGCAGCCAAGTGAAACAAATGCATTAACAAAGAGGCAATGATCATGAATCAAATGCCGCAAAGGCAAGGAATGAGATTTGCCTATAAGACAGAGCAACCTGGAGATCATTAATGACCTTAATGAAAGCGGTTTCGCGCAAGAATAGTTGAATGACTGTTCACGTTCCCAATCTATGTTACATCTCAAGAAAAGGGTTTACCAGGAAAGGGAAAATGAAAAGAGAATTAAAAACTGAAGTCAGGGAACTCTTTCAAGGAATTTTGTGACAAAAAATAAAAGGGAAGGGGAGTTTGGAAGTAGGATTAAGAGAAAGATGATAAAAATAACAGCATGTTTGTATGATCTGGAGATGACTGAGTGGAAGAATTGATTTGGGCAAGGAAAAAATGCATGGAACAATACAGGGACAGAATCACTGTCCAATTAGGGGATTCTACTGAGACATGACTGGGGATAGCACATCTTCGAGAGCAAATGGATGAGGGACTCAAACATGACCACTTGGAAGTGCTGAGGTGCCACTGGAAAGCAAGGGGTCATGAAAGCAAGACCAGCCCAGGAGTTGCCTGTGGAAAGCAAGGGGTCATGACAACAAGATCAGCCCAGGAGGCCAATGCTCTCCAGCTATCTGCAATTGCCAGCTATGAGGAAGAACCCACATCAGAAGATAGCTATTTTTTAAACCTTCTCCAGTATTTAAATAATTCCATCAATTATCTTCACCATCTTAAAACATTCAGGCGTTTCCTAAAACCAAAGTTGAAACTCTAAAAGCTGCCCAAAAAAGACTTCCCAAGCTAGCCACACCCTTCCTTCTATCCCAAGCATAACAAAACTCCAAGCCAAAACTTGTACTTGCTAATCTTGCAAGATCAAGTTTCTAACACATACAAGAATACTATCTAACCTGCAAAAGTCAGAAGCAAATATCAAGCTCCTCCTTTACATTTTACAAATATTTTAACTTTACAAACCACAGACATTGATGACCAAAACTGTTCACAGAGATACACATACTCCTATTCCCATTTCCTTGATACTATATGAAGTGAAGTGAAGTGAAATGAAGTCGCTCAGTCGTGTACGATTCTTTGCGACCCCATGGACTGTAGCCTAGCAGGCTCTTCCATCCATGGGATTTTCCAGGCAAGAATACTGGAGTGGGTTGCCATTTCCTTCTCCAGGAAATCTTCCCAACCCAGGGATTGAACCCGGGTCTCCCGCATTGTAAGCAGAGGCTTTACCATCTGAGCAACCAGGGAAGAGGGCGATACTATATAACACTCATCTAACAGATAAGGAGAGATTCAGCAAAGGGATGTAATGACTCTAAGTCACATAGTTTTGTTTGTTTGTTCCCCTTGCATGCCTTGTGGGATTTTCATTTCCCAATCACAGATCGAATCCACGCCCCCTGCAATGGAAGCTCTGAGTCCTACCACTGAACTGTCATGGAATTTCCCACACAGCTTTCAAGTGAGCCTCAATGAGTACTCCTTCCTCCAAAGGTATCACACAATTCTGCTCAGATTTATTTTCCACTTGCTTTCCCTCACAGATGTTGCCCAGGAAAAGCTTAAACAATTCCAATGTGTAAGTCCATGATTCTATTCCTCTCTCAAGAGATACAAATCCATTTTATATGAATGACCCAATTTCTATTGGTTCATTCATCATTGTATTAAGATTCCATATTTTACTGAGGAAGTTCAAGCAGCAAAGTTCCAGTTTTGTCTTCAGCGTAAGACAGGATTGTACTTACAGGTGGATGTAAGTACATCCATCCATCAATGTACTTTGATTCGATCTGTGATTGGGAAATCCCACAAGCCATGCAGGGGGACCAAAACAAACAAACAAAAGCTGTGTGACTTAGAGACAATACATTCCTTTGCTGAGCTGAAAAGAAGTACAGTAGTTTCCAGAGAATTGTACTTACAGGTGAGTTAGGACGTAGTTTTCCAGCTTCTCTGGTGGTCTGTCACTGATTCTGTCTCTTTTCTCTTTATGGATAAAGATGGAATTCTAGTCCTTATGTCTTTGCCACACCTTTCCAGAGAATGTTGGAAAGTATCTTTAGAAGTTAAACTTCTCTAGTCTGCCAGTCTTTTTGCTGGATTTGATCCAGTCACAAAATGCATTACTGGGAGATTTTAGTGAGCTGGAGTAGAATTTGCTGTCTGCTAGGAGAAGGCAATGACAAGCCACTCCAGTACTCTTGCCTAGAAAATCCCATGGACAGAGGAGCCTGGTGGGCTACAGTCCACGGGGTCGCTACGAGTCAGACACGACTGAGCGATTTCACTTTCACTTTTCACTTTCACGCATTGGAGAAGGAAATGGCAACCCACTCCAGTGTTCTTGCCTGGAGAATCCCAGGGATGGCGGGGCCTGGTGGGCTGCCATCTATGGGGTCGCACAGAGTCGGACACGACTGAAGCGACTTAGCAGCAGAGGCAGGCTGCTTTTATTTTTTAATTGAAGTAGAGTGGATGTACAATATCATATAAGTTACAGGTGTATAATGTAGTGATTCACAGTTTTTAAAGGTTATGCTCCATTTACAGCTATTATAAAGTATTGGCTGCTGTACAATATGTGCCGTAAAGCATATCTTTGTAGCTTATTTTATATCTAGTGGCTAATACCTTTTAACCACCTACCGTTGTTTCCTCTCCCCCATTCCCTCTCCCACTGGTAATCACAAGTTTGTTCTCTATATTTGTGAGTCTGTTTCCTCATCAATTATATTGATTAATCCATTTTATCTTTTACATTCCACATATAAGTGATTTCAGTACTACAGTATTTGTCTTTCTCTGACTTATTTTACTAATCATCAGTTCAGTTCAGTTCAGTTGCTCAGTCATGTCCGACTCTTTGCAACCTCATGAATCACAGGACACCAGGCCTCCCTGTCCATCACCAATACCCTCCAAATCCACCCAAGCTGTTGCAAATGGCAACATTGTGCCTGTATATATACACACTGTAACTTCTTTATCCATTCATGTTTATGGACAATTAGGGACGGGGGAGCCTGATGGGCTGCCGTCTATGGGGTCACACAGAGTTGGACACAACTGAAGTGACTTAGCAGCAGCATATCTTGGCAACTGTAAATAAGGCTGCTATGAATATTGGGGTGCATATATCTTTTTGAATTACTGCTTTTTTGGGGAAGGATATATAACCTGGACTGGAATTGCTGAGTCTGACCATAGTCCCATTTTTAGTTTTCTTATAAACTTCCATACCGTTTTCCATTAAATCTGCACTATTTACATTCCCACCAACAGTGTACAAGGGTTCTCTTTTCTCCATATCCTTTCTAACATTTGGTTTTGTATTTTTTTTTATGAAAGCCATTCTGACAAGTGTGAGGAGATACCTCACTGTGGTTTTGACGTTTTGATTTGCATTTCCCTGAAGAGAAGCAATGTCTAACAAGTGCCTATTGATAACTTCATGACCTCTTTGGAAAAATGTCTGCTCAGGTCTTCTGTCCATCTTGTAACATGTTTTCTTTTGATGTTGAGTTGTATGAACTGTTTATATATTTTGGATATTAGACCTTTATTAGTCATATAATTCGCAAATAATTTCTAAATTTCATTATGTTTCTTTTGTTTGTTGCTGGTTTCCTTTGTTGTGCAAAAGCTTTTAATTAGTTCCCATTTATTTTTGTTTTTCTTTCTCTTGCTTTAAAAGGAGCAGATGCAAGGAAACATAGCTACATTTTTTTTTTTTTAATGTACAGGTTTTCTAATTCAACATGTATTCTCTCGCTTGCTGACTGCAACATGGGGAGACCCAAACTCCAGACCCTCTGGTCACTGCACCCAGCTGCTAACCAGGCCAATGGGTGTGACCTGAGACCTCAACACTCCCAGCTGCCTGAGCAAAGTAAGCAGGAGTCCATTGTTCCCCTAAAAAATAAGCAATGGCCCCCAGATATCCCCTTGCTCCAAGGGGCCAGCATGCTGTTGGGGAGCCAGGCTGAAGCCTCTGAAAGGTTGGTGGTGGGTCAGGGAGTGGGGAGGAGGGTGGTCATGACTGCCCCTGGGACCTCTACAGCTGAGAGCTCAGCCTGAGGCAGGGTGTGGGGGATGGAGGGCATGGTGAGGGGGAATAAATGAGATAAACTTACACTCATGACAGAAGCCCCAGGCCCCAATAGCTCCGAGGCACAGCCCTGAGGACAGAACAGGAAGTCACTTAGGCCCTGGGTGGAGCCATCCTGCAATCCCTCCATAGGATGGGCCCTGGGCCTGTCTCTGGGTGACGTTGATGTGTCACTCCAACCTCAGCCATGGACACCATGTGGTGAATCAAGAGGATGGTGGTTGTGGGTGTGTAGAGGTGAGCATAGGGGTGCTGAAACATAGCAGGTGGGTGGTGATGGCCCTGACAGACTTTAACTCATCATGACTGAGCCCTGGGCATTCAGTCTCCCCACCTGGGCCACAAGCCAGGCCCCCATCCTCATACTCTGCCCAGGAAGCCAGGCACAGCTGAACCCTCCCAGCCCCTGGGCCTAGTCCTGGCCTTGGCAAAATGGTCTCTCCCTCCCAGAGGGTCCAGCCTCACCTCCAGGGCCTTAGCAGTCACCTTATTGTCCCAAGGAGGCCCCTGGTCACACCTGGGTTCCCCAACCCCATGCCAAGCAATTCTGGGCATCGACGGTGCTTCAGGCATCCTCTCTTCCACACCAATTAAGAACTGGGACTCTGGCAGGCTCCAAGGGGAAGGTTAGTGCCAAGGGAACCAGGACTGGACACATGGCCCCCAGCACAGGGCACTTGGCACAGTTGGGACCAGGCCTCTTCTACAGATCTCCCAGCTCTGGTTGCCAGATAGGGGCCAGCCCCAAATTCACTCAAGTCCCCCTGGTCAGATGGTCATAGGCCAATGACTCAGCTACTCAGGGGTACGGTGTGTACTACTTGCTCCAGCTTGCTCCAAAGCAGCTGCCACCAGGTCTGCTTATCCTTCCCCAGGGCTGTGTCGGGGTCTCGTCCTTGTACTTGGTGATGTAAGAGTAGATCTCATGCAGGACACTCATGCAATTGAATTGACTCAGGTCCAATGTGAGATATGCACTTGGATCCTGGTAGCTGATGGCAGGCCATCTGGGTGATGTTGGCATAGTAAATCTCCACCTAGCTCTTTTAGCTGAGGATGTCTTTGGTGTGGTGCAGCTTCTGGGAGGAAAAGTCCGTGCCCAGCTCATGCTCAGATATGGAGCAGGAATCTGTGAAGGCCTAGGCCACCACTGACAGGCAGGCGTCAGTGCTGCTGCTCTTGTGGATGTTGAATAGGACCTGTCGGTTCTTGATCATCTTCAACCAGAAGCACAGGAACAGGCAGTTTTTCTTCCAGGTGTGATGCATATCTGCATCATATATCTGGTGCCAATCGGCCTACTTGTCTTGGAAATCAAACATGTACCTGATGGCCACAGCAGGGCTGAGCCCCAGTGCATGCTGAAGATGGTTTGGAAGAGGGCATCCATGAACCCCTGTAGCATGCCCTTGATGGCCAGAAGCCACATCAGAAGTTCTTGAAGACCGTCTTGCTGCCTCAGTCACCTCTAAGCTGTTCCAGGTGGTCATGGTTCTTGACCAGGAACACTGCTATTTTATATTAAAGAGTGCTCTGCCCATGTTTTCCTCTGGGAGTTCTATGGTTTCTGGTCTATTTACGTCTTTAACCCTTTTATTTTTGTATGTGATATTGAGTGAGTGCATCAAAGTTGCTCAGTCGTGTCCGACACTTTGTGATCCCGTAGACTATACAGTCCATGGAATTCTCCAGGCCAGAATACTGGACTGGTTAGCCTTTCCCTTCTCCAGGGGATCTTCCCAACCCTGGGATCGAACCCAGGTCTCCCGCACTGCAGGCGGACTCTTTACCAGCTGAGCTATCGTTCTTCTACCTGTAGCTGTCCAGGTTTCCCAGTACTGCTTTTTGAAGACTGTCTTTTCTCATTTGTCTATTCTTGCCTCTTTTGTCATTGATTAATTGACCAAAAGTATATGATTCTGAATTCTCCATCCTCTTCCATTGATCCTTCTGCCTATTGAGCCAGTACCATAATGGTTTGATTACCATAGGTTTGTAATATAGTCTGAAGTTGGGGAGTTTGATTTCTCCACCTCTGTTCTCTTTGGCAATATTGTTTTGGCCTTTTTGGTTTTCTGTATTTCCATATAAATTTTAAAATTGTTCCTAGTACTTTGAAAGATACTATTGGTATTTTGGTAGGGATTGTATTGAATCAATAAATTGTCTTGGGCAATTTTAACAATATTATTTAAATAATATTAATTACTGTTAAATATTAGTAAAATATTTTCATAAATAATAATTTATTTATATAAAATTTATGATATATATCATATATAATACATTATATAATTATATGTATATTATATATTATATATAATATAAATGAATACTTATATATTTATATAAATTTAGAATATAACTTTATATAAATATTAATATTATAATTAACATTTAACAATATTAATTATTTTAACAATCATTTTATCACTATTAATTCTCTCAACCCAAGAACATGGTATAATTTTCTATCTGTATTATCTTCAGTAGTTTGCCAAGTACAGGTCTTTCACCTCCTTAGGCATTTTTATTCTAGGTATTTCATTCTTTTTGAGGTAGGCTGTTTTTAAAAGATTCAGTACAGGTCTTGAGTTAGGGTCAGACTTTAGGCCTGAAAAGTCATAGGGACTTTGAGACTGTTTATACAAGAAAGGACTTTAACTACCTGGGGCCAAACCTCGTGATCTGTATGTGAATAAACTGAGGTCCAGAGAGAAATAGAGGAGAGGACCCACAGAAGTCACTCGGGACCAATGCAGAAGGGAAAGCCAGGTTCACCTACCCCTACTCCACTGTTCCTCTTCCTCAACAAACATCATTCCACCAATGTTTTTGTTGTTGTTGTTCGCAACACTCAGCTTGTGGGATCTTAGTTCCTCAACCAGGGATATAAAGCCACACCCTCTGCAATCATAGCTCTGAGTCCTAACCAGGGAACTGCCAGAGAATTCCCATTTATTTCACCAAATGTTCATCAAGCATCCCATACTAAGCAATGGAACATTTTAAGTAGATAAAGCAAACCCACAATCTCCACCCTTGAAAGTTTAGGAAAACAAGCCACCACTTTCAGTATGAATGAAGTCATCGTAGGAAACAAGCTTATGGTTACCAAAGGGGAAGGTGGGAGATAAAGTAGGAGTATAGAGTTAACAGATACACACTACTATACATAAAATAGACAAGCAACAAAGATTTCAGTTCAGTTCAGTCACTCAGTTGTGTCCGACTCTCCGCGACCCCATGAATCACAGCACGCCAGGCCTCCCTGTCCATTATCAACTCCCGGAGTACACTCAAACTCATGTCCACAGAGTGGGTGATGCCATCCAGCCATCTCATTCTGTGTCGTTCCCTTCTCCTCCCACCCCCAACCTTTCCCAGCATCAGAGTCTTTTCCAGTGAGTCAACTCGTCGCATGAGGTGGCCAAAGTATTGCAGTTTCAGCTTCAGCATCAGTCCTTCCGATGAACACCCAGGACTGATCTCCTTTAGAATGGACTGATTGGATCACCTTGCAGTACAAGGGACTCTCAAGAGTCTTCTCCAACACCACAGTTCAAAAGCATCAATTCTTTGGCGATCAGCTTTCTTCACAGTCCAACTCTCACATCCACACATGACCACGGGAAAAACCATAGCCTTGACTAGATGGACCTTTGTTGGCAAAGTAATGTCTCTGCTTTTTAATATGCTATCTAGGTTGGTCATAACTTTCCTTCCAGGAGTAAGCGTCTTTTAATTTCATGGCTGCAATCACCATCCGCAGTGATTTTGGAGCCAAAAAAAATAAAGTCTGACACTGTTTCCACTGTTTTTCCATCTATTTCCCATGAAGTGATGGGACCAGATGCCATGATCTTTGTTTTCTGAATGTTGAGCTTCAAGCCAACCTTTTCACTCTCCTCTTTCACTTTCATCAAGAGGCTTTTGAGTTCCTCTTACTTTCTGCCATAAGGTTAGTGTCATCTGCATATCTGATGAGGTAATTGATATTTCTCCCGGCAATCTTAATTCCAGCTTGTGCTTCTTCCAGCCCAGCGTTCCTCATGATGGACTCTGCATATAAGTTAAATAAGCAAGGTGACAATATACAGCCTTGACGTACTCCTTTTCCTATCTGGAACCAGTCTGTTGTTCCATGTCTAGTTCTGACTGTTGCTTCCTGACCTGCATACAGGTTTCTCAAGAGGCAGGTCAGGTGGTCTGGGAGTCCCATCTCTTTCAGAATGTTCCACAGTTTATTGTGATCCACACAGTCAAAGGCTTTGGCATAGTCAATGAAGCAGAAATAGATGTTTTTCTGGAACTCTCTTGCTTTCTCCATGATCCAGCGGATGTTGGCAATTTGATCTCTGATGCCTCTGACTTTTCCAAAACCTGCTTGAACATCTGGGAGTTCACGGTTCACATATTGCTGAACCCTGGCTTGGAGAATTTTGAGCAGGACTTTACTAGCATGTGAGATGAGTGCAATTGTGTGGTGGTTTGAGCATTCTTTGGCATTGCCTTTCTTTGGGACTGGCATGAAGACTGACCTTTTCCAGTCCTGTGGCCACTGCTGAGTTTTCCAAATTTGCTGGCATATTGAGTGCAACACTTTCACAGCATCATCTTTCAAGATTTCAAATAGCTCAACTGGAATTCCAAAACCTCCACTAGCTTTGTTCAGAGTGATGCTTTCTAAGGCCCACTTGACTTCACATTCCAAGATGTCTGGCTCTAGGTCAGTGATCACGTTATCGTGACTATCTCGGTCGTGAAGATCTTTTTTGTACAGTTCTTCTGTGTATTCTTGCCACCTCTTCTTAATATCTTCTGCTTCTGTTAGGTCCATACCATTTCTGTCCTTTATCGAGCCCGTCTTTGCATGAAATGTTCCCTTGGAATCTCTAATTTTCTTGAAGAGATCTCTTGTTTTTACCTATTCTGTTGTTTTCCTCTATTTCTTTGCATTGATCACTGAGGAAGGCTTTCTTATCTCTCCTTGCTATTCTTTGGAACTCTGCATTCAGATGCTTATATCTTTCCTTTTCTCCTTTGCTTTTCGCTTCTCTTCTTTTCACAGCTATTTGTAAGGCCTCCTCAGACAGCCATTTTGCTTTTTTGCATTTCTTTTCCATGGGGATGGTCTTGATCCCTGTCTCCTGTACAATGACACGAACCTCCATCCAGAGTTCATCAGGCACTCTATCTATCAGATCTAGTCCCTTAAAACTATTTCTCACTTCCACTGTATAATCATAAGGGATTTGATTTAGGTCATATCTGAATGGTCTAGTGGTTTTCCCTACTTTCTTCAATTTAAGTCTGAATTTGGCAATAAGGAGTTCATGATCTGAGCCACAGTCAGCTCCTGGTCTTGTTTTTGCTAACTGTATACAGCTTCTCCATCTTTGGCTGCAAAGAATATAATCAACCTGATTTCAGTGTTGACCATCTGGTGATGTCCATGTGTAGAGTCTTCTCTTGTGTTGTTGGAAGAGACTGTTTGCTATGACCAGTGCGTTCTCTTGACAAAACTCTATTAGATTTTGCCCTGCTTCATTCCGTGCTCCAAGGCCAATTTTGCCTGTTACTCCAGGGGTTTCTTGACTTCCTACTTTTGCATTCCAGTCCCCTATAATGAAAAGGACATCTTTTTTGGGTGTTAATTCTAAAAGGTCTTGTAGGTCTTCATAGAACCATTCAACTTCAGCTTCTTCAGCGTTACTGGTTGGAGCATAGGCCTGGATTACTGTAATATTGAATGGTTTGCCTTGGAAACGAACAGAAATCATTCTGTCGTTTTTAAGATTGCATCCAAAGACTGCATTTTGGACTCTTTTGTTGACCATGACGGCTACTCCAATTCTTCTAAGGGATTCCTGCCCACAGAAATATAATGGTCATCTGAGTTAAATTCACCCATTCCAGTCCATTTTAATTCACTGATTCCTAGAATGTCTATGTTCACTCTTGCCATCTCCTTTTTGACCACTTCCAATTTGCCTTGATTCATGGACCTAACATTCCAGGTTCCTATGCAATATTGCTCTTACAGCACCGGACCTTGCTTCTATCACTGGTCACATCCATAACTGGGTATTGGTTTTGCTTTTGCTCCATCCCTTCATTCCTTCTAGAGTTATTTCTCCACTGATCTAAACTGGTGACTCAGATGGTAAAGAATTCGCCTGCAAGCAAGAGAGCCAGGTTAGATCCCTGGGTTGGGAAGATTCCCTGGAGAAGGGAATGGCTACCCATTCTCAGTATTCTTCCCATGGACAGAAGAGCCTATCAGGCCACAGTCCATGGAGCTGCAAAGAGTCAGACAAGACTCAGTGGCTTACATTTCACACTATAGGGAACTATATTCACTATCTTGCAATGAACTATAATGGAAAATAATCTGAAATACATTTACACACACACACATGTGAATCACTGTACTATAAACCTGAAACTAACATAATACTCTAAATCAACTGTACTTCAATTTAAAATAAAGAAGTCGAGTTACAATGTGCCCCAATATAATTTATATACCTCTCTCACATATTAATACCACGTCCATTGATATTCCAGGTTTTGAATCTGTGAGTGAGAGGATGTCAGAAAATGGAATGTGAGCTAAATGAGCTCCTGCTTACACAGCTGGAGGGCATTGCCTAACATCTCTCCAAATTATGAGATGATGGGTCCTTTTTCTTCCTCCCCAAAACCAAAACAATGTTTTCTACTTAAAAACACTGACAGCAGAGACTTGTTTGGGGATGAAAACTTTCACTTTTAGCGATGTGTCTTGCTGCATTATCATGATTGTAAGTCATTTCCTCTGCATCCATTTTAGGGAAGATGAGTGGATCAGAAAAAAAAAAAAAAATTCATGATAGCACTTTGCTTTCATTAGAGAAAGTTAAGGGAATTTTCTGAAGGACTCATACTCTTCCAAACCAAGCCCACTGCAAGACTTGGGCACCAGTTGAACTCCTGTGCTAGTAGAAGTTATTCAAAATGTATGCAGAGTTTTGTCAAAATTTTTGTCAAGGCACTACATTTATAGTGAGCATTGGGACTTACCACACTGACAACAGAATCCTCTGTTTGTTAACTAGCTATGTTGCTAAAGAATGTCGACATTTTAAAATTTCAAAGCTTCAAATGTCAAAAATCAAAAATGAATTATTTCGAGTGAAAGAAACACTATTGAAATAATAAATTGCTTTCTAAAATGACTGCCTTGAGAAAAAAACATTCATTTAGTAATATACTGAATGGTATATTTCTTTAAAAATATACTATTGTTCTATTGTCATGATACTTCAAATATAATCACATCCTTTGACACAACATTTCCATGCAGAATCATAAATATTGGAAGTATACAAATGCACATAGGTTTTTGTATATTTGAAGTGGGGAAAAAAAAAACTAAATATCTATGTGTGGGGAAGTGATTTAATAAATTAAGCACATTTGTTCTACTTAATAGTACATAGCTGTCTAAGTAAAGGCTGTTGTCCCATTCTCACAGGGAATGATGAGCTTCTGTAAGTAGTGGAAAAAATTAGGTTACCGTGTGTGTATGAGTGAAAGAGAGAGAGAGAGAAAATAAGAGAATAGCCCAGAACTTTGCTAAATCTAGAGCCACTAGCCAAATGTGGCTATTGAGCACATAAAAAGTGACTAGTCAGAATGGAGATGTCCTCTAAAAGGAAAATACTCACTGAACTGTGAAGACTTAAAATGAAGAAAACAAAACAACAACAATAAAATAAAAAAAAACACTGCATTTCTATTGGACAGTGCTGACCTAACACTGTTCCTTGGGAGTGGGACTGGGAAAAAATTTTGATGGAGAGGACAGGGAATAGGGATTTCCACTTTTAATTATGTTTCAGAAAGCACTTAATTTAAAATTTTAAAAATCAGAGTAGCAATCCAAGCAAAATTTATCAAATATGTGTCAGTCTTAATTTCTTAGTTTTGACAAATGGTACCACAGTTATGTAAGCTGTTAACCAAGAAAAAACAATATCTGCTGAATACAGGAACTCTGTACTATCATTGCAATTTTTCTGCAAATCTCAAATTATTTCAAAATAAAAATCTAAAAAAACAACAATGAGGGAAACAAGCACTCTAACAAGATGTATCTTCTGCTTAGAGATTCTTACTTGGAGTCTCAAAGTACTTACTGTAAAGTAACTCACCTACCCACAGTTCCTTGAAAACACATTTGCTTGAAACAAGGCAGCTAGGATTACTAAATATCATATTCCTTAACTCCCACCTGAAATTCCATCAATTCAGAAAACTCCTTTCTCCCTTGGTGATTAGAAGCTGTCTGGCTGCTGCTTAGGTACCAGGAATTTTTGCTGGCGTAAGAGGCTTGCTCAGAGAACAGGAAAGGTGCCACCTCTCCAAGGACTCCACTGAGGCCTGGGCAGCTAGAAGTTTTCAAAGCCCCTTCACTTGCTCCTTGCTGCCTCATCAGCTCCTTGCTTCAACCCTCAGACTAAACCAACTCTAAGGTCAAGAGGGTTTTGCTAATTCTCATCGTGAACTTTGAGATTAAAAAAATGA
Organism: Moschus berezovskii; assembly: GCF_049115385.1. Lineage (NCBI taxonomy): Eukaryota > Metazoa > Chordata > Mammalia > Artiodactyla > Moschidae > Moschus > Moschus berezovskii. The sequence goes on along the minus strand of NC_142467.1, from coordinate 42,659,939 downwards.
ATCAAAAATCAATATTATTAGTATAACAACCTTCACCTATATTTATACAGGTGTTACTTTTTACTTAAAGGTTTCTAGAACAAGAACTAAACTCAGCATGATAATGAGTAGGAATGGCAGGTAAAACTGGATAACAAAATTTAAAACAGATTTGATATAGATAAATAGATATATGGTTATTTCAGACCTGGCCAAACGAAGATAAATTTAAACACTGCATTGGAGTGTAAAATACTCTTATTTTACATGAAGTAGGTTTAAAAGGCATGAAATGTAGAAATTACAAAGGACAACATGTCAGATTGTCATGAGGCATGTTGTTAAGTACAGACTATAAAGCTATTAACAAAATATTTTCCAAAGGTGACCCACCCACAAAACAATTACATTAAAAATAATATGTGTATTTAAACAGACATTCTACCACCACAACCACACCTGCATAGCTTAAATAATATTTTTAAACATCACTACTTTCTCTGGAAAAAGAGTCACACCATAAGCAGAAGGAGCTTGACTAAGAATTACAAAAGAAAACTGCTACTATGTAAATGAGTGACCTTTATAATTATAGTCAATACACTGAAAAAAAGATGTAGAGGATCTAGACTCTTAAAAGTCACATTTCTGACTCATTCTCTACTGCACAGCTTTTCCACTGAAAACTGGTTAAAATCTGAGCTCTCCTTACACTTGAGAACTCTCCAACCAAGTGTCCCATCTGCCTCTCTCTCTTTTTCCCCTCTTTCCAGCTGAGTTCCAGAAACGAATGACGAAAATCCTTAAAATTACAGATAGGGCATCTCTACTTACCTCTGGAAAGACCTTCTCAGTAGAAATCTGGTGACAAAATTAATTTGTATTCAGTTAAAAAAAATTCAAACTTAAGTGAAAATTTAAATGGAAATAAGCATAAGGGGATGTTCCCAAATAAATAACAAGTCAAATCACTTGGATTTCAGCCTTGGGAATTTAACACTAAAAGTGATAGGCAGATAAAGCATGGCAAGATCTTAAATTTTCAGTCTGAAAAGATCAGGGAGCCTCTCCGGGCCCTGTGGGTGTGTATAGCAGAGATCTAGGAGAAAAATTTCTAAGGCACTTCTAAGAGAAAAACCACACATTCAATCTTTTTATGTTGTTTTTAATTAAGTTACCACTTGTCATCACCCAGATTTTTAATTAAGTTACCACTTGTCATCACCCAGACCCTTTGGGGGTTCCTTGATAGTTTGTTATCTTTCTGCCATCTTCCTCATTACACATCACTGATACAGAGTTGATCCTACCCTGAAAACCAGGGTCCCAATCCCTGCTGGAACCACTCTTGACACATCTGGAGTGATGCTACACACTACTGCTGGTTGTGACCCTGAACTTATCCAAAGTCTTCATTTCTTTCTATGAGGAGGAGGGTGGACAGGAAAACATTGTGATCATACTTATATCAATTCTTTTATTACAAAAAATTGGAGAAAATGATTCAAACAGTTATAGATGCACATGAAAGGAAAAAGTGAAACTCGTGACTATTTGCCCCGTGGAATAACCATATTAACTTTGCAATATGCTTCTGGAATATTTTACATTAAAAGAAAAAACAGAATTAACTATGCTATTTTAGAACCTTTTTCTTTTTATTAGCAATATAGATTTCTCCTTTGACAAGTAACAGAAGCTCTGTGAAACTAGGGATTTTGTCTGTTTCCTTCACTGTTATATTTCTAGGAGCTAAAACACTGTCTGGCACAAAGTAGGTGCCAAAAATTGTTCACTGAATGAATGAATGAGATCTTTCTTCCTGTCAGATCAGTCGGAAGTTCCACGGGGTCAGGGATGTGTCTATTTGGTCTCTGTGATCCCAGCACCAGAGTACCTGGCACAAGGTAAGCACTCAGTATCTGCTGAACTAGCAAAACAACTCAATGATGAAACCACCTAATTTTTTAACTGTTCCAGTGTGTTGACAATACCACAATAACCAGCTATTCCCCAATCCATGGAAAAAGTCTCTCACAAACACTGTTGCAAATGTTGTCCTTATATATAAATCCTTGTTTAAAGACTTTTTTAGGATAAGAATCCCTTTTGTGGGGCAATCATTGACCTGGTTTAAATCTGTTCTGAAATCTCGTCCCCCTAGAATTTCATAAGTTAAAAACACTTAAGATTAATTTTTCAGCTTGTTTAAAAGCCACTGCCTCGAACTTTGCAAAATGATCTCCCTTTCAAATCTCCAGGAGAAAACAAATGCTTCCCAATCCTGTCTAGATGCAGCCTGAACACTGTAACAGGCTGCCTGCATCCTTGGTGACCAACATCTCCTGCATGCAACACAGTAGCAGTTTAGTCATCACACAGAGATGCCGTTTTCAGGCAGGTCTCTACTGTTGATTCATCAGCAGAAAGGAGGAAGAAGACAGGAGAGTAATAGACTTCCAGGGCCTGAGCTGGAAGAAGATGCTGAGAAACTAAGAGCTGGACAAGACCAGAAACAGGAGCTTAAGAGTATTTTTGAGTTCCCCAACAAGTGAAGGTACAGAGCTCTATCTGAATTCTCCAATGGAAAAGTTTTTCCAGAAAGTTACCTTGCTGCTTATTTAATTTTTTCACTCCAAAGATATTAAGTAAATCTCTATTATGTGTCAGAGTTGTGCCATAACTGGGGAGGAAAACAATGGTCAGGATGGACCTACTCTCCACCATCTTGGCACTGAAGCTTAAGGACCATTGTCGAAGCACAAAGGGATCTGACTCTGACAAATAAAGATGGCTAGAGACCTTCACCTACTTTCCACCAGGGAACAGAATTTGTGTCCCAGTCACTGCTTCTTCTTTTATGAAAAATACTGCTCCATTTCTCTCCATGAATGGAGAAGTCGGTCAGAGATCTTTCCCTTTGTGTACACCCCAAGCAAAACTGGTCAACACACACTGAGCATACTTCCTTTTTCTCCAGGAGCATCTGCCACACCACAGGCCTTGCTAGGCCATCTTCTTAACCGAGACCAAGGAGAGTTGTGCATTGGCACTTACTGTGGCAGAGTCAACATTCAAAGAAGTATAAACCTTGAGGCTTTTAGGGAATCAATACCATCTAGTCCTACTCCAGTAGTTTCCTAACCCATTCTGTGGATCATGGAGCTCTTTGAGAATCAGTGACCCCATTAGATTTCCTGTATTGAAAAAGACACACATATATCTCAGCACGTAATTTCCCCTGTATTTTCAGGAGTTTCATGGACATACTATGTAAACAAATATCTAGAGTTCCAGAGATCCCATATTAAGAATTCTTACTCTCTATAAAAGCCCACTTGAACTCTAATGTCCCAATTAGCAGTCTCTGAGTTTGGTGGATGGAACAAAGAGGCAATGTAGTGCCTGTGTGTTACCACACAGGTCCCAGCTCAATCCTCGAGTGAGCCAGTTCTCTTTAAAATATGGGAAAAACTCTGCTCGGTGGCCAAGGACAGAATTTCTAAAATCACTCAGCTGAGCCATCTCATGTTTTCAAAGAAGACAACACCAAGCCCCAAAATGAAGTGGTTGAATCTGGTGGCGTTGAAAGGTACAAGCAGCCCAGAGGTTGTTAGGATTGCTGCCCACTGTTGGTAGAGCAGTAATACTCGTACGGATCCTCCACTTCATATACGTTTTCCTCAATGATATAGATGTTTTCCTCTGGGCGCATTCCCTCTGCTGCTGCATTTGCCAACCTTGAAGGAGAAAGGTTGGCCAAAGTGATGAGGCTGTGGAAATAAAGTATTGTAGTTGAGTTAAGCATTTTCTGGACAACATGTAATAGAATTGAGAGAATGGGCTTTGCTGAAGAGTTAGCAACTAAGGTAGTATACGATCCTTGATCACGTCCTAATTAGGAAGGGGAAACATAAAATAGCAATGAAATAATCTGGAGAATATTCTGTACAAATTCAAATTAATCTGAAATTTCTTAGGTATAAAAGTGGAATTGTGTTATCTAAGAGAATATACTTATTCTGAGCAAGTACAGACTAAAGTGTTTATGTGAAGTGTCAAGATGTCTGAAACACCTGTACAAATGGTTCAGAAAAAAAACAAAATTGTATACATAAAGAGAGAAACAAAGTAAATGTGACAAAATATCAAATAACGTGCTCAAATTGCTCTGTTATTTCAATTATTATGTGGGTTTAAACAATTCCAAAAAGTAAAAGGAATGTGTGATGGATCCAGTGAGACTTGAGTTTGAATTCTACCTCTGTTGCTTACCATCCATATGATCTAGGCTAGGTTAGATTTGCCTTATCCATTTATTCATTCAAGAACTATTTAGTGTCTTACACACTGAGCCCATGCATCAAGAGATACAACAGTGAACAAAACACAAAAAGCTCCTGGAGGCTGTATATTAGTAAACTTAGGGTGTTTGGGTCCTCATCTATACAATGGGAATAAGTACTTTTCTCTCATAGGGCTGCTGTAAGGAACACTTATCCAGTCAATCTTCAAATATTAATGAAATGTGTACTAAGAATCAGGTGTGCACTAGGGGATAGAGTTGTTAATGTGGCTGATAAGTTGCTAATTTCTATGGAGTTTACATTTATAGATAGAGATAAAACATTAACCCAATATTTTCATAAAGAAGAAACTAGTAGTACATGTAAATGCAAATATTACCTACTGATATAACAACATTTCAGGTTTCAGCTCTAATAAATAATGGTTGTAGATCATATAAAGCCATGATGATTAAATGTTCTATTTGGTCTTATTTGACTTTTTTACTGCAGACTATTTTGTCTTCATAACTCGACTATCTTGTGTGTGTGAATGCTGTCACTTCAGTCCTGTCCAACTCTTTACGATCCTAGGGACTGTAACCTTCCAGGCTCCTCTGTCAATGGGATTCTCCAGGCAAGAGTGGGTTTTCATGCCCTCTTCCAGGGGATCTTCCCGACCAATGGAGTGAACATACATCTCTTATGTCTCCTGCACTGGCAGGCAGGTTCTTCACCACTAGCACCACCTAGACTTAGTCTAAAATTATTAGTGGTTCAGATAGTATTCAGTGGACAGAATCATTTTTTTTCTTAAAATATATTTCATTCTTCCCATGTCCCAAATGTCACAGAAACCCAGTAAAAGTTATATAAGCTTTGTGTCCGTGTAGTGTAGTGTAATTAGGAATGGAGACTAATTCTGCAATATGACAGACAAGCAGTTTTCAACTCTGTTTGTACATTACAATTACCCAGAGAGTTCTTAGAGCAATAAGGATTTTCCTGGTGGCTCAGATAGTAAAGAATTCACCTGCAATGCAAGAGACCCGAGTTTGATCCATGAGTAGGGAAAATCCCCTGGAGAAGGGAATGGCCACCCACTCCAGTATTCCTTCCTGGAGAATTCCATGGACAGAGGAGCCTGGAGTTCATGGGGTCACAAAGAGCTGGACATAACCGAGCAACTATTTCACTTTTTCACTATGATGAGACCTCATCCACAAAGATTCTGACTCATTTGCTCTGGGTAGACAAATATGTTTAAGTGCCCTAGGTGATCCTAATAGGCAATCAGAGTTCAGAAGAACCAGGCTGGGTTATAAAACACTCTGAGAGTAGACTCTGAGTTTCTCATTCACTTCTGTAAACAACGGCCACCTAGAGCCTGGGAATAGATGCTCCAGGGTGTAGTAGATGCTCCATCAGCTGAAGGGTCATCCGAGATTCCCACCTTCTCCTACCATACACATGATTCTTACCTTGAATTTTGTATCTTCTCTTTTCTATCAGAATACCCTAAGAAGAAAGGCAAAGAAGAGTCAATTTAAAATGCTTTAATAAAATAAATGAGATAAAGAACAAAATGGGCTAACTGAAGGCAAAGATTGTTTAGGGAAATCTGGTCTACCGGTTAAGATTGAATTACATCTGACCACTGATATGTGTCTTGGTTTATTACATAAACTGTGGTAGAAAGTAATAAAGATGTATTTTCATATTTAACAAATATAGGGAGCGCCTACTACATATCTGGGGGTATGCTAAACACCAGGGACACACAAAATGAATTATGAGCCCTGACATCATTAAGCTTATCTTCCAGTGGTGAGGCATTTAAGAAAAATGTAAATAGAAAAAATAAAATAATTTCAAACTGTGATGTGACAGAAAGAAAAGTACTGCAGCAAAATGGATTAACCTAGAGATTATCATACTGAGTGAAATAAGACACAGAAAGACAAATATTGTATCATTTATATGTGAAAGCTAAAAACATTACAAATAGGTTTATTTACAAAACAGAAACAGACTCACAGACACAGAAAGCAAACTTATGGTTGCCAAAGGGGAGAGGGAGGAGAGATGAATTAGGAGTATGGAATGAACAGACACATACCACTAAGATGACCTTTAAGCTCAGTTCTGAAAGAAGAGAATGAGTCAGCCAAATGAAGAGCCCGGGTGAGCATTCTGGATTGAGTAAAGCCCTGGTAAAGATGGTGATAAGTGGCCGAAACTGAAAGCATGACTGGAATAAAAGAGTGGCACATGGTAAGGTCTGAAATGGAGGTTGGGCTAGATACTATAGAACCCTAGAAGTCATAATCAGGAGCTTGGGTTTTATCCTAAGACATAAGAAATAATTGAAGGCCAGAAATATGATATAACTGGGTTTCAAGAAAATCACTTTGGTTGCTATGTGGAGAATGAACTAAAAGGAGGTATGAAAAAAAGAGCAGGCAGTAAGTCATGAACTGCCTCAGAGTAAGGTAGTGACAGAGAGCCACAGAATCATGAATGGATTCTAGATATGTTTTGGGAAAAGTGCAGGAAGTGAAGCTGGATTGCATGTAGTTGGGATTGTGTGTTAGGAGTGAAGGAGGAGAGAATTCAAGGATGGCTTCTAGCTTAGGCAACCAGTTGGATGGTAGTGAAACAGTATGATGAAGACCCAGGGAAGGGGGGGCAGGGTTTTTAAAAGATGGGATATAGACTCTAGAGATCCTTTTTGGATACGGTAAGGTGGGAGAAATATAAGTGGAGATAACACCTGAACAGCTGGACAATCAGTACCAACACACTTGAGTGCAGAAGACAGAAACTAAGGATGAAATTTAAGTCTATGGAAATACAGGTTATCATCTTTCAGAGGGTATGGAGAGAGGAAAAACACCAGCTCTGGGGAATCTCAAAACCTAAAGATCATGCTGAAGAAGAGAAAATAATACAAATGACTGAAAAGGAGTGGCCAAACTGACAGTGGTGTTTCAGAAGTCAAGAGAAGGAAGACTTCTTTGGAATGAGTGAGGGTCAACTCAGGTGACTATTATTGAAAGATGGATGTACTGCCATGAAGACAGAGGTATCTACTGGGTTTATCAAAATGGAGATCACTGAGCTTGAACTAAAACTACTTCCTAGGCAATTCAGGTGTAGAAGCTAAATGGGGGTGGGGGTGTTTGAAAAGTACAGAGGAATGAAATGTAGGAATAACTCATCCGAGAAATATGCCTGTGAAGGAAAGGAGAGAAATGGGAGTAGCTGGAGAGCAATGTGTGAACTAGATCTTATTTTTATGCTAATAAAAAAGCACAGATATGAATGGAGAGAGAGATGATTCTGGACAAAGCAGTCAAAGGAAGAAGGAAGTCAAGGCTATGGCAAAGTCGTTGAAACAGG